>NC_072827.1:14170000-14852256 GCF_027744805.1 Dunckerocampus dactyliophorus | reverse complement strand
AAATAAGATATACCTGATTGTTTGAGAGCGGGACAGAGTTGGTTGCTGCTTTAAGTCACGTCACATCAAATCCCCACCAGTCGGTTGTCGTAGCAATGTGCAAAACATCTAAGTCACCAATCTAACATTTTTGGTGGCTTTTGAGATGCATTATGAAAGAAAGCATTACTTATTGCTAGGGATGCGTACCAAAATTTGGCATTGTAACGGCACCGTTGTTGACGTAACTGTTATATACGGTGCCTCATTTCGGTGCTAAATGAATGCAGACTCAGCCACCTGCAGCAAGTGCTTGATGGTGATATTGTTCAGCTAACATCTTATAAGTAATGTAGAATCCTGACAGAGGCACACAGAGTCTGACACTCTTTTTAAACGTTATTGCTGACCTTAACACACCAACGGCAGTGCTCAGTCCAACACCGCACACACACACACACACATTTATCCGTCGCTGCCCACAACAGCAGCACAGCACTTCGTTGTTATGCACAAATCACAGTCATGGCGAGCGAGGCGCATTCAAAAACAGCGGAATGCTGAGCATCAAAACAAGCAGGTTGTTTTTTTCGCACATTTTGTGTGTTCTGGTTTTGTTATGATTTCATATTGTGAAATTATTACTTTACTACAGGTTTGAATTATCTCACAAAAGGCACAAAAAACCCTGACACAGGTTACTGTTGCGGCCATAAATCATGCCAAGCTAAAACTCAACTATGAACCCCTGATGTTACTTTCTGTTGCGCTCCCCCATCACCGGAACACATTTATAACAACATACACAAGCATGAGTTTTATTTATCTCTTAAATGGCTTATTTTCTCTTATTATGTCGGGTAATATGAGTGTAAAGGTGACTATAAGGATATTATTTCATGTCGAGAGGGCGCTAATAATGTTTAAAAAAATGCATTTAGAAGGTTGTAAACAGGTTTTCTATGCTCTCACTACAAAATTTAGATTTATAAATGAGGAATCCTGCTTTGCGGAAATTCACTGGAACCAATTAACGGCGATACACAAGGGATCGCTGTATTTCTGAAGTGTTTATAAATGTATTATGTAATAAAGTAAAAATCTGCGATTGGCTGGCGAGCAGTCCATGGTGTACCCCGCCTCTCGCACAAAGTCAGACCCTAATTAGGATAAGCGGCATAGAAAATAGATGGATGGATGGATGGATGAAGTAAAAATGATATATCATGCAGGAATTGTTTTTTGAATAAATCACAGTTCCTGAGACTCTCAGATAATTGAATGACTATGAAGCTTTTAGCGGTCAGAGGTGGTGGTAGCATGTCGGGCGCACAGGCGTCAGGAGATTAAGGGTTCCAATCCATTTTTGGAGTTTGCATCGTCCCGCCATGTGTGCGTGGGTTTTCTCCGTGTACTCCAGCTTGCCCCCACATTTCAAAAATATGCCTGTAGGCTAATTGCAGACTCTAAATTGTCCATAGGTGTGAATGTGTGATCGTAAGTGTAAATGGTTGTTAGTCTATGTGTGCCCTGTGATTGGCTGGCAACCATTCGAAGGTTAGGTACCGTGCCTCTCGCCCAAAGTCAGCTGGGAACCTAATGAGGACAAGCGGTATAGAAAATGGATGGATGGACAGTTAGAGGTGAAGGAATTAATTTCATGGTATCTCATGTGATGGCAACAAGCACTCAGAGATTAACACATCTGAAAAGGGGGCCTTGCCACAGCCTGTCCCCAGTGAGACATCAGAGATGTGATTTACAAATGCATCAAGCAGAATGCGGACGGTGTTACTTGCAACAGCATCCTGTTCTCTTATTCCCACTTTGGTATTCCCCTGTGGAGCACACTACCATTCAGAGTTTGATGCAGAACAGTAAATGAGGCTCCCAATGGCATTCCCAAAGTATCAGGGTGTGCCGAATGCTGGTGGCATGCGAAGTGAGTCTGAAGCAGTGCCTGAACTTTTGAACCTGTCACCTCGCCTTTCTTCCCTGCAACTGCATGTGAACTTTGCCTGCCTTTGTGTTACAAGCTGAAGATGGACTCTGAGTGAACTTTTCTCATCGCTCCTGTTCCCCAGTTGGACATACACATGCATGCAAAATCATTTAACACATGGCAGGCGCCAAAGTCCAACATGAATTATTTATTTTAAATTAGTCACCACAGTACAGGGAGGATTATTTGCACAATGACTGACTTTGAGCATGGACAGACAAATACATACATGCATACATTATATGATATGATAATACAGTAATCCCTCGTTTATCACGGTTAATTGATTCCAGACCCGGCCGTGATAAGTGAATTTCTGCAAAGTAGGATACCTTATTTATAAATTGAGGATTTCATAGTTAGAGCATAGAAAACCTGTTTATGTTTAGGGGTTGTAACATTATTAGAGCCCTCTAGACATGAGATGCCACACCTACAGTCCCTTTTACGCTCATATTACCCAATATAGTAGTAGACATAATAGGAGTAAATAAGCCATATAAGACATAAAGTGCTCGTGTGTGTTGGCGTAAATGTGTTCCGGTGTTGAGGGAGTTAAGTGGCGCGTGGACTGGAAGTGACGTCAGGGGTTCAGAGTTGGGTTGCAGCTTGCCGGTGGGTTACGGCAGCAACAGTTGCCTGTGTTGTTATTAGGGATTATCATGGCTGTTGTGAGATAATTCAAACCTGACGTAAAAACCTGTTCCGCCATTGAAAAGTCACTGAACACTACAGCAACATTACTGACACCTAGTGACCAGTGTAGAATATTATCTCTATATACTGTAGCTTCACAATGTCTTTAAATGCGTGTTCTGACTGCCTTAATTTTGTATTTTCATTCATATGGCCATTTTTATGCTTGATTTTTTTAATTTTAGGCAAAAAATATGTAATATACAGTATGTAATATGTGTGCTTATTTATGCATTTTTTAAAAATAATCATCGTAAATAATATCCAACTATGAATTGATTAATTAATATATTTTTGATGGAGTGAAGCCGCAAAATTTGATGCTCATTTTGGCGAGGGTTTACTTTATTCTTGTTTTGCTTTCCTACTTCGGCATTGTTCAAATGCATTTCATAAAACCTGGCAGTTTCTAAGCAATAAATGCAATTAGTTGTAAGCCAGATGCAGTGTTTAATGTTTAACACCTGGATCTACATATTGCTTCGTGGAAGGAACTGGAAAAATCCTTAGCCGAGAGTCCATAACCCGGCTCTTGCTTGGCTGTGCTTTCCAGCTTGCTTCATTCTCCCTGGAAAGTCTTTTTAAGCTGGTGGAAACTGAGACGACCAGCGCCTGGAGCCCTTTGAGCCTAAATAAATAAATTTGCTTGCAGCTCCCTGCATGAGGATGGTTCTGTTAAAATCCATTGCTTCATTTAAGTGCCGCTACACATGTATTTTTTTCAGATACTACCAATAAGAAAAATAATGTTTAGAACTTTGCTCTACATGTTTATTAGAAAGAAAACTAAGTAAAGTAAAAAGTGAGGGGGTTCAATATGCTAGCATTTTAGCCCGATCACCACCAATCAACTCCAAACCCTTTTATGTGGTGCTGAGATTAGCACACTAGCCAGATTAGCAACTGGAAATGTACATATTTTTATTGTAATTTCCGTCATTGTGTTCTGCATTCTGGGTGCTGCTGTGACCATTTTGAAGGATGACATCACATTTCTAGTGTTTTACTGTCCATTTGACAATAAAACTCTTGAATCTTGAATCTATCAAATTGTCTTTACAAAATATGCACCACTGACTGATGAGGCATGCAAACCCTAACTGAAGCATTAGGGCAGTGCTTCTCAATTGTTTTCTGTAACGACCCGCCTAGGGGACAGAAAATGTTTGTCAACATCATCATTATTCCTTTTCCAAAAGGTATATGAATTTTTAACATTTGTTTTTTTGGTCCAAAGTTTGCAACAATATTGCTTATATTATATGAGGCTCATGTGCAAGTAAGTTTGTCCTCGGCATATTGCCGTAGTCAGGAAGTCGCAACTGGCATTGGGACGGGTAAAGTGCCAGTCCCATCTCTTGTTGAGCCGTAGAAAATATTTACCTTGTTATAATTTATATTATTATTACTTATTTTATAAGTATATATTATACTATTATTAAGGCTGTCAAATAATTATAATTTTTAATCAGATTAATCATGATTTTTAAATGAATTAATCATGATTAATAACCATTTGAAACTATGTGTAAAATGTGCCAATTTTTTGTGTATTTTATAGTAAGAAACACTAGTTTCTTTAATAGTAGCAGAACATTTGAATCACACTTGAACAGTGCTATTATAAGTGCTATTGTAAGGATTAAGAGGTTGTGTTTAAAAACACCATGTCATTTTGTTCAGCTCATATGTTTTGAATGTATTTTCTGGGATTTCCAAGCATGCTTAAATGCAGCAAATTGTTCTTCTGCATTAGTTGTCATATTTGGAGGTGTTAAAAACTGCCAATATGTGAGTCGCCAGCATTTACATGGGATTTCCAATGTAATTTAGCGTCGAGGTAGTTGAAAGGATAGTTCGGATTTTTTGACATGAAGTTGTATGACCTCGCCATCACCAGTGTAGTCCATCAACAGTAAATTACCCCCCCACTTTGTCCTGTGAGTGGAGTTTTGGTCGGATTACTGTGAGCAGCTTTTACTGGGGTCACTTAAGTAAAGAGTTTGGCTTCTCAAAACATACGCGTTGAAAAGATTAATACATTTGTATCACAAAACCGTTGCTAACAAAAAAGTCAGGCCTCTCAGTCGCTTGGTGTTATTTTCTCTCCGTTCGTATCACTACGGGCGCTAACTAACCGGAACTAGGTTTCTCCTCACCAAAATCCAACCAGAACTCCGCTCACGGGACAAAGTGCAGGGTAAGTCACTGTTGATGGGCTACACTGCTGATGGGGGTGTCATACAACTTCATGTCAAAAAATCCAAACTATCTCTTTAAATGTCACAGAGAAATATATATTTTTTAATCTTATGTAAGTCATAATTGACACGCTTTTATTTCTATATGTTTAGTTTAATTGAGTTTCAAAGTAAAGGCTCTGAAATGGAACTCAACTGGACTCCAAAGACGGCTAAAACATCTTCTGAAAAAACATTCATGCAGGGTTGAGCATAACCCGACATCCGACATCCTGAAATCCATTGTCAATATTTTATTTACACACAACAACCTGTATCTCTAATGTGTGCTGTAAAAAAGTTGTTCTGTGGATGAAAATATACTCTGATGGCACGTGTCAAAGACGAATGATGACGAAACAAAAACACTAACTCAGCTAACACAACATGCTGAACTTGACAGGCAACTGAGCTGTTTGTATAACATTAAAGTGAGCTCACAGGACTCAACTGATAATAATGGGCTCCCTAGTAACCAAAACTCAAACAAAACCTGGGATTTGCTGGAACAGAAGTTTGGAATTTCTGCAGCACAAGTGTTGCTTTCCTGTCAGTACAGTACGGTTCCAGCACTCTGTGACTTTGCTCTTATTGATCTTTGAATAATTAAGGCTGCTCTAAAGGTAAAAGTACTTATGGGCATGGAAAGTGTTCCTTAAGCTAACAAAGTGGAAAGAGTTTGTATGCAATAGTGGATAATGTAAATGTAAATGTGCCAGAGGAATGCCCAGCCTGGAACTGCGTGGCAAATGGAGATGAAAATCAGAGCCTCACAGCTAAAAATGATCCTCACTATGCTATATTTACTTTTATTGCAGCAGCATGTATACACTGCATGGTGACTTCCAAGCCAAAACCTCCATCTCCACCAATTTATGGTTAACCATAAACCAATTTGGTTATTTGCTGGATACAGAAGGAGGCCCAGAAATGAGGATCAGATTACATCCCACCACCTCACAAATTGGTCTCCAGTGAGAGACTGGGATTAAGTTCCCAGTCCCCAAAAGTTGTAGCCAGTAGTGACTGAGATGCTTGGGTCGGACAGATGGGATTACTAGGTGGGGTCAGCGGAAGCAGATTCAGCTCAGTCTAGTGCTGCTGTGGCCATCTGGAAAAGTGGAATCCAAGACCTGATGATGAGGTGAAGAAAAGTGCTTTACCTTCTGGACTTGCTGCACGAGGCAGTGATTTGTGCCACGATAAAACAAGCCCACTTAGGAGCTGCTCCTTCCCTCCAACAGCTGTCCTGTGATTTTTTTTTTCCAGCATTTTTACGTCTGTGGCCAGCTTGCTCTCTGAAGTGCCTTTGGATTGCTTGTTCACATTGAAATAGAATAGACGTTACATATCCGAAACACTTATTTTATTCAATCCCGATTAAAGTGAATTTTGGACTACTGCATCTAAACCGTTTTTAACCATTGAGGTTCACGCATAGTCCTCAATTTCTCGTATATGTGATACCTGGGTGCTTGGATTTATTATACTGATTTTAATCCCCAAATGTTGTGTGCATTACACCACAAGAAGACCAGACCCCACAGACCAAGGGAAGTTAGTTTTGAGGGGAACAAACGGTGCTGTACCATTGAGTGAGGGGAGTTTGGTGCCTTCCTCAAGGGCCAAAACATTACTATTATTATCTCATACGATTACACAGGATATGCACATGTATCTGTACATACCTTTATACTGCATAAAAGGGGCCTTCCTCTTATGTAGATAGTGCAGGCTTGTTTCCCGGGCAATCACCCAGCACCCAGCCACTGGAGATTCCAGTGTTGGCCCCAAGCCGGGAGAAATGGGAGGTTTGAGTCAAGAAGGGCATCCACAGTAAAAATTGAGCCACACAAATCATGTGAAGTACAAACATGATTTGTTGTGGTGACCCCGTACAGAAGAAGAGAAGAAATGCTGGTTTAAGGACGGCCCATGTTGCGTGAAGTAATGTTTTCAGTTGGGGTTTGAACCTCAGCTGTGTTGTGTTTTGTATTTTTTTCCTGTCTATTCATTCCCCATTTGCTGCAACGCTCGGCAACAGTAACTCTTCCAAAGTTTGGAGACATCAACAAATACACCAGAACCTCCCAGTTTTTGTATGATTCGGTTGTTTAGAAAAAAATGTTACCAACATTTTCTCTCAGTTCTTGTGCATTGTCTCGATTTTCTCACAGTATTGCGCGTAACAAACTGTTCTATTTTACCCTTTGGCATGTTGAATTTTGTGATATTAATAAAGATGTGAACAGACTACTCCCAGCATATTGCTTGTTTAGTCAGCCATCTTGGATCACACACACCCATCACCAAATCATGCAATACTTTTACACAATACAGTACTTTTGGGTGCCGAATGTAAACATTCAGTGACACCTTTTAAGCAGATATATTTGGAATATTTAGCTCGTTTATGTCACATTTAGCTCGCTTTTCTCACATTCAACTCATTTTCTTTAATATTAGAAATCAAATAGTCAATCTAAATACTAAATGTAAAGCTAAATGAGAAATCTAAATGTTAAATTTAAATGGAAAATAAATGTTACATCTAAATATAAATTTAACTTGTTTGCATTTTTGCCAAGTATGAGCATGAAACGAGTACAGCTCGTCATTATCCATAATCGTGATGGAAGAAAAATCCTCATTGGGTAATTACTTATGCATTCACTCTTCATGCTTGGTGATTGGCCTGTCACACACAGCGACCGCCCCTCCCTAGACAGACTCCCTACAGCCAGAGAGAGGAGTATGTGGTGCTTTTGAGAAAACTACAGTGAACAAAGCTGACAGATTATTTCCCTGTTTGCCATCACTGGATGTTTGCATGAATCACCAATTTCAAACAGATTATTAAAACATAATTAAATAAGAAAGTCTTACAGATCACTTACACCCATACACAGTACACATATAGCTGAATAATAAACAATCAATATATCAACTTCTGATCAAGCCATGTCAGTTTCAGACTTAATATAATGTAATGATTTGAATTTTAATTGCTACAATTGTATGTCCCATATAGTCCTGAAAGAATTGAAAAGATGGCGATCCAGTAAACAGTGAAAGCTTCTTCTGCGAGAGTATTTGTAGCTTTTAACCAATGCGCATAGTCCATAGGTCAGGCACACCTTACTGTGTTAATGTAGGTTATCTGCAGATAGTTTGGCTACTCTTAAGTATGTGAGAATGTGAGTGTAATGGTTGTCTGTTTCTACAGTGTCATCCCTGTGATGGACAATGTGTGTCCAATGTGTTCCTTGTCTCCATACTGGAAAAAAGGCATATTTTAGCATACTTTCATAGAGTAGCACAATCCATTCAGTGCAGAATGGTGAGCACTGCTGCCACAGATCAAGAAGGTTCTACGTTCGAAACTCTGCTCAGACCTTTTCTGTGTAGATTATGTGAAACACATCTCCTCTTGCACTTTTTGGGAAGAAGGATAAAAAGGATCTGATTAGGAGAAAAGGGAGAGATGCTTAAATCACTGGAAAATAAGTTGAGTGAAACGGACTTATATGGTAATTGTAAAAACAGACGTAAGACGTGTGGGAAAAGGGAAAGTGATTAAACTAAACCATAACTTTTTCATCTACAGCATTTTCATTTAGACTTTTCACACTGTCACTAAGCTCTCATCAGCAATAGGAATATAAATTGCTTCACAATATGTCTGGTAGTGGAAATGTCATTTGGAAAATGTTGATCAGATCACCCAGAAAGTTTAACCAGCTCTCATAAACACAGATTTTCTTACTTATTGCCAAAGGAGGAAATGCTACATGCAAAACACCCTCTTGGCTATTTCCATTGATAACAGAGAGCATTCAGAGCAGTAATTGGTATTTCCTGAGAGATTAACATATCAGAAATAGGGGAGAAACTAGAGCTGACCAACTAAAATGGTACAATTCAAAATAGTGTTTGAAATGTGCTCATAAACTTTTTCCATTGGCTTTTGTTGGCTGATCAGTGACCTACAACTACGCAGGTAGTTAATGCTTTTTTGTATACCCGGGTGGTAAAGGTAGCCAAGGACGTAAAGTAATTACTTATGTAGGTTACATATGCTTATGGTGGTATTTTTAGCAGTTGACATGCCACAGATAACTTATAAAATGTATTTTAATACATGCCGGAGTGCTTCCATTTTAGCTATGCATGCACACACACAGTTATGCTGCAGAGAGATGTTTTTTACGATGCTGTTGCCAGTCTTTAATGTGAAATACAATTTCAGCGTCAGTGTCTTTGGTCAATGCAGAATTCATATATGAGCTGATGTTAACCAGAATTTACTTACTAGCGGATGGAGACCACCTCTGCAGTATTTGATATGCACTGGAGTTCCAATCATAACATTAAAACTTTATCAAACAGCACTATTAGAGAAATCACACGAATTTTCATTTGAAGGGCAGAATGAAATGAAAAAATCACTGTAAACAGATTAAAATATGATATTAATAGGCTGGTTATGCAGCATCAGAGTTTTGAGGTCATATTAGTAGATTTAAATGTATGGTTATTATTCAGTGATCTCATCCCCATTTAAATCAAATATTTTGTACAGCATCACCTTGGTAAGCGTGTGCCCTGATTAGCGTGTTTTTCACTAACCGTCAAAAATTTAAGCCAAAATTTTGCCTCGGTTCACGTACATTTTCCAATTAGCATACAAAATATGGCACGCGTCTTGTCGTGTTAATACACTGTAAGTCCAACTGTTCTTAATGGATTTTTAGCACAAAATGTCCTTGTTAGCAACGTATTAGCTTGTAAAGCCACGGAAACAGGAAGCAGAAGTCAGTTCTGTCGCCCGTCTATGATGTCATCAGTGTTTGACTCTGTAGTTATTTGCTAACTAGAGCAGGCTGCAAAATAACCCACAATGGAGCCAGAGGAAGTTGCAAGAGTCAGCATTTTGATGAAGAAGGTGAGAAACACTACTGAAATCAAGCAATAACTCATGGCAATACACAAAGGTGCTGTCCGGGTTGATCTCGCTGCCACATTGCTGTCTTTGTCAACAATCATGTCTTCAATCAAGGTAAAAGTGATGTTAAACATTCATTTATCCCTTTCATGCATTTATATTCTTTTCAAAGCATTTTCAGCATGTAAAACTATTATTGTAAAAAATTATTTTAAAAAGTGTTTAAACTTTTTTCTGGAACAGATTAATTGGATTTACATTATTTGTTATGGGAAAAATGTATTCGATTAGAGTCAAATATTCTGGAATGGAAAAATGACGCTAACCAAAGTTCCACTGCATTCGAATTAATTTAAGAAATTCAAAAGACATAATTACATCATTTTCATTAAACTGTGTTTGCAAAGTAATAAGACAATTAGTGCAACATTAATTCGGAAAAAAATATTTTTCCTTAAACAAAAGTAGTAGTAGTAGTTAAAATATCATCCCCTAGAAATGACTAATTCTTTTGGGATGTAAGTAAAATTGCCTGTTGGATTTGTTGCGTCATCAGTCAATCTATTTGTGTCTGTTTGTTTAACATATTGATGATATTTCCGATGCATTTGTGGCAATTTTGACATACGCATGTTAAAAGTAGGATTTTTTTTCCACATGACATATTTTTGTTGTCTTTTTCCATGTTGTTTCCTGATAACTATTCCCGCCCCCTACTTTGTTGTAGAATATATTGTAATAACATTTTTTCTTATTCCGAGTGTCACGTCTCTGTTTTTCATAAATAATTCATAATTTACTATTTATATTATAATTAGGACTGTCAAACAAGTTAATCCCTTGGATTAATTTCATCACAATTTATACGTATTCATTATTGTTTTCATTTTTGTCATTATTATGCATCTTGTAAAAGACATGTCTTCCAATTTTCCATTTTTTTTCATATGCAAATTTACTGATGCCGGGCATGGCCGGGTCTCTGAAGTACTTGCATAGGTATGTACTGTATACTTCACGATGTAGTACTTGAAGTAAGAAGTTCTTCAGTGAAACCAAACTCCTTTCTGTAGTGTGTGCAAGGGTAGGTCCATTCTTTTGTTTTGGTTTATTTTTGTACTGAAACTTCCCATCGAGAGGGCCAACATGTTGTTTAGAGTTGTTCGTCTTGATCAAGTTGGTTCTAGAATTTATTTTATCTTCACAGTTTTGAGTTATTTTCAAATTAAAAACAATTTGTCTCCCGGCACCAAATGAACACAATTATTAATCAAGCAAAACATTACCATTGTCACTCCCTTTTTCACACACTTAGGCACCAGGTGGCCTGGTCCTGTCACTCGCCATCTTGTCGTGAGTGCTGAGAGGCCTGTGCTTCTAGTTTCCAAAATAAGTCATCAACAGGAGCCTCTCTGTGGGACAGGACAAAGAGAGGCTGATAGAAACCCAGAACTCTCACATTATGGCCTCCAAACAGCTGAAGACAACCGCAACAGGCTGAAGCTCTGCAGGACTCGAGCTGTTGAATAGGGATATTGGACTCCTAAAGTGTTTCCAACCATGAAAAAGCCTTCACGTACTTTGCTTTAGGCCAAAACAAGTACAGTTCATTTTGTTCCAAACACAGACCCTGTCCCCAATGCACACATGCACACCCCCCTTTCCATGCCATTAGACTTAAAGTAAACTTATTATCCTGGTATACCTCATGTGGGGTCATGCATTTTTCATGACTGAATACAATTTATTTGGCCTTCCATTCCCAATCAAACCAGAGTAAAATAAATCTGAGGACAATTGTAATCACAAATATGACATGATAACTTTATGCTCTGGTAAATTTAAATAGTCAGAGAATATTGAATAATGTACTAATATTTACATTTAAATACTTAAATACACATGAATGAAATGAATTCACCAGTGTGAAATACAATTCACAACAAATTGTCACAGTAAAACCAGGAGTAATACAGAATACAGGGAATGGTCCAAAAAAACATCTGCAAGATTTACAGTACAGTACTTTAAGTATATACTGTACATTCCCCACAATTTGAGCAGAAATTGATAAATAATACTACATTCTGGCAATGCTTGACTAACTTGCTAGTTATTCCTGCATGCAAGAGTTGTGTATTAATTGAAAAAAATGAAGTTACTTACATGACGTTATTTGCACAATATGACCTTTAAGCATTTGTTGCAGGCGGTTGAGTTTTGGAGTTACCAAGTTAAGTCATGGTCAAGAACGTGTGTTCCATGTGTAATGACAGATTCTTAAATCAAGACATCAGTCTTGTTCTACTAGCAGGTAGAATACAGACCGATGTCGACTAGTGAAAGCACCTACAGGCTTTCATTTCACATTTCATGTACATCAGGGCTCTTGACCGGGAAGTTGGCAACCCACTTTGCCTTTCGTAGACTCAGCCAACGTGTATTTATCAACCACACGCTGACCATCCCCACAAAGATCATGGCTTTCCGTGCCGTTTATCAACGCTCCTCTACATTCGTGAGACCTGGACACTGTACCGCCATGACATCAAGTGCCTCGAACGCTTCCAACAATCAAAGGCATGACAGAGCCTCAATATTCGATGGGAAGATCACGGTTCTTCGCCGGGCCTCACTACCTTTCACCACCATTCTTCACCATCGTCTCCTCTGGGTAGGTCACATTCAGGGAATAGAGCCCGCTCGTCACCCAAGGATGATGCTTTACGGAGAACTTACATTGGGAACAAGAGCCAGAGGAGGGCCAAAACTCAGTTTCAAAGAGCAGCTCAAAAGGACCCTGGCTCAAACTAACACCCAGCCATCCTCATGAGAATAAATTGCCAGGGATAGAACAGCCTGGAGGACTGCTATATGTAATGGAACCAACCTTTCGAGCAGAGCAGACAACAAAATGAGGAAGAGAAATGTAGAAAAAGAAAGGACCATCTTCAACACCCTCAACCCACAACGACCCTCCCATGCAAATACTGCCCACGTCTCTTCCATCACCGGCTTGGACTTCAAAGCCACATTCGGCATAAAAATCACGAATAGAAACTGACGAAACCAATGCACGGACACGAGCTGGAGCCGACTACGGGACTAGCAGGTAGAATACCAACCCAAGTCTACAAGTGAAAACACCTACAGACTTTTGTTCCACATTTCATGTACAGCAGGGCTGTTGACTGGGAAGTTGGTGCCCCAAAGCACTACTATTAAAAGCTCCATCGTTGGTTACCTATTTGATGAAGAAATGTCAACAGTCAAGATAAGTAGACCTCCTGGTGAAGAATATGCAACAGGCTCCCAGGTAAAATTTGTGTGTGATGACGGACTGAGGGCACACACTTGGAAACGTGATGTCCTTATTCAGTTGTGAGCATGAACATACTGTATTCATTCAACATCTGCTTCAGCAAATAATAATAATAATAATAATAATACTTGTTATAGCTGATCTCTTTTTCTGGTGCTTGATATAGACAGTTGAACTTGACTTTGCCAAATATTGGTGACATGACAGTTTCAGCAGGCACTAAATATATTTGTGGACGGCTGCACTTTATGATTACCGGGGGAGCAGTGAGAGACTAGGTAGGACAGTTATTTTCAGACCCATAAAGTCTGTGGAATAATCCACCACCCTGTGGGCCTCACAGACTCCAGCGCAAAAGCAGACTGTCTCCAACCTTAAAAAGAGTCGAATGCTGAAACTTTCATTATAGCCTTCCATCCAAGGGGATTCAAGTTTATCCACAAACTAGGCACGTGTGTATGTTCATAGTTTAAAGAAACAACTTTTTTAACCTTGATAAGCGCTGGATACCACGTATTACCCAACATCGGACTAGATTAGATTAGACTATTTAGGGATCGTAATTGTAACGACTTACATACACTTTTGATATTCAAAACTAATGTCATTATGCAGTATATGTATTTATATAGAATATTTTCATAGTTGTGGCATAGAAAACCTGTTAACAATCTTCTAATTATGTTTTTTAAAATAATTAGAGCCCATTATGACCATAGAGACCATTATGTCACCTTCACATTTGTATTATCAAACAAATTACATTCACAATTTGAATGCGTCTTCTTAGTGCCTTGTATTTGTATTGTAGTTCATTTAGCCATTTTCATGCTTAAAAATGCTTAATTTCAGGAAAAATTAGGTACAATTTGTTTAAATGTGCATTTTTTGTTATTACTAAAATCGCATATTTAACCACAAAAAAAGCATGATTTATTAATATATGATTGAAAAACCGTGATTGAGTGAAGCCACAAAATTCAAACCACAATGCAGCGAGAGACGACTATATATATTTTTTTTCTTTGTCCCATGCTCTACCCCTCCAAAAAGCTTCATTGAATTCAGTACAGAGGAGCTGGAGGTCGTAGGCTCCTCTGGTGGGCAGAGGCAGCTGAATGAATCAACTCTGAAATGCATTATGGGAAGAAGTTAAAACAGATATTTTTTAATTTAAACTCGTATTGGTACTTGTATATTTCTTAGCTAGCGTTTGACTGTTAAGTTGCTGTGCGATGAGTTTAGCGTTCTTTGTAAAATGACACTGCGAGCCAGACTGTTATATTGAGTAATGACCTCCTGCAATTTCCAATGGGTTGACAAGCTTGTCGTGAGTTCACTTATAGCTTGTGATTGGCTCCTGCCAAAGAAATAATTACATTTCCTCATTGACTTGCGAGCAGCGCAGTATTTAAACAATTAGTAGTAGTTCTGAAGTAAAGGAGATGTCATGAGATTCAAACTAAATTATCTGCACCGCTGTATAAGCCACAGGGTTCAAAGTTTAAGAAAAAGTAGCAGCTTATACACTGGAAATTACAGTACTGTAAATAGTAGCCACGGGAGAAAAAGGTACTACAGTCACCTAACATAACCTCAAAATATAAAATGTACCCAGAAAATTACACCTTATAGCCAATAGCACTTTCTTATTTTATGCAATTTTGTAAGTTAAGATTCAAAGGTAAGCATTTAATTGTAAAATAAGGTATAGGTAAGAAAAAGTAAATGTTATGCTTACCTAAAATTCATTTTGTGGGCAGAAATGGAGACGTAAAAGATGCATTTTACTATAACTGGCAGTCGTCCTGTGTTTCTGCTTAGCACTGCTGGATTTCCGACTTTATAACCATGGTGTTGTCTGAAATTACCATAAATTACATGAAATTACCATACACATTAAAGACCACTCTGAACTGTGAATTCCGATTTATTTATTTGTAAACTGATCTCTATACGAAATGGTTTAAAGCAGGAGTCTCCAACTCAACTCAGCAGATCTCCACTCAAACAGTGTGGTCATTGTCTGTTATTTTACGGTAATTTGCCATTAAATTGAGGTTTGTAATACTAATAACTGAAGCAAATATTACTTGACTCTTTGGTGAGCTACTCAAAATCGGGTGATGAGCTACTGGTAGCTCACACGCTACCTGTCGGAGACCCCTAGTTTAAAGCTTTCTCTCGTAAAGTACAGTCTGGGGAATAGATTTCCTGCTCTGTCTCCCTGAACACGCGATGCAGAGACATACAGTATGTGCCTCAAGCTCATGGAACACTATTCTACAGGTGACTCTCTTCTTTTCCTTGAAGTGTTGCTTGAATGATTTCGGCCTTGATGGCAGTGTTTTCCATAGGCTTGAAGAGGGAGTTGTACTTGTAAAAAGAACGTGTTTGTGTAATCCTTCTTCTGTGTAGAAACAAACGTAATGTAAAAAGTGCCATTTTGATGTTAAATAGACATACTCCCCCTTTTTTTCAAACCTTTAACATTGCAGTGGGATTTGCAATGCTGATTTCAAATGACTGTAAATCTTCACCAATCCAAATTAGTAGTTAGCAGTTTTTTGAAGAAAGAGAGTCTGCGCTTTTGAGTGATTTACATGTAATTTTGGTAACCATAGGGACTACAGTACATCACCGCAGCTGCAGGAAGACAAAGCCAGTGATATGAAGCAGAGTGGGTGGGGGTCTGTTTACAGAGCAGGCAGCGAGCGCTGGTCAATGTGACGCAGTCAGACGCAGAAGCAAGCTTTCTATGGCCAAGTTATGCTTTCATGTTTTGCCATGCTTTTTGCTCTAGCTGTGTTTTTTGCTTAATTGCAAAACATATCAAGGAGGTTGTCAGGGAACTAAATGAGGAATGTTCACATACTCTTGATTATCAGTGTTTTATAGTTCATTTAATTCCTATAGTTCATAGTTGATATTGTAAATCCTGCATCCTTTATTCATGTACGGTACACTCCTGATCAAAATTGTAAAGGAAAACTTCCAAAAAAATGTTGTCCATCATCCACAATCCATATGTGAGGCATGAACATTTTCTCTTTTCTGTGCATTCTAAAGATATAAAACAGCTAAAAAGAGGAAGCTAAGAATGCATGTAATGAGGCACACCTATTCCGCCTGAAAAAAAATCCAAAAACAGCCAACAATGACCCATTTACATAATATGACCTGTATAGTAACCAAGCTACAGCGACATTGTTATTATTATTCTTATTAATATAGTTATGCCAAAGAACTACTTTTGTTGCGTAGTAACGCCTTGCCACACCACACCGGCTAACGAGTAGCTTCAGCACACACTCACTCACAGCGAGTCAGCGCCTCGCTCGCAATGCTTCAGGCCACCACCGAAAGGTAGCACTGCATATTGGAGCTGTCGCCATTGCTGCTGTGTTTTTGAGTTTAGAAAAGTTAACGCTAGGTGTGATGGTATTTCCAATGATGTGCATTAATGAGCTGCCTCTTTTTAGCTGTTTTTACACCTGTAGAACGCACAGAAAAGAGAACGACATGTGTGTTCCTGTCTCGCATACAGATTGTGGATGATGGGCAACAATTTTTTTAATGCAGTTTTCCTTTAAAACTGGTTGAAAAATTGCAAAAATGTACATTTTGCACTGTTGGATCTTAAGGAGGTCCTACGTAGAGCTCCAAAATGCAAAAAGATTTGCATTAAATAATTTATTGCAAACAAGCATTCAAGTGAAACAGGCTGTTCATCAGCTCATCTAAAGATAGAGCCTTTAAAAGGCAAAATCTTTGCAAAAATGTGGATTCAATGTCATTTTCTGCCAGATATTCACACTGTCATGATCTCTTGATGGCAAAGGAAAAAAAGGCTTTCTTTCTTTCTTTGAATGCGGTCGGAGTGTTCAGCTGCATCAGCGAGGCCTCTAGCAGCGCGCCATTGCTGCTGCGGTTGGACGCAGTAAGACATTTTAAACTTCTTAAAGATCCTGAGGGTTATGGAACAAAAAAGTCAAGTGGTAGACTGAAAAAAACTTCACCAGCCTGAGGATCAGTTGGCTGTCAGTCAAGACACAGGACAATCCTCGGCCCACATGAAGGTTGTTACTGGTGCCGAGTGCAGTCCAATAATCGCTGGATGGCATTTGTGAGAGAAGGTGTTTAAGAACAAAAAACGTCTTCAAAGGTCTCGTTTATTTCAACGCCACAAAACTGCCCATTGCACAAGAGCACCAACCATGGGACATTGAAAGGAGGAAGAAAGTTTTATTCTCTGATGGCTTTCGACATTATTGGCATGACAAGGAGATCCCACCTGAAACTGAAATGTTTTCCACATAGAGCAGTGGAGGGGCGCCATCATGATCTGGAGTGCGTTTTCCTTCAATGGAGCAATGGAGTTCAGGTTGTGCAGGAGCGTCAAACGGCAACTGGCTATGTGGAGATGTTGCAGGGGGCGTTCCTCATGACTGAAGGCCCTCGTCTGTGTGGTAATGACTGGAACAGCCTATTTCAGTTTAATGGTTGTTTGCAATAAATTTCTGGCTCTGAATTTTTGGTCTCATTCCCCTTTCTTTGTTTTGCATTTTGAATCTCTACTTAGAACCTTCTTAACATCCAACAGTGCAAAATGTAAATCCTTGCAATTTTTCAACTGGTCTTAAAATTTTGATCAGCGGTATGTCGGTAAACTTCAGGTTCCCTCATAGTTTACAAAAAACATCAGATTTTTGATTTTCACCTTGGAAAGCCAACGCCAGATACTGTTTATCTGGCTCAGAGAAGTATCAAGGGTGTTCTTCGGTGAAAGGAATTGAACATGACGTTCATAGGGGTGTGCTCCATGGCCTGCCTTTTGCCGCCCACACTGGGAAACTGCTGAAATCACAAAGAAAAAATCTCCAGTTAATGGGAGTAAGACAGGAGCAGGAAGTGACTCTGTGGACGGGATGTTTATATGACTAAAGGTTTGTTTCTCGGAACATGCAAATTAAGTTGCAGAAGTCCCTCATGCATGTGTGCGCACTGTGTGCATGTACACCATGCATCCGAGTGTCTTTGTGTGTGTGAGAGAGCGGTAGGGATCTGGTTTGTATTCTCAGAAGACATTGGATGTCAAAAAAGGGAGGCATTATATTTCATTCATAACTGAATGCTTACCCAAAAATAGGAGTGTCCCTCCACCTTCAAACACCCAACAGGTCTCAGAGCATGCATACCAATCCTTCCCATAAAAATCAAAAATCAACCCTGTACTGACACTTTCCACACTGTCCAAGTTGTCAAGGATGTGTGCTGGCCTTCACCATGCTAATAGAAAAGACTGGGCTCTCTTAAAGGGCCAGTGCGCTACAACTCCGTCTTCCTCATCCGGCAGCCAGACTGACCCTGTTTCTGATTTTCAAGCCAGATTTTCAGCGCCGATATCAATTAGCTGTGTTTTGCATTGTTGCTAGGCAACCGCTTTGCACTTCAGCAGTTCGCCAGTTAGCTTGGCTTGCTAGCAGCTGTCAGCACTTTTAATTGGTTTATTTAAAAAAAAATCTGTACCTCTCACCTATCCAAGTTGAAGTTGCGGGTGTCAGCAAGCTGTTCTAAAATAGTTCACAATTCTGGTATCGTCAGGAGAGCTCTTGCCATGTACGTCCTTTTCAGTCAACAACAAGGGAAAAAAAATAGACAAAGAGTATAGAAGTGACTCTAGGGGTGTTCTTTCAGGTCACGACATGTCACGGCTCTAATAATGTTAAAAGACATTTTTTGAAGGTCGTAAACAGCTTTTCCATGCTTTAACTTCGAACATATTTGATTTATAAATAAGGAATCCTATTTAGCGGAAATTAACTTATCATGGTTGGGTCTGGAGCCAATTAACCGCGCTATTGTTCCAATTCTTGGTACGCAGTCTATTCAATCCAACTTAAGTATAAACATACAGGATATTGTAACTACATAAATACAAAATATGACACCAGTGCAATCCCCACTAGCCGTGGTATATACTGTGTTGTTGTAAATTGTATCTATGGTGATGTATCTTGTCGCCATGTGTTGAGTCTTTCCCGAATCGTGACCTTTAAAACCTCATCAAGAGACTAAAGCCGTGAATGTTGGGGGTCAATAGAGTATCCTATATCCTCCGAGGTTTTGAATTTCTGACTTTGCAGTCTGTTGCTGTTTGTGATAGTAGAAGCATGTTCCTGACCCACGATACAGCACTGAATTTGGCTGAGCCTAGGTCAGGACATTGCACTCTGTTTTGTATTTACTAAACACAAGAAGCCATTAGCATGTCTCGCAGTTCATGTTGAGAGACTGTGTATCAATGGGATTGCTGAATGTAATACTCTGTTGTAAGACACTGTGCTTTCAACACCACAATATCGCCAGTTTTGAGATCCACTATGGGAAATGCATTCGCAATACAGTTCAAGCTTTCGTCCTGAAGTTTGAAGTCCAGGCAGACAAGCCTTTTCTCAAAGAAAAAGCTATTACAGCTGACAAGGTGCGATTTGTCTGGATCGAGAAAAGCGATTTCCTCTCATGCCTGGTGAACAACTTCAGGGTCATCGCTAATTACTTTAATAGCTACCATTCTGTCAGTATCTGATTTGTGACATCCAAAGCTGCCCTCATCAAGGAACATCATCTGCATCATCTGAATACAACATCACGCTTCATAGTAGATTATTGGGTCACAGTTCATTCAATTAAAGGTTTATTGTTGTGGAAAAAGAGTCACTCCCATAAGGAGAAATTCTTTTAACAGTCTGCTGTATGTATGGTGTTGCAAACTACACACAGAACCAGACTACACATGTAGAGATGCAAGGTGTCAAAGGGTAACTATGCCCATGAGTTGAGACTGGGGCGATTCATGCCCTTGCCCAAGGACACCTTGCCAGTACTCAGGAAGCAGACTAGTATCTCTCCAACAAATAGGTGCAATTTATTTTGTCTCTAGTGGTGCTTGAACCCTTCCACCTCCCGTTCTTAAGACCAAGCGACTCTGAACTCAAGGCTTAGAAAGCATGATTACTGCACAGGTGTGCCTTAGGTTGGCCACAATAAAAGGCCACTCCAAAATGTGCAGTTTAGCTGTATTGAGCGTGGTCCGGAGTGGTCCGAAAACCAGTCAACGGGTAACATGTTGGGTAAGTATGCTGGCCATAAGTACTGAGATGTTTTCAGCTTCCAGAGATTGTTTACATACCCTTGCAACATGGGGCCATGGATTATCATGCAACATGTGGTGATGCTTGTGGATGTATGGCACAACAATGGGGCTCAGGCTCTCATCACAGTATCACAGTCCATTCAAAATACCAACAGTACAGTAAAATGCACCTGTGTTGTGGATAGAGTGCCCCATGGTGGCAGTGGGGTTATGGATATGTCCTGGACAACAAACACAGGTGCATTTTATTGATGGCATTTTGAAGATAGCGAGCATGTTTGGGATGCTCTGGATCTGTGTATACGGTATTAGAGGCAAATGGTGACATCAAACACTGACTAGTGTCTAGACCATCCCGAACACAGTTAAACTGCACATTTTGGAGTGGCCTTTTATTGCGGCCAACCTAAGGCACACCTGTGCAGTAATCATGCGGTCTCTCCAGCATCTTGATATGCCACGCCTGTGAGGTGAAAATGTTCGCTAAAACGGCTTTAGACAGATTTGTGAACAATATTTGAGAGAGATTGGCCTTTTGTGTACAGAGAAAATGTTTTAGATCTTTGAGTTCTGTCCATGAAAAATAGGATCACAAACAAAAGTGTTGTGTTTATATTTTTGTTGTGTGTATCAGTGTAGCGGGGTATTCTGCAACGCAAGTTTAGTGGGTTAGCTAGCTGTGTTGAGTGGACAGCCGGACTTGCTGTTCAGCGACGGTAGCTGAGAGCAGCTACTGTATATCACCATGTTAACTTAGGCTAAACTCATAACCTGGTCGGGACCTGGTTATGTCCAGGCTTTCAGCTTAAAATCGGCTATAAAAGTGCAGCTGTTTCACTGTGCAACTCATTCGTAAATGGCATCCCCATTTATAGAGAATCCAGTGGACCTGGGAGCACGATTAATCCAGGCAACACCATGACAAAGGCGGCTTCTTTGAGATTGCACCGATCTGTTGGCATTTCATGATGAAATTCTCTATGAGCGATATAGGTTTTCAGCCAAGGGAATACACTACATTTGCTCACTTGTTGAGCCGATCATCAGGAATGCCACTCGAAGAAGCTGTGCGTTCACTGTCGGATAAACCATGTCTTTTTTTGCCACGGGAACCTACCTACATTCAGTTGGTCAAAATGTTAGCAAGAACGCTGCATGCTGCGGCATCCGCAAATTGGCTCTTACTAAGAAGCTGAATATGTTTGTACTGTAGTGTTCCCAACTCATGTGAGCACAATGCGTGTTAAAGAAGAATTCTACAAATTTTCAGGTAATGTACTTTCATAACCCTCTACATCTTCTACATTACCTGCTTGCATAATGGAATCTAATATATAACCTGTAGGATTCCCCAGGACCATTGATGCTGTGGACTGCTCTCACCTAAAAATCACAGGGCCCCTGGGGGAACACGGGGCTGTCTATGTGAACCGAAAATCCTTCCACAGCATCAATGTGCAAGTGAAATGTCTAAAATCATTTATGAAGTATGATTACAGAGGTCTGCATGATATAGACTGAACACATAAAGTACAAAGTACCTGACAGATTACTGTGATAGGTATCTCTGGGCTGGTATAGGAAATTTCCTCTGGCGGCAGCAGCACAATGATATCTCCTACAATTGAAATGACACAATGGCTTTTCCTGCCCAAAGCAATGTTAACTACTTTACTCTTTACATACCATAGACAAACAGGTTGCCCTGTAAACTGCCAGCATGTGATTCCGACCTGAGCCCCCCGTCGATGTCCTCCATTATTGAGCGACTCTCATTGTTGGAGAGGGCCTGCTCCTCAGGTACTGTAAATTCTGGTGGAGCTGGCCCCCCTGCGGTCTTCTTCAGCTATTTTTTTTTTCCTGTTGGCTTAATATCGTGATGATATGAAAATAAAATGGAATGCAGCATATTATCCACAAACTGACAAAATGATGGCTCAGCTTGGCTACACACTGTACTGTACCACTTAGAATTATATTCTAATTTCGCCTTTTTTTGCTGCCATGTCCGACTGCTGCTTCCACATCTAATAAAACGCAATATGACAAATTCATTAAGCCTACCGTGTAATTATTCATGACAGATAATGCGTAGAGTTAATTATTTTACTTTGATGTGGCCATTAATAAACCGATCGATGTTTTACCTAGGGATGCTTTGAGCTCTTTTTACTGTCCAAACTATTTTTAAAAATACATTAATGAAAAAAAACACATTTACAGCCTATAAACACACTCATAGTATTATAGTCGATATTCTAACAATATAGACATCATTGAACAATGACAAAAAGATAGCTGTTACTCCAGTTTTTTGTATGGATAATAGTTAAATAAAAAATTTAAAAATCATGTGTAAAAATGTGTAAAAGTTACGCATTGCTGAGCTTTCAAAAATGTGAACAATTAGGGCATAATAAAATCTATACCTATATATCAATATCTTATAATGAATTTATCCTCTATAATAATCAGTGTTAACTTCACGGTCTGTTATTTTCTGCCAGCACTCCTCCCTCGCTCGATTGGCGGCGACAGTGTTCTTTTTTGCCATTATTATATTTTTTAAATTTCTTATAACCTTGCATAATGATGACTTGTTCTTCTTGCGTGAAATATGTGGCCCAGGATCTCTCCATTTTTGCGCAGAAGTAGAATAAAATTACGTCAAATGCCCCCATATATGTCAACGTACACATAGCGCAAAGCCGAGAATCGGACTTAACAAATTTAGTTGATAACGACGGATGTGGGACCAATTAAGTCTGATTGTGGATTTTAGGTTCTGTTGAGCTACATTTGAGCACAAAGCCTGGGTTGGTTGAGCCACTTTCGCAGAATTCCCCCTAGATGGGCTCTCTGTCGATGATCCTGAGGGGATTAAGCGGTCTGGAGTCAGAGGCCATAGTACTTTCCCTTGCCAACACCTTGGTAAGCAGAATCACACTGCACTGAAAAAAGAATTGACCACTTGGGAAACAGAGAAGGCCCACAAATCTTGATGCAGTCCTCCAGAGAAGTTGACCCCTACAAAAACTGCCATTTGTTCATTATTTTTATGGACAGAATTTTTGGGTACAGCCAAGACATTGAGGATATCCGGGTTGAGAGCCAGAAGGCAAGCCTCTCAATTTACCGATCAACGTATGTTCCGACCCTCACCTATGCTATGGAGCTTGGTCCTTCGAGAGGCGCTCAGTGTAGAGTTGCTTCTCATCCACATCCAGAGGAGCCAGTTGAGCCCGGGAAATCTAGTTTAGATGCCTCCCGGACGCCTCACTGGTGAGGTGTTCTGGGCATGCCCAACCGGGAGGAAGCAGGACTAGACCTTGGACATGCTGGATTAATTATCTCTCTCAGCTGGCCTGGGAATACCTGGGTGCCCTCCAGGTGGAACTGCAGGAGGTGGCTGGAGACTGCTGACCCGGACCCGAATAAATGGATGGTTGACTCCCAGTCAGTGGTGTTGGCCAGGAATTCTGGGCACCATGAAAAAAAAATCACATTCCAACCTGTCAGTCAGGGGCCCTTGGAATTGTCCTAACTTTTCCCCCCTATACGGCCCCCTGCTCACAGTCAGCATTTTGTCGGAGTTCTTTAAACTACTAAAGTAACTTCTTGGTCAATACTCCACACCTGCTGCAAACTTTCTGGTGTGGCTGCTTGGAGTTTGCGCACTGTACATGATCTGTGTCATCTTCTGTGGTAGGGTTACAGCGCTCGTTTTGAGTCGTTTTAAGTACTTTTGTGAGGACAGGTACATTACCTGACATAATCTCATGTAGACAGATAACTTTTCAACCTTTCAAAAATGGTAAAGAAAATTAAAAATTGATTGTGAAGTAGAAAAGCCTAAGTCACCTGCGGATGGACAGCAGCATGGTATTTATAGTTGCTTTTTGTTGTTACAAATTTGTAAGTTTTTTTTTTACCCTTTAGGCAAAAAAAGAAAAAAGAAAAACACTTAAAATAGTGCAGACAATTTTGACATGCCACAAACAGAAAAAACAGGACACGAAAAGACATGTCTAATATGGACAGAATCCAAAGAAAACACTGTTACTGTTGACATGCAGATCCCTACTGTCTGCACTGAAGTGCAAATGTGACAAATACCCCATCCATCTCTTTCCCTAGATCATCAAGCTAAGTTTGTTTCTTGGTTTGTTTGTGTCTCCACATTAATCTTTCATCCATATGATTACGTTTGCGCATTTAACTCTGTTAAAATTAGATAAGAAGACAGACTGAGATGGTGAAAACTTTTGCAATTTTTGGTTCAGGCAAGTTTATGTCGATGTGTTCGGTGATTCTGTCTCAGCCCTTGGTCACGTCAGAGATTTGAGGGGTTGTGTAACACACATGCAGTAACCCACTATTTCGTATTGCCTCCAGCATTTTATTAAATGTTGTGACAAAGTTGATAAGTCGATGAAGTGGAATGACGATGCAAGATGTTAACATGCATTAGCTCTTACTCACGACATGTAGGGGCATGCGATTGCAATCTCTCCGTCCCCCAAGACACCAATGTGAGTTTCATAATAATGATCCAGAACAAGCAGGGGAAACATGACAACTATGTCGGTATGCAGACAGTTCACAGCTAGCGTAACAGATTTTTCTCCATCATAAGGGCATTACAGATTGATGAGACTCCAGTGTCTGCTTCTGCCATGCAATTTACTCTGTCAAGCTTACCTGTGAAATAGGCTCTGTCAAGTCTTTCTTCAGGACAGACTAGGCTGTTGAGATTTGCTTCATTTGTCCCAAGTGGAAACCAAAACAAAACTTCAGCAGCACAAGAAGAGGGTGATGCACAAAACTTCAGTCCTTATGGCGCCACCCATCATCTTGCTTTAACTCAAAACAACTCTAACCGGCATCAGTTGTTCACTGAACACCTTTTTACGCTGACCGACCTCCATTTTGTTTGTATGTAGAATCACTGTTCTCATGGAAAATTATGGGAATCATTCCAGTCAGTCTGTGCTGGTCCAAATGAAGAAACAAATAAATATATTTGTCACAATTCAAAGTACAATTTTGTAATAATTTTGTTCGGCCTTAAGCCTTATTATATTAGAAACCAATTGTAGAAAAAGATGTATTGACACAAAAACAAACATTAACACTGAAAAATATTCCGCTGAAGAGAGATTATCATCACATGTTGACATCTCTGTCAAAGTAGACAAGGAAATGAGGACATGGGTGGGCGATGCGGGGACACATTTGATTGGTTAGACAGTTCACATGCGTGTTTGAGCACTGCTTAGGGACAAATTCTACTGGCAAAAATGACAATGATTGGCCAAAATGGGTGTTGATTGAACAAAGTTGAGAGGACGCACATAATTCGCGGGCATTGGCTGAACTAACACGAATCGGTGCAATCGCAACATTGCGCAATCCTGGAGGGTCTGACTTTTGGATGGGTTGGAAACCACTGTATTTGACCAACAAATACAAAATACTTGAGTCACACATGCCATCATAAAAAGCAATAAGAACCAAAGCCAACCATCATTCATTCTATTTTTCCTTTGGAGAAGAAAGTCACAGCAAATTAAGCATTGTAAAGACAAACACAGAAAACATCAACTGTACAATGACCTTTTAATGTAACACTTGTTGTAATAATAGCTTTGTAAGTATTACAATATATTTATACATCACAACACACCTGGGACTAGAAGCTTGTCGAGTTAAGAGATGCATGCTTTCAGTAGAATAGATTTGCACAACTGGTGCTGTCATTGTAACCATTGCTATTTCTATGATCAGTGTCATGTTTTCCGCATGTGTTGCCATTGCTCTTTGTACTATGCATGACAGTGCCAAAAATGTTGGATACGATCAGATTTGTTACTTTAGCAGGGCTACTGCTGGACTGGATTAAAATCATCAGCCACGGAAGATCCAAATCAAAGTCCTGTGGTCAGAAAATGTTGGTCAAGTCAGGCTACGGCTAAAAGTTGTGTCAAGCCAACAACAATGGGAACAAAAATAGCAACGTATCAAAATCAAACCAGTAACAGCATTGTAAGCTGATGTCACACATGATCAATGAACAAAATTTGACGATTTTAATATTTTAAGCATGGGATCGGGGTGCCTGAGGTTGTCTGGCTATCTGGTGGTTCGTGTTCTCCGCGGCTCGGGATCTAGGTTGTGGGTCTGGGATCCCAGGGTCCCCTACTGAGCTGCGCCTCGGGTCCCCTGCGCAGGGTGTCATGTCAAGGCTTTCGGGTGTCAGGTTGGCGACCACGGTGTGTGTGTGTGTGCGCATGTGCTTTTATTTATTTATTTTTAGCCATTTATTTATTTGATTTATTACCCTATTTTTTTTTTTTTATTGGGATGTTCGGGGGTTTGCTCCGTGGGGGCAGGTGCTGGGTGTTCCATCTCTGCCACCCGGAGCTCCGTTGGGTGGGGAGGGCGAGCCTGTGTCGGGGGTCGGGCATGGGGTGGCCTGGGCTCCATTTCCTGGGGCAGGGGAGTGGCGTGGGGGTCTGGTGCTGCCGCCGTGGGCGGACTCCTTTCCGTTTGCTTTAACCAGGGTGTTATTATCTTGTTGGTTTTATTACAGCGATGGTGATGTCGGCAATATTATTATAGTAATTACAATTGTGTGCATTTCAGTTATTGTCATTCTGTTCACTATCATGGTTAATCATTTAATTACTATTATTCCTACTAATATGTATGACTGTTTCAATGCAGTATTATCACTGTGGTTGTTGATATTTTTTGCCCTCACCATCATGGTCTTTAGGGCCGTTACAGACATTTGCTGATGTCCTGTTTGTTTCTGTTGTTTTGTTATTGTTGTTTCAATTGTTGTTGCTGTTGTTCTTGTCTCTCTTTGTTGTCCCCCTCTTGTTCCCGCACTCCCACCTCTGTATTCTTTTCTCTTCTTCTCTATCCCCTCCTGCTCCGTTCCGGCCGCTCCAAATTTGCATAACATCAAATAAGGTCAAATAAATTCTGTATAACAGGGGAAGAGTATCTCACACTTTTCCTTGGCAGAGCAAATCTGTTGAGCACGTAAGGGCATTTAGATCAACAATGCTAATCTGCCTAATGGCTGGACAGCACAAAAAAAATGCATAAATTCTCAAGCGTCTGTGTAGGCTCTCAGTCGTACAGGAGTTGTCCATCGAGGGAAAGGCTTCTTGAGACGTCATCTGTACTTCTGTGAAGAAAGTGTCGAACGTTTTGCTCCTCATCCGAAGAGCTTCGTCAGCGAACTAACAAGTGCTGGTAGCCTAGGCCTTAAATACAGTAAGAGTGGGCGGAATTGGTGTGCCAACACCCTCCTCCTATGGTTTCTTACACTAAGACTGGGCGGAGTAAGTTTCTTAGTGTTTCTTACTGTATTTAAGGCCTAGGCTACCAGCACTTGTTAGTTCGCTGACAAAGCTCTTCGGATGAGGAGCGAAACGTTCGACACTTTCTTCACAGAAGTACAGATGACGTCTCAAGAAGCCTTTCCCTCGATAAATTCTCAAGCTTAGTCCAGCTGATGGTTAGCCCTGCCTGTCATCAGATGCCACGCCAGTGTCATAAGCTGCCCAAAGGAGATCAAAAACACTGACATCACAACAAGGAAGCTCCTTGCAAGCAAGGTCAACAGTGATGACTTTGGTAATCGGAGCACTCGAGGCTGTGACACCCCAAACTGCGTTAGCTGCTCCAGCAGATCCCAGGAACAATCTCGGAGTTGTCTGTGCAGAACCCCCAAGTTCCAAGTCTTCTGGTAGAGGACCCAAGCTTAAAGGAGGAAAAATATGCAAGGCTGCCAATGATGATAATGGAGGAGTTTGCATGTTCTCCCAGTGCTTGTAAGGTTTTTTCCCCAGGTATTCCTCCTACATACCAAAAACCTGCATGTTTGGTAAGTGGAGACTCTAAATTGCCAATGGGTATGAAAGTGAATGGTTGTTTTTTTTGTTGTCCTGTCCTGTTTTTTTGCGCCCTGTCAGTCCAGGGTGTACCGCGCCTCTCGGGTGGAAATGGCCTAAGTTCAACTGTGACCATGAACAGGATAAGCAGGAGAAAATGAATGAATGAATGAATGAATGAATGAATGGATGGTACATACATTAAATTCATTGTCAATGTTTTCTCCAGCGATAATGTTTTAGTGCAGCAGTGGACATGTTTTTAATTCTTGGTCAGATTAACATTTACATTATTTCCATACTGTATACTTCACCTTGTTGTCAGTAAATGTGCAAGCATGTTTCGGCTTGAAATTAAACTGCATGGAAAAATGCAATTTTTTGGTCACCTTTGAAGAAAATAACACAATCTTCTTTAATGTGACAACTATAATCTGCTTTCCCCAATTAGAATCCCACACAACCATGTACTGTATTCGCCTAATTTAGGCCCCTGCGGTATGTTTTGGATTCCACTGGCATGACACAATTCAGTTTTCAAAAGAGTATCTACTTTAGGAGTCATTACATTTCCCTTGTCATTATCATCATTATAATCTGCTAATGATCAGGTCGTGTGAGTGTGTCTTCTCTCACACATGCAGACACACCTACAAAGACATATTCTATACCCTATGACAATCTGTGGAAACATGTCCCAGACTATCTTGACCTCATCGGCAGAGGTTTGGCTCCCTTCTGTTGAGGCTTGTATCACACAAAGTCCCAAAGAAAGATGGTTCAAACATGACCTCATCAATCTGAACAAAGAAACAGTGGGAGTGGAAGAGAGTGAGATGCTGGGAGGAGCACAGTTGCTTTGAGAGAGCCTGAGCTAAAGCTAAGCCCCTACTAATGTTTTAGGGATTAGGGTCTGGGAAATCTACACTCCTGAACAAAATCTTAAAACTGGGGGAAATTACAAGTATTTGCATATTGTGCTGGTTTGGTGTGTCATGTGGTTCCATCTGCATGTCTGTTCACAGTGCCACATGTAGGTGTGCCTTGTGTATTACATCGTTTTCACTCAGTGATCCGTTCCCGTCTGGGTGCAACTGTTTACTAATCCGGCACAGTGTGGACGCGACTTTTTTCAACCCGCCAAAAAAAAAAAAAAAAAGTCCCACATTCCGGTGTGGACACGGGATAAGCCAGTGATTTTACATTTCTGAAAAGATCCTGGGGGTTATTTGACAAACAATTCAAAGGGGTGGACCCAAAAATTTCACCTGTGCTAAGCCACGATCTGACACCCTGTTCGTGAAGACAAATCAAGGCCCTTACTTATGCTGACTGCAAGGTGGCTTTTCTGCATTTTATCGTATTGAATTGATTAGGAGTAATTCTGAAGTATACGCGATTAGAACATGACCATATATTAGCCGCACCTCTGTATAAGCAGCAGGGTTCAAAGTTTGATAAAAAAAAGTAGTGGCTTACACACCGGAAAATTTCGGTAAATTAATTAAATCACACAATAAATGAAAATGAACTATATAATTTTGCCGGCCTCAATACATTGCCATGTGCATGCGTGTCTGTTTTCCTTGTCTCTCGCCTCCAAACAGGAAGGAAGAGAGTTCACTCTGTGTATTGGTTTCAGCACTTTGGTGCGTTTGTTCTATCAAACAATGGCATGAACCGAGTGATCCCTTTTGTCAGTCATACTGTGTCTCTGTCTCAGTGGGTGGAGGCGGGGCCAGTAGCATACACACAGAGTCCAGAGAGTCCACACAGAGTGTGACGTAGTAGACATTATATTAGCAGAGTGCACCCGTGAGTCAGTGAAACTCGAGTTTTCGTCGAGCACCTGTGAGTCTGAAAACCTTGCAGGCTGAGTGAGTGAGTCATCGTTTTGTCAAGTTTCCGATGCAGCTCAGGCAGGAAGGGGAAAGGAGAGCAAATTTGAGGCAAGGACCAGATCTGTTATTTTTTTTACAGGGCTAATACTTTTATACAAATGTAGTTAGACTAACAGTTGCACAATTAGTGACATGTTAACTGGTCTTGTTTTTAAATTTAGTTAGTGGTAGCAGGGCTGAGTAAGTGAAACCAGTTCACTTAGAAGAGCACATGTGAGTCCCGATTCTTTAAAAAAGACATTTGTTTTGCATTTCCAATGTACAGTATGTTATTGTATGTTATTGATCTTGTTAAGATAGGGGGCGATACTGGCCGGTGTCATTTTATACAGTAGATCTATGATAAAATGATCACTCTATGAACGAGAAAGTAAACATGAGCAAAGGTTACATTATTTTCTTTTTGAGCCCCCTTCTTCATGTTTACTTTCATTGAATGGTCAGTTGATATTGATCACTTAAAAAGGTCAGCTACTTTTAGGCCCAGGACCCTAAGAAGTACATGGTGTAATACCATTCCTAATACTATTTCAGCGAACTCAAGCTTGCTTACACTAATGCACTTAAAGACACTGGAAGGAATTAGAAAGTGACACCAAAGAAAACATTCCATGACAGGGACCTGCTCATGCTCAGGCTGATATCCATTGCATTTCAAGCATGTCTGACGGGGCCATGCGATCATATTAGCGTTCCACTGACATGGGAAGGGAATCTGAGACAAGAAAATGTCTGTGGAACTGTAACTCGTGATAGTAAACATTTATTATAAGCACACTATTGCCAATGTTTTACTGTACTTCATGGTTATTTTGTGTGTTTTAGCATTATAGTGAAACTGTGTTTCACTTTGCATTTTGCATTTTGTTTTGATTGTGTTTATGTGATTGAAACACAAGCCTTTATTGACTTTCAAATAGGCTTTGTGTCGTTTTTTTTTTTTTTTAGGGTGTGTGCACAGGTGAGGGGTGTTTGCTAACAGACGTACTCAAATTTTAAAATATTACAACTTGGGAAAACCCTTTGACCCCATTCACACCTAACAAGAATTCGGTTGTGTGTTTTCTTTTCCTTAACTGATCACTTAATGCCACTGAGATGAACAGCCTTATTATGGGAGCACCCTGATTTTGACAGAAAAATCCTGTGCGTGATCAGTACATGCTTTCTATTTGGATGTTCCATTCCCACCCAGGTCTCCATAGAGACTGAGCTGACAAATAAAAATCACTTAGCGGCTGTGTTTGCACAGAGGCGGGTTTCCTTTAGCTCTGTGTCAGTCTCTCCATCACATTATGAAAGGCGTATCTGATTTATTCTTCTTTATGAAAAAACGTAAGTGCCCGGGAATCACCCAGGAACCACTACCTATGTTCCAGGCCCACATGATTAGAGAGAGCTCAGCTACTATTTTAAAAAGGTATTGTTGAATTTTACAGCTGGTTTGGAAAGTTTAAGACACTGGCATGCTAGCATAATACAGTGTAACATACTATTAGTGTCATTAACTCATTCAATACTAATGTGTATTTGTACATTTTTATGAACCCAAACGCCTGATCCCAAAGACGTATTTACAGTGTTCACTCGTTTATCGCGGGGCATGGGGTCCCAAAATAGCCCGCAATAAGTGAAATCTGCGAAGTAGCCAACCATATTTTTGCACAATTATTACATATGTATTAAATCTGTAAAACCCCTCACCATACATTTTATTCACTTTTCTCGGACTGGCATTATCATTTTAGCACTTTCAAAGTTCAAATTTCGTTAAAATTTCGTTTAATCATCAACTTACGAGATTGTACACAAGAAATTAAGTGACTCACGCGTATTCGCTCCTCTGATCGTGGCTTGTCCTGGCGCCGTTAGGCTGTAGCGTTTTCGTATCCCTGTTAAAACATATTCCTCCTCGTCCTCCTCCATGAACCGAAGATTCATTTACAGTATTCCAGACGCCCTACAGCTGCGTATCTTCTGCCTTCATTCAGCATGAGTGATCGCCAGCATACAACAGGAAACAGGCAGTCCTGCGTGAAGGAGAATGATTGACAATGGTCTACAACCAATCAGAAAGCATAACACAATGGGCGGGTTCTCCCTTAGCCAATCAAGACTGTTTAAAATTAACACAAACTTAAAAACATCCGCAAAAGAGCAAATCCACGAAAGGTGAACCGTGATGTAGTGAGGGAAAACTGTGTACGTCTTTTATGTGTTTTTGCACGACAGGCAAAAAGAGGTGATGACGCAACTGCACATTAATAGATGTCACTTTTAGAGCAGTTTTATGCCATAAAAACGGCAGAAGTGCATTTGATATGAGCTCGACATGGATCATTTGCATGTAAAAATACACTCGACAGCAAGGAGGAAGTGGAAGAGCATGGAGGAGTGTAGCGTGCAGAAGGTAACGCATTGTAGGGAAATTTTAAGGCATGCACACACAGACACACACGCACGTGCACACATACTGTACATGCATACACAGTTTAGTTCCAAATGTGAAAATTGAGCCTGAGAACAATCTGACGCCGGAGTGTTGTCTTCCCTTGGCTTAAGAGCAGACCAGGTGATTGATTGAAGGTGCGTGTGTCGCCAGCTCCGCCTCAGCAAGGCAGCATGCACTTAAACAGAACAGACAGCAGGCGGCAGCAGAGCGACAACACAGATCAAGACACCTTCTTTCTTTTGGTAAGTTCCGCGTTTGCGTAGCCATAGAACACAATATTCTGTGTGCCTTGAAAAATCTGTCAAAATCGTCTAAAATCTCCGGTACTGAAGGTGTTGCCTTGAAAAACAGCTGAGATTGAATGAGTTAATCCCTTCCATTTGGTCCGACTCAAACCAAAACGTACGCTAAACAAATAAAGCTTTCCATATGAAATAATGCAACTTTCTTTGGTACCATTGTGGAATATATTGCAGCTGTGATGGGATAGGCTCCAGCATACCCCCGCAACCCTAATGAGGAGAAGCGGTATAGAAGTTGGAAGAATGGATGGATAGATGGATGATCAAGTAAAAAACGTAGACTTGTGGCGTCACTGTGTTAGCTAGCAAAGAACACATACTGTAGTCAACCGCTGATGACATCATATATGTGCAACGGAAATGGGGGACAATAGCTTCCGGTTCTGGTTGTCATGCTAACAAACTGCTAGCAATTGGTTTTGTGATAAAAATACGTTACGAACATGGTTGGATTCACGCAGTGTCTTAAGCTGTGTTGTACGGTAACCGGGAAATTTACGCGAAGCGAGCATACATTTTTTATGCTAACTGGGGCGTACGCTAACCTAGGTTCCACTGTATTGCAGAATCAGAGCTGCCAACACGGAACAGGAACGTCTCTCAATATTGAAATACAGTTACCAATATTTGCATATGAAAATGCTTGGAAGGTCAACTTTTTGCATTGGCATTTGAGCTGTGGCTCTTCGGCAGCCATAAATGCGAGAATAAAAGAATACCACAAGATAAGATAATCCTTATTTGTCTCCCTGTTGAGACATTTACATGAAGTATTTCCCTTAAACCAAGGGTGCTGGAAGATCTGGAAGATCTGGGTTTGAATCTCCATTGGGCATTTCTGTGTGGAGTTTGCATGTTCTCCCCGTGCATGCGTGGGTTTTCTCCGAGTACTCTGGTTTTCTCCCTCATCCCAAAAACATGCATGTTAGGTTAATCGGCGACTCTAAATTGTCCATATGTATGAATGTGAGTGTGAATGGTTGTTTGTCTATATGGGCCCTGCGATTGGCTGGCGGCCAGTCCAGTGTACCCCCGCCTGTCGCCCGAAGTCAGCTGGAATAGGCTCCAGCATACACCCGCGACCCTAATAAGGAGAAGCGGTACAGAAGATGGATGGATGGATTTACTATATAAAAAAAATATATGAGTACATATTTAGGTACGTTATACACGTATATCAGGGGTTCACGCATTTTTTCAGTTACAAGTCAAAATGATGTACCTCTTTCAATAAAACATATATTAAATATATAAAATCTAACCGGTAAACTTTGAAATACTATTCTAAATATTAATGATTAGTATTTCACATTCGCATTTATTTTCAAAGTTTACAGGTAATCAAAGTAGTTGATGTCACAATTATATTCAACGTGGCAATAAAGGTAATTACACATAATTCCTCAATATTTTACCTGATTGATCCGTAATCAGAATAATAAAGATGAAAGTTGCATCCCCGTGTGTAGCTTGAAACGCCACAGGGGAGCAAGAGCGAATCAGGAGGGGAGCTTCATGTCAGCTGACGGATGTTGTATGACATCTACAAAGTGACGTTTACGCAATCGACCTAAACTACCTTGGCGATCTACAGGTAGCTTGCCATCGACATAATGGGCACCCCTGCCCTAAAGCCTTATGCTATATAGTTAATCAAGTACCAGACTATATTTGATGCAGAGGGACAGAAAGATAAAGGATTTTGTAGCTTGTTTACTGTCTTTTTTTGTCTATTTTTAAATTTAAAAATGTTCAAGTCGAATGAGCTTCCGCAAATGTTCCGATGACATGCTGTGTCATTGTGGGTTAAAAGTTGCAGCTGTGTTGCAGTTCCCGCTGATGTCGATTAGTTCTGCTGTGTCATTGTTACCAGATGATGGCCACAATGCTTCTGTTTTGTCCTTTTGGCCTCAAATTAAAATACCCCCCTCCTGGAGTCCAATTCTTGGCCCAAGTAGATCCATTCAGGTGCAGAACCCCCGGGTGTGTCAGTTCTGTGCTGAGGACCCATTTAGGGGCAGAAAGGGTGAGGATATGGCCACAACCATTGAGAACACCTGCAGTTCTGGGATGAGCCAGTACAACTCACCGCCAGGGGCCATTTAAGGGCATTTTGAAGCAGTTTGGCTTGTTTTTTTCTTTTTAGAAAAAGAATTGGCACAATATCAAATTGCAACAAAAGTAAGAATACAAGGGGACAACCCCGGTGTAGAAAATTGGTCCCCTTTTTGGGTTGGTAACCAATTATAACAGTTGAGGGTTGTCCCAGGTCAAGCAATGATAAAATGAACGAACCTTTAACACTTGTGGCCAGCAGACACAAACGCTCGCCCTCGGGGGTTCAGGAACTGCTTTTAACTCAGTAGACCATGAAATCATATTCCAGACTGAGCTGAAAAAAGAGCACAGACAGATATCTTTGGGCATGTTTGAGAGCCTGTGCAAATGGTTCTTTGCATTCGTAATAACTTTAATAATGCACAAATGCAAACACTACTTGTGGTAAACAGAAATACTACCGTGACATTTGATGAATGAGGACTAACTGAATTAACTCGGAGAAAATGTTCCTCAATTTTTCCCGTTATGCCTATTTATTACCATTCAGTGACAATGTTATGTCTATAAAAAGGTGGAATAACTGTCAGATTAGGCTGCAGGACTATATTGTCAAATGATAAAATTGACAGTTGTCGTTATGATGTTTGAAAAGGATAGTTAATGCACGTGTTTATCTTCGACTGGTTTCAATAAAAAATAAAAAGCCTATAAAGATTGCAGTTTATTATGGTGGTTAAGATCAAGAATCAAGATTTAATGTACTGTACTGTATCAAAATGGTGTATCAAAACAAAAACAAATGCAGTCCCTCGTTTATCGCGGTTAATTGGTTTCAGATAAATGAATTTCCGCTAAGTAGGATTCAATATTAATAAATTGAATATTTTCATACTTGGAGCTTAGAAGGCCTGTTTATGACTTTTTAAATGCCATTTTTGCCATTGTTAGAACCCTGTAGACATGAAATAACACCCCAATAGACACCTTTACACACACTTATTCTTTGTTTACAACACATTGCTCAACTGTAATGCATAGGCTACGGGATCACTGCAGGGACACAAGAGACGGCCGCCGCTAGCATAGCGAGCTACCAAGCTAACGAGTTAGACTTTCCAATTGACTTATTCTGAAGTTAGGAAAGTGTTTCAAATGGAGTGGGGAAGAAGGACAAAGTAAGAAGCCAAAACTTTACCACTTTCACACTGAATAGGAGGCGAACAATGTTGTGTCAGACATGCCATGCCAGACTACGTGCAGTGTGGCAAGTAAAACATTGTTGCCGTTTTTGACATTTTTTAGGGCTTTATAGTCGAAATAAGTGTGTCCCTTTTATGTGCATTGTTAGCTCCCACATGGTAGCTGTTTTTTTAGCTGTTTTTCTCTCTTTAGAACGTGCAGAAAAGAGAAAGACGAGTGGTCATGTTTCACATAAGGATAGTGGATGATGGGCAAAATTCCCCCCCAAAAAGTGCTTTATTTTTAATACACAGACGCTCACTGAACTGAAATACGATGTGACTTAAAAAGCATTTGGCAATTGTTTGTCAGGGGCGTTTAAACCTCCATATAACAACTTTGGAGCATTATTTCAGGATACACCTCCCATCATCTGGATAAGTTACAGGGAGTGGAATCGAAACATTCATAAATTCTCCAGCAGAAAATAAATATTTTTTATGGGTGACACACTTTCTCTATCCTATCTCCTGCCAACAACATTAGTCAGTGTCCCTTGCAGCTATAAGCACCAATCTATGGATTATTTATGTATTTGACAAAGCACATATGCAGCGAACAGGTATGGTAAAAGTGCGTAAACATAGCATGGGCTGCCTTACTTTTGGCGTTACCAGTAAAAGCATATAGAATCCTGGAGATGTTATTATGAAACACAGAACATGACAGTAAAATATAGTGCTGATTAAATTGAAAACATCTTTTGAATATGGATATGTTGGTGAACATTCGTATCTTGGAGTCTACTTGATTCCTTATCTCTTAACCTGACTCTGTTGAAATCAAGTTAACTTTGGCACTGAGATTGTGTTTCTCTTAATTAACGTAGAATTCAGGTGATCAATGTGCATGTCACCATACTCTACCGGGAACATCCTTCAAACTACACTCATCCTAAAAATTCCAGATTGATTAAAAAAAAAAACAGTCAATAAAACTTCTGATCAATCCATGTCAATTTCAGACCTAAAATAATGAACAGATTTAAGCCCCACCCATTTCCGGTTCAACCACACCCACATCTTATTTATGCCCCCCCACCCACTACTCAGAGTACAGATGCGGATACAGATAATTTAGATGGGTGAACAGATACAGATACAGTGTTCCCTCGTTTATCGCGAGGGATAGGTCTCCAAAATAGCCCGCAATAAGTGAAATCAGCCAAGTATCCAACTTCATTTTCTTGCAATTATTATAAATGTTTCAAGACTGTAAAAGCCCGCACCATACACTTTATACACTTTTCTCAGACAGTCAATAACATTTTCTCACATTTCTCTCCTGTTTAAACACTGCCACCATGCCTTTTCGCCCTTGCACCGTTCCGCTGTACTGTAGCGTTTTTGTATCCTTGTTAAAACATATTGCTGCAGTACTCCTCCTGTTGCGGTCCTCATCCTTCGAACTAAAGATTCATTTACAAGCTAGCAAGCAAGCAAGCTAGCAATGACACAGGAGACACGGCAGCACAAAGGAGATTGATTGACAATGGTCTACAGCCAATCAGGAGGCAGAAAACAACTTCCCATAATGCAATTCTTCTTAAAGGGCCAGGCTTGGCCTGTAACAGAGTTCATGAGCTGTCATAAAAAAAAGAAGAAGCACAAAAAAAATTCTGCGGAACAGCGAATTTGTGAAAGGTGAACCGCGATACAGCGAGGGAACACTGTAGAGATAGCGGTGTACTTGCTCATCCCTAATCGTGATTGCCAAAAGTCACTTTTGGAATTCCCATTTACGCTCACAAATTCCATCCAGCAACTTTGTATTCAATACTTCAGCTGTGTCATCATTGGCTCTGCGTACTCGATCCCCCGATGGCCAAACAATCAGATTGTAGAAGGATTAATATAAACTGCATCCAAGTCAAACATAATAATACAAACTGGGAATGTGTCACTGTGAAGATTTTTCCAATACGTCAGCATGATTTTTCTCTGGGGAAAGCCGAGTTAAAATATGCTGGCAGTATCATTTTGTATTATTTGAAGTCTGAGTTGCACCAAAGTTTCCCATATCCTTGTTCAACAGTATGAACAGATGTCATTAGCAGAGTACAGCATGGGTGATGAAGTGAATACAGCCTGATGTGGTCCATTACAAGTTGCTGAATATAATTCATCCACAGCTGTCATCATCATCATCACCCTCATCCAAACCCTCAGTAAGACATCACTCGCTGGTGTTCTCATTAAAATGACATTTAGATGAAAAGCGATAGTATGACGTTATCGCCATTATGTCAGTGAGACTTTGCAGTCATACAGTGCGTAGTTTAAGAATGTCCTTATTTTGAAACTGAACTTTATGTCTGTCTCTACTGACTGAAATGAACAGAAATGCAGCATATGTTTCAATATTTTTATCTTAAAGAGAGAAAGTGGACGTTTGGACTGATGCTTTACTTGACACCATCCTTGACTGTTCCCGATTTGCAGCATCTGATTATGTCTGTTCTTGTCCAGTGTTCAATTTTATTGGATCATTTGTTCTTGTTAGCGTGTCTGAAGGTGTGCCGCCGTAAGCTAAATATAGAACTATGTGGTTATTGGTTGGCAGGAGAGGCTATTATGAGAAAAGTCTTTCACAGCTCTGCCAAGAGTGAATGCCTCTGGCATGTGACAGTGAGCCAGCGAGCTAATGGACCTGGGCCAAAGAGGTTTTGCGATGTTATGTTAGTTAGATTTTCTATCTACAGTATCTGTGGGCAAGATCATATCATGTTTTGCATGCAATGTTTAAGTGGGATGTGATGGAATTAAAAGGCGTTGGTAGTGCGTCACAAAGGTGACTTTCACGCTGTTGGAGCAAGCTCTGATCCTGGGGTTTTATTTATAAAATTGTCCACATAATTGCTAATAAAAGTGTGCGTACGCACAAAAGTGGCATAAGCATTAAAAAAATTGCATAATCATAAAATGTCTGTGTAGCTTCTCAGTCATCCAGGTCAGGGTAATCCTCAAAAGGTAAATCGAGGAAACTGTTTGTTGAAGGTGTGGAGTTTCCCTATTTATGTCCCTGGTGGGAGTGTCCACCGAGGGTGGTCACAATAGGATTGTTGTTATTTTGGCCCAGTGAGACAGGTGAACAACCAACCAAACATTTTGCATTCTAATGTTGGAACGGTATTAGGTTTACCGTGACTAATAGACAATATTGTTTGAACATGACGACGTTAGAGTGAGCACTCTTTTCACGACCACCTCTGTCTCTGCATCTAGGTTCCGAACCAAACACAAACCATCAGAGGGTTTGATATTGACCAGTCTTTTTATTAATATCTGTTTTACTATGTTAATTTTCCCCTTCATTATGTTTATGATGTGACAGTGTTGCTTGTAATGAATGAAATGAATGAATGAAATACCATTGACAATCTTTTTTAGAGATCTTTTAATACAAATTTATGTAATGTTGTATTTCTGCAATTGTTTGATCACAAAAAATCTGTTAAATGTAAACATCTAAACAAGGGGTGTCTTAGAAAAGCTGACGATTTGATTCAGAGGAGTCTGATTCGGCTATCAACCGCGTAGTCGAATCGTATGAAAATGTCATGTAATCAAGAATATACCATTCTGACGACATGGGGTTGCCCAGGGTTGCTGTTGAGCATACATTTTTACATTAAATGTCTTGGTTTTTGTTATACTTAGTCTATTTTGATACAAAATCAGCCTAATTTGTGGTAAATAACATAAATACAATAAATAATGTGTGTGTTTGACAGAAGACGCACATACTTAGCACGCACCAACTGCGGTTGCTCAATCCAAATGAGCTGAGATGAGCGCTAGGATGATCTTCAGCATCGACAGACTTATTGCCTCAAAATGGCTATTAAAAAACTCCTCCAAAGTATGGAGGTAATTAGAAAAGGTTAAAAATGACCCCAAGAAAGTGAAGTGCAGCAGCTTCTTCCATATCACGTGACAACAACCAACATGGCGTATCATTTAAAACAGGTAATCCTATTATGACAACCCGACTGTGGATTTTACTCAAATAAATCAAATTGTTAACTCAGAATTTTGGCAAGTTCTTGATATGTGATGTATGATGCCCACTTGCCGAAAGTGACCGTGTTTCAGTTTTGTTCATCTTGCTTTCTGTTTCACTAAATAAATAAATAAAGGTACTGTTGTTGCGCACCTACCATGTTTATTTGTTTATCTGAGTGTTTTAGCTTTTTTTTAGGTAGAAAAAGCAAATGAGATCTGTTATTTGTACGGATCACACAACAATGATTTGTCAACTATGGACATAATCTCACGAATCAGATTCAAAAATGAAAAACCTTTGTCGAAGACAGCCTTAATCTACACAAAATCTACCGGAGTTGAGTAGATACAGCGTCCTGTACGGTCTTCTCAGCCTTTTCAAATGCAGGCTGGCTAAAGACCAAAAGAGCTTGAAAACAGTTGATTATGATGATAATTTTACGGATTGGGTGACTTAAATGGCTCAAAGAAAAAGAAATTGAAAGGGGAATGGAATAGTTATGGTGCGGTATATAAACACATACTCGTATGCCGCTGATGCTTGACAGAGAGGATAGTAATCAACATGCTATTTGTTGTGATCAATTTCCATACCAACAGGTGGTATTTGCTTGACTTTATTGTTTACTTTCTGTACGTCATTTGTTGTAGCTGCTACTTTTATGAGGCTCAGCAAATGTCTAGCTTGATGGACAGCTATTTTAGTAATATAGAACCACTTACATGACTACAAATAGGCATAGACTGTATGGGATTGAGCTCTTAACTATGACACTCAGTTTTCCAACTTACTTTTGAATAGACTTCAAGTCTAGTTGGGCTTCATAAGTCAGTAGTATACAATGGAATTGAGGAACGGACGGCCGCCTGTCATGCAACAATTGGATGAATTTCTCACACAGTAAAATTGAGTTACAGCACAAGTGGATTTCACAACTTCCAAGCCAGTTCCCCTCACTATGAAGAGAATACACATATAATGTTATGAAGGGCGTTTGTCCTTGCCTGGTGGGCTTTTGAATGGCACTGATTGCTAATGGAGTCACACCATGCTGCCTGGAAACACAAACAACATGAAACCAGCAAGGAGGAATAGGAAACAACCAAAAGCAGAATATGATGACAATCCAGACCATGACCTTGGTAGCATTTTTCCTACATTGTGGATTTTCAGATTTTCACTTTGACATATCCTGACTTTTACATCCGTTATGGGTGTGTGTTTGCAGGATTGCAGAAAATAAATTGCGCAGTGTGTCATTAAGCAGATGGAAAAGACCTTTTGGGCTTGGCTGGACTAGGCTTGTTCATCAGCAGACAACTATCACTGCTTTTAAAAGGGCATAAGTGTTTGCTTATGCTTAACAGAAACTTGGGTGTGGGACACATTCAGCAAGATCTTAGAGAAGCCAGGGCCGTTTTCCATGCAAAGTATGTGATCTATAAAAACTAGTGCTGTCAAAAATAGTGCGTTAACGATGGTAACTAATTTATTTAATTACGTTAACATTTTTAATGTAATTAACGCATGCGCATCATGTCAAGCCATACCTCTTTGTTATGATGGCAGACGGTGGCATAGTGTGGTGTCCTCAAACAGTCACACAGAGTCTGACGCTCTTTCATAACTTTATTCTGACCTGAACACATCAACAGCAGTGCAATTCCAACACCATATATGTATCTCCAACTCACAGAACACGTCTCTAGTCAACCTCATTGTCACGAGACGGCCGTGAGATGCATTCATGAACACTCCGAAAATCACAATAATGTCTTAATTATGCGCGTATCTGTGGTATAAAGAACAGTAAGACAAAGAAAAACAATAAGTGGATATTCTTATCACTCACTAACATGACTCTTAATGCGGAAGTACAATTTGATGCATTTAAGTATGCTCGGAAATCCCCGCAAATACATCTACACTCAAAACGTGAACTTAACTTAAATTACTTGGTGTCTTTGAATGCAGCTCTTCATGGCTCATCATAACACAGTTAAAGTGTGATTCAAATGTTGTGCTTTGGGTTGAGCCGGATACTCGTTTTAGACGAGTATCTGTTACGGATAATGCATTTTTGTCGAGTATGAGCATGAAACGAGTACAGCTCGTCATTATACGTAATCATGATGAAGGAAAATCGTCATTGAGTGACGACTTAGTATTCACTCTTTGCGCTCTGTGATGTCCCGTTAACAATAATTTGTTGGAAACAACACAATCACCAGCCTTAATTAATTAACTTCATCACTCTGCCTAGAACCAGTGGAAAGTGTAAATTAGTTTTGCCTTTTTTTAATATGTTTCCTGAAATGTTCATTTTTCCTGAAATGTTAGTGTTTTGCACTTCTCGGCCACCGTAGCATGTTATTGTTGGAAATGGTGAAGATCTTTAGGCCTGCCATTCATACAGCATCATCATTTCATGTTGCAGCATGATAATCCACAATCTCATGTTCCAAGAAACACTACACACTTCTCAGACACAGCATTCCTTGTGTGGCTCACATGCTCACCAGACATGTCACTTTTTCAACATGTTTGGAATATACTTAAGTACAACAGCTGGTTAAAGTTACTGCCAACTTCGCACTTTATGTCCCTCTATATGTTGTATGTGAAAGTTTGTGTCTAAACGTGCTCTTTGCTTGAACCATAACCACAAGAAAACTGTCATAAGCGAACAAGCTTTCTAAAACCATTGTGGGAAGCTATCAAAGTACAACCGACAAGGTTTTGTAGAAAACCTCCATCCATCTTCTATGGCACTTATCTTCACTAGGGTTAGGGTTAGGGGTATGCTGGAGCTCATCACAGCTGACTTTGGGCGAGAGGCGGCATACACCTTAGACTGGTCGCCAGCCAATCGCAGGGCACATATAGACAAACAACCATTCACACTCACATTCATACCTATGGACAATTTAGAGTCTCGAATTAAGCTAACATGCATGTTTTTGGAATGTGGGAAGAAACCGGAGTACCCGGAGAAAACTCCACACAGAGATGCCCAATGGAGATTCAAACCCAGATCTTCCATATCTCCTGACTGTGTGGCTGACATGCTAACCACAAGGCCACCGTGCGGCCGTGGAAAACCTCATAGTCATATAATACTGATAGTATCTTGACAAAAAGAAAAATGTACATAAAATGACAGCTGAAAAAGAAACTGTATTTGTGTTAAATTTAGAGTACGGCGGGGGCGATTGTTACATTGTAAGCTAACTTAGCACGTCAGCATGGATGTGCTGTTTATAAAGGATGGATGTGACAAAGTGAGTGAGTTTAGAACTCATCACTGAACATTGAAAAGACTGCCGAAAATAAGTGGAGATGGGCTTGGCTCGAAACATCTTTGAAGACTGGGTTTAAACTAGGGCTGCTCCAATCGATTGGCTTTTTCACGGAAATCATGAAAAAGCATGTGATCGGCATATGCCGATAAACGGCAATCATAAAAGCCAATCACCTCTGGCTCGTATTATTGCAGCATGCAGTCTGTAGCGAGCGTCCCCCGCTCACTTTCCTTCACACGGCGCAGGCGTGCCAAACCCAAAACAAACATGTCTGCAGAGTGGAACATACCTGCCGCTTGCGAGAGTGATATCAATTTTGCACTCAGCCATGAAAAATATCTCACTGAAAATCCTGATCGGAGCATCCCTATTTTAAACAGAATGTATTACTGTTTATTATTACTACCTTCAGGTAATACTCAGAAAACCATAAATTATCATTATGTTTTTGTTATATTTATCCATCAATCCATCCATCTTCTACCGCTTATCCGAGATCGAGTTGCAGGGGCAGCAGCCTAAGCAGGGAGGCCCACATTTTTCTCTCCCTGGCCACTTTGTCCAGCTCCTCCCGGCGGATACCGAGGCGTTCCCAGGCCAGTTGGGAGACATAGTCTCTCCAACGTGTCCGAGGTCTTCCCTGAGGCTTTCTACCAGTCGGACTTGCCCTGAACACCTCCGCAGGGAGGCGTCCGGGAGGCATCCTGACCAGATGCCCAAGCCACCTCATCTGGCTCCTCTCAATGCGGAGGAGTAGCGGTTCTACTCCGAGTCTCTCCCGTATGAAAGTGCTTCTTACCTTATCTCTTTTCACCCTACGGAGAAAACTCATTTCGGCCGCTTGTACCCGCGATCTTGTCCTTTTGGTCACTACCCAAAGCTCATGACCATAGGTGAGGGTAGGAACGTAGATCGACCGGTACATGAAGAGCTTTGCCTTTATATTTATATTGAAGCAAATTTGTGTTGGAGATGGTTAATTATTTGTATGGACTTGTTTTGTTTTGAAAACATCGGGAAGTTAAAACATTTCAAATAAAATGCAATTTTTCGAGAGTAGTAAAAGTGTAGGTTAAATCAGGCATTCTCAACTCTTTGTCTGGTGCTGGTGTTACCGGCACCAGCACAACGTGTGTGCCTCGGCAGCTTCATAACCGTTGCAAACATTTACATATAATACACTGCTCAAAAAAATTAGAGGAACACTTCGAAAACACATCAGATCTAAACTGGGGGAAAAATGATCTTGAATATCTTTCCTGATAATAAGTGGGTGATGTAATAGTAACAAAATGATGCCACATCATTGATGCCCTGGTCCAGATCTGGGAGGAGATCCCCCAGGACACCATCCGTAGTCTCATTAGGAGCATGCCCCGACGTTGTCAGGCATGCGTACAAGCACGTGGGGGCCACACAAACTACTGAGAATCATTTTGAGTTGCTACAATGACATTTTAGCAAAATGGACCAGTGTGCTGCATCATTTTTTCACTTTCATTTTTGGGGTGTCTTTGATTCCCCCCCTCTATAGGGTGATCATTTTCATTTCTATCAAATTATGTGGCATCATTTTGTTACTAATACATCACCCACTTATTATCAGGAAAGATATTCAAGGTCATTTTTCCCCCAGTTTAGAGCTGATGTGTTTTCGAAGTGTTCCTCTAATTCTTTTGAGCAGTATATTTGAGAATGTGGAGTTTAACAATTACTGCAATTTGGGTTGCAGCTTGTTATTGAGGGCTGATGGTAGGTCTTGCAGCCAAACCAGTTGAGGACCACTGGGCATTGCTAATGTGCAGGCTACGGGATTACTGCAGGGACACAAGAGACAGCCACGGCTTTAAGCACAGCACTCTAGCAATCGAGCTAGTTAGCCTCCAATTTATTTATTCTAAACTTAAGAAAGGGTTTCAAACAGAGTGGGGAAGAAGGATAAAGTATGAAGTCAAAAACTTAGCACTTCCACACATAATGGGAGAAGAACTTTTTTCACTACACTCAGTGTTAAGGTAATGTAATGTAATGTCATGTCTCATTATTGTAACATTATTGATGCCTAGTGACCAGAACACTACATATGACTTGTCTTTCATATTTTTTTAACTAACAATAGTCCATAGTCAACTACGAAACAGCGGTCATTTATTAATTAATTTTCGAAAAAACGTGATAGAGTGACGGCATGATGTTTGAACCACGATGTAGCGAGGGATGACTGTATTGTTACATAGAATGCATTTTGAATTGTTGAAACATCTGTTGAGGTGTTCTATGCTGAGTTTTTAGAAGGCAGACCATCTGTTATTCTTCCTGCCTATTAAGTGTATTGACAATTCAGTGACTGACAGAAAAAGAGGACAAACTCTATGTTTACGGCTGTGTCCTTGGTGTCCCCCGTTACAGTATGTACCTATAGCAGACAGTTGAATTTGTGCATGACAAAGAATAATAAGCAAGGGTGATCTGAACATCATTCATCAACCACAAGTATTTCTATTAGTATCCTCCAGTGGTGATGCAGTCAACCGAAAGCAGTAGAACAGTGGAGACATGCCATCTATTGTTTGGTCTGTCTTGCAGCAGGCTTCGAGGAATGCAGTGTGCCTGTGAGCATGACGGCTATTTGTCTGATACGTTTGTGAAATTATCTCAGGTTAACTGCTTGGGTGCCTACTAAGACCCACGGCGCTCAAGGAACACATGACTTAACCTTCAAGCAACTCAATCAATCATAACCAAAGTGAGAAGTCAGAGCTTTTAGCATATTATTCTGCATTTGCCTTCATAAGCGATAAACACCTCTCTATCTATCTAGTATTTCTTCTACCCTCTTCTATCATTCGTCATTTATATGCTTTTAGAATTGTTTTATGCATATGAAAATCATTGCGTTTTCTGTTAACATCTTTGAGACTTGTGGCGTAGCTAGTAGTTAGTCGTTGTTTGCAAAGAACTACAGAGTCAACCGCTGCTGACATCATAGACGGGGGACGGGGCTGACTTCCAGTTCTTGTTTCCATGTATTAGCAAGGGCATTTTGTGGTAAAAATACATTTAGAACACCGGTGAACTCAGTGTATTAAAAACAAGACAAGACGCGGAAAATGTACTCAAACCGAGGCAACATTTTGCACACTCACACGTTTAGAGCTGATCATTTCAACAACTTGCACGGTTATTTGTCTCATTCCTGTCAGTCTGAGCTTTGGTACAATCCCTTTCCGGTTTGTGTGATTGCAATTTGGCAACATTTTGCCATAAATATAAAAACAAAAAAACACGCTAACCAGGGCATACAATAACCAAGCTTCCATAGTATACATTGCAAAACATGAAAAGAGTTTGTTAGCTGCTACACAACTTGGAAGTGTTTTAATTCAGCCTGTGTTGAAATGTTTCTGTACATTTCTCTACATTTCCCCATAATGTGTTTGCTAATTGTTCACTCAGTTTTAAGAAAGAAATAAGAAACATGATAATTCAAATTCCACGTGTAGACATATGGCTATGGCAAATTGATGAAAGGTAATGACAGACTACACAGCAGTGTGACAGCTTTTGCCTCAGGTTGTGAATTTCACAAGCCGCATCATCAGCATTGTACGATGGTTATCCAATGGATGATGGACATGTCTCGTGCTAAGCTATCAGCAACCTTTGCTCATTTTCATTCTTTAGGTGTTACAGCAGCTCTTGAAAACTTGCTAAGCCGATGCTAAACGGGGTGGGACTGTACTTTGCAAGTACCTGGTATACTGTACCTCCTGCCATCTGCAAATTTGACAATAATTTAACTAATATCAGAGGTTCAATATGATATTGTATGAGTTCAACTCCAAACAATGCACATGATTACACTTTCAGTGATTATATTTTTTAAAATGTAATCACGATTTCTGAAAACTGACAGCAAAAGTTCAAAGTGGTGCTGAAGCAATCATAATGGCTCAGTTGAACAACGCAAAGGATGCATTTGAGAAAGAAACAAGTTGTTTTGACAACCACGACATATATTGTTCATATTGTTGATATTGTTCAGTTTGTAAATAGATAGGGATTTTCGAAGTGTGAGGCAGGCCTTCCATGCATGGGAGGTGCTGGAAGACTTCAGGGGAGGTGTAAATGTATATTTTTTTTCCTTTGTTTTTACAGGAGTAGGGAAGGAACCAGCTAAATTATGTGACTGTAAATACGAGCTGAGCTGAGGAAAACCTAAAAAAAAAAAACATCCGGAGTGGAGGCAGTGACCAACGTGACACGAGCCGTTTTCAACTCTGTCTTGTCAAGTGCACCACGTACTCCTCTGGCTGTAGGGAGTCTGTCCAGGGAGGGACGGTCGCTGTGTGTGAATGGCCAATCACAGAGTGTGAAGAGCAAATACCCAGTGAGGATTTTGCTTCATCACAATTACGGATAACAACGAGCCGTACCCGTTTCATGCTCGTACTCGGATACGGATAACGGATGCTCGTTTTAGACGGGCTCATCCCTAGTAGTCTGCCATTCACCCAAAGTCAGCTGGAATAGGCTGCCCTTCCCTATGACCCTTTACCTCCAATATTTCTATATTTGTTTAACTGCTCTGTATTTATTTTTTAAAATTTAAGATTATACTCTGGTAGCGTTTGTATTTGTCCACTTCCTTGATAGTTTTGATGTCAAGCACGTTAGCTTGGGCGGAACGCCGGGCTAAATGGGCACAATTCAAACCAAAAGCCCGCTGAGCCCAATCGTCTGTTTGAGTGTCAAACACCTCCGTCTGCCCACTGCTGAGAAACTGATTCGAGTGATTCTAGCTATGTGAGGTTAGCAACATCGAGGGCAGAGCGAATGATGTCGTATTTGAATCTGCTAAAAAAATCAACATAGCACATTGGCACTAAAGACGCCTGGCTATGCAAATCAGAAGTTCCAAATATTAAATAATATTATTCCACCACAATACTGTTAGTTATTGCTACAATTACCATTGTTTTCTCATCCATCCCTCTTTCCATTTATCCTGTTCTCTCTTTCTTGCTACTTCATGCCCCATTCCTCTGTTGCTGGAGGGTAAGAAAATCTGCATAGACTCATCTCCTTATTTCATTCTATTCACGCGCTCTCTATCCCATCCCTAACCGGTCAAGGCAGATGACTGCCCCACATTGGTCTGGGTTCTGTGTGAGGTTTCATCCCCTGAGTTTTCCTTGCCTCCTTGCTCATGTAGGGTTGGTAAATTTATAATGCGTGATGAACACGGTTCTAGATCTGCTTCATATGCAAAGTGTCTTTTTCTGGGTCTGTTGTGAATTGGCGCCTGATGCATACAATTGACGTGACTTGACTTGAATTGAACTGAAACATCAATCCTCATAACTGTGCTTAAACATTTTATTTTTGCATTTATTGTGAAACAAGCACTGTGGTGCATGTTGTTGGCAGAGCTGCAAATATAAGAGAGAAACAAAAATAAATAAATAAAAAGGAGGGAAAACTTGGCACAAATAACTACATGGCTACAGTTACAATGTGCCTTGGGCTGTTACTTGGCTCAATCCACATTGTTAAAGCTGTCACTCACCAAGTCAAACAGATATGCCAAGAGGCAGAGGCAAGGCCTCCTATAAAGATGGATGTATTCTTGGCATCTGTCCCAAAAGCAGTTTAAACTTGTGTATTTACCTCGCTTGGAGACACACAGGTTTATACTGGTGCGAGGTCACACCAGAGATTTTCACATAGCTTCGAGTGGCTCTTTTTTTCTGTTGAAGTCATTCTTTTGCTGATTTGGATGTATTCTTAAAGTCATTGTAGTACTAAATGGTATAGCATGAGTTGTGAGCGCCCTGGGTATTTCAAATATTAGCGCCTTATAACCACTGGATCGTACGTATCGTATGTACGCACTGGGGTTGCTGACACAGCAAAGTACATGCAGAAAGGTGAACATTTTATTTACAGGCGTGTGTCAAGATGCTCAACATATACAAAGGATTCTGTTACTTTGAAAAAAATATATTAACACTATTAATTATTTATTTTATATTTTCGTTAGAGCAGGGTTCACCAACATGGTGCCCGCAAGCATCAGGAATCAGGCCCCACGACCACGAGGGATTGCTGTATTCCTATCACTAACACTCAAAGTAACTCACACTTAATGTATAATCATTAAAGTCACATAATGCACACAACACCTCCAGAGTAGCACCATGCTCTCCGTGCTGGCCAGTCGTAGTTCTGCATAACTGATAATGCAGAAGTACAGTTTGCTGCATTTAAGCATACTCGGAAATCCCAGAAAATATACTCAAACCATGTGACTTCAAATCAAATTACGTGTTGTCTTTCTTTAAATTGTGATTCAAATGTTCTGCTACTGTTAAGGAGAATACTTACAAATGTATATATTCATCCTGTCATTTAACTTACGGTTAATAAAATACAGTCATCCCTCGTGTGTCACGGTTAATAGGTTCCAGACCCGACTGTGATAAGACAATTTCCGTGATGTAGGATTTATTATTCATAAATGGAATATTTTCAGAGTTCAGCATAGAAAACCTGTTTACAACCTTCTAAATAGAGTTTGTAACATTATTAGAACCCTCTAGACATAAAATAACACCCCTGTAGCTGGAGCCTATCCCAGCTGACTTCATGTGAAAGGCGGAGTACAATTGTATTATATGTATTATACAACTATATATTTGTATTGGTTTATAATTGTATTTTAGCTCATTCAACCATTTTTATGCTTGAAAATTAAAAAAATATGTCAAATATTTCAAATCTGTTAAGACTAGCATTTGTTTCACTAAAAATAGGCAGTATTCAACCATGAAACATGCATTGCATGAGCATGATTTATTCATTAAAATATATTTTTTAAATGTGTTTATTGCATTTAATTGGTTCCAGACCCAACCATGATAAATGAATTTCCGCTTCATAGTTAGAGAATAGAAAACATGTTTCTGACTTTCTAAATACAGTTTTTAACATTATTAGAGCCCTGCAGACATTAAATAGCATCCCATAGTCACCTTTACACTCTTATTGTTCATTATTTACACCACATTGCAACTCTTATGCTGCAGGGACTCGAGACGACCGCTAGCTAGCAAGCTAGCGAGCTAACAAGCAAACGAGCTAACGAGTTAGCCTCGAATTTATTTCTTCTAAACATGACAAACAAAAACTTACCACTTTCACATGGAATGGAAGGATAATTTTTTGTTCACTTCATCATGTCAGACATGCCATGGCTGACTTCATGACTTCAGGCAGTGTTCAGGTAATGTAATGTAAGATAATGTCTCATCAATGTTTTATGTCATTACTGCCACCTAGTGACCGGAATAATACACTCTCACTTACAATCACATATATTTCAATATGTTCTGACTACTAATAGACCAGTTATTAATCAAAAACAGCAATCAGTTATTAATTAATTAATTTTGCCATTCATGTTCTATGCCGCTTGTCCTCACTAGGGCTACGGGGATATGCTGCAGCCTATCCCAGATGGCTGTAAAGACAAAATGGGCATATTTCAGACATTGTGGCAAATGGTGATCATGATTAATTAATTTGAAAACTAACTGTGATTTATCTGGTTAATCATTGATCATCCCTAATATTGATGACATCAGGCTAGCACTGACAAGGAATATCCAATTTATCCCGTTACATGGCAGGTACCATGCCACATATCCGTATCAGATTCTTTCTGCAGTTGGAGTTTCAAATCCGAATTGTGTAACAACTTGTTACTGTCCCAGCTACTGACAGCATCGCTCTTTCTGTCTCTCTTTCTGTCTTGCCTGCAAAACACAAAGAATGCTGCAGGTGCTGTCTGACAGTTGGAACAGATGTACTATTTTTGTCAGTGGTGTTTTTACAAGTTCCAGATCTCCCCTGTGCTCTTTTTGTTTGGATGTGTATGTTGGCGTTTTTTTCTGTCAGTTTATGATGTGCATCCATGTGTGTACATGCATGACACAATGAAAACTGCTCAATAAAAAACTTCAGGTCAGCAAATAAATAAGCCTGGAGAACAGTATCTGCCTGGCCGTTTATAGCTTGTGTTTATTTAGCTGGACATCTGCAGCGCAACTTAACCTCAAAGCAGGTTTGATGAGCTTTTTACATTTCCAAAGCCAGAACATATTTTTCATCATCAACATAACAAACATAAATGAATAAAATGTCATGGAATACATTATATAGACTCATACAGTACAGTCTATGCAGAAAGTAGAGACTGTAAAAAACTGTTAGACCCGCACCAGGGTTGGTAGAAGGTGGGGGGGCACATATTTCCTCCCTCTATGGATACATGTCAGGAATATTTACTGCAAATGTTATCTGTTTTTGTTGTTTTGTAAGTTGAATTGTTTTCCTGTGTTAAAAGCAACAGAAGAAGAGAAGACAAACTGAATATTTCTTCAACTGTCAAGTCAGTCACCCGATCCCGACTCAATAAAGCATGCTTTTCTGTGACTGAAGACAAAAGTGATGTCAGAAACACTCATCTCATCAAACACTATCTGGTTAGCCCGTTAAATTAGCAGTTACACTGTAAATGCCCATGTCATGAAACTGCGTCCGCTGTGTTTGACACATGATGTGGTTTGGGAGTGAAGAACAGCATCAACAACAGCAGACATATGGAGTGCCAACATACATATACATTGATGATCTCACTGCCTGAGTTGAAAATGATCTTTGCCGCTTTGCTATGACTCAACACTCCACGTTGTCATTAAAAACTCTTGCAGCAGAACCATCTGGGCTGAGAGCCTTCAGTGTGACCTGCTGTCAGTTGAGAAATGGGAACCAGACTAGTGCTTAACGTTCAATACAAGTAAAACTCAGGAGAAAATAATCCAGAACCATCTTCCTCTCTGTTTCATGTTTCTCCTTGGTGTAGTCGTCACCAGCACCCCAACCTGGGCTACCGACATCACTTGTCTGGCCATAAAAGTTGCAAAGAAGCTATACATCCTAACCTGGAGACCACCTTCTGTTAAACGCAAGAGTCACCATCTCCATGGCCAACATACGACCCTTACTGGAGTATGCTTGTCCGATTAAGCTGAGGAGGGAAACCCTACGCCCCCTGAGAATAATCCACCCAACAAACATTGGAGCATAGAAGGAATGTTGTATGCTCTGCACCTTGTATCGACACTTCTTGAAGCTATTCATCAAGTTGTAGGGAATCCTAGCCACTCATTGTCATCGAATGCTCGAACACCACAGTCCCATACACTGTCAGAACACCCCAGTCTGACACACATCTTCATCAGTCTTCCTACATACCAAGGACACCTCTGTTGTGTGACTCTTTCTACCAATATGTCATACCGACCATGTGCCAGGATATCATCTAGGTAGAATCAGCACTGTTTGCAATGGACCCCAACCAACACTTGGTCCATCAGTCTTGCAAAGGTCACGGGCAACGTTCCCGCTAAGCTGCGCGCGTGCGCAATCGCGGTCTGATCTTGTGTTCTCAGCGCACAAGAAATCCTTGCTGCACAGCAAAATAAAATCCAACCTGTACTGTATGTAAATAAAATGAACGCATTATTTAATCTGTACCATTTTGCAATGCAACTCCGTGAGTGACAGGCGACAACAAGCGGTAACAACACAAAGACGAACACAGTCCAGCCAAAAATGAGAGCCTGTTGGTACGTATTTACTTACGCGGCCAATCAATTCATTAACAGCGCATTACTTTGTACATGCTGCTGTTTTGCAGCTAAGCGTATAGCTACTGGAGCAGGGGAGCTAAATGCTGCTTGCTAACCCAGTATAATAGCGAAACAAACGGGCAGTGCCACAGCCATGCACCAAAAAAAAAAAAGTCCTCTAAGGTGTACTGGCTGTTGGAGTATGTGGAAACAAAAAAACAAGAGTTGAAGAGGGATGAGATTTGTTCTTTTTCAAGTGTGGGCTGCTCTGACCCAGAGTGAGAAGTGTGGACTAAATAAGTGTCTTAGCCGTGCATGTGGTACTGGCGTGCTTTTATTTTGACGGCCGATCTTACAGGACACAGGAAGTGTTACCCCAAGTTTGCACGAGTGATGCCGAAGGGACCAGAGAGTAGTTGTTTCTTTCAGTTGAGGTTTTTTTTTGTATTATTTTCATTTTTTATTTAGACAAAAGTAAACATAAACAGCAAATGCGTCATCACTTTCAGGTACATTTCCAGAATTAAATCGTAAAAGAACAGGCTGCTGCAAAACAGAAAGGAAATAAGGAAATAACAGTACTGTAGACATAAATAACAAAATAAAAAGTAAAAAAAAGTAAAGAAATGTAAAATGAAATGATAAACAAGGTGTTTCCTGCTAGTTTTAGATCATTAATTGGATGAGATAGTTCCACGGCTTGTTCTTTTGTCTGAGGTGGACCAAAAAGAAACAGGTACATTTTAGCAGCTGCAGCAGAGGTCCAAGGATGAGAACCAGGATAAACTCAAGACAATATGAAAGGATTTGTTTGTGTGTGGTCAGGGTACCATTCCTTTTTTGCCTCTCTGTTGACAGGGATGTAGTCTTGGCAGACTCCCCAACTTTTTTAGGACCATAACCACCCTGACGCCCACGGGCTGTTTAAGGGTTTGATGATTCCCACTTGCCCGCTTCACCGTGTCCTCTTCACAAGCAGACTGCAGGGCCAACGGAAGGCGATTTGATGAATGACGATGAGGAAGGATGACGTCAAAACAGCGCTGTCTATCTTCCAGACAGACAAACACCACACTTCAGTTCTGCCAACACTGTCCCTCAACTCTTCTCTCTTGGGCAGGCTCTAACCAGCAAGTAAATGTTACCGCTCCCTCTAGACCAACCCCTAAATCACAGCCCAGAACCATGCATAACACTGTTTACCGCGACATTGCAAGTGAACTGGAGGGCATGTTTCTCAATATGCATAGACAGTTGAGTCACTTTACGTGTAACGGACAACGGGAGTGACTTGTGAAGGCGTTCAAGGAGCATTAACATGTTGAGTATGAAGATAAAAAGAAGAAACCACAAGAAGTTCCTTCTTAGTTTTTTTTATTTTCCTTTGATGTACAGGCATATTCCAAGGTTGATGTGCTGATGTAATTGGAAACAGAGGTAATGTCTTATTTGACTTGTGCACTGTTATGGAAAACCTGCACTGGTTTCCAAGAATAAAAACAAATGCACTCCTCTATAATGCACCAACACTATCCAGAGCACTATGAGCAATGCCTTTTAGTTTTGGAAGTCATGTACTCACCATACTGTACAACACAACTGCCTTCAGCACCTTCTCCTTCTTCAACAGATATTTCAGTCCTGAGGGTGGGTGATGGACTAGGTTAAACCCCCTCCCCCAGTTGTTTTCATATTTCTGTTCATTTTAGTAGTGTTCAGCTACATAATACCTTTGTTATAGGTTTAGAAGTAACAGGTGTCCTGATTAAACCTAAGTTTTACTTACAATAGTTGGACCGAAATGATGGAACGTTTGGCCTGTTTGAAATAATTTCCTATAAGACACAGTAGGTCCAAAGACTGCTGTTAAAAAGTATTTTTTTTAAATGTGGCTATCCCCACAGAACTATTACTCGCACAGAAATTCCTTCAGATTAATTGTCTGTCGACTTTTTGTGCAAAGACCACAGGTGGCATTTTAGTTTAGATCGCATTCCATTTGTGTACGTTTTGTAGAAGGTCTCAACATTGGCCAAAAATGATATCTCTTACTTCACATACACTCAGGTTATGATATTTTTTTCTCTCAAATTGCATGCCATTTAAAAGACAGTTGCATTTTAATTAATCTTAAAATGAAGGCAAACCATTTTGCTTTGAAATACATAATGACAATTATGTTTTTCCTACAATATCATTTCTACAGCAGCAACCAGAGGATGACTGCTGGAATACATTGTGGTCATCTGCGATCATGAATTTATTGTTCATTTTTTATTTGGTAGCCTCTGTTTTAACAGTTGGTTGGTAAGCAGCACCTATGTTTAAGCTAATTGTTTTGGCAAGGTTTCCTCTGCTTGGCCTGTGTTTTATTTCTGAACAGTTTGTGTTGAAACACGTATTGACTGAAATTACCGAGCCACATCCCTATCCCTTGAGGCCAAGGTTTAATTCTCCAAAACGTGGCTCTTAACTGATGCTACGTCTGCTTTGTGATTTTGGTGTGATTGTTGCTTGAGCGCTTCTCTCACAGGCAACCTCAGTGATGGAAAGTATAAACAAAAACAGCGATGCCAGCCCAATCACGTGGTAAGCATCTGTTATACTGTGAGAGTATTCGATGACTCATCTGTATTGCATGCCATTAAACAGGCAGACAGGCTTCTTCATTTAACTTTAACCTATCATGAAGTCAATTATTTTATTGTATTGCATTCATACGACACATTGACTCTAGTTAGTCTGGCATACCTCGGAACCTATATCCTGTTAACATCACTCTAATATCTGGATATCATACAGACATACAGTCATTCAGTCTTAAATGATGAGATAACTTTATCATCTTTCCTGTTATTCTCTCTACCTATCCTTTATGCATTCATGGCCTCCTCGTCTTCATTTTCATCAGCGAACTGTCTTATGGGCTGCTCAGAGGCTAAACAAATATAATTAAGTGGAAATATTGATTTGATATTACCATAATCATTACAGTATATTGCCAGGCAGGGGTGCCGTAAACTGAAAAACTGGGGCCCGTGACAGACAGGGGACCTAGAAAATAGTGTAACTAGTGCTGACTGCTGAGAGATTTAAAAAAAGATTATCTGTAGTTTATTGATCTGATTAATTAATTCATTTTTAATGTCATCAAAACATCACCTTGAGTTATTTTCATTGAAATCCATTAAGTTATTGTGGCAAGCCTTGAACAGATGCAGTCGAAGCCATTTACATTACGTTTTATTTGAAACAGGTCCCTAGAGCTGCCTGCAACCTTTAGTTTCGACCACCAGGGGGGAATGTTGCTGTGTTCTTTTGTCAATCTTCAAATAATTAGAAAACAAAAATAAAATACAACATCAGGTCCCTATAAAGCAGTTAACACAAAGAAGCTAACATGTCAAAAAACAGTAATGACACTCTTCTGAGCAATACAAGTATTCAACACTGAACCGGCTGAGGTCCAGTGATCGGTGGTTATAGCAACACATTTGGGCGAATCCTCCTCCAAAATCTTAAATTGGGTGTTCTTTTCACCATCGTAAATCTTGCTGATTTTGGCCGTTACTGTCGTCCTGCACAGTGGCTTGTATGACTGGGTCATTGGATGCAGTTTGCAAAACCTCTGTTAACACCTCGTCATTCACTATGTTTATCGGCCTGTCCGGTCATCACTATATACTTATCAAGAACATTTGTCAGCCTGTTGGTCGCAGACTTATAATGTGGGGTGTTTTCTTCATGTTTAGTTTGGCGAAGGGCTTTGCTATGGCTCACTAAATTGCTAATGTCTTCGCTGCTAACGTTAGCTGTGGCTGCACTTGTGATTGGAGGCTTTGCCTTGATTTTTGTAGGCTAAACTTGGGCTGCTTCGGTGGTAAGTAGACTCCTTCTTACAAAGAAGGCATCCTTTCTGGCAAAGGTTCACTTCAGTCTGTAATCTGAGATAATATCTTGATGGGTTTGTAGCAGATTAAGCATAATAATTTACTGACCTTTTCATGGGTAATTTGGTATCAGATTACACTGTTGTGGTGTGCCTTAATTCATGTGTTTAATCCTGTTAAACAGCTCTGTCCTTGACTTGTAGATGAAAGTGAATTGTTAACTTAAACAGATGCTGTAAACCAAAGCATTGCTATTGAAACAAGTTGTTCTTGGCCGTCTTTCTGATAAAGCCCTTGAACAACAGTAAATGCCCAGAGTTTCTACAGGGCCCTGACTGTGTTAGTCATCTTTTAAATTGTACCCCACCTTGCAAGACCTCTCTTTCTCTGTCTTTTGTACTCACAAACACACACACACGCATTCTATTACACACACTAAACTATCCTTGTTTCACGAAAACCATAAAGACCTCATTCAGTTCTGGGTGAGATCTTATATTTACTATATTTCACGCCACCCTTTAAACCCTTCTGCAAGCTTGAGGTTGACATTTCCTTTGATTTTGGATCTCCATTTGAAACAAAAGTGACTGTTGTAATAGTATAAGATGAGATTTAGCTCTAGAACTTCGCCAGGGCTGCCTTTTATCATCAATTCTGTTCATAAGATTTATGGGCAGAATTTCTAGGTGCAGCCAGGGCATTGAGGGGTTTGTTAGCTGCTGGATTGAGTCCCTGCTTGTTGTGGATGATGTGGTCCTGCTGCCTTCATCGGGTTGTGATCTTCAGCTCTCGCTGCATCGGTTCAGAGTCAAGTGAGAATCGGCTGGGATCAGAATCAGCACCTTCAAGTCTCAGTCCAAGCCCAGAAAAGGGTGGCGTGCCATCTCTCGGTTGGGGATGAAATCCTGCCCCAAGTGGAGTAGTTGACAGGTTCACAGGCAGACTTGTGTGGGGTCTGCAATGATGCGGATTCTGCATCAGACTGTCGTGGGAAAGAGGGAGCTGAGGTGAAAGGCAAAACTCTCACCAACTGAGCTACGTTCCTACTAGGGTTGTGAACTATAAACCGATACGACCGAATATTCTGTTTGAAAAGAGGGAGATGCGGTTGCATCGGTAACAACCTCCTGGATGGATAAGAATCAAACATAAATCCTTATCCAATTGTAGAGACATGCACCAGGTATCGCAAGACTAGCAACTGGATGACAGTCAGTCTCTTAAACAATGTTAGAGCCTGTGCTGCCTGCAAAACGATTGTCGCGCATGCTTTGTAGTTTAGCATGACTGAAGACGAGAATGGATGTAAATAGCATTAGGAGCGCTAGCATTATCAGCTAGCTAGCTAGTCACCGGGAAAGATTTTCAACACATCAGCAAATCATACTGTTCATTGTAGCAATCTAATTTATCTCATGTATTATGTTATAAAACTAAGACAGAAACATCAAATTAAAAGCACTAAATGAATATAAATGCACCATCCACCAGTACCAGCCTGGAGTATGTTTCTCATAGAGGTACACTGCACAAATACGCACATTAGCACTCAATAAGGTCATCAAATCTTACTTTTATGCATTCCCACACAGTATCAGCATTTGAGACCAAATATGAGGTGAAAAAAAGGGCAAAAATACAGCATAGTAGTCTATCTGTGCAGCGTAACTAGAATAATGCACATCATGGTGACTTCGGTTTGTCCCTGCTGTCGTTTACAACTGGGGGCAAGGCAAAAGCTGAGATCGCATGACCTTTGTTTCATAAGTGAAGTCAGCATCCCCAAGTTGGAAATGATATGAAAAGTGACTATATGATGTCATTTTACTAAAGTAGAATGAAATTAAAACTATAATTTAAGCTTGGCAGTCTTATACAACTAAACATTATCCAAGGATGAATGACCCCAAATGAAACACCATAAACCTCTAGGGAACATAAAATGCTAAAGTGTAATACTTATAACAGAAGTGGTTCATTGGAAAAAGGCAATATGTTGACACGGGCATGGGAGGAAAGATATTTGATATCTTATTAATAGGCGTTAACAGCATTTCTTTGTGGAACATTTCTGTCTGAAGGCAGAAAGCAATTACAGAAATCTACAGAGACAGAAATACAATTAGAGACAAAGAATATATTACAAATGGGGATGAGAAGAATTTGTAATGATTACAGTATATGGAGTAAAAACAATTGAAAAGAGAAAAAAACTGCCCAGAAATCTGAGGTATCGTGTTCGGCCTGGCCCTGACAGAGACTCAGAGACGCTCCATGTTGAATAGACCCATTGTTTAGACAAGTCCTCCATGACACAGGCCATTTCATTATAGAATGAGCAAAGACAGGGGGAGGAGATGGTGGTTGCGGTGTAACTCTGCCGCTTCCCCCTTCTCTCCCCTGTTCAAGAGCTCCATTCTCTCTCCCTCAGGGCTACCTGCATGGGTCGCAAGACAGTGATATGGGCGACGCACTCTCAAAAACAAACAGGGATCATCACAGTAGCAGGAAGAGAGATAACTGAAAAGACACGGGTAACTTTAGAGGCACCAGTATAATATGCCACATCTCTCCAGTGACTTAGAAACCATCAACAGTTAAATCATGCCCTATTGTGACCATTATCTGACTTTTTTCACATATAAAAACACAAGGTTGCACTTAGCTTACATTCCCAACATATGAGTTATCCAGTACGGCTGCATCCACAGTTTACTCGAGCAGGCAGTGTCAGATCTACTATCAGATTGAATCCACCTCTGTTACTACAAGGTGTACCAAAAAAAAGGAGACTCTCCAAAAAGAAAACTGTGACTTCAGAACAGAAAAAAAGCTTAGTGGTGGGACAAAACCACAATTTAAGTCCAGAACGTTTAATGACACATTTAGTTTGGACACTGGAGCTATGACTGAGAATGTTGTCATTCTTCCTTCCTGTCAGCATCACCACCAGTATGAAAATTAATGAATTCTATACAGCATAGTCCGGTGTTTCATTCTTAAATTGAGACCATGTCTGCATGAAAAAAAACATTTGAAAAACATATTTTTCTATGCATTTTGACCTCTTGTCCACACACAAACAAAGCAAAACTTTTGGAAAACTCCAGCCAGTGTCTGTGTGTGTGTGTGTGTGTGTGTGTGAATGGTTAAAAACATTTAATATCTCACTATATTGATGAACTGAGATGTTGTAATACTGTATAATGTTTTTTCTGCACCCTGCAACTATGCAACTAAGCTGGCAGCTTGTTCTCTGTTCTCACTAATGAAACATATTATTAGATATTACACAAATTTGCTTCGTCACCTATAACACAACACTTATACAGCTTATAAAACAATATACTGACCTGCTTTGGATTGATTTAATGTACACACCAAAGTGCACCCCCCCACACACACGCACACACATCCTTCATTTTTTCTGGAGGCTAGCATGTTGGCCACAAAATCAGGAGATTGGGAAGACTTGGGTTCGTGTCCCTGTTGAGCATCTCTGTGTGGAGTTTGCATGTTCTCCCCGTGCGTGCGTGGGTTTTCTCCGGGTACTCCGTTTTCCTCCCACATTCCAAAAACATGCATGTTAGGGTAATTGGCGAATCTAAATTGTCCATAGATGTGAATGTGAGCGTGTATGGTTGCCCTGCGATTGGCTGACGTGTACCCCACCTCCCGCCCAAAGTCAGCTAGAATAGGCTCCAGCATAAACTTGCGACCCTAATGAGGATAAGCGGCATAGAAAATGAATGGATGAAATAAACAATAAAGATTGTGATGTTTACGCACAAAAATACATACCAAAACCAGACCGAAAACTGGAGGCCAAATGCAGTGGGTTACCTGTTACCAGTTACGTTGCACCCTTAATGAACACCCTCCCCATATTGTAATGTAAACCCATTGGTTGTTTAATCTCAATTGGTAGGAGCAGTAAGAAGTAAACGCTTTTCTGTGTTATATTGCCAAAATGAAAAACAGAGTAGTGGATGGTACATGGATAATTGCTGAGGACTACTGAGGTATTTTAATGTCCAGTGTATTTGTAAACAGCTTCATTTTTCATTTCACTACCCTAGATATGAGGCAATAAAAAGTTTGTATTGTAAAAATGAAAAGATAGATATAGCGCAACACATTTGTCAATGTGTTTAAAATTCCAAAAAGTCTTGATTACGCATCAGTGAGATTACGGCCACACATATCAGATGTGGAATAAAAAGCTCATACTATATTGTGTGAGGAGCAGCCAACTCTTCATGCCTGGACACATAGCAGCCACACTATGATAAATGGGACCACAGCCTATCAAGATAAAGGATGCAAAACTTGATAAAGAAAAGTTGCACATGTGTTTCTGTAAACAGTATGTCTAGTCATTATTCTTCTACTACTTTACAAATTTAAGTAAGCCTAAATTGTTGGGGCCATTTAAATGATACATTTATGTAGGACTGTGTCAATAATAATTCTGACACAGTGATGACACAGAACAGTGTTATCTAAATAAAAATGGAACTTTAAGACATCATTTTAAGTGATGAAAAGCATGACCGAACCTTCTTGGAGCTCAGCACTCCCCATGAATGGCAGTGCTCCTTCGTCTCTCAGCCTTCACCATTACATCATAATGACAAGGCTAGACTAAATACATTACATTTCAATGTTGAGGTGTGCATATGTGACGTTTCTGTTTCTGTGCCTGTACTTCAGCTCTTGACTGCGATCAGAATGATTTCAACTTCTTTCTGTTTTGAGTCTGACTTTAATACCTTTTCTCGTAACCTTTGGGTCCTTGAAGATGTCCCAACATTACCATTTTATATTCATGAGACCTTGTCCCATAGTCCAAAAATCTGAGAAGATTTCACCTGATCTCATAAAACCAAATTTCAGTTTTGAATGCACTACTTTTCGTAAGATTCTTTAAAATGTTGCCTCATTTTTTGTACACTGTTTTTGTACAATATGTCACGTTTTAGTTTGGCTGTGTGACCCCAAGATGCAGAAACGGAGGCAAAGTGCAAGTAAAAGAGTCTTTATAGAAGCATAGTCAGGTGCAAACTGCCACTAGAGTGAAGGCAAAAAGATCAAACAAAAAGAGACTGCGAGGAAAACAAATACTGTACATGGAAGTAGCAAAAGTGAATGTATACAAAACTTAGTAACTCAGAGGAAGATATGAGATGCAATGTCTCTCCTGCAGAACACACAATGAATCAGCAACTAGCAGGGACAGGCGCCGTCATAACAAATTAGACAAATGACCAGGGCTGGTGTCCGCGCAGTCGGCGAGGAAGAGTAAGGTGACGCTGGTGTAGGGATGGCCCGGATGGCAGACCGGGCGGCAGCGGCGGGACGCCTTTGTGTGCTAGGCCAATGAAGGGCAAGCCGCAGAGTTGAGACAGGAACTGGTGGCAACCCGACCTTGGGCTGCCATGGAGCCCGCACGGGGACTGGAGGTGGCTGGCGTGGAGCCGGGACAGGAACAGGAGGCGGCTGACGCAGCAACATCAATGGAGCCGGGACAAGAACTGAGAATGGCTGGCGCGGCCGTGTCCGTGGAGCCGGGACAAGAACTGAGGGTGGCTGGTGCGGAGCCGGGACAGAAACTGGAAGTGCTTTGGTCTGCACCACTGTGTTGTGTGTTCCCCCCACTGCACAGCTTTCAGTAGTAGCCCCTCTTTCCGAGGACAGATTTCAGACGTTCTTCTTCATGACTGACGGAGGAAGGACTGGTGGGCAGCAAAACCTGCAGCTCTCGATCAACAGTTAAACCAAGAGCCAGGGATAGGTGGCGGGAGGCTTGGAGTGGGGTCAAAGGTCCATCCTGCTCTGACCAACCAGCCGGAACCAGCAGTGACTGGACCCTGAGTCTTTGTGGAGCCGCAATCGGAGGCATCTTGGCTTTGGGTTGGCATGGAGTGGACAAAGGTGGCGACTTGACTTTTGCCTCGGCCTGGCATGGAGCCATAACAGGACGTGACCAGACTGCAGCCTGAAGTGGAGCCGGAGTAGGAGGTAATCCTACCTTGACCTGGTGAGGAGCAGGAGCAGGGGGCGACTTGGCCTTGGCCTGGTGTGGAGAAGAAGGAGGAGGCGACTTCGCCTGCTGAGGAGCGAGAGCAGACGGAGTCGGCTGAGGCTTGCATTTGCAGCGAGAGCGGCCAGGAAACAAGCGGTGTTACTTTGTCACACCGTGTCGATGTGCTTGCCATAAAGCCCTCACATCATGGTCTCTGCCGTCTTGAGTGTATATCCCACTCTCTGGGCCGCCAGAGTAAAAGCATTGTCCAAAAATCGAATTCTGCGGGGACTCTTTGGCTGATTCATTCTGTCATGTTCTTGTTTGGCTGCGTGACCCCATGATGCAGAGACGAAGGCAAAGTGCAAGTAAAAGAAGCACAGGCAGGTGCAAACAATCACTGCCACTAGAGTGAAGGCAAAAAGACAAGTGAGGAAGCACCGAGAGGAAAACAACTACATGGAATTAGCAAATGTAAATGCATATAAAATTTAGATTACTATAACTGAAAGGAAGATATGAGATGCAATGTCTGTCCTGTAGAACACATAAATGAATCAGCAACTAGCAGGGAGACCAGCTGAAGTCCACCAATCAGTGCCAGGTGCAGGCAAAGCGCTACCAACAGAAAGTAAAGTTGCTGCCAATAGTGAAAAACAGGAAATGGATGTACAAAATAAGAGCACAAAACAGGAAATAATGAAAACCAACACAAACAAGCTGTCAAGCGGAGTATGACAATACTGTGCCTAACAAGTTAGTTTGTTTGCCCTGTACTGTATTATTCCGCAGAATCGAGTGCCCAAACAAAGTATTTGTGACTCACTGCATTTTGAGTGCGACTGCTAAATAACCGCCATGGGTGCCAGCAATTTGTTACCAAATGATCATCAATTGGCATGTAAAATTATTATTATTCTCTATAAAATGTATTTTTTTAAATTATTTTGAGGTGTCTGGAACGGATTAATTGGATTTACATTTTTTCCCATGGGAAAAATTCCCTCGGTTTCCGTGTGTTTCTTATTTTGTCCGACCTTTTGGAACAAATTAACAACGTAAACCTGTATTAGGAAGTAAATTACAACACTAAACATCTCATGAGCACTTTCCCCGCAGAACGCCTAGTGGTAAGACTGGGGGGAAATTCCGCATGCACAATTTGTCTTTGTAACAAGAGAGTTGGCAGCACCCTCGACTCTAAGATGTCATGACCAGACCAACTTAGCACGCAGCAGAAGTGCTTATTACGCATTGTATACTCATTCCTGACACAGGGAGCCTGGCGTGACTCACATCCTGGTGATCAGACCCAAGCCTTTTCTCACCACAGCAGTTTGTAAGAGATCTGGTGAATTTCCATAAACCTCGGCATGAACTCTACCACTTAACCATGAGAGGCTCCTAATTTTGGGAGAAGCTTGAGTTGGATAAACACAGAGAAAGAAAAAGAAAAAAGACAGGAAAATGGAAAACAGGGTTGGCACCTCCAGCAGGTTTATTTGAGGCCGTGACAGTGAGCCCTTGAAAATAAGAAGGCGTCTGAGACTGGGTCCACACATGGGCAGAGGGTAGACAAAAGGGGTCGTGACAAGCAGACATGGCATTTCAAAGCCCCTTCGCTTTGTCTTTGCAGTCTGAGAGATAATAGAAGGAAAAATCGGATTATTGTAGTCCCCGGATCCTGAAAACTCAGTAGAGCACAGTGAAGACAGCGCCTGGGAACAATTTGACCAGCCATTATCTCAATCAATTAAGGGTAAGAATAGCATTCCACACTCCGGGTCAGATGTTCCATCGTACAGAGTAAGAGTATTTCTAAAGCGCTTAATCCCAAGATAATCACCAACCCTTCTTTACATGTTTTACTTTCTGACTGAAACTCAAAAGAGAAATGACTATTATATAGTTGGTTAAAGGTTTCTTAGTTGTCATATACTGCCTACCTTTCTTAATGACAACTTTTTTAAATGCCTGGGTGCTAAGTGGACGTACACTTGTTGCAAAAACAATGGCAAGAATTTGTTAGCTAACATATTTTTATCTTCTGTTTTAACATTTAATACATTGGATTCTAACATTTAGCCAAAATTTTGAATATGTCATGCCTTTTTAAGGTTTTCAGAAATATTTTACAATTCATATGATCTTATTTATAAAATAGTAGAATATTAACACATTAACTCAGTCTTAACACGCTCTTCTGTTTTGGTTTTAACATTCTTTTTTGGGAAGAATGACTTTTATTCTTTTGCACCAAACAGCACAGGGGTTTTCAAAGTCTAACAATGTGGGTGTCCCTCTAAGATCTTCCAAAAGTTGGGGGGGGGATTACTCATACACTGAACATTGGCATGTCTGTTCGTTGTTCATGCTTGAAAGATGCTGGTGCCAGCAACTCATACAGTGCTTTGTACACATAAATCATTAAACATTAACTCATTATTCTCAATAGTATTTCAAATCGGGGGACAGGGGCATGAAAATAGTTTTGTCCCCTAGGTGGGGCATGACAGAAATTAATTGAGAATCACTAGCTTAAGGCATAACGACTCAGTTTTCCGTGGCGTTTTCATATTTATTTGCAAGCTTTCCCATGCTTCATCACCCCTCCCTTCCCCTAAGTGCTCTTCTGCCCCCCAAGAGAGGCGTGCCTCACACTTTGAAAACCCCTGCCCTACATGATACAGTATTTTTATACACTTCCAACTTTGACGGAATATTATGGGTAAGGCCCTTTTCTGTTCCAGCATGACTGTGCAAGGTCCATAAACACATGTTTGGGTGTTTTTAATACAGTATGAAAAAGACCTGACTGACCTGGACAGATCATTGATCAAATAAAACCCTTTTGGAAAGAAACCGAAATGAGATTGTGAGCCAGGACCTCTCATCCAACATCAGTGACCATTGACCTCACAAATATTCTTCTGGATGAACAGACAAAAAAAAATCCTGCAGAAACACTCCAACATCTTGAAAAAGGTTTTCTCAGGAATCTGTTATTTTTGCAAAAGGGAGACAAACTTTTTTTTAAAGATTTATTCTGTTGTTGGTATAATTCTTATAATTTTTTATTATGGACTTGTACAATTTGTGGCTTGGCATGTTTACTCTAAATGTTACTTCAATTCAAAGTAATTAATTACTGTCTTAGTTCAGTCACGCTGGGCAGATGATTCAGTTGGAATATGGGTTGATTAAAGCAAGATGGGCGAAAATAAGTCAATCTGGATACAACTTATTGTTCCTGTACAACTCCAAGCCAACGTCGACACAGAACATGCATTGGAAACTGGCACTGATGAAAAACCATATGAGTACATATAAAGATTTTACACCTACAAACTGCGCAGATGAATTAGTGTCAGTCTGGGAGGTCCAGCAACTTCTATTTTGGTGAAAATGACGAATGGAATTCTCATCCCACAGCAATCCGCATCTAATGCCAAACTATGCCGTAGAGAGTCCATATTGCATTTATAGGGTCAAATCAATTCCACTTACTCTCTCAGGATAGGAGTTGGGGCAGACTTCCATAAGCAGGTATTTTGTAATGACATGTGCTTGCCATCAACGAAACTCAAAGAAACTGTCTTCATTGCAATTATTTGAATAATGTAAGAACCAACAAGAGTTGGAAGGCAACATAGTAACATTTGTCAAAAACGAGGGTTGTATGAAACAGCTATTTAGGAGAATGTACAGTTGATTCTCAGATGGATTTGACAGCTTGTCTGCTGTGGCCTCTTTGATGAGGCAGGCGTGTCAGTTAGAAGCAATGTCTTTGCTGTGAACATGTAAATGGTAATTACACTTTCACTCGTACAGTGTTTTTCTAACTTCAAAGTACTCAAAGCGCTTTGGCACTGTTGCCACATTTACCTACTGATGACACAGGGTTCAGTATCTTGCCCACGGATACTCCGACATGGTCACAGGAGGAAGGAGGACCAAACCTTTAGGTTTGGAGAACACCTGAATTATTGAAAGAAACGAAGAATAAAAGGACATGCTATAATAAACGTGATGTGAGCATGTTACTTTCAATTTCCAATAAAGTATGGAAGATAAAATTGCACCATTCCATGGGAAACACCGTGTCACCCTTCTGAAAGCATTTGTGAACTTGAATGCTTCCACTTGACTCGACACCGCCATCAAATAGACATCTGGACATCTCTGCAGTAGAGGAAATAAAGGGCCAAACGGTCATGAGTTAAGAAAATGTGGTAATCTCCTCTACTGCAAAAATGTTCCAGCGGAGATTTGAACCCTCAATCTCCTGAATACGAGGCTGGCAGGCTAACCACGAGCCACCGCACATTAAAATATACAGTACAAGATACAGAAATATGTAATATTCAGCTGATGTGTGACTTTTTACAAATTTTGAATTAGATCATCTTTCACCCTTGGTATATATACTCAGTGGACTCACAAAGTCAGTGGACTATAGTGGAACTTTGGTTAGCGTCATTAATTTGTTTCAGAAAGTCCAACACTAACCAAAACGTACGCTAACCAATTCAATTTTTTCCATAAGCAACAATGTAAATCCAATTATTCTGTTCCAGAAAGCTCAACACTGACCAAAACGAACTCTAACCAATTACATTTTCCCCATAAGTAACAATGTAAATCCAATGAATCTGTCCCAGCAGTATTATAATGTATGCAGTCTTTGTTCAGACCTTCAATACAGCGACTATGGATTTTAATGCCTCATATTTACCGCCATAGCTCATAAAATTGCACCATCAGTCGTTCTCATTAGGTTGCTTCACAGTTTCACACTTTTAATATGAAACAGCAGTCCTAGGAATATCTCGGTCTTCTCATGCGCAGGTAGGATGAAAACAAAACTCTGCTGTTTGCTCAGTCGGGAGAGCTCCAATATTTCGGTGTCATTAATTTGCAATTGATGAGAATTGATTGGATTATAACATAACTTGTGTTTGTTTTCACCATTAAAAACATTAGGAGCCTGGCCGAGCTTTGTATGGTTGAACTTCAGCACAGAACTCATGGGCTCAAAAAATCCCTGAGAAGAATATTGATTGATGCCTCACGGCGGTTGTGAGTCTTGCCCAGCACACATCTGTCATCCAGTACTTTACTTGACTTTCTTGGAAAAGGTGCCATGGGATCTCTGTATGAAGAAAGAAGCAACCTTGAGAGGAACATTGGTACAATCAATCTTGCTGTTAATTAATCATAATATTTTCACTGGCAAGTGCACAAGAAAACACCTACTTGGGGCTGGAATTTCCATTATCAAATGACATTAGCAGTATTGACCTGTATTAGAGTGCATAATGTGCACATCTTCACATTTTGCATGTGTGAAGGATACTGACTTTATGACGCCAACATTTCTGAAGGGTGGGATCGCTTTGTTTCATGACTGATGTTCTACTGACGTTTATGGTTTGATATTTACTTTGTGCAAACTCAACACACAGTAAAAGAGACTTGAATTCGGGTGAAACCATACAAGAAATATTACAGGTGATTAAATTACCACAAGTTAAGCAGTTCTCTTAGTTTGTTATCATCAGCAATATACAGTGCCCTCCAAAAGTCTGAAGACTCAAAACATTTGGGTTTGACGTGAAAAGATGTACGACACCAGAGGGCAATATTTCAGCTTTTATTTCCAGTTAGTTATAGCTGGATCAGATGCCCAAGCTAGAAGATGCATTTTGTTTGAACATTTTTCATGTGAGCAAAAGTATTGGAATATGTGACTGGCAGGTGTGTCTTATTGCATTGCTTAATCAATTAATAGAAGTGAATGTCTACCCTCAGATTGAGTAGGATAGATTTTGTTTGTGTAGACTGCATTTAGAGGTGAAAACAACATGAAAACCAGAGAGCTGTCCATGGGTGAAAAATAAGCAATTATGAGTCTCAGAGAAGACGGAATATTAATCAGAACCATTGCACACACATTGGTCATAGCCAGTACAAGCATTTGGAATGTCAGGCTGGAATTTGCCTAAGATGAGGCTCAAAAATTGATCAGTCCATAAAACATTTGTCTCATAATTGTTTAGGCTCATCTCTGTACTTTTTGGCAAATTCCAGCCTGGCCTCCGTTTTGTAATTGTTAATGAGTGGTTTGCATTTGCACCATATCTAATTTTTATGCCGATATCGACCGATAATATCGGTCAGCCAATACTATTGGACATCGCGAGTGTATTTTTACATTGACTCTTTGATTAAACTGACAGATGTTTCTCTTGGCAAAAGGCCTCTCCTAGAGGAGAGGAAAATTCAAAGCAAGATTTGTTTATTTTCCAACTTAGGTCTCCATTTTCACAACTTGTGCAAGCTTCTTATGTTTGGATCCAGAAAAGTATCATTCCCTCTCTCTCCGTTTTGAGTTGATAACAGTTATTTCAGGCTGAACCTCTGAAAGCACACACGTGTCCACATCTACACTTTCAGGATTTTTTTCCATTTAGGTCAGGGATTCCCAAACTGTGGTGTGTGCGTTCCAGGGGATGCATGAATTTAAAGGGGTAATGGCAGTCTGGTCTAATAATTACACATTTGCTTTGTTATATTGCTCCCAACAGGCCGAAAACAGGGAAATTCAAGGTGGGACACATAAAGTTGGTTTTACAAGTCAAGAAGACGAAGGGTCAACATGAAACAATCTAAAAGGAGAGAAGTGTTGTACAAGGGAGAGGTTCTGGCTAACATCTGTTTGAAACTATGATGACCATATTTTGATTATCGAAAACAAAGATACTCAGCCCGGCAATGAGCTACTCTAATGATACTTGAAGTCTATACATAGATGCCTTCTAATTTCAATACATTTAAAGATACCTCCTCGATATGGATAGAAAATTGCTATATTACAAAATTCTATCAATAACCAAAGACACAAAATCCTAAGAAAGAATGTTCAAAATCCAGCATGAAAAACAGAACGAAGCAGGAAGCTATGGTCAAATGTTTGTAGAGTTTTGGAAAGTAACAAATATTTGTGTCCTCTAAAGTCAGAAGAACTTGAACCACCATTGTGCATGACGTCCCCAGTTTTATGAGACTTTAACTCGTCAAGATTCACAGGATACCTTTTGCTTTTTGACAACACTAATCAAAAAGCCGCCTACACAGCAGCCCCTCAGAACAGCCGGGACAGGATATAAAAACAGGACGTCCTGGGAAAACAGGATGTTTGGTCAACCTATCCGAAACCCTCCTACTACGTCGCCACGTGAAAATCAAGCATGCTAATGTCAGAGGCCCCTTGCATGTTTTAAGTACAAATCCATGGACTTGCAAAATTGCCAAAAACAGCTGCAGTCCCATTCATGAATTAGATCTACAAAAAGTACGCTTAGAACTTTCTCCGATACAATGGCCTGCGCTTGCCAGGAGCCAAAGAGATGGTAGAACGTATAATTGGAGAAGGACACTGGGCTCACCCGATGTTCAACTACACTATGTTGCGCTGTAGTGATACGATGTCTGAACACAATCTTGCAACATTCTTTACAGCCGCATGAAGAAATGGTAGTTGCTGACATTCTAATTTCCATTACCGCTTAGATCATGATGTTTCTATTGGGTGTAAACTGGCTTTGTTTTGACCTCTTCTGAGTGTTTATGAGGGAGAGGGAGTGTGCTAACTTTTTGCTGAAAAGTGTACTTGGCAAAACAAGTTTTGGAAATGTTGCTCTCGGTCAAAGCACACTGCCTAGCCAAAAAAAAGATCATCACCTGGATTTAACTAAGCAAGTAAGTAAGAGCCTCCCATTGTATAATTACTGCATGGGTGATTATGTTTCAAATGGCAACAAGTTGCTTATTTGGTAAACAACCATGTCGAAAGACACAGCCTGCGGTCGTGGAAGAGACGTTAATCTTTTTCAGAAAGGTCAAATTATTGGCGTGTATCAAGAATGAGAAAACATTGTCTTATGAACTGTCCAACGCGTTATTAAAAAGTGAGTGGGGAAACTTGCACAATGGTCCGACTCTCCCATTATCATCAAGTTTGGCAAAAAAATGAATGCATCTCTGAACAGAAAGAAATGTTGTGACGTCGCAGAATCTTATGGAAACAATGCCACAGAGAATTTGTGCCATAATTAAAGCTAAAAGCAGCCCAACAAAATGTTAGAGTGTTTAGACTGCAGACCTTTTTTTGGCTGGCTAGTGTAAGATTCCTTGTACACAAAATGATAAAGGTAGCTGAGGTCATAGGATAAAATCAATGCAGGTGCTCCATGGGTTATGTACGAGTTCCATTCTTAGACTGTGATGTAAGTCGAGTTTTGGTGTGAGTCAAATTTTATCCCAAATTTATACCTAAATGTAGGGATGCACAATAAATATCGGTTCCGATAATTAGCATGTCAATATGAGGAATTATGTCATACCGATGAATCAAATAACATTCAAAAATAGCTCAGATAACTGATAATTATAAAAAATAATAAGATTACCCATACTGTTCTGGTAAGGAAATCAAGTGGTCCTTTTTTCTCCCGCCTACGTCATTAAAGGTCTGTCGTAACGTCCCCTGAGCTCACTTATAAACAGTCACTGTTTCCAAGGAGGACATTTTGCACGCTAGTTGCACCAAATGCTCCGCTATGAAGGAAAAAAACATTGACATTCAACACATCAGGCAACTGAAACACTAGCATCACTACGACACCGGGGGCGCGGGGCTTGTTCCTATCGCAGCGAAGTTTGAAAGGTACTCCAAAGTTTGCCAGAGACGACCCGAGGGCTAAAGCGATGGTACGAGATTTTAAAGTCTAGAATACTTTTTTGTCAGATAAGAAACCCCTTGGAGCCATGATTTGTACTTTTGAGCCACCACTATTTTAAAACTATTTTGTTAATAGGAGTATTGTCACGATATTTGGTTAAAACAAATCTTAAGGTACAGTTTTTCAAATCCAACTTTATTTGAGTTGTTCTTACGTCCAGGTTCTGTGCACAGAACACATGAAGGACATAGCATCCAATAATAAAACACTAAATACAAGAATTAAATGAAAAGGCAATAAAAATATAGGCCAGAGCACTAGCAAGCTTTCCATCTCAATAATAACACCACTGTACTGCTTGATTATAACTGTCGCTTTTAGTGGACTAGCGACCTGGCAGTTACGTGTACTGTTAAAAGATTTTTGTGATTTCCGAGTGTCTGCGAACATAACACGAGTCCCGACAGTTTGGGTGTGGGATGAAGATGACTTTGTGCAAAAGAGGACAGTCGAGTTTGCTGACATTGTTGATCAATCACCTTCTCGTCATCCTTACAACATCTCTCTACAATACGATCTTTATCCTTAATAATGCCCGCGACGGTCAAGCAATTGAAACAAGCGCGGCCGGTATTGAGTGAGTCTCGTGTTTACAGACAAAGTGAATAGAGTACTCGATTCACTCGAATCGGGTGTCGCATCACACACGTGCAAAGAAAAAAACCCACACAGAGACTCGCATAGACATACTGTATATACGCACTGTTGCCCGCCGCCGGAGCGACACCACGGAAACACCTCATTGAGATGTTCGGATGTGTATACGCCACAATATGCAATTTTATGACGTGGACATGTGTGGCTTATATCAGAAAAAATCTGTTTTTTCCTCGAAATTTCGTAGCTGGGGCTTTAACGCCGGATTTTGCGCTAACTGTATTGTTGAGTTGTCACATAGTTTGCATTTTTGTTAATAGGCCACGAGAAGCCATTATGGCGTGGTGTGCTAATGAGGCGCTATTTGTGGTTTCATTTTCTTCTATTTGTTCTCTGGCAGATGCCGGAAGTTACTGCAGGGCTGTGAGGGAACCGAAACCTTTGTGTGTATGTTCCATTGGCAGAATAAACGGCTATCGGGAGCCAAGTCAATTCATCGTCGGTGAATCAACACACAAGCAGCTGCTGGAGTGCACACCCGCTTCACATGCGCAACAAGTCCAGCTATCCGGCTCGCTAAAGCCATGAGCCCACGTCAGGTTCACAGTTCACTTGTCGACCCCCTCATTCCAGCGTTGGTGAGTGAGTTCTAGTCAGTCTAGGTTCGTGAGGGTCAAGGTTCTTTGAGTGCTTGGCTGGGCTTTAACGAGCGAGCAACTCGGATAGGAACAGGAAGTGGCAAGGAGAGTTGATTTGTGACAAGGAGCAGATCTGTTGCTTTTTTCCACAGGGTTATACCAATGTAGATAGAATAACAGTTGTGCGATTAATGCCATGTTACCTGGTTTCCTCTTTAATTAAGCTAGCGGCAGCAGGGTCAATGAAGCAGTTAACAGAGACAAAACAGTAAAAAACTTGCACGTTTTCAACGACTCTGTCATCATTCGACCATCTCTAGTGCCCTTGTACAGTAGTGGACAGCTTATGTTAAACTGCATGTTTCATTGCCAGCTTGATATGATGCATAGCCTCATGAGCTTAGTCTCTTGGTTTACCTAGCTAAAAGACAGCAAATGCAGCACAGTTTAAGACTGTAGCACAAAAAAACTAAGAATTGATTAACGGCAAGAAATTCTAAACAAACCATTTTCTGAAGTCAGAAAGCAGCCCCAAATTGTGGTGGAACGGATCAGCTTGATTAACCTGGTGGTCGTGCACAATGGATGGTGACATTTATTCAGAGCGTTCCCTTTTTTTTTTAGAATACAGAAGACAACCAAGTAAAGCCCACACCCATGCTAAGCAGGAGATTTTATGGACATCTGAGGCCAACTGCCTGTCAGCCAAATAGCTGGTACGGTACACAATCATTTGAAATGACCCATTAGCCTAATATGGTCTGTCATAACCCATCAACTTATAGCTCATCACTACAAAACCGTGTTAGCTCAAACTCAAACTTCTCATTTAAGGGTCGCTTAATATGTGAATACAGTATGTATTTTATACTTCAAAAAAATACCAGTGCACAATGGATTCGAACCTGGGTTTTATCCAGGTACTCCAGCTTCGTCCCACATCCCCAAAGCATGCATGCTAGGTAAATTCCAAATCTCCCATAGGTGTGAATGGTTGTGTGTCTATACAGTACAGTACATACCCTGTGACTGACTGGTTGCTACTAAGAAAACAGTGCAAAGCTTGCATGTGTGAGGTGGTTAGTTTAAGAAATATATTCTTATTACTTTTGGAAATAATACAAACAGTTAAAACATTTCATTTTTTTACCTCAAGGGAGGATTTCTTTCTGTTTTTTTTTTCTTCTTTACGACTTCCAAAACCCAGTGCAGAATGTATTAACTTGCATTCCTGTCACCATTTCTCACTTCCTATCATCTCCATTCAGTCTTAAAATAGCCTATGAATCATTCCATGGCAGCCACATTATGTTTACACTTTGCCCTCTTCCTGACTGTAATATTGTACCTTGCTTCACACCAAGCGCTCAAAAATGTTCCGATAAATTCAACAAGCGAAACCAGAACACTGGTTTTAGAAGCTGTGAGTGAAGCTTGCTACAGTGTGTGTCGTCTTTTATTTTCATAAGGCTAAATATAAACCTATTATGTTAAAACCTACTGGAGAAAGCTTGTAGAGCATAGTTTGTGGTTTCCATTACTTGTTATAGTGTTTTAAATAAAACAGGACATACCGAATGTCATTGCCTTACAAGTATGCTGTCTCTCAGACAGCGGTTTTTCATTTAAGATGAAGAACAACACAATATTTTTATGCTTTTTGTTAAGTTAATTAGTTTCAATTACTAGACGCAGGGCGACTACACCCTCTTTAAAAAGAAATGTAAAGGTAATAATATAGCGCCATATTGCATTACCCCAGTGATAGCTCATTGAAGTTGTTTGGTCATGACCCTCTGACACAACATAATGGCATATCTCCAAATTTTGTTTTATGATGTCTATGACAGTTTGTTTTCCACTTTGTTGGGGTTAAGGAGTGGTGATGATTTGAATTTGCATATATATACTTTCCAGAGTTTCAGTCTCTTAGGCTAATCCCTTGGTTCTCCCTGGATACCAATTATGCAGCATACCAGAACATTCGGAACAATTCCATGCTATCCAACTTTGTGGAAACATTTTTGGACGGAACTTGTGGGTTTCCTATGCCCCAGTGTCCATATAACTAAAATAAGAATTCTACACCATTTTTTCATTCATTTATGCCTCTACTTTGTTGCCTGCTAACTCCTCACACATTTCTCAAGCGATTCAAGCCAATCCAACGCCAGCATATTCAGCTCATTCACGACACGTTGGCTATCTATCTGGACTTTTTTTTTGAATTCCCACATTTACTGGAATATCATATTTTCTTTGACAATTTCCCAATTGAAATTGAATGGGCAATTTATGTAGCACCCCCTAGTGGTGGAAAATCATTTCATATTTTCCATTACTGTAACGTTCTGCTTATTATACAAAATGACATGGGTCAGGTCGCAGATTGGTCATCTCCCAACCCGTTGGTTGCTGGTTCGATCCCCGGTCCTGTAATTGTTCAACATAGGTATTTATACATTTCAACAATCATTGTCCATTTTTACATTCCAACATTTTAAATTACGTTGGTTTTTTCGTCCGCTAACTATTCCCACGTTTCTCAACCACTTCGAACCATTCCAACATCAAGACGCTCAGTTCATTTAGGACATGTAGGCTTTCCATCAGGACCTAAAAAAATCCAAAATTTTGCATAATTAATTATTTTCACTGACATTTTTCTCATTTAAAATGCATTGGCAACTTCAGTGATCGCCCCTATTGGTTGAAATCCATGTTGCATTTAGCATGACATGTAACATTTTGGTTATTCTGTGCATGGTGGCGTGGCTCAGGTCGTTGAGTGGTTGTCTCCCAACCTGACGGTTGCTGGTTCAATCCTCAGTCTGTGAACACATTTCTGGGATATTTCAACATTCGTCCTACATTTCAGTTTCAGCATTTCAGCACTCAAACGTTTCAGCATTTAAGACTGGACAGTACATGTGAAAGGAATTCATAAAAAAGAGCCTCAGACCGACCAGAGGACTAAAAAAGGAACACAACTTGCATTGGTTGTTGGGAGAGATGCCAGCGGACGTTCAAGGACCGTCGAGGTGCCCAAGCGCAAGCTAACCCTCAACGTATGGGAAGCTTGGGAAGTCTGAGACATAGAAAAGATCAAGCTTTGTTCGCTTGACAGAGGAATTGTGCTAATTCCATCACTCAAACAAACATACATGACGTCATTGTGTACCACTTCCCTTGTTTAGGGTGAGAGACCGAGACACCATGGACTTCTAGCCAGTCAGTCACAGGGCACATTCAAACTATTCGCACTCACATTCACACCTTTGGGGTGAAATTAAACTGAACTACAAATAAATCACCCACAGCAAGTGGATACTCAGTCAGTTCTATGTTTGACTTGCATTTCTGTTGGTGTTTATCATTTATATTTTCATGATCTCTCCCTTCTCGCTGACCTAGTCATACCTAGTTTCATCTGACCTCTCTCCTTTTTTGTCCAAGCAGTTAATTCCTTTCCTGCACTTTTGTGTCTCTTTGTGGCTAAACTAGCGATTGGGCCTCTAATTAAGCCAGCCACTCATCTGTCAGGCTGTCCTCACGTGGGGTCTTTTTACATTCATACCGTGCCTTTTTATTGCACAACAATTGCTTTTTAAGTCACAAGGCTTGCTACTGTAAGCAGACTCAGCACTAACACTGTTGATTTGAAAAGTGAATTTAAAAGATGGTTTAAAATATGGAAACCTGCTTGCCTCTGCTTGACAGGTCGTAAAAGATGATTCATTTGTGTGGGTTATGCGGTTGCAGCAACACTTTTTACAAGCTGACAACTGCTAGGCAGGTTATTCCAAAACATCCTCACATTTTTAAATTTAGAAACTGCAAAATTAGTAACTCCAACAGTTATGGACCCAATTATTATAGTATACACACCATAACTAGGTTTTAAACGTTAAATACTGCATAATTTACTGCATAAAATGATTGACTAAGGTGAAAAATATGTGTAATATGCAAGTATGCTGTTTAATTATAGATGGTCGTTACAGTAGATACTTTTAAAATGAATTTTGCAAGTATTGCCTTATCTTTGTGAGGGTAGCTAAAGTATAAAATTAAATAATTTAAATTTAAGGCCTTGAAAAGTCTACAGTTCCCTTAAAATCTCATAAAGTGTTAAATACAATACAACTTTGAAATGTCTTAAAAATGTATTAAGATTACTTTTATTTAAAATGCATAAACTTCAGTCGCTAAATGTTACAGTTTTTGAGGACGCTATACCATAATTACGAAACAGAAGCAATAGTACCCGTGCAGCTCGGTCAGAATTCATTTAGCTAACGTGCTGTTCCTTCACATCTTGTGTAGTTTTTTGCCAGTAGGGATGTGAAGTGGGTCGTAAATTGTATTCATTATCTTTAAAATGTCTTAAATTTGACTTGTTGAAACCTGTGGAGACCCCGTTTGTCTAGACTCAAAACTATCCTAAAATACGGAATAAGGATTATGTGTGTGAGAACTTGTAAGAATGCCTCGTAGGAGGCCTCAGGGAAGAATCAGGACACGTTGGACAGACTATGTCTCTCAACTGACCTGGGAACACCTCGGGATCCACCTGGAGGAGCTGAACAAAGTAGCAGGGGAGAGGGAAGTCCGGGATTGTCTGCTTAGGCTGCTGCCCAAGCGACCCGACCTTGGATAAGCGGAAGAAGTTGGATGGACTTGTAGTCGGTGGAACCACACTCTCATGGTCACATCTCTCGTACAACCTGCCATTCTCGCCTTTTCCCAAATCTCCCTCAAGCTCTCATCCCTCAGCCAGCTAGCCTTAGACCCAATATCTCAGACTGTCATTGCGTGGTGGGCCTTGGAGTGGTCTTCTTGGGCCTGGTCTTAAAAACAATTACAAATGTGTTTTTCTTTCTGATTTCTTCCAGTGACATAAATTTCATAGTTAGAGGACCACCCATATAAAGCGGAGCGAAAATTAGATTTCCCTTCAAGGATTAAATTTAGTATAATAAATAAAGTAGACATAAAATGCATTGCCTGCCATCACTTTTCTATTGGTTAGCAAGCCCAGTTGTTGAACTGTTGAGTTTAAATATCAACAAAGTTCTTCCAGGAGTGCCCACTTTCCCTTCAAGCCAAAAACTACTTTGAGTAAATGCAGAACTAGTTTGCGTGACATGGTGACAGGGTGGTGAACAAAGTGTGGGGCACACCCATTTAGGGATTTTGGATTTCGCCAGTGAAAAGTGGAGTGATATTTAACATTAGTAAAATCCAGCGTGTAATTTGTCAAAGCTGACACCACATACAGTATACGCCTGGTCCAATACTGTGAAACCATTAATTACCTGGAAAAAAAAGAGAGGAACTCCCTTTAAAATTCTTTCCCGAGACCAGTATTGCCCCAAATCAGCTAGAATAACTGGGGTGGAGAAAGAGTGATGTTGTCGAGAGTTTTGCTTGGAACAAAAAAGCTCAATCTGCTTGTTTGGGTCGAGCCACCACTTACATTAATACAGGAATATATTGGTTATGTGTTTATGTGCTAACTACACACACTTGCTAGCGCACACATAGATGGAATATGAATATATTGACCCCCCCCATCCCCCAAATGCACCACGTACGTTGCGAAACAAGTTTATCAAGTAACTTTAAATCAAAATAGAGGCGAGGTGAGGAAAACCTAATAAAGTAGAGGTAATGGGCAATGCCAAACGAGCCGTTTTCAACTTGCCAATTGCACCGTGTACGTGAATGAGGCACCGATCAGTTCCTCTGTGGCTCCAGCCTGCAGAGTCTGTCTCGGGAGGGGCGGTGGCTGTGTGTGACTGGCCAATCGCAGAGCATGAAAAGTAAATGCATAATGATGATTTTCTTTCATCACGAATACGGATAATGACGAGCTGTACTCGTTTCATGCTCGTACTCTGCAAAAATTCATTATCTGTAATTACGGGTAATGTATTCAGTTAGTTGCTGCCCTGTATTTGATCAGGAAATGTGCCAATTCAGCAATTTTACTTAAGAAAATGTTAAAAACGATTGGAATCATACTGAAAATACATTGTTAATACAGTTCAAAGGACAAATAGTAATATTTATTTATGTTCCCATTATTTTTTTTTTAATTTTTCATCACCTGCTTCCCCTGACCGCACACCAATGCAGGTGAAGCTCTGGTGTCATAATGAAAAAACCCCAAAACAAATAATATAAAATAAATATTAATATATGTCTGTGTTATAAATGTATTTCCTGTATGATTCCAAATGTGTTTAATATTTTCTTAAGTAAAAACCATTGAATTTGTACATTTCCTGCTCTGCTGAAAGAATGAATGAACGAATTTCACTGCCAAGATGGAGCTCAACAAAAGATGATCAGAGCTTTACACCAAAGTATTTTTTTGTTATCCTCTTAATGAGCAACCTGAAATAACATTAAAAAACTGTGCCTCAGCAGCCATGAACCTGACTGCATGTCCGTGCAGTAGACTTATAGCTCAGCTCATATGCTACCATGCGTATGTTACCACCTCATTAACCATTAAATGGTATTTTAGTGTTTCATTAAAAAGGACAAAGAAACCCAAAAAGTATCTATCTCTGTCTTCCATGCTAAGAAGCACAAAAGCAATTGATATGGATTAAAGCAGATGCCTCATCCATTCCCAGGACTATTACACTGGACAGTGGAGAAAATGTTCTCACAGAAAGAACGAGAGCATGTGTTCATAACGTAGCTGCTGTAACAAGTCTTTCAAACTTGTGCCAAAATCAATTTCCATCAAAGGTCCACATGGAATAGTATCCGACCATCCCATGGAGATGAGTTCAGTGTATTTTGGAGAGAAAACCACTGAACAACAGTTTTTATATCCACAAATGTAGACATCACACAGCCCTTGTGTCAAGTGTGTTGAAGGGAGGGAGACAGGCAGTGGGGCTAAAAGGCTAAAGAAACATAGGAAACAGGGCAGGGCCGCTAATGACTAACCGAGACACAGGTGAAACCACCAAATATGCAGGAATAGATTGAAATGAGAGTGACTGCAAAATAAACAGAAAACAACTCAAAGTACAAAGAAGTTCACCGAAACTCAACAGCCCAGCCTTCTATTGTACAGTTGCTATATTTCATTCCATGTGCTAACAAGCTCACTATAAGGTTTCAAGAGGTACAGAATGTGCTTAGAGCTTGACATTTAAATACTGAAAAGTAAACAGCTAACACTTGTTCTAAAGTTCAATGGAAAAGTTGGACATTGGACAACAGCTCTGGGATCTCAGTGAAAGCCTGAGAGTGGGCGATGGCTCTGTTTCCCTTCCTCTGCTCATCTACATCTTCTCCCCACAGTGAGGTCGGAAGCATGTCAATATGTTTCAACTGTTTCTGAGGTGGGGAACTTGCAATTTGACGGCAAAAAAAGACATTTCTTGAATGTGAACTGCGTTAACAAATATCATGTGAGAGTTTCCCTTTCGTGGTTCTGCTACGCATCTCATAATAACGCATGACAAATAGCTTGTGTAATGATGGGATCAGTCAGAATCCAGCTGCGCCGTTCCAGCTGCAACATGGTTTTGCTGCCCGTTCCATGATGTTTGAGGCCAAAATATTTTGTCGACATCCTGTTAGAAATCGGCAGTCTAAAGCTAGTCAGTTAGGCTATGTTCACACTGCAAGGTAAAGTGCCCAATTTGGATTGTTTCTTAAAATCCGATCTTTTATGTGGTCGTTCACATTACCAAAAAAATGTGACTTGTAAATGTGAACGCGAGGCATCCGGGAAGTGATACACGCAGAACATGACGTCGCACACATTGCCGAGTGTCTACGGAAGTGAACATTGTTTGTGCTCTTCCTGGAGCGTTTGTGACAGTTTCAAAGATTTTGTGCTGCGGGAGTCAACATTTTTTTTTCCCAAAGGTAGGAGATTAAGAAGGAAGAGGATAAAACATTTGGCTACGGCAGTTCATGGAGAACTTGCTGCGACATCTGGACCAGACACCAGGAGCGCGTGGTTAGATGTCGGAGCCAGGAGTGGTGGGACATGGACCTGAGCAGTTTTTTAAAGTAATTTTTGGATGACAAGAAGAACTTTTGCTTACATCTGTGACGACCTTTATCCAAGTCTTGCACGGCAAAACACGCCTTCCAATGACGTATAGGTTGGATATACGCAACCTGACCGTTCAGGCTGCAGTAGCTCGGACACATATCGGATTTATATCTACATATGAACGAGGCCTGAGTTGCATTCGAAAAAATCTAAATTATGTTGAACAACAACGTAAAATAATCAGATACCGGTCACATATGAGCTAAAAAAAAAATCGGAATTGACCTGCAGTGTGAACGTAGCCTTAGCGTCTTCAAGGAATGCAATGTACCTACAAGGCTAAATACTAATCCAAGTTGTTTGTACAGATATGTTCAAAAGTGTCAAAGGTACAAAAGCAGTTCCTTTGAACAGTGGTGCACAGTGAGGGCAAGCACAGCCTTCTCTGCTGGCTTAAACACCATCAGAAGCACTGACCTACATTTAAATTCTAGTATGGGTTCCGTGAACTTGTATTCATTTATTCCCAACGGTCATATCTTCATTTTGTAGCGTGTATCTTGGCTGCACTGGTACTCCGGGTACTCCCAAAATATGCAGACGTTTAAATGGAATGCTTGTTTGTCTCTATAATGTACTGTATGTGTACTGTGATTGGTTGGCAAGCAGTCCAGGGTGTACCACGTCTCTTGCTCAAAGTCAGCTGGGATAGCCTCCAACTCACCCATGACCCTAATGAGGACATGCAGTATAGAAAATGGATGAATGCATGAATTTGTTTAACTTGACTCTGTACTAAAATGACAAGTTATTTGTCATGGTACATTTATTTTGAAATGTAAACACAATGAAGGTCAACAGCCTCTTGCGCTGGATTGGACAAGGCAGGAGAAAACCCTGCAATGATTTGATGCAAAGCTTAGGCCAAATTTGTCATGAAAAAGTCAAAAGACTATTGCTCTGAAATGACTCATTATTTATTTTTTTTTTTAAATTAAGCTTACAACAAAACAGTTTTCTGATACACCAAGTTGAAACTGACTTATGACTACCCAACAAAAAAAATCACCCATCACAAAAATCATGTTCAGCTTTCATCAGAGCGGGTCTTGGTTAAAACTACTACAGGTGGTCCCCAGGGTATGCACAAGTTACGTTCCCATAACGGTGATGTAAGTTGTGTAACGTTGCGTTAGTAACTTTCTGCTCGATTAATAGATCACTCATTCATGTCAAATTAACCAGCGAACGCTGTTGTAAGGTTAGTCTAACATCGCCAGAATTGTATGAATGTCTGCTCAAAATATGCAGAATGTATGCACTGGAAAATCATGCAATTGTTTTTGCACCTTCACTGTGTTCTGTCTTTTGTACTTGCTGCTGGTTTTGCTGTGATATTTATGACAACTTTTTGTGAATTTATTTCATATTGGTGGATGTATTATTATTATTATTATTATGGGATGGGATGGAGAGATTTTTTTTTTTTTATTGGTGGGAGGAAGTGTCAATAATGTGACCACTGTACTACGTAATAATCACTGTCCATTTCATAGTAGAAGATCCTTTCACATGTTCAAGAACACCATCTTTATCCTTGATGGCGGTCACAGTGTTTGAGCGGATTGGACCGGGCATACAGCCAATGTTGATTTCTCCACTGAATTATTTCACGATGTTGGCTTTCACGTCACTTTTCACTTTCCTTTTTTGACCCGGAGGCATCAAAAGAGTCTGGCTTGCGCTTGGGAGACACAATGGAGATAAAAGTTAAAAAAGTTGACCTTGTCCTTCCTCACTGTGTACTACTCAGTGTACTTATTCCTCTGCCGCATGCAAGTAACTAGTTCTCTTTTTCTTTTTATACAGTATTAAGAACTTATGGGAGTGCTTTCATAACCACACGACATCGTAAAACACAACGTTGTAAAACAAGGACCACCTGTACTCTTTCTGCAATGAAGTTGACTTCATGAAAAAAGAACTTGACACTATCAAACCAGAAATTACATTGGATTTTATATTTTGATTGATTTAGAACACAGGTGTCAAACACATGGCTCGGGGACCAGATTCAACCCGCCGTATTGTTTTTTTTGTAGCCTTTTTTTGAAAGTCTGGAAATAATGCCTGTCAAAAGTTTTTTTTTTCCCCAATTTTTCACCTTCAATTAAAAAAGGATATTGCGTGCAATTGCAGTTTTTGATTTTTTGTTGTTATATAAGTATTGTATTATTATTATTATTAACAACAGCATATTAGGAATACTAAGTGAGTTTGATGACATGTTATTGCATTTCCTGTCAAATATCTGTCTTTCAGGAAAAGATCAATTTTCATAACATACTGTATATGAACTTGATAAGAAGGGTTAGCCACAGACAATTAACGAAAACATTTATGAAACCTTAGAAGAAGAGACAATTGCAGCAATATCCATGGTTTCACTCATTTCTTCAGATACCGCAATTGGGTTTTCCGTTGGATTTGTTTTGGCTGTTCAGCTGCCCTTGCTGTGTTTTGCTACAGTGACTCAAGCTGTGAATTGCCCTGATGCTTCTTGGACTTCACAGTCATCTTCTTTGGGTTAAAAAAAAAACACTGCCCATGCTTTCCTATTGCTGTGTACTCTTCTACATTTTATGACTGCATTTTTCAACACATGTTCACTCTTCCTTATTAGACTTACTCCAATCATGTGTTTTCACTTTGGTTGTGCTTCCTTCTCCGTCTATTCCCCGCTTTTTTCCGAGTTACTCTTTATCTCTCTTCCTTGGATGTCTTCATGACATGCCGCCTGGGGTAAGTAGCAAGAACACACAGGTTATTCCATGCCTCCTCCGGGAGTGGGACGGGGGCATGAGTCATTTTTTTTTTTCGTATGGGATGATGTCAACTTCATATGCTGTTGAAAAGTTACCTCGTTTAAGGCATTCATCCATAGCAAACTCCACAATAAAAATGCAGGCCCGTGTGAGGGCTGTCTTAAAAATTGCATAGCGCTACTTTTACTCCATTCCCATCATCCCTGCCATCTCTTGCTCATCTTTTTTTCCCCTCTACAACATAAATGGCCTTGCTTTTTTCACTCAGCAGCCTGCTATATGCTCCGAGGCCAGATGGTCTGATTTAGGTGTTATGCTGAGAGGTCTGAAAGACTGTGAATATTTCACTTCATGGCAAATATATGTGAGGAAATAAACTGCATATACAGTACACTGGCGCGGTTGGATCCCACAATACATTTATTTCCATGCCTGTGTCATAGTTCATTTCAAAGAGCTGGCTTGTATCTGGGCCATGCTTGAGTTCCTCAACAGCAGCTGTGTTTACGTTCAGATAGGACTGATACAGTAAAGAAGGCCAAAGTATTGCCACTCTGCCCTCTTCGTCACTTTGGCTTTCATCTCACCCCCATGTTGACTGTTTCAGAACAACACTTTAGTTTAAAAGGTTTAACCCTGCATGCCGCTTCAAGGGTTAAACTTTCAAGGTGATGAAAGGGAGCATCGCTGTCCTGGTATCATGTACGTTCTAAAGCTTATTTTCCTTCTTTTTTTGAAACACCTGCAGTTAGAATGTATGCTGCGCCGAGATCCTACGGTTCTTTTGATTTGAAATTTCACAGGATTGAAGTGGTACAAAGGTGGGTAGATAAATAAACACGGTGGCAGGATTCAGTAATGTCTCAGACGTTAGCTTTGGTGGCATACGTCAACCCTTATTCAGTCATACTTCCTGTACCTTCTATAAATAATCTTTTTTTTTTTTGCCTGGTTCTCCCCGGATACTGTGGCTTCCTGATATAAGGCTTGAAATTGTCCATAGGTGCAACGTATGAATGGTTGTCTTTTTCTTTTGCCACCATCAAGTAACCCGGTTACTGAAGCAAAGGCCCCCAAACAGGCTAGGGGGTACTTGGTTGAAATTCAAGTGGCTTGTTCGTACTGGGCTATGAGACGACTTATTTACTTATTTATTTACTCTCATAGTTGTTTCCACTTGTTATGAGTAGCGCAGTCATGAGTAGCATACGACACTATGAGACAATCTGGCTTTGAACTTCCAGAGGGAAGAATGAATTTAAATGAGTTTTCTGGGTTAAAAGCTCTTGTTTCGCTGTCCACTTTTTTCTTCTCCGAGAGCACCGTGTGTATTTATTCTTCTGTTGTCCCCGGCCGATTCGTCTTACTGTCCTTGCCCTGTATCGCTCTTCTTTCACTTGTCTCTGTCCTCTCTCTTCATCTATTGCTTGTTTTGCTCTTTTTTCCCCGTATCCCACTTGTTCTTCCGTGTCACTCGCTTCGCTTCTCTCCTCTTTCGTTTGTCTTTGTATTCCATAAGATCACGAGTAGAGATGATACACAACTTTGGGTCCACGAGAACAAGACAAGATATTTATTTTTTCTATTTCGCTTATTCCTCATTAGGGTAGCAGGGGTATGCTGGAGCCTATCCCAGCTGACTTCGGGTGAGAGGCGGGTTACACCCTGGACTGGTTGCCAGCCAATCGCAGGGCACATATAGACAAACATTCACACATTCATACCTATGGACAATTTAGAGTCGCCAATTAACCTAACATGCATGTTTTTGGAATGTGGGAGGAAACCGGAGTACCCGGAGAAAACCCACACACGCACGGGGAGAACATGCAAACTCCACACAAAGATGCCCAAGGGAGATTCGAACCCAGGTCTTCCCGATCTGCTGACTGCGTGGCCAACATGCTAACCACCAGGCCACCGTGCGGGTTTTAAGAACTAAAAGTTCAATACAGGTGCATTTTAAAATGTGTATTGTCCCACAAATTGATGCTAAAAGATATTACTTTCAACATTATTTGAGACCAAATAAACCACCAATGTTATGATGATATCAAATAATAATAATGTCATAATTGCTGTTTGTGGCATCTATTTTCTCACAGGCAATTTGTACCGTCTGCCAACCGTTTGAAGCATTTCTGGAAATGCTGGCTTTTCAACTGTATTAAAGAGCAGCATTTGTTTTGTGATGTAGCAAAGTACACTTTATGTGAGCGCACACCATTTTCTGCTCTTCTCTCTTAATTTTGCCGATCAAGCATCTGGAGGGTATTAGATTGTTGGAACAAAGGCTCTGCATCTCCATGTTTGTGTGTTTTTCCAGATGGGAAAACTGGGTCCTGCGGATATGTTTGCGATGGGCAAGTTCATTTTGTTGCTTTTTTTCAAATTTTTTTCTTTCGAACAAATTTGGCATACTGGCTCATCCGTGTTGATGGGTTCACTTTTCTTATTCGGTTTGCGGCCGGAATATTCCCACACAGTGGCAGTGGCATTTTGCTTTTCAAGCATCTTTTTCCCTCAGAATTCCGACTACGTTGCCTTGCATTGTTCCTCACGAGGCAACACTCTTCTGCTGTGTGTATGCTAGTGGCCCTGCTGACAGAAGGGCTTACTCTGTTTTTGCCATTGTTCTACAGAATGCCGTTGTTCTATGATGCATCCTCTTGGAGGTGAGAGACAAGAAAAACAGACATGCATGCACATGGTAATGTATGGACCTGGCAAAATTTCAGGTCAGTTTCTTTTCTTATGTGATATTTATTTATTATCATGAGACAGTTTTTTTTTTTTTCTGAGCGAGAAATCTTGTCACGTTTTAATCTCGTGAGATTTCGTGACACGAGATCTCGTGCCTCCTCCCCAGTATTTAGAGTGTCTCCTGTGCACAGATTTGATTGGCTGAGTAAGTCTTAATTCACATGCAATTGCTTAACTCTGTTTATCGATAATTACACTATTTGCACAAGATGGAATTGTATAATATTATATTATAATAATAATTAAAGATGCTCCGATCGATCAGCCACCGATCAGTATCGGCCAGTTTCCATGAAAAATCATGTGATCGGCATATGCCGATAAATGCCTTTCAAGGCCGATCACAAATGTTGCTCACCTCCGGCTGGGACTATTGCAGTTACTACAACCTGTAGTGATTGTCTCCCGCCCACTTTCCTTCTCATTTTGCCAAACCCAAAACAAATACGTCTGCCGTGTGGAGCTTACCTCCCGTTTGTGAGAGTGATATCAATTTTGCACCCTGCAAAACATGCCACGAAAAATATCTCGCCGGGGTGGCACATTAAAAAGCTTTAATTTAATACGGCCCTTGAAGAACAAACACTTGATGGGGTATGCTTGGTTTTCGAGGCTCACAATGTGATCATCAGTGAAACGACAGCTAATGTAGCCAAAACGCTGAGGTTTAAAGCAAATAATCCGAAAAATTATTGAATTCACCGGTCTAGATGACCAGCTTTTCTCAACAGTGGGAGACACCGGGTTTGCCGACTGCGCTGTCACTTGGAGCCCCGTTGCGTGCTATTGGCAGTCCTGCTAGAGCGCCATCAGACTACTGTATGTACTCTCACATCCAAAGTCTCCTTAGAAGGCGTCTCATCCTCTGTAAGTTTCACGAGTGATGTGTTCTCTTGAAAAAGTAAGACAAATATGTTGTTGTCTAAATTAAGTTGATTTAAATGTTCCATTTTTCATATCATATAGCCAGTAGCAGGGTTATTCTATATGATCAGTCTGTGACAATTTCACTCATGGATGATAGGTATCGGAATGAGCAGCATAAAACCCTGATCGCAGCATCCCTAATTATAATAAGTATTTGAGGTCAGTGTCTAAATCGTTCAGTACCTGTTCTGTCTTCTGCATACGTCCATATGTCCTCGCTTTATGTAAACTCAAGAATGTAATATAATTTTGTCACTGCTAATCAGCCTCACATCCATCTTTATTTATCATTTTTATTGAATGGGATCTTATATTTTATCAGTATGTTTTTTTAACTGTGTGAAATATGATGCTTTTACCTGCAGTATACATAGCATGTAAACGTGTGGAATAAGATAGAGCACTGGGCATATTGGTATTTTTGTCGAATTAAATTTCAATGTCACCTGAGCTGTGTATGTCCAAGAATTGTAAGAAACATTCTGCCAGATGACAGATAACGTTATGAAAAGCTCTTTTCTATTTCACTGAGAGAATGTGTTTGACTTGCCTGATGTGTCTGGTTTATGTAAGATGAATGAAGGTGATAATGCATGTGCTATGTCTTGCACATGCATAAAGTCCACTGTGGAAAACATGTAATTGAACTTGAAAAAAAAAAAATTGTCTTAGAAAAACAATCTTCCAAAAAAAAAAAAAAAAATGTAGCGGTTGCTACACGGCTACTCGGTTTATGACTGAGTCTGTTTAGAAAACACTGTCAGTCAAGTCATCACTGGATACGCATGTTCCAGTTGCTCGCATTGACCGGTATAATGTGATTCGGGGATCTTGGGTGGGGGTGCAACATGCAGCATTGCACTTTGTTGTTTTACTTATGCCTTTAAATGAACATTTTTTTCAGTGCCAGCCGTTTCATTGGTTCCAATAGCAAAGAAGTGTCTTTATGACTGAACGACTCGTGTGTGTTTGTGTGTGTGCGATCGAGGGCAGAGTTGCCAAATTGGGCTTGAATTTGTGTGTCAGACAACCTTTTATGGCAAGAAGCTACAGAAATATATAAATCGCTATTTAATTATTTTATAATTAACCATGTGTTTTACAAGGCACATACATGACGTTGAGTAAGTGAATGTAGTGAGACACCTATTAAGAATAAAATCGAGCAATATTGTTGTCAGTACTTCATCCTACCAACATTATTGGGATGGCTCAGGTAGTAGAGTGGTCATCTCCGAACCTGAAGGTTGCTGGTTCGATCCTCCGTCCTCCTGTACCCTTGGACAAGATACTGAACACCCAGTGTCATCAGTAGGCAAATGTGGTAACAGTAACAGTAGTAATAGTGTCAAAGCGCTTTGAGTACCTTGAAGGTCGAAAAGCACTGTACAAGTGAAAGTAAATTTTATTTGTTTATTACTGATACATGTACTGCATAGGATGTATCTTTGCTACATCTTCCTGCTGCTTGTTGTTCATATTTATTTAGTAAACATCCATCTCTTGTGAAGGGAAGGGTTGCATTCAGAGAAAGCATGGGCAAAATTCCCTTCACACAGAGTTAACAAATATACATTTTTATTTCATGAATGTAAGAGCGTAAGTATTACATTCTTCCCACGGTGGTTGTTAAATGTACACCACAACATATGACGGGCGCAGAACATACAATAAAGGTACCCAAGTAGACTCAACAATAGAAGTAAACCTTTAGAATGGCAACAGAGGGAAAGGTTGGTCTTCCTGGACTGACGAGATTGGATTGGATTTTGTATGTACAGACGGTAATGCCCTTTGACTTTGCTTTACAAGCGAGAGAACAATTTCCCCTTGGAGAACATTAAAGGAGAGCCATTGAGGCAAGAGTGATGAATATCCTCATAACTGCCGAGCGTTTCAGAGCTGGGCAAAGGAAGTGCAATCAAACCAGGATGGCTGAAAAAGTCAATGTGAGGTGAGAGCGGTGCCATTAGTCTGACAGCCAAAAAAAGTATCATTAAAACACTCAGTATTTTATAGTCAAGAACTTGAAAGCATAGCATGTTTAGTTTATTATACACTGCAAGGAAAGACTGTGAGAGGTCGCCACAAAAACACTAATCCTCAAAATCAGTTTCAAACAAGAAACGTTGGGAGGAAAAATGTTTTTGGATGGCAGAAGCAATTAGCATCTTTTGGCTACTCAGGGTTCAAGAGTTTTGTTTTCCCAGTTTACCCAGGAAATTTAGGTCTGTTACTGCCTTGCACATACAGTTCACCCCTTGTATGACTGAAAAAAACTGGAAGGCTACAGATATGCATACTTGAATTCAACAGTATACCTTTGCCTGCGTGTTTTCTACAGGCAGTATTTATTGCGTATAAAGGCCAAACATTTTACATGTTGAAATTCCCCAAAGTCCGATGGGATAATTGAGTTTCGATCACAATTGAAACTTTGATTTACACGAGAAATGATTCAATAATGACAATTTCGCTAATTCCGGGCCCATTAGGTTAATCTGGTGGCCCCAGCAATCATGGGTTCTACTGATACAAAGTTAAAATACAGTGCAACCTCAGTTAGTGTACGCCTCGGTTAGTGTGTTTTTAGGTTTACATCGAACATTTACAGCAAAATGTTGCCTCGGTTTGCATGCATTTTCTGGTTAGAGTACAATATGGTGCGTGTCTTCTCGTCTGATTAATACATTCCGTGAGTCCTACTTTGTTCCTAGTGTAAGTAGCTTGCTAACCTGGTCTGGTGTCATCAGCTGTTGACTCTGTAGTTCTTTGCTAACACAGTTATACCACAAATCTCAAAAATGTCAAGACAAATCACGTGAAAAATGACTGAAGGGGATAAAAGAACATTAAATGAAAACTGCACTTTTTTTGGAATTTTGCCCATCATCCACAACCCACAATCCTTATGTGACACATGACACATTATCTTTTCTGTGCATTCCAAAGATATAAAAACAGATAAAATGAGAAAGCTCATTACTGAACGTAATGGGATACACCCATGCCGCCTACAAAACCTCCTATTAAAACACCTCCAAAAACCTCCAACAAGGTTTTATGGTTTTATATGCATTCTGTGACCATGTAGTAACATGTATATTCTTGATAACATGAAATACTTACAGTATTTTGCTGTACTTTGGGTGTTAGTAGGTGTCAATGCACCAGTAATGTAATTCGATCGGCGTAACAATGTTAATAATAATAACAACAATGTCTCTGTAGCTTGGTTAATACGCACGTCACATTATACACACTATCTGTATCTGCATCTGTTCACCCATCTAAATGATCTGTATCTGTATCTGTATTCAGGGTATTTCACGTATCACAGCAATCCTAAATTAAATACAAAATATTCCCGAGTTAATACAATTTTAACAAATATTTTTATGATACACTGTACACACATAGGAGTCCGCAAGTGTGACGTATGAAAAAAATGATATTTTGCCCAAACCTGACACCAGCAAAACGTACGAAAGACACATGTTGGCCGTCCAGATGACGCACGAAGACATACGAAGTGCATAAGATTGTCTTGCCACCTGAAAAAATTGGAAACGCCCGTAGAGTATGTTTGACAAGACAAAGAACCTCGGCGGCCGGTCTGTGGTCAGCCTGCGGCTTGGAAATGAGCGTGTCACACGTGCGTTTCTTGTGGTTTTTTTGCACAAACACTGGCCATAGAAGCCCGTATGACCGGTTCTGACCACCGCTAAAGTTAGCGCCCTGAAAGATACACGCTTCAACAAATGTATGCATTGGTATACATTTTCACACACTCCCAAAGTGCTGTTTGGAATGCAAAGCCAGCTGACAACATTAGAAAAGCAACTGATGTGATTCAGAATTCCCTTTTCTGCATTATCTTGATGTCACAGCAGACAGCACTCCATGCAGCTCTCCCTTTCTATCGTATCCAATTCCCGCCTTAACCACCCCGGACCAATACAGACTGTCCCCCAACCTCCTCCGCCAAATGCATTTTACTTTTGCAGCTGTTGCTAATCATGCAGGTGTCACATTGGGTTACAAGCCCAGCTGTTGGGAAGGCTTATGCATGTCCTGCTGTGGAAAGGAAGATGGACAAGTCAATAGGAAAATGTGATAATCACACGCTTTCCCAAGCACTCCAAACATACACACAGCCTAGACTTCCCTTGGTAGGAAAAGATCTAAGTTTTCATCTTCCCCCTCCCGCTACTCTGCCTCACAACCCTGTTAATTATTTTAATAACTCGCCAGAGAGAGGATGGATCTAAAGGTTAACAGTTACCAGTTTTGTTGCGTCACAGCCATTATTTGGCAGTGCTGTGTATAGATACATAAAAAATCAAGCTCAGTTTCTCATGTGGGATTTAGTCTGAGGGTACTTCTGCTCGCTGAGGGCATGCTATCGGGACAGAGTCTCAGACGAAAGAGAGAGAATGACCCACAGGTAGTCTTGCCACACCTGAAGAGGCATGAGATTGCGCCTGTAAATTACATATATGGGTTTTGTAAGCATATATTTCATTCATGGGTTCCTTCATGAGCTGGTCTGTTTCACATACGGGGGTTATCATAGTTACTAATTGTGTCAAGTGCTTGGTTAAAGCTCTGGAAGAGGGCAAAGAACATGAAAGATTCTGAGGGCTCCTTCAGCTGAGGGTGACTTAGACTTGTTTTGGGCCGGTGAACCTTAGTTTTGGTCTGTTCGGTTGACGCCATTTTGGATAGGTCACCACAAGGGAGAAGGAGTTCCCAAAGCAGAGTTTTGGATCTCCATTGATGTACACAGGTAGGTCTCCCATCTTTTCCAGAACTTTGTACATAGTTGACGCCCACTTAGATTTCCTGTAACACTTGAGCACCTATCCTTTGTGTTGGGAAAAGTTAATGTTTTTCTTCAGTGGGGGAATCGGGCTTAGCCATAGGTTTCTTGCTCGGCTTAGCAAATGCTTCGCTTGAACTTGGACACTTTTAAAGAATCTATTTGGGCACATTCGCTTTTGTGGGTCGGGGGGGTAGTTGTTACTATGTTGTCACTAGTGGCATAGTTTTCCACCGTGAGTGGGCCTTTGTTCTGTTAGTCCCAAAGTGCTGTTTCATTCTTCTAGATTTTGTAGCTTGCCTGCTACAGTCCTCAGAACACACCTAAAGGAGTAACTTGGAAAAGGAAGAGGGTTCATCGGCTCTTCTTTACTTCTTTTGACAACTTTACTCAAGATTGTCTGGAAGCGCTGCGAAAACGTAGGTAGAGGCAAGTAGAGTTTCATTATATTGCAACATTCACCAAATAATTTACCAACTCAAACCCGCACCTCGCATACAAAACCTTTTTCTAAACGGTGGACTTTAGTCATACAATGTTTACAGTTCAAACACTTTCTATTGTATCAAATGCACGTGACATGTATAACCTAATTCACACCTCACGCGTTCACGGATGGTTGAGCATGATTCCTCTCACTGACGGCTAATGAAGGCAATCAGGCCTACTTTCCAATTACAGGTTATTAGATTTACAGTTGTCCCGCACCACTATGCGGTTCGAACATCGCTCCCTCACTCTAACCCGTTTTTTTTTTTTTTTTATGAATTAATAAATAAATGATTGCTCTTTCGTAGTTGACTGTGGCCTGTTATCAGTCAAACAATATCGAAAGACAAGTCATTTAGTATTCTGATCACAATGCATTAGTAATGTTACATTGATGAGACATTACCTTACATTATATTACCTTCACACTGCATGAAGTCAGCCATGACATGTCCGACATGACATAGTGAAAACACGTTCTCCTCCCATTCTGTGTGGAAGTGGTAAGTTTTTGGCATCTTACTTTGTCCTTCTTCCCCACTCCGTTTGGAAGCCTTTTCCGCCTTTAGAGGGCGTCCATCCGAAACACATCCTGACCTGATGTGTACATAGATTGTGAGCACAAATAAATGTGAATATTTTTTCCCCCTCATTCTTGCGGTGCACCCTAGAGAATGCACTGGGAAATTGTGGTTCATAGCTAGGACTGAGATTGCTTATTGTGTCAAATTAAAACTCATAATACTATAGTATCTGTCCGGGCTTTTCAAGGTCACAAAATAAGCCTAAAATGTCTAAAATGGGGCCGCAGGGTGGTCTAGTGGTTAGCATTTTGGCCAACACAGTAACAGCCTGGAGATCGGGAAGACCTGGGTCGATTCTCCCTTGGGCATTTCTGTGTGGAGTTTGCATGTTCTCCTCGTGCGTGCGTGGGTTTTCTCCGGGTACTCCAGTTTCCTCCCACATCCACAAACATGCATGTTAGGTTAGTTGGCGACTCTAAATTGCCGTGGGTGTGAATGGTTGTTTGTCTATTTATTGCCCTGCCATTGGCTGGCGACCAGTCCAGGGTGTACCCGGCCTGTCGCCTGAAGTCAGCTGGGATAGGCTCCAGCATGCCCCCGCGACCCTAAAGAGGAGAAGCGGTATCGAAAATGGATGGACGTCTAAAATGTTGATAGGAAATGATGTTTGATACTTCTTGATACACAGCCATCAGTGGCCTCCGTACAAACATTACACCATTACATTGTGAGGGGAAAAAGCTTTTCTAACTTTTCCAATCAAATACACTCATTTCATCAGTGCAACAATTTGAGGAAAAGAAATGAATCATGAGCCAATTCTGAACAAATACAATTGCAAAGTCGTATTGAAAATCCTGAACTCCATAAAGTTTGTAAATACAAAATTTCCGACAAAAGTCATAAAGGGATGTGGGGAAATCATGTCAGAGGATTTAAGGGTTTTGGCTTTGATGCGCTTCACAAGTGTTTCTGTTTCTGACAGCTTCCTCAATAATGTATTACTTCCCACTACCTTTGCTATCACATGGCATGACTATGAGCAGTCTCAAAGTTTGACAGTGGAGTGAAATTTTTACGTAACAAAACAAGTCTACCAACTAACTTTAAATATCATACAAACCGATAAGCAGCAGCGAGCGCTTATTCAGGCACAGCAAGCATTGAGTGAGCGTGCGCGCACAGGGAGCAACAAATTCAGACATCGTGAGCGTGAGGAGAGTGGCCTTAATGTGCGCTGAGTATGTTTTTACGTGCACCAATTTTGCCATTAATGTGACACCAAGCGAGTCTGTCTAGGGAGGGGCGGTCGCTGTGTATGACTGGCCAATCACAGAGCATGAAGACTGAATACATAAGGGGTTACCCAATGAAGATTTTCCTTCATCATTGTTACGGATAATGACGAGCTGTAATCGTTTCATGCTTGTACTCGGCAAAAAAGCATTATCCGTAACGGATAGTCACTCGTCTAAAACGAGTATCCGTTACGTTACGTCAATGAAGACACAAGTGATTACTAAAAAAATGAATATTAACAACAGAGATCTGCAATGTTGAAAAGCAGAAAAGCATGGTTTTACCACTTATTAATCACTTTGAGTACATATGACGCATATTACTAGGTTCTAAATATCACAATGAACTATATTTTTGTGTTCATGTGTGGGTGGACCTGGCTAGCAGGACTGTCATGAACCCTGCTTTACAAAATTCCAAATATTTAAACAGTAAGGTAAACTTCGAACTTGCAAAAAAAGGCGTTTTTTATTCCAGGCTTGTATGGTACTCACAGGAAGTTAATATTTCAGATACATTTCAGGATGAACCTAAAATGTACTACTGTAATAACCTTTACAGGTGAACTTAATTTGAGCTTCTCTCACTTTAAATGCACGTCCAACATGCATACTTAACACACTTAACACACAACTTGCTTTTCTTTAACATAACAGTTGCACATATCCCTAACTTTTCATGCGCAGTATACAGTATAACAACATCTGGCATCTTTAAAGTTTTTAATAAAATCATTTACTGTAACATTTAATGGAGCTGACAGAGAGACACGGAAAAGGGGCAATAAAGACTACCACACCCTTTTGACTGATGTTTACAGACTGTATGGACTGTCTGCAGTATGGGTGTGTCTTTCTTATTCTAGCCTATTGATCAGTTGTGTTTTTCCAGACCCATTCATAGTAAAATTGGAAGCAGCTGCTCTAGCGAACTCTTCTGTTGGATTTGCTTACAGGATATATTCTGGGAGGTGTACAAATGTTTTGTTACCCAGTAAGCCCAAGAGCCCATCATCTTGTCAAATGGCTATTTCCTTGACGGAAAAGTTAATGATTACTTTTCTGGCCAAGGTCCTCTTTGGGTGATTTTCATAAAACATTAATCTCCAAAAATAAGGACAACTCAGACAAGCTGGAAGAACACCCAGGAATAAATACACTGCTCAAAAAATTAAGAGACTATTTAAATCACACATTACGGATCTTAATGAATGAAATATTCCAGCAGAAAATCTTTATTGAAAATGTATATTGTATATGATCCAGTAATTGATACCCAAATCCTTAACCCATTCAGGACTGGATTCTGAATCATAACGTGGCTGCCAAAAAATGTTGGACCAGTCATAGCATCAATGGCTTCATCATCCAGGAACTGCTGACACAATCTGTCATCTTCGATCAGGACCTTTCCTTTAGCTCCCAAATCCGGCAAGTGTCAAAAGCAGCAATTTTCTATTCATGAAACATAAAGAAAAGCAGAAAATTCCTGCCACTACCAGATGCTGAAAAACTTGTTCACGCTTTTGTGACCTCCAGGTTGGGTTATTGTAACTCTCTGTGAATAGGTTGCCCTAAGAGATCTTCAAAGACGCTTCCGTTAGTCCAAAATACTGCCGCACGAATCTTAACCAGAACCAGAAGAAGAGATATATTACCCGTATTATCCTCACTCTACTGGTTACCTGTCAAATGTATGTTCCTTGGACTAAGACTAAGGCTTCTAGCTTGATCTACCATCTATCCCTCTATTTTTATATCTTAACCCAACCGGTTGAGACAGACAGCCGCCCCACAGAGCCTGAGTTCTGTTCAAGGTTTCTTCCCCAGAGGGAGTTTTTCCTTGCCTCTGTCGCCAAGTGCTTGCTCATGTGGGGTTTCAATTGGTTCTCTGTTTTCATTTATGAATTTGACCTTCGTGTGTAAAGTACCATGAGATAACTGCTGTTGTGATTTGGCGCTATGTAAATACTGTAAATTGAATTGAATTGAATTTAATTTAATTTAATCTAGCCACATGAGGCCCGGCTTTGTGACGAAACCCAGTGCCCACTGAACCAGCATATGATCTGACAATGGGTATGAAGTTCTAATGCTGGTACCTAAAAGTCATCAGGGTATCTCTGGTTACAGCACGTTTTCCACCGTGTCTCCATAATCTGTCATGTCACATGTGCTCGGTGTGCATCTGCTCTCGTCGGTGAAGAGAACACGCCACCAATGACAAATCAGCCAACCAGGTTGCACAGTGCCGGGCTGTGAGCACAGAATTGTGGACATTCCTTTTGTCACCCTCATGGGGTCTGTTTTCTGACAGTCTGGGTAGAAACTGTCACCAGAGTAACATACAGTAAGTGATTAATCATAAAACATTATTTTTAAATGCTGGTTAATTGAACTCCAGATCACTCGTGACCAATTGCATTTTTTTTTGCACCTTTCCTGCTACATTTTCTGATGTAAAAAAAGCCAGCACTAAACCGTCTTTGCCATGTTTCCACTATCCTTGTTAAACTTGTTTTTTTGTTCAGCCTTGGTAGTGGTATGTGCTTTTAGTACTTCTTATTAACTATGAGTAATGGAAGCATGCCAACAACATTGTCTGTGTCACACAGTGTTGGGCATAGACATCCTAACTGAACATATACTGCATCAATATCCTGAGCCATTTATGGGGAAATGTTTAATCCCCAGTGCTCAGACAGTGAGAGGTTTCTTTGCTCAGAACGGCCAGCACTTTGAGTCTTGCATATTACATGCGATGAAAAAACAATCCCAGACAGTTTTATATATATAATATGGTTAATGTAAAAAACATTAGGAATCTCATGGTCTGCCGCACAATTCACAAAGTGAGTCTGACGTGTCTGCTTGATGGGTTTGCTGTGTTCCCCCACAGCAGCAATGAAATGGGTCTTTATTGAAAGTAGTGGTGTCATGGTATTGGATGGAATTCTTAGAAAGTACAAAACAGCATTTGTACACATATGTTTTCAGTCTTGGCATGTGTATGTCAAACAACATTGCCGGACGTGTGATAATTATCGTATATTACAATAATTTCACAATCAATAATTCCAAAAATTCTAAAATGTATGATCATTTGAACCCTTCAATACATGGCTATTAGCAAACACAAACAGGATACATCCTGCACTGTGCCTGAAGCACTGTCTGATGTGCACTAGTGTTAACAGATTGAGTCTCATAATATTTATCATACAGGACTCTGATACTTGATGACTAAGAAGATGGTTAAATATGACAAATTAAACATATGATTCTGAGCTGTTCAGTGCAGTGGCTAATTCTGGTAGGGGCGTTGTTCTGCCAACCGGACCTATTCCAGTCAGTCGTACCGAATCGTTGAGCTTGAACTGATGACGCCTGCTCGGATGAGAGACGCGAAACGTTTTCTAAAATAACCTGAACAGTCCAGTTGTGGTCGAGTAAATACCCTGAGAGTAAGTTCAACATATAAACCCTTCCATACCATATACCATAGTGAGGCCCTGTCAAACGCAAAGCAGTCTTTCATAAAAATATACACATAAGACTATAGAAAGGAATGTGCATATAATAAAATGTGTTATTTAAGCATGTTTGTAAACAATTTGTGATGTAGAAAGGAAAGATGTGACAGGAGAGGAGGACAGGAAGGGCGCTGATTGTTAGAGGAAACAAGCAATGATTATCAGGGTCGGTGTGGAGGAAGAGCATCACTGTATTATAATTGAATACAGAATGATCTGAGTCTTATATTGTGTTACAGACTTTGATGGTTCAGTGGTTTTATCACAATGTTCATGTTTGTTGTCATGTAGTAATTACTGTGATTGCTGTAAGTCCTCTTACTCATTCAACTAAAATATGTTTCACATCTTTGAATGTTTTCAAACGCTCGTTTCAAAGACTTATATTCATTTGTTGCTGTGGGACACGAGTAACGACACTCTGCCTTTATAAAGGCCGGAATAAAAACTGACACTGCCAGTCAACTTTGTACAGATGTGAAGAGAGATTTACAGTATAAACGGGAATTGAGTCAAAAATGTCTCTTTTCCAAAGCACAGTGAGAGTTTAGGTTTTTTCATGTGGCTAATAAAGTGTTGCTTTACTTCATGTTGTGGTGTTTGGAAAACACTAATCACACATTTCAGGGTTGCAAAAGTTGCTCAAGTGTAAGAATAACAAACACTCTGGCAAATCACTTATATATACACGATTTTTCTAAAACAAATCTGACAAAAAGATAATGTGATCACCGCTGAGCGCATTTGAGGAGTATTTGGTTTTGCTATACAGTCAGGCATTGGCACAGTTTGTTTGGAGATGTAAAATTCCTAAGAAAGAAACCACACTCGCTCAATCTGCATATGTGTCAATTATGTATGTGTTTATTATGTCATTGATTGAGCTCATTTGAAGCCCAACTGACCATTGAAATTGTACCTCATGGTACATTGGAAACTGTTTGGACTAGCCCTTTTACAGGGTGATAGTCCTCCCAGATTCTTTTTCTCTGTCCACCCGGGAACCCTCCTGAGATTGGCGGGTTGAAGCCATTAGCCATTTTGGGAGTATAAGACAAGAAAATACCAGGAGAATGTCGACTGCGGTGAATCATGACACACGGAATATTCAGATATTATATTGGCTTGTGGTCAAAGCTCATGACTTCTGGTTACGTGATGGCGACGGTTCGCTGATGTCATTGTTTTAAAAAGGTCGTGGATTGCTCGTCTGTACGGGAACGACGAGCCAGCGTTTTCAGATTTTCCCACTCTGAAAGCCGTTTTCAAATAATACTGTTTCAGGGCACCCAGAACGCCATTTCCGTGTGGATGAGAGGCTGAAACAATAAAATGCTTTGCTGTTTTGACCTGAAAAACGTTTCTGTGTGGATAGCCTCTAACAGCTTTGAAATGAGTCTGGGAGTCTCCAGGACAGTTTACAATTTACTTCAAACAGGAGTAGATGCAGACAATTGCAATGCCAGCGATGGAGAGAGCAAATAGCGGCAAAGGTTTAGCAAAGTCCAATCGATCTTCGAGGAACCCTCCTCTGCTTTTCTTTTATGACTCTGACCTCAGAGAGGTAAATGCCCCTTTTTTGTTGTTGGGATCCAACGCGTCTAGGCTGGACAGCTCATCACTCCTCGGACAGAGATTAAAATGGTGGCATATCTAGAAACTATGTGTGTGTGTGCGCGCAGATAAAAATAAAAGGATAAATGTTTGTCCAAGTGGAAAGGTCGTTGCTGTTCTTTGTCTAAAACAGAGTGGAAAATATTCCATGCCTAACAAAATGCATCAATAGCAGATGCAGCCGTAGTAAGTAGAAACCAAATGTCCTGTTTTCCCAGGACATGCCCTGTTTCCACATCCTGTCCTGGCCATCCTGTTTAGTTTTTTTTAAGTGATGAAAATGTTCTGGATTCCATTGTTTTTTCATTTCGGTATTAGGGGACTCTGCTGCATGTGACATAATCCCCAAGAAGCTGCAAAGTTAATCCTCTGATGCTTGCTGAGTTTAAATATCGTAAAATTGGGGCCGTTATGCACAAAGGTCATTCAAATTCCCAAGTTCCCGCGACTTCATAAGGTGCATTTTCACCCCAAACATTGGGTACATTCCAAAACTTAACAAGCATTTGATCTCAGGTTTCTGTGTCTGTGTCTGTGTGTTTGAAATTATTTTTGAGACGTTGTGTCTTTGGGCATAGATAGTATTTTGTAATATAACAATTTTATACCCATACAGAGGATCATACTTTCAATGTATTGAAATTATGAGACATATTTTAATACATTTCAAGTGTCATTTGAGTATCTCATTGTGGACCGTGTGTCCTGGTTTTTGATAATCAAAATATGAGCTGGCCTGGGAACGCCTTGGTGTCCTTCTGGTGGAACTGGAAGAGGTGGCCAGGAACAGGAAGTCTGGACTTCCCTACTGAGACTGCTGCGCCCGTGACCTGGAAAGCGGAAAAAAAAAGGATGGATGGAAAATATGGTCACCCTAGTAGTGAGGCGAGTGGCTAGCACGCAGTTGAAATGGTGCTTAAGTTCCTACCTTCATGGGATTAAACAGGTTTTAAAGAATACCCTACTTGTTTCAGGGACCACCTACATTTTTTATATGCTAACACGTGAACAAAGCTAAAAACCTTCAGTATATCTGTATGTGGAATCATATTATGGAACGGATTGAGTAAAGAACTCAAACAATGTACTAAAATGAAATTTATTTGAATGTCATATACATGATTTATTTATATTTATTTACAAACCTTAACCTATTGAATGCAGGAAGTCATCAAATGTATTGGCAGTTGATGTGAAACAGAACGGGTGTAGGATTCGATAAGGTTTGCTTCTTCCTACTCCTTTTTGGACATGCGGAATAGTGAATTGTACTATGTGATGGAGTCCAATGTAACATATGCATGTTCAAAATAAAATTAAACCATTACCATCACCATTTTTATGAGAATAATTAAAAGAAACAACAAAACTGATCACGGCGGCAACAAGTGACATCAATGCTGTCCTATTAGCTTGACAAAAACAACAAAATGCTTCCTATGTGGGGGAGGAAAGCCTTCCAGACTCTGACAGGGATTACAGAACTACTCTGGCAAAGTCCTGTCCCTGTTAAGAATGATGGTATGAATTACGACGACGGAAATAGCAAATTTATATTCGGAACATAACTGTTGTTGCCACAACTCTGTCATCATCCCTGATCTGAATTGGAAAGTTGTCAAAGTCACAAATACTCACTTTTCGTTAGCCTAGTCTCCGTCATCTTGCCGTGCCTGTCGTCTCCACACAGGGTGCTTGTGAACTTTCTTAAACTTACTTGCTAAGGCAGTAAAAACTCCTTCAAAAAGTTAACAGCATGAGCAAGTTTAGCAGCGTCATTGCTGTAACAGGCTGGCAGTACACCAAATGGCAGGTGCTGAGATCACCAAGAATACTTTGACTGTGAGGGAATTTGGGCCTTGGGGGCCAGAGAATGTTGGAGAGACACTGGTGCTGAGACTACACAAACTGGAAAAAAACGAATAAAAGCAACCATTCTCAGCATATGCTAGTACAATTTTTTTTTTAAAGGAATGTAGGCTCAATGTGTTCTCAGAAATTGTGATGTCTTGGTATCGCGGTCATCTTGCAAGATTATATCCGCCATTTGTCATCCCCATGTCTAAATTTCAACTCAATCACCAGAGTTCAAGTGCTAAAGTGTGTTCTTTTAGAGTTACGAAGGTATCCTCCCACTGTTAGGAAGATGTTTCTTACTTAACTGAACTGAATTGCACTGTTGTCTGGCTCAGCCCCCAACTTCAACGTCTCCATAATAAACAGACAATTTAAATAATATCTCTCTGACAGTGTAATTTAAAACCAACTGTAACTTTTTTATTGCATGCATTTGTAAAGGCAGAATAAAATGAAAGGGATCGCTGTGAAATTGATTACATGACATTGCAAGTGAATTTGCCAACAGAAGTTGCTCAGTAATCTTTTTCAGTGACATTTAGCTTTCTTATCACCCACAATCTCCTGACTCAGTAAAAACACAATCCATGTTTACTTTGGTTGGTGCATTAGGGAGTGACTGATTGAATATTTGAGTGCTGGATGCACTGTGGTTTTTCTTCGAAGCAGAACATGTTGGAACAGATGCCAAGTTTTCACTGAGTAGAATGCCATAAACTACTGTTCATGCAATGTTGAAAGCATTACATGTCAGTGTCCATTGTGATACAGGGTGAACTATTCTTTGTCTGGAGCAAATATATCTTTGAAATATATGATTTGTATCACTCATGCTTGGGTGTTTTGGTCAACTTCTTCTTGTAAACATTGTGTTGGGGTCAAGGATAACACTGAAGGTGAACTTAAGGAAAGGTAATTTCCCAGAACGGATTTTTTTGTCATTTGTTCTGAACCTGCAAACCTGAAGAAAAGTTGAAAGTAACCACTGGCAACTTTATAAATCAAAGGATGGGTGGGCGTGACATTTTACTCTATTTTTACCAACTTTTCAGGGTTTTTTTTGTTTAATTTCATTTTCACAATGTGCCGCGGGCCGCAAATGGCCACGCTTTGTGAACTCTGTGAGCAACCACAACTTTTGTCGACTATTTAGGTTGTTAGCTTCCCATGTAGCAAGCGAACAATGGCAACTAAAGAGATAAGGCGAGCGTTTTTGCGGCTGGAACTAATCGATGCCTTCACACTGTCATTTTTATTACAAATACTCATCCGATCCTCGTCATCGGACGAGAAGGCATTCGCGGAGGTAGGGTTCCCGTCCTCTGAACAAGTTGTATACACAAAGTAAATAATGTACTACAGCCTTGACGGTTTGCATCACCGCAGCTAAATGAGGATGTGAACGTCACAAAATATGCAAAGACTGAACTCAAAAGTGAAACCGGCGAAATGCAACAAAATGCGTATCTGGAGAGCAGCGATACGTACAAGCGTGTTCAAGGTCAAAACTTGTGCCTTGTACGAAAAATATTCAATTACTTTTCACATGGGGCCATATAGGTTTGGATGTTTTTTCTCCCTTAATAATAAAAAGTTTCATTTAAAAACTGCATTTTGTGTTCAGTTGTGTTGTCATTGACTAATATTTAAATTAGCTTGATAATCTGAAACATTTAATTGTGACAACCATGCAAATACGTAAAATAAGAAATCAGGAAGGGAGCAAACACTTTTTCACACCACTCTCACAGCCAGGTAGTTCTGGATTCCCATTTCAGCTCTATGTAGAGGTAATTCATGAGGTTGGTCGATCCCGAGGGAAAAACGCATTTGCCTATTTTGTGAATGGGCATTCCACCCAAAAGTGTATTTTATTTCATCGAATGGCTCCCTTGGTGTGTGAAGTACAGGAACCTGATGTGTATTCAAATGGATCCATTATCAGACTTCACTCCACATTGACACCCGCACAGGAGAAACAGATATGAGTTACGATTTACCACATTGCCTATCGATATAAATTATTATCCAAGCACAATTTCAGTATCCTATAATAACCTGAAGTGGGTCAAGGGAAGTCCTGTCTACTTTAGCAAAGCTGGTACACATTTAAAACACATTCAATGTATTAATGTAACTATCCTTCAGTCTACAAATCTACAGTCCAGGTTCTACAAGGAAAATAGAACATGCAGGAGTAAATAGCTTAACCCAATACACAGGGATGTATGATTCTTGCCCCCTCTGTCCCTGTTAATATGTGTTCAATATTTTATCTTTATGCAGGAAACAGACAACAACGAATTAACCTGCTTTAGGTTGTAGCCTCTGGTCAGGCTACCATGGCCTTCGATAATAACTAAAAGCAAAAGGCCTTTAATGGAATTCAGGACATCACTTTTGTATTAAAGTGGTCTTCTTTCTAGGGCAAGCCATCTATTAGTCATGCTATACTGCACAATATACAGTATGTGCTTCCTTATTTGATCTCTTTTTTAATTCTTTGTCTATAATCACAGAGTGATGTTTCGACTGGCCAAATACTAAGCATTTCTCCTGATGTTAGAGCACAATTACTCATAGGGGCTTTGGCCAATCTTGCAAAGATTATGTTTCCTCCACCCCACAGGAAGCTCTGTTGATCCAGTCCAACTCTTTGTGGATTGTGAGGAAATGTGTTCAGTGTTCATAAAATAATTTACTTCATATATATTAATAATGTCGTGTCAATAATGACTAGAACAGTGACACTGCCTTCAGGTCTGTTGACATGGAACCAACCTCACTTTGACAGCGCATGATGTGAAAGGTATGCTCAGGTCACTAACAACAGGATACCCTACATGAGTGATTCCCAAAAACTTTGTCTTAACACCACATATTTTCAATTAATGGGAACATTTTACATACAAATACCCGGTTGTGCTATGGGCTCACTGGTATCTTCCACTGTGGACAACCTTTACATGGTGCAAATGGAAAGTACGGCTTTGAACTCCTTGAATGGAATAGCTCCAATAGTCATTGGTAAAGTTATGTGGATGACACAAACCAAGAAGGGCAAGCCTTTACCGAGCATATTAACTCCGTGGACGAAAACATGAAGTTCACACGGCGATGTCAAAGTCAAAAAGTTGCCTTTTTTGGACCGTGAAGTCCATCGTGAAGATGACAGGGACCTCCAGGTTGGGGTTTACAGAAAACCCACACACACTGACCAATACCTACTTTCTGACTCACAACACCCACCGGAACACAAACAGAACCTTAGAACACATAGTTAATAATGTTCCCACCGGCCCACAAGGCAAAAAGAAAGAGTTTAAGCACCTGAGGGAGGCCCTCACAACCTGTGGTTACCGCAGCTGGTCATTTGTAGTTCCAGTGGGAACAAGAGCAAGGTGGAAGAGGGGGGCAAGAGCGATAGATGCAACAACATTGTCATTCCTGACAATAACAATGACCATGACAATGTCATTCCAGACAAATTTTAACCGACAAAACATTCCGGTACATTTCAAAGCTGGTAACACCCTGAGACAAGGACCGATAAACCCCCAGAACACCCCATATCCAGAAAAACACTCTTTTTGTATGCTTTCCAGTGCAGTGAGGAATATACTGATTTACGTATTGGAGAACCAAGCAGCCACTGAGGAGGCACATGTCATGACACAGACAGGCCAGGTCAATATTCAGCTGTCTACCTGCACCTCAAAGAGAAACAGTACTATTTGAGGACAAAAATACATATTTTGAACAGAGAATATGTATGCCGGCTACATCAAGGTTGAAAAACCATCCCCGATCAGAAGGGGAGGTCTAAGACACCACCTATCTGTCACATACAATGCTGTCCTTTGAGCTCTTCCTTCCATACTTTAGCCTCTAACAAATAACAAGCACAACACAGCCACTTTTGGCTTTCCGGTGCCTTCATTGATCATTGTTACAACTGAATTAAACACTAACGAGCGTGATTCTACCCAAACATTGTTGGCAGGCAGAGGTTTCACTCTGCTGTATCTTAACGATACAGCAGCATCGTTTTGCATCCCAAAAGTGTGAAACCATTCCTGGTTGGGGCGTTCCTCTACCTTAGAGTATAAATACTAGGGTCCTACACCATCCCCTCAGACGAGAGCTGTGCTATCTAATCTTTGAGCATTAACTGATTAAGCCTGCTCGGATGAAAGGAGAAACTGATGAATGATGATATTCACAGCAACCTTTTTTTCAGAGGCCATTTTTCATTCTCCCTCAAGAACTGAAGTCCTCTTTCCGATTAGCCTCACTAGCAAGGGCTTTTCTTAAGGTTACAGTTTAGTACTAATGTCTAGAGCTTGCCTTGCATTGAACATGTGTAAATGCTCCCATCAAACACAGCGGTGTGGCCTGCACTAGAGACAATGTGGGTGAAGTGTCTTGCCCAAGGACCCAACCCTACTGTTTCTGAAAGACCTGCAGTACCTCCTGAGCCACTGCAGCGCTGCACAAAAATGCACAGACTGTGTAGCACTTAATGAAAAAGGAAGGTGAAGGAAATAAAGATTAGTTGAAATAATATGTGTAAGGCATAATTTTTTGTCCCCATGCAACTATATTAACAAATATTTAGGAAAACATTTTAACAATGGACAGCTTTGAAGAGAGTCTGTACCACCATTCGCCATCTCAGGAGGGGGAAGCAGTGCATGGTTAACACCATATATGGTGGGGATGGTGTGCTGCTGGCCTCGACTCGAGATGTTGTGGACTGGTGGACACGTCTTCCAACGAGGAAGCAGTGCCTGGGGACACTGCCGTGGGCTCTCCTATCTCTGGGGCTGAGGTTGCTCTCAATTTAGCAGTCGATCTACGTTCCTGTCCTCATCTGTGAATGTCAAATGTGTTTGCATTCTGTGCTGCAAAGCGAGGTGGTCTTCCAACGAGGAAGCAGTGCCTGGGGACACTGCCGTGGGCTCTCCTATCTCTGGGGCTGAGGTTGCTCTCAATTTAGCGGTCGATCTACGTTCCTGTCCTCACCTATGGTCATGAGCTTTGGGTAGTGACTGAAAGGACAAGGTACAAGCGGCCTATACAATCCATCCGCACCTCCCATGCGGACAACACCATCCAAATTTGCAGATGGCACCACAATGATTGGATGCATCACTGGCGGGGAGAAAACAGCATATAGGACGGAGCTTGCCAGTCTGGTGAAATAGTGTGAAAACAACCACCCTCAACATGGACAACACAAAATAGATGACAGTGGACATGAGGAAGGAGAGGAGAACTAATTGCCCAGTTTATCCAGGAGCTTGAAGTGGAGAGGGTGAGCAGCTTTAACAATCTGGATGTCCACATCAGTGAGAACCTCAGCTGGACACTTAATATCACCCAGGTGGTAACGAGGGCTCAACAGCGGCTGTACTTCCTGAAGAGTCTGAGGAAGTTTGGCATTTAACGTAAGATCCTCAGCAACTTCTACAGATCCATAGTGCATAGTACCACAGTGTGTTACGGCAGCTCCAATGTGATGGACGCCACTGCCACCTCTTCAAACTATCTACTTGCGCCCGGAGAGCTGCTTTCATCCTCAAAGACCCTACAAATTCCCTACAAATAATATTTCTGACTGGCCAAGTCTTAAGTTCCTCCGTAGTCTCACTGTGAATGTCAAATGTGTTTGCATTCTGTGCTGCAAAGCGAGGTGGTCTTCCAACGAGGAAGCAGTGCCTGGGGACACTGCCGTGGGCTCTCCTATCTCTGGGGCTGAGGTTGCTCTCAATTTAGCGGTCGATCTACGTTCCTGTCCTCACCTATGGTCATGAGCTTTGGGTAGTGACTGAAAGGACAAGGTTGCGGGTACAAGCGGCCGAAATGAGTTTTCTCCATAGGGTGGCTGGGCTCTCCTCTAGAGATAAGGTGAGAAGCGCTGTCATCCGGGAGAAGCTCGGAGTACAACTGCTGCTCCTCTGCATTGGACTTTTGAACAACCTTTATAATTCTCAGAATTATTTGTCGAGACATTGTTTGCGCAAATACAGTAAATTCATGGATAAAGGCAGACAGGTGTGCGAGTTTCTTGATATTGGCATATGTTCACTAACCTTAAATGCAACTCTATAAAAGGGCCACCCATGCTGTTCCGTGCAGAGACTTATGCAGTACAGTAAACAAGAAAGGGCCTTTTAAATGGGCTTCATCATACCCCTGGCCCAGCTGTCTGTTGCGGATGCCAAACAGATCTGACTTAAAAAGCAGCAGTACATCAGCATGTTTATTGACTACAGCTCTGCCTCTAACACGGTCATCCCTGACAAACACACCCGCAAACTTGGACTCCATCCCACACTATGTGACTGGCTCCTGGACTTCCTGACTGACAGGCCACACAGGTCAGGAATGGAAACAGACCTTCAGCCACCACCACAACAAACATTGGTACCCCCCAGGGTTGTGTTCTTAGCCCCATCCTATACAATCCATCCGCACCTCCCATGCGGACAACACCATCCAAATTTGCAGAGGGCACCACAATGATACAAATAATATTTCTGACTGGCCAAGTCTTAAGTTCCTCCGTAGTCTCACTGTGAATGTCAAATGTGTTTGCATTCTGTGCTGCAAAGCGAGGTGAGTTAAGTTAAAGAAAAGCAGTGATAATGTGCAACAGTCTTGCATTTTCACAATAAAATGATCCATCTGCAATAGCTTTTATTCTAGGACTATATACTGAATTCAGTAATGTTGTTTTGGGGGCCGGATGGACAGCCAAGTTGACGTTGACTGCTTTATGCACTAAATTTCTGCTCATTATTCTGGTCAGTTGGAAGCCCTTAGTTTCATGTGAGACATGTGAGTAACATTATAACACAGTTCTCTCATGCAGCTTATTTTTATGTCATAGTACTGATTCCATCATGTTTGACATGTTCCTTGCAAAAAAATAGCACTTTTGCACAATTTACCTGTCAATATTATGACTAATGAGTTCTCAAGTTTAATTGTCAGGATCAAACAGTGTGCTATGTCATATCTAATTAAAGCATGAGAGTGATCGTGATCAACCAAAAATATTTATTTAATGAAAAAGTAAAAGATGAAATGGCTCACACTTGAAACGATGGAAGAGACTGGAAGTAGACAAGATCCTGTGGGTTGGCAGCCATATAGCTGTGAAAAATGCTACTCGAGAACTGCCAATAGGATACCATTATGTGGTCCAAAAGGTATTACCCTTATGTGCAGCACAGGTTTCCACTTCCATTTGTGGTGTGGTGTGTGTAGTGTGGTGGACCTGGTTAAGGTCATTTCTGTCAGTGCCAATAATGATATTTATTTCACTTCTGAAAAAGTGTGCGGGAAAACTACAATCACTTTTTACCTAGTTTTCACACAAATAAAATGATATCTTTGTAAGTCTCTATGTGCAAGATCCATTCATGACTGCTGCATGCATTACATTTTCCGACCTGGCATGCTAGTCCATGGTTTGGTTGCTTCATTCTGGGCATGCTGCTCAAGACACGAGATAACCGGTCAGCTTTGCCAGGGGCTATGAACCACACCTGTCTTGCATTTAACTAGTGTTAAAATGGATTTCCTCCGAGTACAAACTGCCTGTATGAGCTGAAACCACTGTCACAGCCAGGTTAGTCAAGGATAGTAAGGGTAATATACACATACACCACTATCTGTATCTGTATCTGTTCAACCATCTAAATTATCTGTATCCGTATCTGTACTCAGAGTGGGCGGGGCAAAAACGTAAGTGGGCGAAGTTTAACCGGAAACGGGTGTCGCTTAAATTGGTACCTTATTTTAAGTCTGAAATTGACATGGGTTGATCAGAAGTTGCTAGAATGATTGTTTATTATTCAGCAATATGTGTACTGTGCGTGGGTGTAAGTGATCTGTAAGACTTTGTTATTTAATTATTTTTTAATGATCTGTGTGAAGCTGGCGATTCATGCAAACATCCAGTGATGGCAAACAGGGAAATAATCTGTCAGCCTTGTTCACTGTAGTTTTCTCAAAAGCACCGCGACAAGCAAAGTTTTTCCAATTGACTTCATATCACCAGCCAAATTAGAAGCAAGCGGATAAAAAAAATAAAAAAAACACTGGCAGTGACCGATGCAACACAAGCCGTTTACAGCTCTGTCTTGTAGAATACACCGCGTACGTAACAAAACTAGTTTACCAAGTAACTTTAGATACGAGCTGAGATGAGGAAAACCTAAAAGAAAATTGTCCGGAGTGGAGGCAGTGACCAACGCGACACGAGCCATTTATAACTAGGTCTTGTCAAATACACCACGTACGTAACGAAACAAGTCTACCAACTAACTTTAAATATCATACAAATCGAAATACAGCAACATTAAGAACGTGAGCTGTGTGTGAAAGAGTGATAGGCATGGCCAGACTCTGCCTAGGAAGGGGCGGTCGCTGTGTGTGACTGGCCAATCACAGAGCGTGAAGACTGAATACATAAGTAGTTTCCCAATGAGGGTTTTCCTTCATCACGATAATGGCGAGCTGTACCCCGTCTGTCGCCCGAAGTCAGCTGGGATAGGCACCAGCATACTCCCAAATGAGGAGAAGCGGCATAGAAAATGGATGGAGGGATGGATGTACTCGTTTCATGCTTGTACTCGGCAAAGGACACTCGTCTAAATCAAATATCCGGCTCATTCCTAGTAATATGCAATGTAACATTAATGTGTGTGTTTGTGTTTTTTTTACATGTTTTTATTTTATTGTCATAGCCCTACTTTGTGCACGGAATTTGGTGGGTTGTTGGCCTCTCTTACCCATAAAATGTCTGTTTTTTTATGTAATTGGTTTTGTATTTCTTGGTCACAGGTGTTAGGGTTCATAATCTTGCTAAGTGTATGACAGGGTTGAAAAGGAATGTTTCAGATCTTACCTAGAATAGTCCAGGCTTTAAATAGCAACTGGGTGTTACCCATTTCCTCTGCTGGCTCAAATGATGCAACCACACATGAACTAATGAATTACAAGTTTACTGGAAATCATGAAGGCTTCCAGAAAATACAAGCAATTTTTCAATAATTGCCATCAGCCTGTGAGGTCTTCCAGCGCAATTCTCTTACATGTTAAGAGTGCAGGTGTGGTGGATGGGATTTTTCCCCCTGAATCAAACACAAATGCTAGCACTAAAATGTTATTCCAATGGAAGAGCCATTGGAATAACATTCAAAGCTCAAAATAATTTATGTGATGTGCTTGCCCACTTCAGCCTTTTTCTTGTTGTTTACTTTGTTGGACAGTCCGCCAATGTTTTGGGTTCACAAAAGTTCCTTGAGCACGAGCTCCATTTTAAACTGCATTTTGCAGACGACAAGTATGCGTAAGAAAAATAGAATTTCATCTGTTTGTCAAAGTCAGTGTGCAAGTATCATACTGTACTGAATGTTATACTATATTAGCGCGCTGAAATAAACAATTAAAATATATTGTCCACCACACAGCATGAGGTGCACACTGATGTCAAGTTTTTATGTTTTGTTTCTTCTTACCAATAAAATTGATATTGTTGTAAAGCCTGTTTTTCTTCTTATTGTAAAACTTTACTGCCGTTGCCATCCATCCAGTTTCTTCTGCTTGTCCAGTTCCGCAGTCTAAACAGAGAAGCCCAGACTTCCCCTCCAGACACCTTTTCCAGTCCCACAAAGGGGATACTGAGCTGTGAGACACAGCATGTCCTAGGTCTAACCTGGAGTCTCCTCCTGGTTGGAAATGGCCGGATGTGTGCCGTGGTCACAAGAGAGGCATCTGAGAGTAATGCGAAATAGATACTCCAGCTCCTCAACTGGCTTCTATCAATGTGAAGAAGCGGTGGCTGTACTCAGATCCCATTCCAGTTGCCTGAGCTCCTCACCTTGTCTAAAGGTGTGCCTAGCCACCAAACGGAGGAAACAAATTTTGGCCAATTAGATCCGCAAGTTTGTTCTTTCAGTCACGACCCAAAGATTGTGGACACAGGTGAAGGTAGGAACTTAGCTCGACCAGCAATTGTAAGCGTTCTCTTTTGACTCAGGTTGTAAAAGGTCTGGATCTGTAGCAGTGGGCTACTGGAGCACTCCCACAGAATTCAACTTGAGGCAGGGTTTAATGCCTTGTCAAAGTCTACAATGCACCTGTGGAATGGTTGGGCAAATTCCTGCATGCATCTTCCAGTAACCCAGCAACAGGGTAAAGCTGGTCCAGTATTCCATGACCAGGATGAAATTGCATTGAGATACATTGAACCTGATTGTCACAAGTTAGACTAACGGATTCACGCTTCTCTCCAGCACTTTGAAATAGACTTGCCCAAAGAGACTCAGTAGTGTGATCCCATATAGTTGGAACACACCCTCTTGCCAATTGCCTCCAGTGCGGACCACTCTGGTATATAAATGTGAAAGAAGTGGCGATGGTCAGACCGTCCTTGACATAAATCGTTTCCATCAGTCTACCCCAGGTCGGCTGTGGCTACAGATATCGATGAACACCACCAGTGTATGGCTGTGGAGTGAATGAATAATGGTTGTCTAGAAAGGTGTTGAGGCTTACCAAAAATTGTGTTCCAAGGCCTCACCTAACTCGTCACCACCTCAAGTCTTTGCTTAAGTGTGTGCGTGCGTGTGCGTGCGTGGGTGTGCGTGCGTGGGTGTGCGCGCTTGAGTGCGTTGGAGTGTGTATGTGCGTGCGCGTGGGGGCGTAGGGGTGCGTATATGTGCGTGCATGTGGGTGCGTAGGAGTGTGTATGTGCGTGCGTGTGTGTACTTTTATTTATTTATTTATGTATTTTAGTTATTTATTTTTTAGGGGGGGGGCATACAGGGGTTTGCTCCGTGGGGTCGAGTGCTGGGTGATACATCTCTGCCGCCCGTGCCTCCGCCGGGTGGGTGGAGGGTGTGCCTCCTGCATCCCTGGGCGGGGCGGCCCTGTGTTGGGGGTTGAGTGGGGGTTGGCCCGGGGCGGGCCGGGCTCCGCTCCCTGGGGGTGGGGGTGGCGGGGGGCGGGGATTGGCGCTTCCGGCACGGGCGGGCTTCTTTCCGGTTGTGGGGGGCGTCTCTGGGCCTGCCGGTTTGTGACCCCCGGTACTCGTCTGCCTCTGTGGGGTGTGATCTTTCGCTGGTCTCAGGGGCTGGCAGTCTTCCGGCCCGCCGGCGCCCTGTCCTTGGCTGGGATTACCTCTCTTCGGCCCCTTGCTGGTCTTCCCGGGGGGTGAGGGCTCTCTGGGCTGGCTCTTGGGGCACTGATCTTTGTGCTGCCTGCCCCTGTGGGCCTGGTGGCCTTCTGACGGCGGGGGCTCGGCCTGGCTATTTGGGGCGGGGCTCTCTGGGAGGTGGAAGGCGGCCCCTTTCCTTTCATGCATTCTCAGTGACAATTACACGCCCACACATTCTTGCACCTTTATATATATATATGAAGTCTTCCCCACATACAGAGATACCTGTATGCACATATGCACACTCACAGTACATACGTACTTCCCCACATTACTCACTGAGTTAACCAGGGTGTTATTATGTTGTTGGTTTTATTACAGCGACGGTGATATCACCAGTATGACTATAGTTTTTTTTTACAATGATGTGCATTACAGTAATTATCATTCTGTTCACTATCATGGATAATCATTTTCATTACTACAATTATGTGTGACTGTTTCAATGCAGTATTATCATTGTGATCACTATCATAGTTCATCATTTCATGACTGCTATTATGTGTGACTGTTTCAATGCAGTATTGTCATTGTGATCACTATCATAGTTCATCATTTCATGACTACTATTATGTGTGATTGTCATTGACAGCGTTATCATTGTGGTTCTTGATATTGTTTTGTCCTTTGTCTTTAAGTCCTTGTTCGTCTTTACAGTTGTCACAGACATTTATTTGCTGATGTCGTTCTGTATGTTTCTGTTGTTCTGTTCTTGTTGTCACAATTGTTGTTGTTGCTGCTGTTGTCCTTGTCTCCTGTCTCTCTCTTTTTTTTTGTCCCCCCGCCCCCGTTTCCTTTTCTCTTCTTCTCTGTCCCCTCCTGCTCCGGTCCGGTCGCTCCAAATTTGCTTTATAACAAGCATCAAAGTCAATTAAATTTTGTATAACAGGGGAAGTGTATATCACACTTCTCCCTGGCAGAGTAAATCTGTTGCTTAAGCTACCACAGAGGCTGTATGCTGCTTGACCTGTTGGCACGTGTCAACTGTGTTTGGAGTCCCAAAAGTTTGTAAAACTCTATAGGATTCCTTATCCCCTCCACCATTGGTGTCCACTTTTGGATCTGGGGGTTACCACCACGACTGGCGCCCACCACTTTGCGACCACAGCCCCTGCAATAGAAGGTGTGAATTTGTCAGGAAGGGTATCCATATAAATCATGCCAGTGTGTGACTCTGGCGACCCCTTACGAAAGAAACTAAAAGGCATCTACTAGTGCTCTATTTTCTTTTCTTACTAGAAGTCTTTGATTAATAGTTAGTTAGTTTAATAGTTACTTAGTTTAATAGGGAGTGTCAGCCTCCTAAACACTATGGAGTAGAAGAGTCTGAGATACCGGGGTGAGTAGAAAGTGGCTTATTTTCTAATTACTTTATTGTGAAGCGCAGCGTCTTCTTCACGTTTTGAAGCTCTGATTCAGGAGGAAAGCTGTAGATCCAGTCTTACGCTTATGCCTAAGGACATAGCTATTTGAAATAACTCATTATCTTTGCAAAGGTTCATCATGCATTACTATAAACCTCATCAGTGTCCATGAGATATACTGTAAGCAGAGATCAGGTGAATTAAAAATTGCTAAATGAGCTTTCCACATTCAAAGCAAACTCAGACAAGTACTGTTCCACCGGACTCAGTAAGGCCATGCCCTGTTTATGCTGAACTATGTAAACAAGTTTGTGCCTTCTGTATTCTATTACAACAGAGGTAAATTGGGAGACAGGTGGTTTAGCAATCAGGCTGTAGCCGAGTCATGTTTCCCTATGGTGTCTGAAGGGTTTTGGAGTTTTTAAAATGTTTTTTCTATGTTCTCACTCAAGGTTAGCGAAGATTGACCCAAGCTGTCTTGGCTTGATATTTTTTTTGGTTTAACTTCAAATAATATTCTTCAGAGTCAAGGCACTTTGAGCATCTGGCCAATCAGGTGCAGTGTGGAATACTGAACCGCAGAGGTTTCTTTAAGATACGGGAAAAATATGGCAAACTATTAAAACAGGAGGGTGCTGGGGAAAAAGGGGGCAAAATCCGGTAGTTTATCGATAAAAACAGGAGGGTTGACAGATATGCATATACAGCCGACCCTCGCTACATCATGGTTTGAACATCGCTCCCTCACTCTATTGTCGTTTAAAAAAAAATTTATAAGTGACCACTGTTTCCTGGTTGACTATTGACTATTTATGACATTAGGTTATAATAAGTAAAAACAAGTTATACGTAGTATTATGGCCACTTGGTGTCAGTAATGTTACATGACATTAGATTAGATTACCTTCACAGTGCATGTAGTCCGCCATCGCATGTCTGACACGACACAGTTATCCTCCCAGTTCTCCTCCCACTACGTGTGGAAGTGGTAAGGTTTTGGCTTCTTACTTTTTCCTTCTTCCCCACTCCATTTGAAACACTTTGTTAAGCTTAGAATGAGTAAAGTGCCCAGTAGCTTGCTATGCTAGGCGGCCATCTCTTTTGTCCCTGCAGTGATTCCGTAGCTTGTGCATTACAGTTGAACAATGTGTTGTAAACAAAGAATAATAGGAGTGCAAATGTGACTACTGTGGTGTTATTTCATGTCTACAGGGAGCTAATAATGGTAAACATTTTATTTAGAAAGTCATAAATGGGTTTTCTATGCTCTAACTTGAAGTACACAAATATTACATTTATTAATGCTGAATCCTATTACGGATTCACTTATTGTGGTGTGGTCGAGGGACGACTGTAGTGCAGGGTGACCAAACGTCCTGTTTTCACGTTCTGTCCTGGCCGCCCTGTTTTTTTTTTCGTTTCTTTAGATAGTGATGGAAATGTCCTGTTTTTCATTAGGCCATTAAACTGACTTTCTAAACATTCTTCCTTTGGAATTTGTGTCTTTTGTTATAGATTGTATTTTGTAATGTCACAATTTTCTATTCATACATAGGAGGCGTACTTTAAATATACAGAAATTATAAGGCATCTTTGAGTAAACATCAAGCGTTAATCACATTGCTGGTTTTTATGGTCACTCTAATATAGTGTGCTGATGTGCTGGTTATGAGAATCTAAGGCTAAGTTTTGTACCTTGTGTATGTAGTTGATGCTCATGAAGTTACATCAGCATTATCCTGTGCTAAATGGCTAAAATAAAGAATGTTAATAACAAACAAGGTTGGTGAAACAGTCAGACGTGAAGTGGTTTGAACAGGCAAAAACACTTATGCCGGCGGACGCTGGGCCATTTCCATCATATATAAAATTAATCATTTAGCTTTGGTGCCCTTCGAGGCTGGAAGGTGATGTAATGATGTGTGACAAGCTATGTACCCAGTAACACTGCTGCTTAGACATGATTGTGGTTCCGTGTAGTTGACTCGCTTGCTGTTACGTCACAGCCGGGGCAGAATCTGAAAGGCTTTCTAGGAGACGCACTTTTCTGAAATAGGCAGCTAAGATGAAAATGACTTGCTTGTATAATTACACAACCAATTCCATTTGTGGGCAGGCACTCAAAAGACGCAAATATGTGGTGGGTACAAGCAGTTAAAAAGTTGTTTTTTCATAACATGTCCCTTGTTTTCACACTGATTTGGGTCTAAAAGCAGTGGTGGGCAGTTAGGGCCAGCAGGGTCTTCTCTGCTGGCCTCATCTGACACACTGGCCTACATTTACTGGATTTGTTCCCTGAAATTGTACTAATTTATTCCCAATTTCATAGCACGTCTCTTGGCAGCACTACTTCCAGCATGTGCATGTTTATGTTAGATGCTTTTGTCCAATCCGATTTGAGCTTCTATGTGTAGCTATGCCAGTCTAATCTGCCCAGGGCCTTCAGAGTTACTGTAGGAGTGTCGGATGTCACTTTAACTATTAGCAACGAGGCCGTATCTTTAACCAGACAGATTTTGGATTCGCCTCAGATAGCCTGCTAGCAGGCATACAGTAACGCTGCCACTCCCTAAAAGGAGTATTATACTAAAGTTAGTAAAGTAGCGGTACCTTCTTTAGGAATTTGAAAAGTGAAATGAAAATGATAAATATGCTTCAATAAGTTGATTAACTCTTTGCACAAAAATATGACTCAGACACGGAAACAGGATGATCTGAATGTATCTTTCCCTTCATTTTACTCTCCTTGCTTCTCTTTATTCCCACTAGTATCGCAACACCACTTAATCACATTTCCTTCCCATTGCCTTTTGCCAGTGCTTTAGTTCTGTAATGACGATCCCAGATGTGGCTTAATAAATACTCTGTGGCCTGATGATTGAACCCGAACTCCACTTAGGGAAGTTCACTGGTTTAAAGACACCAAAAAATGAGCCTGCCCATTCTGAAATGGGAGATGTTTATGCTCTTCGAGAGTAAAGCGTACAGGAGGCTTGTGGGGCTGGGATAGAACCATACTCTCTGCACACTCAGAGAATATGGTTTGCATTAGGGACACTTCATATTTCATGTCTTTTTATCAAGAGGATGGTGAGAAGTCAGGGATGCATTACACTAGTGTGACCACTAGCTAAAAATACTGTAATGTGCCACAGTTAAAGCTGTAGTAATACGCCCATTGCATGCATTGGAATGATTTAGTGCGGATCAACATCAGCGGCATCAGCATGCCTAAAAGCAACCATGTCTATTTACATGGTCATGCATTATATAAGCCTGATGGCTCGCCTTTAATTCTTGTCATGAGTGGCAGATGTTGAATCACGTGAGAGTCATTTCAACGACTGGTTGGACAAAAATGTTTGAACTGTTGCTAACTGTGAAAAGCAATGGAGAAAAAAAATAAGATTCCCCGTCTGCGGACACTGCTCATGAAAAAGCAAGCTAACAACATAACAATGCACTGGTGGTATCACTGTGAAACGTACACATATTTGTTTGAACATCACATGGTTACGTTTACACAATCCAACACAAAATTGTTGGATTGGCACAAAAGGCAATTTAGTGAGAAATCCAGCTGTAACTGTGCTTCAACAGCTGCTGTCGACTTCACACCCATTCTCAACAGTTCTCAAGTTATGTCAGTGTGTGACGCAAAGCATTGGTGACAGTAGCAGTAACATTTATTTGTACGTTAAAGCATGCCAGTAATAAACTATATCTCTATGTCCATGAGTTGTATTGCTTCATTCTTTGGGTTGGCACCAGAAATGCATGTCTGCCTCTGCAGCACCTCTTCAATATTGCTTCAAGCTTATTTTGCCTCATTTTGAAAGTCTTCCAATTACCGAGTACCGACTATAAGCTGCACCCACGAAATTTAACGGACAAAAAGATTTATATGCCACAGATGTAACATTGCTGTCGCCATCAACACGCAGCTTTGACTCGAGCCGATGTTTTGCTTCACCAGGTTCGACATGGTGGGTTGTCAAAACAACGCTATTGATGAGCGGGGTAGCTCATAGACATATATATGTAGACGCCGCATAGAGCGCTGAGCCGTACGTTAACGTCGCCGCCATATTGGATGTGGCAAGAGTCGGATGGCTTATTCAATGCAAACCAAATCCCAGGGAATAACATTTCACAGGTAAGACTGAAGACTTTGGTAGTATTAGGCCCATAGACTAGCAATGTTACAAAACCTGCGTGGAGACATCCTTAAAAATTCTATTTTCATAGGATGGGTGTATTTTCATTCGTATACATGTTTGTAAGGTAGATTACTTCTTCCTCTTCAATTTTGTATCAGATTTATACTGAGTGTTGAACCCATACAACGTCTTTGAATGTTAAGTCCAACTTTAAGCCTTTCGAACTCATGGATCCGAGCTTCCATAGGATATTAATTCACTTTAATATCTATCTGCAGATGAAATTTCATTCAAATCTGATGGTGATTGTCCTGTGTCCTATCCATCATAAGGATGCCTTGATTGTAAATATAAAAGCAAATAAAATATGGATAATGTAGATATAATTATAACAGAATCATGCTAAAAAAACATTGACTTTCTCAAATACGAAGTGGATTTTGGTGGATTTGATTCATTCCTGTCATCGACGATAGCTAGGTATTTCTTGTGGTTAGTGTGGGGTGAAAACGCTGCACTGCAGTGTGAGGCATACACATGAAAAATATGACACTTGATTTTCTTCCCTTGACTTTTTGATTATCAAAAAAATGTAAATGGCTAAAACCAGAATTTTACAGCCTAAGTTATTATATATTTTGTAGTACGGTTGTATACTTGCCCAGGTCCATGGGTCGATCACAGCTTTTGTCTTGAGTCAATGTTAAAGCAATGGGGCCCAAAGGCACTATTTCCCGCTGTGAAATTTGCTCTAACTTCTTTAGTATTTGGGGTAGAGAATTGAATTAATCATAGACTTGATTTGACATATTTCAACATTTTTGGAACATGCTGTATCGGGTTGTATCCATTAGTTTCGCAACAAATACAGTATGTGTTAATTCCAGGACAGGACATATGTGATGTTACACTGACTAATGTAAATCGTAAAGAGTTGGACAATATTAGCATATCGGATATCAGCAAAAAAGCTACTATGGGGCATCCTTACACAATACTGTAAGTATTACAAGTTATCATGAATGTACCTGTTACTACATGGTCACAGTATGTGTATAAAACCATAAAACGTTGTTAGAGGTTTTTTAGAGGGCTTTATTGTCGAAATAGGTGTGTCCCATGACGTCCATTGTTACCTCCATCAACTCCGCTAACTCGTTTTCTCTCTCTAGAACGCGCAGAAAAGGGAAAGAAATATGTGTTCATGTTTCACATAAGGATTGTGGATGATGGGCAAAATGCCAAAAAAAAGTGCAGTGTTGTAGCTGGGGGGCCCAGGGTGATTATCCGTAACAGATACTCGATGAAAAACACAGTTGGACTCATGCAGTGTATTCATATCATGACAAGACGCACCGTATTGTATGCTAACCGGAAAAATGTATGTAAACCGAGGCAAAATTTTGGCGTCAATTTTCAACATTAACACGCTAATCAGGGCGGAAGATCCTGAGATTTTTGCATTTTTTGTTTGACAAACTGGAGGAAAAAGTAACAAAAAGGTGTGTCTATTTTGTATTTGTTCCCAGGCCCTATAAAAGAGCACGTGCAAGGGCTTAAAGTGTGCCAAGTGCATGTTGACTTGTGAGTACAAAGCATGTGTGATTCCTAGAACTGCACAATGGGATCACAATTCAGAGAATGCTCAGTGGAGTGTTGCCTGTAATAAATCACACAATTGCTCTGTATCCCCAGCTGCTCTGTGGACATTCAAGCTAGTCATCATTATCACCTTTCATCTTCGTGAATGCATTTCATTTCGACTGACACTGCTGACTCATGTGAAAGCGCCTGCTCCATTTATAGGGATTTCATGTGTTTACAAATATGTCAGCAATGGCAGCCATACATGCAAGCACAATAGATAGATGACACTTAGCATAAATAAAAGTAGGCATTGCAAGACAAGTTGATTTTGTTTAGAGACTGGAGGATGGGGTCTAATGTAGCATAAGCTCGTACTGTACCTGGCCTTAATTTGCAAACCTGGATGTGGTTAGACCGCACATGATCTCGTTGTCCATCTGTTTGTTCAAACACAAGTTCAGACACCTCTCAAATGTTTACATGTGGACGTGTTTGTGTACAAAATGTAGCCCACACTCAAATGCCCGAAGGGACGAGGTGGAGTTTTGGTTTTTTTTGTTGTTTTTTTTTTTTGTCCCATGTTTCCACGAAAGGGCTGTGAGCTCTGTGATGCCCTCAGTTTGTTTTGTCGCTCTTGTCAAGCTAATGAGGTGAGCAAGTGAGGGCGGTTTGGTGGAAGCAGAGGTCAGCCAAGAGCCAGTGCTCTGTGCTGGACTGCTCTGCTTGCGAGAATGGAACCGAGTTGTTGGGCAAGTGGGGGTCAGTTAGAATTAGGCTATCAAATATAATTGTCAGTTATATTAAAAAGTAAATAATGTACCAAGGCTAGCCAATTTACTGATTATTATCTAGTTATTAGTCTCACAAGCTTGTACTTGCAATGGAATTATGATTAATTGATTGATACAGTCAAACCTGGGTTTTCGAACGCCCCAGTTTTCGCATGATTTGGTTTTCAATATGTTCACTGTCACTGTTTTCGTACATTGCACGTACCAAAGTAGTCCGTTTGCCATGTTCTACAACAGATTACAGTCGCGGCGCTTCAAATTTTGCAGCTTCACGCTATCACGGTTTTTCTAAATTAATATAGCAATTAATAAAACATTGCTGTTTTGTGGTTGACTGTGGCCTGTTATTAGCCCAAAAATATTGAAGCAAATTCTACATATTTTGGCCTAAATTAAGCATTTTCAAGCATACAAATGGATAAATTAACTAAAATACAGTCGTCCCTCGCTACATTGCGGTCCGAACATCACAGCCTCGCTCTGTTGTGGTTTTTCAAAAATTAATGAATTAATAAATGATCACCGTTTCATGGTTGAATATGGTATGTTATTAGTAATGCAAATATGCATATTTAAGCAAATTGTACGTATTCGTGGCCTAATTTAAGCATTTTAAAGCATAAAAATGGCTAAATGAAAGAAAATAAAAATGTAAAGCATTCAAAAGACATGATATGAAGTGTAATACAGAATCTGTGACTTGTTGGATGCTTCTTGAAGAAGCGTGGCCTGGGGAGTGACGTGTGTGATGTCAGCTGGCTAGCAGTGTAGAGAGTGGCCGACAGCAGCTCCTGTGTGAATGTTCGCTGCATGTGTTCTCTGCTTGTTAAAGCAGTGCATTGTGAGTTTCTCCTTAACCATAAACAGCGGCAGTAGAGTATTCTACACTGGTCTGTGGGTGTCAGCAACGTTATATTGATGATACAACAGCCTCCACAAGGTAAGCTTTCAATGCTAACAAGTGAGTTAGCTAGTAAGTTATCTTATTTATGTCTAAGATGGTTTATTTTGTATTATTATGTCTACAATATTGGGTAATGCAAGTGTAAAGATGGGTGTTATTTCATATTTAATCCTACTTTGTGAAAATTCACATATCACGGTCAGGTCTGGAAGCAATCAACAGCAATAAGCGAGGGATGACTGTATAAGGCATTCAGAGGACACATTGAAAGACATACAGTATGTAGTATTCTACACTGGTCACTACGTGTCAGTAGTTATATAGATGAGACAATGGCCACCGCAGGAAGTACAACTACAAGGAACTCTCCCAATGCTAACGTGGGAGTCTATAATTCTGTATGTCTTATTATTGACTATCATATCTACTGTATTGGGTAATACGAGTGTAAAGATGACTATAGGGATGTTATTTTCTTGTTTAGAAGGTTCTATTAATGTCAAAACCGTATTTAGAAAGTCGTAAACAGTTTTTTATGCTCTCACTTCAGAAATATTTTATTTCTCAATAAGCAATCCTACTTCGGAGAAATTCATTCATCACAGTCGGGTCTAGAACCGATTAACCGTGATAAACAAGGGATTATTGTAATTGTACCTTTTTTCCTCTGGGAAAAATGTACTGCGTTTTTATACGTTTTCATCTGTCCTTTTTGGAATGGAGTAAAAAGGAAAACCGAGGTACCACACCTTAACACTACTCTCCACGTTAAGGTTTGATCCTTAATTGGTGTTTAATTGGCTAACCTCGCTAAGCTAGGCTTGATGTAAATGTCCAGTGGTGTCTCTTAAAATGTCATTTCCGGCAGAAATAGACGCAGGGGTGGAGGGAATGGAGTTCCAACAAATTGCAAATGACCGCAACTGTGGTCACGGCACAGTCCTCAGGAAGTGCTCGGCACCCGCTGTGCCGGCACCTCTGCCACACATGAACACACACAGCTTGGTGAGAGTTACGTATGATTCGGGCTTAGAACCTTGTAGAACTAACTGGAGAGCTTAAGAGCATACACACACAGATCACTATTTGGAGAGCTTTCCCATCCCAAAAGGCAGCGACAAGGGTGGACTACCCCCACCACCTGTCAAAAGACGACTTAATACATGTTTTAGAGCATGCATCAGTATGAGCAATTGTTTTAATGAAGGGTGTGGTGACTAATGTGGCTGTGGTTTGTACACACGGCTCCACTTATTGGGCCATAAGCAAAGATTGAAATCCAACAATTTCAGGACTGAAATTTAAGCAGGGGTGAAATGTTGTACATGTTTTAATGTGGTTTGTTTTGTCATGTTATTTAACGGTGAAAAGCATACTTAAACATTGACTTTACGCAGTACTGCGGGCCAGTACTCACGAGGCTGGTTGGGATCGATTCCTGGAAGATATTGCTTGTTTTATTTCGCAATTATTGTCATCCATTTTGGAGAGCACTTTGCCTCAAATTCCACCGGCCCGACACCCAATGCCTCTGCAGCCTTCAGATTTGCAGCCCTGAGCTGAAAATGAGTCGCCACACCTGCTGGAGGCTGCAGCTGTGGCTGTGACACAGAAAGTCCACAGAAATAAAGAGAGGTCAAAGGTTGTCACCTCTCCTCGACTCTGTCTTCTCAGCAGCACCGCCACACCCCTCGTTTTAAAGCCTCGGGGTTGTGTAACATCACCAGTGTCACAAGTCTGTACATCAACACACGCACGAACACACAGCTGGGGTGATTTAACACAGGGGTCAAGGTCAGGGAGCAGATGGGATTTTCTGTGACCTTTCGTGTGGACAACAGGAGCTTGATTAGCTCTTTGCTGGCCCAGACCTCTGGACCCTGAACTGGAGCTTAACCAGTTAGTTACAACTCCCAGTCTCAACCATCACATGTATGCAAGTCCTGTGATTTTTTTTTCATTTAGAAAAATCTATAAATTTGCGCCCCGTGGCTGTTTTTTTTATTGGCCCGTGCCATGTTCTAAAAATAGAATTTAACAAGAAATCGAACGACGACAGCAAAAATCGAAAAATCAGCAGTGATTTTCAAGTCAAAATATATAAGATGTAATGTAACGAGAGAAAAAAAATGTAATTTTGTAAAGTCGTAATAATATGAGAAACAAAATCAAACATTTTGGGGGAAAATTAGGTTGGGAAAAAGTTACAATATTATGTGAATGAAGACAAAATGTCCTTACCGTGTCCTTACCGTGTCCTTACCGCCTCCATCACTGTTTGGTACGGTAACTGTACAACACGTGATAGGAAGGCACTCCAGCGGGTGATCAAGACCTCACAGAACATTGCTGGGGCGGCCCTCCCCTCACTGCAAGACATTTATAAATCTAGAGTCCTACGCAGAACACACAACCTCATCAAGGACAGCACACATCCACAACACTCATTATTCACACTCCTACCGTCAGGCAGACGCTACAGGAGTTTGAAGTCCAGGACCACAAGGCTGGCAAACAGCTTTTACCCACAGGCCATCAGGCTCCTCAACGAAGCACTCGCACACGCCGCACGCAACACACGCACACACTCATAGCACTTTATTTATTTATTTATTTATTTATTTGTATTATTTACTTGTATTAATGTCTCTTCTGTTGTTGTTGCTTAATTTATTGGTATTTATGTTTATGTGTTTATGTTTCTTATGTTCTTATTCTTTCATTTGTTTTCTTTCTTTTCTTGGGAGAATGAACAGAATAAGATTTTCATTGCATGGTATAACTGCTGTTTTACTATGCACATGACAATAAAACTCTCTTGATCTCTTGATCTTGAAAATATTATGATAAAGATATTATGAGAAGAAAATTCACGAAGATTATTTAAGAAGATTTTTAAAAAGCAGCAAAAGTGGGAGAAAAAGCAAAGACTGAAGTTCATAAGAATGACGCGCTTTTTGACCTATATCACAAAAATGGGATGGAGTTTTTTTTTTTTTTTAATAAATATAACTCCTCAGCACTTCTAAGTGGCCCTCGCATCTGTTCAGTTTACACTGTGTGACCCTCGGAGGAAAAAGTGCGGACACCTCTGGCTTATGCACTCTCAAAATAGTATTCGTGCCGAAACGTTGTGTTGTGTTGTGTTGCTAGCAGCGGCTAGCTGTTCACAGTATTCAAGTGATACTGGAAGTTTGTTTTCCTTTCCAAAAGACGAAGGTTAAAGACAACAATGGACGAAACAAGTACAGAGAACGAGAAACAAATGGCCACCCACCTCGAGTTCTGTTCTTTGCAGTGAACATTTCACTGATGACTGCCATGAAGGCACACCTTTACAAGAAGCATTTGGCTTGAAATTACAGTATAAATGGATTTTGAAAAAGGATGCTATTCCTGATGCGGCACACAGGAAAAAAAGACAAGGCGAACGACATAAAAGTTGCCACAGAACAGTCATGTATTGTTTACATATTTTATTCTAAACACTAATCCACCATAGCGACAAGCCTGTAAAGCAGTATACATGTTATATAAACATCTCTTCACAGCCATATGTTGACCAGATCCAAACAATAAAAAAGTCTAAAAAGACCCCTTTGCACTCATTAAGAAGCTGAATAAACGATAAGTGAAGAATAAGCAACGCCAGAGTCCGATTTACACTTAACGTTCTGTGTTTTGAAGCCAACCAATCTATCTCCATTTCTTTGGGCTGAAGTCCGTGTTCTGTAAGTTCTCTATTTCATCTCCGAATGCTTCTCCCTTCTTTTCTCCTCAAAAGCTATTGACACATGCTCAAATCTACGCTATAATCACTGTAAACATCCTCAGTCTCGTAGACCGTTATGTTTGTGTCGCTGAGAGGTGTTACTTCGCTGACGTCACTTATGGAAATGATGCTTTGCTGCGACGAGTTCATCATGGCTGGTGCCATGAACTATAAATGTCACTTTTGCGTATTTACCGTTCACTTTCAAAAAACAAACAATATTCAACATAATTACAAACAATATATAATATATTTAAGCAAAGTTGATAAATCTGGGTGTTAAAATCTACAGAACCAGCGGTGGCTGAATGTCTTTGAATAATATCGCTGTCAAGTTTTTTAGAAAGTAAAAGCTGTTCATGACCTAGCTGGCCCTGGCAATGAGCGTGACCATGAAAAAGGTGACAGGGTGAAGAAAAGGAAAACTAGTATGTAGACATAGGGTGATAACTATGCATAACATTAACCGTTACATGCTGTTTGGGTGAAATTGGACCCGTTTTGACATTTGACGGCAATAAGACCAGGTGCTTCACTTTGTTGTACACTGAGGCTGTTTTACAGTCCAAAATGACCCGTATCTATTGCTGCTGGCCGCAGAGGCAGACTCTTGCTGGTCTTTGAAGAGGACAACTCCAAACTGTGAAATAGTAAAAAAGCATTGGAGTAAACATATATCATGTACAAAGGAAACAGAAGTCATCCAGAGGTCAGAGGGTGCCTCGACACAGGCACAGATCTCCAACCGCTAGCACATGCACCTGCAATGTCAGAAAAAAACCTCAAAAAGAAATATTTCAACAAAATTTGGGCTGTATGGGTTGTTGGGGGTTCATAACATTATAAAAGAAACCTGAGCTGCAATTTCAGTGACTGACATCATAGCAGCGATATCTAGATGAGAATGTCACGGAGCAGAAAAAACAAAACTCTTTATTTGTCATTATTTTGATTTGGTACTATTAGAGTGAAAGGTTGGGAACTTGATGATGTCCCCTTTTGTGAAGGAATTACAAATTCAGCAGCAAAAACAATCCCAAATAAACAGAGGTTATAAATAGAACATATGCCAAAGGTCTGGAAGGTTAAGAAGAGCAGATTAATCACGGCGGTGCGCTGGCGAGGTTCATAATTCTTCACTATGCCCTCTGTTTACTTTACCCCCCCCCCCACATGGCTTAACACTGCACTTTTCTACAGCAGGTGCGAGGGGGTGCTGAGTAAGCCAAACATGATTTTTGGGGGCCTGGTCTATAACGTTCACTGAATCCCTTCAGCCAGGCTTCTTGACGTGCAACCAAAGCCCTGACTTTGAGAAAGTGGGCAGAAGGGACAGGAGTCCAAATGACCACATGTTACTCATCCACCTGCATACTGACAGGCAGACATGCCATGTCACAACAATCCCAAACAATCCCTGCGCCCTAGCCTAACCTTAGCCAACCCCCAACTCACCCCACCTGACCCCTGGTGACCCTTGCAGCCATCTGTTACAGGACTCCGGGATGTGTTGATTGGCTTGAGGGAGCGAGGCGAGGGGTGCCGCCGGGGGATCATGGGTTGTGATTGAGGACTGAGGAGCTTTGACAGAATTTGTCCACTCTCAATGACAAGGTTCAAAAAGACATGGAACATCCATTGAGCATGTGGAACACCGTACAGTACAGTTCAATGGAAACATTGCAGCGTTTGCAATGTAAAGCATCACTGCATACAATCATAGCAGCTTGGGATGGCTCTCAGTACACCGTCCCATCCATCTCTGCCCGGTGGGTTGCCAGTGCCCGGGATGCGTCAGGTGTTGTGGATGGGGTGCAGTATTGAGCCCTGTTGACCAACAAAGTCCTCCTTATGTTTCGCTTCAGTTCAACAATGCAGAAGTGAGTGAAACCCAGTTGGCAAGCTGCATTCTGCTGGTTTGTGTCATGACACGTCACCGTGTCCAATTATAGCCACACATGATGCAAAATACAAAATGAATTTATATTTGGCTGCTGACACAAATAGGAACTTAAGCCAGAAGAGGCGGTAACCTTGAGGAAATTCATTTTTTTTAAAACCCAGAAAGATCACAAGATGACATCAGTTGGCTATTCCTCTTTCCAAACCTAATATGAAGCAAGCGCCACTTCATCACCTTTGCCCCGTCTTCCTCTGGGCTATTTTTACTAACATGTGCTCAAGATGCACCCTGTGACAGAAGAGGGCAAGGTCATTATTCACTCTTTTTAATTTGTGCTGGTTGAAAGGTCATGCTTCTTCAAGTAAACATTACAAAGCACTGAGATAGAGTCATCATTTGTATGACAACTTCAGCACGAAGTGAGTTGCAGCTCTGTCAGCCTGGAAGAGATGTCATTCAATGCTTTGTCATCCCCTCATACCAGTGGTGTGCAGTCAGGGCCAGCAAAGTCTTCTCTGCTGGCTTAAATACAGTTAGAAGCATTGACCTACATTTACAACTTCAAATCTAGTATTTGTTCCATAAAATTGTGTTAATTTACTCCCAACAGTCTATTACCTTCATTTGCTGCACTGTTTCTAGTAGTATTTGTATATTGATTTCTTTTGTCCTATCAGATTTCAGCTTCTATGAGTATCAATACAATCCTCCCAGGGCCTTCAGAGCAATGGAGCTGTTATTTGTTTTTAGCCAATCACACTTCAGATTCACCTTGCAGGGCTAGCTAGCCGGCCTACAGTGACATCATTGGTTGATCAGAGCAAAACTAAGTAATGACTCACGTCATTATTGATAACATGACAAAAATAGATTGTGAACTTCTTCAGATGACGTAGTGTCGAGGTTTGGAGTTGTCTGAACCTTTAATCACAGAGCCGCTCTGATTTATGCTCGTCACATTTGGCTAAGCGCCGAGTTTACAAGCAACGGTGTACCGCCAATCACCGGTGGAAATTAGTCACTAACTCGAATCTACTAGCAGTCCGATGATTATGTATTTGAAGGTAAGGGGACTTTCATTCTCGTGGCAATCTAATGGCGATTCCAGCTTTCTTACTTCATGTGTTGGATTTACCTCGGCTCTCAGCGCTAAAGAGTCTCACTCTACATGGGGGACCGTGGTCCGAAAACCTGCGATGGCAGTTTTTTGATACTGGCGCCCACGATGTGATGTTTGATGAAAAAAAACTCACTGAAGGCCAAGATACCAAATGCACTGCCCGCCACTGCCTTAAAACAGGCACAAAACACTGATAAGAACTTGACGAGGTGAATATTATTTCATTAGGGAAATATTAAATTAGGGCCTAACCGATATGTTGTTTGGGGCCTATGTCTATTCTGATATTAGTGGAATAAAAAATTTGCATAATAAATATACCGACCTGATAAACGTTTACGTTTTTCCAATAAAAAAATCTGAAATTCCTGCTTTTGATGGCTTTAATGTAGTTCCAATATTTTTTAAAAAGATATAAATTGAAGGGACAACATTTTACTATTTTCAAATACAGTGGAACCTTGGTTAGCGTCGTTAATCTGTTCCAGAAGGCCCAACTCTAACCAAAACGTACTCTAACTTCATCATTTTTTCCCATAAGGAGTAATGCAAATCCAATTAATCCGTTCCAGAAAGCCACAAATGTTAACACAAAACATGTTTTTATAGTTTTGCAATTATAGTTTTACATGCAGAAAAGAATAAATACATATGAACGATGAACGTAAGGGATAAATTAACATTTAACATCAAAATATTATGGGAATAAAAGTCATGAGAAGAAAATTGACAAGAACAAAGTGGAGATAGTTGGAAAATCCAAATAAAAAAAAAACAAAAAACAGCTGTAATTTTTTTAGAATAAAGTCAAAATATTAAGAGAAAAAAGTCCTATTCTAAAGAGAAAAAAGTAGAAATTTTACAAGAATAAACTGGTAATATTAGGGGGAAAAATAATGTCATTTTTAGTCGTAGTTTGTAGTAGTTAGCATGGGATAGCATGGGAAACTAAATTTGTTTGGGAAAACAGTTACAATATTAATAGAAAAAAGTCAAAACATTATGGAATAAAGACATAATATTATAAGAATAAAATTTACCAAGATTATTTAAGAAGAATATTTAAATATTTGGGGAAAAAAATAAAAATGTGAGAAAAAGACCAAAGTTCACATGAATATAATTATATACATATTATCACAAAGGTTTTGGAGGTTTTTTTCTTGAAATTTACAGTATATAGCTTCTTAGCACTCCTAAATGGCCCTCGCATGCTTTCATTTTTCAGTATGTGGCCCAGCGTGGAAACATTTTGGACAACCCTGATTTAACCCAAATTGAAAACACCTTTGGATAATGCAGACGAACCTGCAGAAGGACACTGCACTCTGTTCACGACAAATCAAAAGTACGCTGCGAAGCAATACAACACCACAGATGAATGCACTTCAAACAGGACCGGGTATTTGGTATACTGGTATTTGGATTACTGGTTAAGGGGAAGTGACCGGCCAAAGGCAGGATAGACTAAATCAAAAACAAAACTCTAATTTAAAAAAAAAGGACAGCAGGTAGCCGCCATATAAAACTGTGAAAACAAACACACAAAAAAACACAAAATTACAAAACACTTGAAATAATCAACTTTTAATTGCATCAGTGTAAAACTAATAACATGCTGCACGCCTATTGTTGATAAATGTCCCCATGCAAAGTCAATGGAACTTCATCAACAGCCTTCATTATCAGAGCATGGTGTCCTATCATAAAAATGCACCCTTTTAACAATCACTAATAATGATTAAAACAACCGATCCTCTCATACAAGACAATATACATTAAAATATGCCAAACAATCAATACAATAAAACATTTACCTGTGATTTGGTCACAATCAAGCAACCAATGGCACACACGGACCCAAAGCACCTGGCTAGACATAGAAACTGGCACCTGCCGAATGGCCAGTTTCCTTCTTGTAAAGAAGTCCAAGTGCGACACCTTGTGGTTCCACCGGTTACAACTATATAGAGAAAAGTATCCTGACACAATTTATCCCTAAAGTTACATTTTTAGCAGGTTTTTTCTATGAGTGATTGGCCAGGCAACCAAAGAGGGTCTTCACTTGTTGTCTTTGACTTGTTGGCACTGGCGAACAAAAACTGCATGATAAAAGTTACATGAAAAATAAAACCTAAAAATAGCACATGCATGCAGAGTAATCCCTCGTTGAATGAATTTCCATAAAGTAGAATTCCTTATTAATGAATAGGATATTTTCATAGTGAGAGCAGAGAAAACCTGTCTATTACCTTCTAATACGTTCTATAGCATTATTAGAGCCCTCTAGACATGAAATAACACCCCTATAGTCACCAATGCACTCAGAATAAACATAGCGAGTGTAAATAAACCATTTAAAGACATAAATAAGACTTGTACTTGTGTGTGTTGCTGCAAATGTGTTCCGGCGCTAGGGAAGCTGAGTTGAGGGGGGTACAGGAAGTGAGGTCAGGGGTTCAGAATTAAGTTTTAGCTTGGCATGAGTTACTGTAACAGTAGCCTGTGTTTTTATTAGGGATTATTGGGCCTGTTGTGTGATAATTCAAACCAGCAATAAAAGCCTGTTGTTTCGGGGATCAAGTCTGGTGCTTGTGTGTCACACTGAATATTACAGTAACATTACTGCCTCCTAGTGACCGGTGTAGAATACTACATATTATCTCACTGTTTTTGAATGTGTCTTCTGAATGCCTTATCTTTGTATTGTAATTCATTTATCCATTTTTATGCTTAAAAATGTTTAATTTAGGCTAATAATTTTAACGGATATTTTAACTTTATAATAGGTAGGCTGTTTTCAACCACAAAACAGCATTACTTATGAATTAATATAGGTTTGGGAATCCGTGATAGAGTGAAGTCGTGAAATGGCAAGGGATTAGTGTATACTGGGGTGCCCGAAGTGTGACAGTTTTTTTATTGGCCCGCAGCACATTCTAAAAATATAATTTAACAAAAAACAAAAAATAAAACAATAGCAAAAAACGGAAGGAATTTTTTTGAGAATGAAGTCAAAATATCAAGAGAAAAAAATTTAATACATTGTGAAAAAAGTCACAATAGTACGAGAATAATGTCATACTATGAGAAAAAATAAATGTTATTTTAGTAATATAAAGTTGAAATATTAAAGAAAAAAAGACATTTTTTAAAAAGACATAACAAAAAACATAATGTCCAAAAAGGAGTAGGAAGACGCAAAGCTTATTTAATCCTAACCCTCATCTGTTTCACATCAGCAATACATTTGTTCGACGTACAACCGACTTTATCATGGTAATAAATTGATAATAGCTGATGAAATAGTTGACAGAGGCACGGTTAGATGGTGAGTGAGTACAGACAACGTACTTAGTAGTCAGTGTAAGACAGGTTATTGTTTACTTTATGCATAATTTGAACTGTTTGAACGTTTACCAGATCAGCAAGTTTTAATAATTGTGATTTTAGGAATATATATATATATATATATATATATATATATAGTATGTTCTCTGTAAGCAGAATTATGGATTATCCTAACTGACCTTTTCTGTAGCACAGTTAGTGAGTGAAGCGTACTTGTATAGTTATTACCTCACATCTCCATACAATAAATTCGATGTGCTAATACCAGAGAGCAGTAGAGAGTATGGAGTGATTTTTGGTGTAGAACAAATTTTGCTTTATTCAGTATTAAGGTATTTCTTGCCGCTTTATATTGTATATTTCTTAATGTGAGATTTCCAGTTCATATTATTATCTATTATGACCTCAAGAAGTTTATTTTTGTTTCAGCTGTCAATGTCTATGCCGTCAGTTTGTAGTTCAGTCCCATGCTGAGTTAGACCAAACGTTTCAAAGACAGCAGTTTAACAACACTTTCATCAGTTATTATTATTGCATCCATCCATTTTCCAATCCACTTGTACTCACTACGGTTGCGGCGGTATGCTGGAGCCTATCCTAGCGGACTTTGGGTGAAAGGCGGGGTACACCCTGGACTGGTCGCCAGCCAATGGCAGATTGTTTTTATAGTATATTTGTTATGACTGTTACATCATTTAGTTACAGTGACTACAAACCTTGACTCCTATTTCACCACATTCTTAGACTGCCTTATAATTTTCCTGTGTATTTAAAATTGGCAAAGAGTACATTTAAAACACAGGAAGTGTAGAAATGTATTGTAATTGATGTGGAACGGATGGGAGGTAGGATTTTGCTTCTTCCTACTTCTTTTTGGACAATTGTACTATGTGATGCATTCCAATGTAACTCGTATGCATGTTCAAAATAAATGAAACCATTACCATTACACAGAAGATGTTTTTAAAAAATAAGAAATGTTTGGAAGGCCCAAAGTCAGCTGGGATAGGCTCCAGCATACCCCCACAACCCTAATGAGGAGAAGCGGCATAGAAAATGGACGGATGGATGGAAGGCCATAGTTTGCCCATCCCCGTGCTGTACTTTATCATCAAAATGTGTTTCCCCCCCTTCTAATATTTTCTTTCATTATTATGATTTTTTTTTTTTTTTAACGAAACATAACAATACTCGATTGGATACTTGATTGGAACATTTTATTTTTTCAGCAATAGTAAAAGCCATACATTGTAGCAACCACTCTCTATACAGGGATAGTAACTCAGTGACACATTTTCTGCAGTCCAACATGGACTGATGGGGACTCCATCGAAGCAAAGGAACAGCTTACATTCTTTTTGAAGTCCTCTTTTCTCCACATGCATTTTGTCAAGACACAAAACTGAGACAGAAAAGTTACCTTTGTCCCACGGAAACACATAATGGGGATCAACGCCTACAGATATCTTGCATGCGGGCGTCTGCTCATAATAAATACTGGAAAACGGTCATATACAAAATGCCTTTTAAGTGCGGAATCTTTATTTTCATTACTCCAATAGCTAATTTGATTCAGTGCAGGCCTTATTAAAACTAACATGGATTTAACAGCAAATCTTTCTGCCCTTTATATGACACAATACACGAATTTAACAAAAAAAAATAAAAAATAAAAACATAAACTCTGGGACTGGACGTGCCATCGTTACAGTTAAAACACTGTATTCAATTTAGTTCTTTTGTAATGATTGTGCTCTGCCACAAGAGGGCAGTCACTGACCAGACTGGATTTGATCTTGCACGAGGACGTCAAATGGCAGTATCCTTTCATTGAAAAAATACACATTGCTACTATTTTGACAGTTAAGTGCTTGACTTTGGCAATCGATAACTGCGTTGCTATTTCTTAAAAAAAACAAAAAAAACAAGCCAATTTGGACTTCAACTTCCATACTTCCCCAACAGGATGATTTGCTGCAGAAAACAAGACATCTGTAAACTGTGATACACGTACACTCACTTTTACACGCTATATATGTCAAAGTACTTGACTTCAGGCGATATAAAAAGCATTCTGTTCTCCATGCTTGAGTCATCTTGTTGCACGTATACATGTGGACAAGATAGCATAGAGCGACAAAGCAAAAATAAATATCCTCAATCATATTATCATATATTTATCTGTATATGTATTATATATATAAAATATATATAGCTTACCTTTGTGTAGGGGGTGAATGTATATAGTTCTGGCACATTTAAAATGAAAAAAACAGAACAAAAGAATGGCATGATGCGTTTCTATAAAGCACATCTGACCCTTATGTACTGTATGACAAAAATAATGTGACTATTGTGCAGATTTGGAGGAGAAAACATCATATTTGAGTAATCCTTTGTTGATTACGTGTTTTGCATATTTGCGAGAGCCTCGCAAAATGTTCAGTTTTCGCTATTTTTTTCTTTTTTTTTTTATTATTAAAAAAGCTCGGCCCTAAAAACGAAAAGTCGGACGCCAAACGTCTTCTTCAACAGACCAACCCATAAAACAAGTCAAAGTATTTACATACACGTGAAAAAAAAACGACCCTTGTAAGATATTTTTGCAAGATAGCGGCGGTGCGTCATTGACCTACAGTATCAGTAGAATGAAATCATTCAGTCATTTGAACAAAGCAGCCATATCATATTCATCTGACAAGCCCCGACTACTTTTTAAAAAATCTTTGGTTGAACAGTCAAAAGCCTGCTAAGACTTACAATCCGCTATCGCTGACACGACTTGACTTCTTCTCGACAGTACACAGAATACACCGCAACAAAATGAACAAAGCACTCACACGACTTCTGCTGTTCAAACGTTACCCTGCCAGGGAGCTCTAAAGCGCGTCCCTTCCCAACGTCACAGAGCCATATCACATTCGGCACTTCCTCGGTTCCACTCAGGAGGTCCGTCCAAAAAGAAAAGTACAATGCAAGATGCACACACACACACACACACACACACACACACATGCACACAGACACAAATATCCGCTGACACGCACAGAAGCCCTCAGAAGAGGGTGAAACTAAAGTGTCCGGAGAGAAAGGGAGTGTGGTTCAAAGGAGCGAAAGCAACCAAAGGCATTTGAAAAAAGTGCCAGGGTTTCTTGAAAGCGCTCATCGTTTTTGCGACGTGATCATCTTGCAGACGAAACTGACGATGGCGCTGGCAGGCTGGTCGGGCTCCATCTCGGCGAAGAGGTGGCTCACGTTGTCAGTTGTGCTTCCCTGTTTACGAGCCACAAAACCAAACAGCCTGGAAAGACAGCGTTGGAGATTGACCTCTGCTGCAACACCGCGTGTGTTTAAAACGTCTCGATTTGTACAGTTGAACACTTACTTGGCTGTGCCTCCCTCTGACTTGTTCCATCTGCAAAGATTTCAATCAAACATGTCATTTCACAACTCCATTGCGCGGCAGCTTTTGTTGTAATTAGAGTGGAACCTCGGGTTCGGTTTTCGCAGAAAATTATTGCAGAAAATTTGTCTCGGTTTTCGTACAGTATACTGTCTCGGTTATCGTGCGGCCAAACAAACTAATCCATTTGGACGTATCATTCCATGGAATGGAGTCCTCAGACAAAGCATCCGTGTTGGGGACACGTTGCTTCGGTTTTCGAACGTTTCAAACCTTTTGGAGTAGATCACTGACGAAAACTGAGGTTCCACTGTATTAAAAATCACCAGTTCACCTTCCTCTTGTGTTAGGGTCGACACTGACTCATTTTTAGGTTTAGGTTTAGGTTTATGTTACCGTAAATACTGTTTATTGCATCAAGGCTTTTGGACGTTGGACTCAGTCAACAGTTCACTCACTACCAACTCATCTCCCAACCCGATGGTCTCTTTGCCTGCTCGTCTCCTCATTTTATTATACTCTAAACCCCCGAAGTCACTTCCTGTCTGCCACTTACTCTGCTAACACCACACATTTACAGCAACACACGCGAGCACAAGTCTTATTTGTGTTTTAAATGTCTTATTTTCTGTTATTATGTCTACCATATTGGGTAATAGGAGCATAAAGGTGACTATAGGGGTGTTACTTCATGTCTGGAGAGCTCTAATAACGTTAAACACCGTATTTAGAAGGTCGTAAACAGGTCGTCTATGCTCTGACGACAAAAATATTCCCTTAAAGAAACCAACGTTGCGGAAATTCACTTAACACGGTCGGGTCTAGAACCAGTTAATCACGATAAACGAGGGGTTACTATATTACTGTATTCTGCGTCCAAAGGCTGAAAATGACATGCTAACACGAGAGGAAAGTTCCATCTATCATGAGCAAGCAATTGAATGCATTTGTTAATATTAACAGAATCATTCAAATACAATGAAAAATACGTACTTTCTGTCCTGAGGGTCAATATCACAGAATGTGACAGTGTTGCAGGGGTAGTGGCGTCGGAAGAAAATCCTAAACAAAAGAACGGTGCATCAGTTAGTCACATATTAACAATATGCCATCTAGAATATAATACATGTCAATGTAATGTCAGTGTTATTGTTAAAGATATTTGCCAATGTATGTATTTAGTTGATCGTGGACGGCTGCAACACTCATTTCTTCATTTTCTTTGATTTTTAATGTAGGTTTTCATTTTTAATGTCGGTTCTGGGCAGATATACCGTACATAATACAAGTGACACTGTTTACCTGCACAACCTAATGAGATCCAATGCAAGTGAAAATGCATTTCAATGTGCCTTAGTTGCGCAACCGCATGGGGTGGGCCTGTGGTGAGCGTAGCTGCTGTGAGTGGCAGTTCACACCTACTTTGTAACGTGTTAGCATCTCCTACACCCACGTCACTTGGAGAATTGATTTCATTTTTATTTTTTAATTGAAATATATAGTTTTTATTCTATATATTTTTTATGTGTCATTATATAATAAATATTTGTTTAGGTTATTTCAAAAAAATATTTTATAATACAGCGCCAATTCACAACAGAGGTTGTTTCAAGGCACCTTAAACATGGGGAAAGTCTAGTAACACTCCACATACATCAAAGAAAACCAACTAAACACCACATGAGCAAGCACTTGAGGACGGAGGCAAGGAAAAACTCTGTCTAGGGAAGAGTCCAGGCTCTGTGGGGTGGCCATCTGCCTCGACCGGTTGGGTTGCAATAGAGACAGAGTAGAGGGACAGAGGGTGGATAGAGGGAGAAAACAGGATAGAGGGGTTGGGGTGCAATGGGCACAGCCGCATCTGTACCAACGACAGTATTATCAGGCACGGAGTGGGACAGTATGATAAGGCTTATCAATTAGAGGGGTGAATTCCCAGCATTATAGAAGCAAGACGGATGGACCGTCGCCAAGGATTCTTCAACTTTGGGTGCTTTTTGGACTCTTGGATTGGCAGCCACACTTACTTCCTCTGGTTGTCAGTCAGTGTGATGCCTTGTGAAGACACCTTGAAGTGCACAATGGTGGCAGTAGGTAGAGAAGCAGCAGCCAGTGTCTCGGATAAGGCCTTCGCAATGGCCTGAGGGCCCGTCAGAGACTCCATGTCCACCGAGTTTATGTAGAGTACGTTGCATGCTGGGAAGAAATGAGATGTTCCACACAGATAAGTACAAAAAAATGTCACTGGCATTTGGTTTTCCATTTTAAGAAATGCTACCGACAGTATGTTTGGGAACTGTTAAAGTAAGACACGTAATCGGCTCATGCAGTTGTTTAGTTTTCTTCTCATTGGACTGCATGCTAAATGGGCGTCAGAAGAAACAAATCCATTCAAATCATTCCACAAAAGACTGGTAGGCCTACGTTGTAAGGCTGGAGGGACTAATGTTAAGAGACAGCACTGAAAGACCTGTTTAAAGAAAGTTATTTCAACAGAACCGGGAGATATTTGATATGACTTCCACACATGTGAACAAATGCAGACAAATTGCAGACACATAGGATGCACATTCCAGATGGAGGGACACTAAAAGTGCACAGGGTTTACCATGGGACTCAGCAGGGGCCCTCTGCACTGGGATGACAAGGACGTCATCTTGTCAGAATGATTCAGAATGAACAATTGGCTGCGTTTGAACTAGAAGTGGAGAACTGCTTGTAAAAGTGAGTGTCTGTGATGTACCTGCTCCTTGTTTCAGTCGGTCAGCCAGCGGATTTGTTTTTACAACTTCTGGCTCCTTCTCCAGTAGATCTACATAACAAAACAAAGGTGTCAGGTTATGCATTGGACTTTCTCTGCTCCTCTCGTGACTGTAGTCGCTTCCTGTGTTGTGTCTATTGTCTAAATGCCACAAGGCTTCATGATGTTACAGCGTCACGCCGCCGGCGTAAGCGACGTGAGGCCGAGCTATTCCAACATAAAGAAAAAAGAAAAACATCACGTCTTTGATCGGCTTTGCGTTAGTACATCATTTCCGGTTTCCGCCAAAAAGTCAACAATGGAGCAAATTGTGGAGCGTCTCAGCAAATTTGTGCAGTCATGTGATAATACTGTGGGGGGGTGCACCGGTCCACATTGTTTTTCTCTTCCGATCCGATCCCGACACCTAAAGTTGGATATTCGCCGACGCTATTGTGAAACCAGAGGTCCGTTTGCTTCAACATTTATTGCTTGCTTCATTGAACAAAAGGAGGTTACTGTTAGTCGCAACAACGCCAAAAGAATATCAGCAAATGTAGCTAGAAGAATACTGGCCAATGTAACTGTCTCCGCACACGCAAGTAGCACTCAGCCTGACGCATTCACAGCTTCGCAGACAGTCAGACAACACAGAACTCTTAACAACTTCCGAGTCGCTATATTATTGTTATTGTTGCTTTTAGGACGGCTGCAATGCATGTGTGGTGACAGCAGTTTGCTGGTACTCTTTTGGCTGCATTTGCTGATATTCCTCAAGCTATGCTTGCTGACAACACTAAGAGCAGACATGACTCATGGATCGGATCTGGAATTACACCGCTATCGGAACCAGATACCGATACTGGATGGGATCGGCCCCATCCCTAGTTTCGGAGCAATATGTGCAATAAAAGTGACCGATGATCCACACTGAATAGCGATAACATGGATGTCGCTTCCGTCACCGTTGTTCAGTACTACTAAAACTACTAAACTACTACAAAGTACTACTAAATAGCTTTCTCAGGAAAACACTACCCCTAGTGTTTCGGCAGATAATTGCAAGTCACATGCTCAGCCCCCTCTAAAGAGCGACAACAGGATCAAGACGCCGGCCCGCTAGTGTAGCTGTAGCACGATGACGCTTTCAAATTATCACGTGAGATCTTTAAAAAAACAAATATATATTTCTGTCTTGTTCAAGAGTTTAAAACCAACATGCTCACAAACATCACTAAGCAAACAACTTGTGAAACACTGCAACCCGCTTAACTCAGCGTCTTTTGGACTGGCTGACTGATGTCGACATAAGTGGCTGTTGAGGTAGTTGAAACTGAAACAGAAACTAACCACTGCTTGCACATTCACTTGTGACTTTGATCAGAGACATAAGGAGAATGGGCGAAATCAAGAATTTTTTTAACCTGCGGCAATTTTGTGAGATCGTTGCCCTCTATTTGTGCATATTTTCACAGTTGTCATTATCAATTTGTTCCAAAAGGTTTAATAAAAAATGAAAAGTATGGAAACCGAGGCAATTTTTTTCCCCATAGGAAATAATCCAATTAATCCCACCCAAAAGTACTAACAAAAAATACATTTTATTGAGAATAATTACAGTTTTACGTGCAACAACTTCAATTTTTTTTAAAATAAATGACGAATAAATGGAAATTATCCTCGATGTGGATTCCTGGCAAGATCAAACTCCATCGTGTTTCTCACCTTCATTATCCAAAGTGTTGAGGCTCGCAACATTCTTTGACCCCGTGGTGGGTTATTTTGCAGTTGCACGCCATAAAAAATGCAAGAACAGAGAGACAGCAATGCTTTGTTTGGGATTTCGCAGAACGATACAGTGTAGGGCAAACGGACTAGTTTGTTAGGTGTGATACTGTACTAAAAACCGAGGAAAAAGTTTGGCAAAAACCGAATCATATGAAAACTGGGGTGTACGAAAACCGAGGTTTGACTGTATTTTGATTCTCCCGTTTTCATACGACACTGTAGCGACGGAAGTGTTGGACTGTATCTCCAAACTAAACAATGAATCCGTTCAGCTTTGAAAGTAAATTGGTTCAATTTACATGATGCTTGCTCTCCCGAAAATATAATGGAGAACGTTTGAAAAAAACATGAGAATAAAAATGAGATGCAAGCAAAGCAGAAACCTGAGTGAGCCTTAAATGCACAAGAGAATATGCAAACCTGCTGCAGGAATGAGTAGTTTGCAGGGCAGGGCCAGTGGTGTGATGGCATGTTGGTACACCAAAGCAGACAGACAGCCTAAAACACAAACACAATTCATTTATCTTCAACATGTCCTAGATTTCATTCCAAACAAGTTCACATTTTAGAGCTTCAAGATGTTTTTGTTGTGACTGTTCACTGTCAGTGGTGTTATTATCAGCTTATGTAGATTTTCATGGTATTGACCTCGGAGTTGGAACGGCACATGTATTTGTGATTGGAAGTCATCTATGTATTTATCCGCTGTTGGTATTTAGCTATGATATGTTATTTATTGTCCACAACAATTGAGGAAAGAAACAAAAAGTTACAGAAAATGCACAACTTGCTCAAGTTGTACACATTCCGTAACTTACTCAGTATCACTCTGCTCCTCCACGTAAGCACACAGATACTCACACATGCGTCAGTACAGCTGTGCAGTGTAATTAGAAGGCACAACATGACTTGGATGGCAGCAGCCAATGCTGCAATAATTGGTAGGACTACAGGACTTGGAAAAAGGCACACATTTGACAGGGCAGACACAGACAAGTACACAGAGGAGCAACATGCGAAAAGATAATAGGGTAACAAGTTCCCACTCACCAAAGTATGGCTCATTGGGACAACCCTTCAGTTTGACGCCCTTTGGGCTGCTCTCAATCAGGAAATGCCTTACCAGCTCATTGGTGGTATCACCTGTGAGACACAAAAAGACGTACATTTCAAGGTAAACAATAATAACTGCTATGTCACTGAAAGAATTCCTCATGTCGCCTTACCTTTCTTGCTTTGATGCACTGAGGGTGGGGGTGAGGCAACTTTCATAGCCAAGCCGTAAGCCCCCTTGAATGAGTGGCTGTCCCGGATAACAAAGGCACCAGGTTCCTTTTCTCGAAGCATGCTGATTGCTGGAAAAGAGTAAATGGCTTTAGTCAACGTGGGAAGTATTGCACCAAACACGCTGCTGGTATATATGGTGTTGTACATAACTAACTCGTCCATTTCCCCTTTATTGCATCCTTCCACGAAATTGAGTGACCAAACAAAGCACCCTACGCGTTTCAAGCAAATTGGTAAAGAATGTGAGCAACACTTCTGAGTTTCATCTCGCCAGGATGTACAGGAAGTCCGCATCAACAATAAGTTCCATGCATTTGTATGTTACAATTGTTTCACACTGTTTTCTGCATGTAAAACTAATTATTCTCTATAAAATGTATTTTTGTTCATATTTTTGAGTGTCTGGAATTGATTCATTGGATTAAATTATTCCCAATGGCATAAATTGCCTAGTTGAAATTTTTGTTGGACCTTTTGAGACAAATGAATAATGAAAACCGAGGTACCACCGTGTTAAACTTCCTTGACTGACAGACTTTCAATGACTCTTTGGGATTTCCATGAAACTTTCTCAAAAATCTATCAAGTTTAGTTTTGGCAGCAGTCAAAGCTACAACAAAAGATTTATTTGAATTGACATTTAGCACATTTTTGACTGTATTTAGTGCAGGGTACAGCATTATGCTTGCTCAACATATTAAGTTGCACTGAAAATGAGTCAACTTGAAGTGCATGCCCAATGTATCATATGCATTTCTAGCTAAAATGAACAAAAGAAAGAAAAACACAGAATGAGGTAGTAAAAAGATGAACTGCGTCTATGTCAAAACAAGCTAATTTAGAATAATATTCTCTTTTTACATGCGCTGCATCATGCACGCCAATGTTTGTTTATGTGCAAAGCTTTGATCATGACTTGGCTGTTCAGTTCACTCGCACAGCAATAGGAGCCACAGCTTGAGGAAGGATGCTAAGATGAGCAATTCTGCATGATGCAGATGTTCCCTAATTCAGTCCATGTGGCGTGGCTGCTCCCTCTGGGGGCACTTGGCACTGAATACAACCCATGTCAGCATGAGCATGTGTGATGTCAATGCAGCACAACATATGTTTAACACAATACAATCCAATGTGGTTAATGAGCACATGACAAATTAGCCTCTGAAGCCACAAAAAATATCAAGACAAAACAGCTGAAAAGTTTTGTATCTATGTTTTGGTTGAGTATTTACCCTGAAGTTTTGCTTCGGTTTTCAAGTATTTGGACGTTGTTGTGCATTTGCCCCTATCGGCCACAGTATAAAAGTTTTTTTTCTTGTATTTTATCCTGTTATTTATCCTGCGACTGTTACTGTGCTATTGCTCTAAAATGTGATTGTAGTGTACAGAGTGTACAATGCAACCAAGATCAGAAACCTTCATCAAACGATTATCTATTTCAACTTGTTTGAATTCAATTCTTATTAATTACTTGGAACAATATGTACTCGTTCTGTCGTCACTTACCTTGCTCTCTGGATATGTCTGGCTTGTACCAGACCTTTGATGTATCTTGGACAAACTTAACATTCAGCCTGCTCTCGGCGCCGCCATCTGCAAGAAAGCAGAAATCATTTAGCGCCACAAAAATATGGTCTAGTGTATGACAAATCATGATGCTATGAATGCAATGTGCTTTTTTTTGCAAAAAGCACAAGTGCTCATGTATTTAAACCTTATCTTACAGAACAGGGTGATGATATGTATATGATGTATATGATGTATAACATGTATTACGTACCTATGATAAATGAAAGGGATAAATTAACATTTACGGTTACTTTTGCCTTCATTGAAGATGTGATTGTTGACAAAGACACGATGCGGCAGCATCAATCCTCTGCTTTTCTTTTGATCACAGCTGCGAAACAACCCAAAATGGAGCCAAAGAAAGTTGCAAGTGCCAGCATTTTGATAAAGATGGTGAGAAACACTACTGAAGTGAAGAAATAATTAACGACAATACAGGAAGGCGGTGTCTGCGTTAATGTCGCTGCCACATTGCCGTCTTTGTCAACAATTACATTTTCAGTGAAGGTAAAAGCAACCTTAAATGTTCATTAATCCCTTTCATTTTAGAATTGTTTCCTGCAAGTAAAACTCGAATTGTAAAACTACAAAAATGTGTTTTGAGTTAACATTTTTGAGACTTGTGGCGTGACTGTGTTAGTTAGTAAAGAACTACAGTCAACTGCTGATGACATCATAGACGGGCGACCGAGCTGAAACCAGTTTCTGCTTCCATGTATTATTAGCAAGCTAACAGCCTGCTTATGAATGTGGTAAAAAATGCATTAAGAACACGGCTGCACTCATGCAGCATGTTAATAACACGACAAGACGCGCCATATTCTACGTTAACCGGAACATGTATGCAAATCGAGGCAACAGTTTGCCATACATTTTTTACATTAACAGAAAAACACGCTACCCGGGATGTACGCTAACCGAGGTTCCACTGTATTCTCATTTTACAGCAGAGATTATGCTAGGTCCTTACCAGGCATGTTAAACCTTGAGAAGTCAGAGAGGGTGTGAAAATAGTTGGGAGTACTTCCGCCACTCATTGTTGACATTTTTCCATTCAATGAGCTGTACGACACTGATCCATTTGGTCTGTCCCCGCTTGACATGCGCCTCTTTTCCGGAAGCTGGGGCTGAAAAACAGGGGTTGTACTTCCCTGTCGGAACCCTAAACTGATCCCCGTCATCGCCCCCTCTTGGTAGGCTGCAGGTGAAATAGGGTAAGACGGTGTGGGCGGTCCCTGGTATCCAGAGGAACTGCTCTGTCTGGACAGGTTGCCATGCCTCTCATCGGGCGTGGTATAGCCACTGTGTATGGGGTGTCGGTCTAAACTTGGACTCCTTTGAGACATCTGTGACATTGAAGGGTGACGCCCCAACACTGGACTTCCATGGGATTGGGAAATAGATGGATGCCTGCTTAGCACAGGACTGCTCGGCATGGGTTGTCCCAGGGACGGATGTCTGCTTAGGACTGGGCTTCGTTGAGACTCTTGCCCCATAGAGTCCTGTCTGTTGAGTACTTGGTTGATCTGACTTCCCTGAGACTGATGACGTCCAAGGATCGGACTGCCATTAAACCTCAGGACACCAGTTTCAAAACGGCCATTTACTGGTGCTGTTTGCTGACCCCCTATAGACCCTTCCTGATAAGCACTTGAGTTGTTCTGGAACACAGTATTGTCAGTAGAGCTCAGGATATCTATCCGTTGCTGCATTTGGGGACCTCCCTGGCTGACTATGGTCTTAGAGGGCTCTACCCAAGTGGATAGACTGGAATCTGCGGCCACATGGCTCCTCGGTTGGGTGTTAGGATAAAAATTAGACAGAACAGGATTAGTAATCCCGAGGAAGGACGATGTTGGAGGAATGGAATCCAGATGTGAAGACTTGGTAGAAGTTGGTGGCTGGTAACAGGGCGTTGGTGTGGGGTATGCGCTCACTTCTGCCTCAGTGTGGAAACTTGAATCAGTAGTGGGCTGGGATGGAGTGCTAAAGCTGGTGTCTGCCAAGGCCACATCCCTGGAAGAAAATTGAAAAATATACACATTTCCACATAGAATTAGCTAAGTGTTTAATAGTTAAGCATACCGTAGATCCCCGCATAGTCACGATTCAGCATTCGCAAATTTGAAAATTTACTGATTTTTGGTTACAAAAAAAAATTAAAAATTCATTTAATCGTCTCATTCACCCTAATTTGGTAATCATTTATAAATATGTGATAATAAAGCACAAAATGTCCACTGCTAGCTGCGATCATCTTTCATTATCATTCATTAGTAGTGAGTACTATTACATTGTATAATGTGAAATGTGTTTATAAAGTGTGTGAGTCATATTTAGGGCTTAAACCTGGATTGTGTTTCAACGCTTTTAGCTCGTTAGCTTCCTTCATTGAAAGCAAACAAAAGCGATTGAAGAAAGACAAGGAGGGTTCTGGAGCTGAATCTAATCTTATAAATCACTTTTATTGCAAATGTTGAGCCAAAATTGGAGGAGAATATCATTGTCAAGCTAGCAACAGGGTTTGGTATGGTAGCGCCTTGATGCAGCAGCATAATCCAGGCTTTGTTCGTGTCAAAAATAGACATTTTCATGGGCGTCTCAATTACTCATGTTTATTTACTATTAGCAAATGGTGGCGGAATGTAACACCCCCGAATAGCGGGGATATACTGTACTGCACTGATCATTATCAAGTAGCCTTCGGCTGCGGAGAAGCAGCCTGGTCAGTACTCACCCCTGTGAGTTCTGGATGGGTCTACTACTGGACAGCGGTGAGTTCAGGGCATGGGAGACGGAACCTGGACTTTTCTGTTTCCCTGTAATCTCCCCTTGTGGACTCAGGCTTGGGGGTGTCGAGGGCTGCTCCCCGCCTACTACAGCTGACCTTGCGACGGACTCTACGTAACTTCTGGGTTCTGAAAGTCAAAAAAAGGATTTCATGAACAGGATGACGCTTACAGACGCACACAAAGGATTTGAGGGTCTGAATGTGTGTAAAGTTGGGGGGGATCCTATTTGACCAATTAAAATAATTAAAATAATTAATTAAAATAATTAATAAAAATAATGAATGTATTTTAAGTATAATAAATACAAATAAAATACAAAAAATAAAATAAAATAAATGTAAAAAAAAGTCCAGGGTGTACCCCGCCTCTCGCTCGAACTCAACTGGGATAGGCTCCAGCATATCTGCGTAACCTTAGCGAGGATAAGCAGCATAAACATGGATGGATGAAAATAAATAAATACAAAAATTAAAGTTAATACAAATAAATACATATATAAATGAATACATTACAATCAAATGAATTAAAATAAATAAATACCAATTACATTTATATCTATTGCATGTGCTATATTCAAATCTTCATTTCATTCTGTTTGACAGCAAAAACAGGTGTTGGTTAACATGTGACATTATTTTCAGGGTCGTGCCCACCAACCTGAGCCAGTTTGATTGAGGTGAAGTTCAGCTGGGTTGTGGGGTTTTAATCCCAGGGCCGAAAGTGGAGTCTTAGCAAGACCTGGAGGTGACCGACCTAAAATAATTCCAAAAAATGAACTGAAATAAGTGAAACCACCAGACACATCATTTAAAAGGACCACCTTGACAGCCAATACCTGTTCTCTGCTGTAGCAGCACAGTCTAACAGCACAGACTAATCTCAGTGAATATAAATGCTTTTTTAAAAACAATGTTATCGTCATAACAGGTACAGGGCTGTCAAGACATGACACAATGACTGAATCGGGACGGCGTTCACAGATGGTTGTGTTCATGCCTCATGCTCTGCAGGAGGAGCAAAACATGCTTGTGTCAAATCATCAAAAGGAACACCTGGATGTGGCATCCACCGAGGGGTTTGGTACGGTGCTGGTTGGTGTACAGCGAGACAGCAACAAGAACTCAAACACAAATGACAACAGCACACAGAGCAGCAACAACTCAGAGGACATACTGTATACTCACTTCCGACACTGAGTTTTCAAACACAAAACTGTGTGTGTCGATGCGTTGATGCGTGTGTTATTCCTTCAGCTATTGTGTTATGCTACAAGTGCTGCTCTGGTGGTGTCATCATGCCAAAGCATGACTGAGCTATGCTACATACAAAGGGTAAAATTCCAGGGAAGGGGGTGTGGGGTAACAGTTACGTGACTGACGTGAGACAGTGGAACTCTGGAAGAGAGGCATGCATTGCCCACTTACCAAAGAATCCAAATCAATTCTTTGCGCCCTCTAACTGTGAGCCGTGAATGCACCAGTCTAAGTGCACACTCAGGAATGTGATACATGAACTTGAAGGGGTAATTGACAGAAATCTGATGTCACATGCACTACCAAATGAGCTAACCACGCAACTTTCACAAGTTTGCTGTTAACAGCAAACCTGTTCATAGTTAACTTGCGGCACAGGTTAACTATTTTGCGTTAAGCTAAGAAAATCAAGTTTAGTGGCCAATCAGGACCTTAAAACCAAACCAAAAAAAAAATGAATGAGGCAAACTTGTTTTCAAATATATGGCACAACTGCATGTAGTTCATCTTTCCTTTATCCATTCAGAATCTTGTTATAAAAATGTTATTTCAAGTTGACTTGTAAGATCCTAGGTGATAGGTAATCATAGATGATTTTTTTGTGGTATTTCAGTGTGTTAAATAGTTCTATTTTTTTATTTTTAAATTTTGCTTTTGTGTCAAGGGGACACAGGAAATTGATAGAACCATGTTATGACGTAGAAAAAAGGAAATTAGGTTAGTAAAACATGTAGACCAAATTAGAACTGCAGTGGAGCCACCACTCCTGTCCAAATTGGGGCCCTAAGCATTATTTGCATTATTTGGAGTAATGCAAATACCAAATGTGGAAAACAAATTGTTCAATAAATTATTTTTTTGTGTAAAATGAACTGAATTTTTTAAAAGATGGGATTGAATCCACACACTCTGCGTTAAAAAGCAGCAGCTGTACCATTACACCAACAGGGGCTGACAGCCCATTCCATTTTATTTGCTTATTCAGCCGTGTGCATGCTGTCAATCATTGCGACAACGACTGTGGTGTCAGATTACTAGCCACGCGATGCGCATCATTTGCGCACTTGCCTAGAATGCGCCCCCATGGAGCCCTATGCACAACGCATGTTCGGCGTGTAGGGAGTGACGGCCCTGAGCCTACCAAAAAAAATTCTGGACTGTTCATGACTTCGTAATGGGGTATTTTTACTAAATCACCTGGGCACCTAATAATTATTTCCCCCCACTGTATATTCTACGCCAGGGGTGCCCAAACGTTTTCCCCAGAGGACCGCATGCTGAAAAAATCAATGGATGCGGTTTCACAATGACAAACCAAAATACTGGAGGATACAACCTGCTCGCATTTGATATAAAAACCCTGCTAATGATGTTTCTATGCCTGAGCTCCACAGTGCCGTTAGTCAGCCAGAGGGGACACTTACACAGGTTGAAGTAAGGGGTTTGCGGCGAGATGGGGAAGGCAGGGGTTCGGGGAAGCACCTCACCACCGACTGTGGGGGTCGGGCTCGTTGGCCCACCCTCCATCTCCTCAAACGCTTCCCGGTAGCTGTGCATGTGTCTCTGAGGAGTCAAACATGAGATGAAAAAACATCAAAACATCACCTTCAAGCTACCAAGCATGGACTTTCTACCTCCTTTGGTCGTCCACCAGGGTTCATCGCTATGGCGTTGACAAACTCTGGAGAAACGCAACGGATCGGGGAGCGAACTGGGACATCAGGGGAGGGATCATCATCTGCACTGCTCAAGCATTGGCTGTCACTTGTGATTCGACGACGGGGAAGGATTATCTGCTCATCCAAAGATGCCGCACGGGAATGGACACCTGTGATGATATGCAAAATGAGTTCTAAAATTCTGACATGCAGGTTGAGACCTCATAAACGCCCTGACGGTTGTTAGTTCCTCGAAATGCTCACTGCAAACCCTGCTGTATATGCAGTATTTACGATGTTGCACTGGCCATTCAATCGTTGTTATTCAACAGTCCCACACATGGCAACACACAGTTAGTGACATTTCACATACATATCATGTTAAAGCATAAGACATCCTGTAAATACGATATCCAAGTAAAAATAGCACAAGATCGTTGAAGTTATTGTTGCTGAGAAAAAAGTAATCAATGACCATAGCTTTGTTACTACATCACAGAATATCATAGCAAAGATACATTAGTAAGATACATTTTTTAAAAATATATGACTATCCGCATACAGTGGGGCCGCACGGTGGTCTAGTGCTTAGCATGTTGGCCACACAGTCACAGTCGAGAAATCTGTAAAAACATGATGAGGGTCTATGTGAGAGAAAAATACAGAGAGGAGAGAAAATAGAGGATTTGCTGAAACATTTCGGACAATTAAAGCTGAAAACTTACGACAACTGCAGAATGAGCTGTGTTACGCGACTCAGCAAGGTGCAATGATCTCATGAGAGAACACCGAAAGCAAACAAAAGTTGATAATGACGGTGAAACGTTTCCTTGCCAGCAGATGTTTACATCCGTAAAAGAAAACTGCGCTGTGCACCAAGTCTGGCTCTTCATAAAAACATAATCACATTACAATGACCTTCCCTTACATTCTCATTCTAGATGAATTAAAGAGATTCTTTTCATGTCCTGAGAAGCGTGAAATCCATGTGTTTTTATTGCAACGTATTTAAAAAAATACCTAAAATAATAAATGGTTGGAAAGGTGTGCCGCATTGCAAGCCTGACAGAGACACGTGTTATGCATACAGGTACATGAAAAAAGCACAAGTAAAAAGCTAAAACAATCAATCGACAAGGTATTGTACATAGAAGTGAGAGACGGGCTGGGACAAAACATTTAAATGCCAACAAAACACGTGCAAATGTACAGTAGATGACGGACGACAACCCAAAGGAACCCTCAGGTGAGTTCAATAGGATGAGAGAACAAACCCGGGAGTGAGTGAGAGTGGCTGTGCTCAGACTGAGAAGAGATCACTGGGGTGACCCTTTGGGCGCGAGCTGAGTATTCTGGGTAGAGGGATGAATGATGGACAAGAAAAATGATGATGTGATGAAAAAGAAAAGAAGCAGACAGTAGATAAGGGTCAAACCAGGACATTAATAAGAAACATGCACTGAATCTTAATTATTTGGTGTTGCACTGAAAGGTAATAATTCTATGAATAATTGAGGCCCTGGTGAGCGCTGATGTTACACCGCATCGTGTGATAACTAACATTCATTTACCTGTCTTCACTTCACTTTCTTCACAATGTAGCCTCAGCAGAACAGAACCTTTAATAGAGGTTTTCATAAAGAAATAAACCCTGATTATTTGAACATTATTGTAATAGTCTAATAATGTAGCATACGTGATTAGAATAGGCCTTGGACATTTGTGTTGGTTGTCCTTGGAAATTATTTCTTTGCTTAGACACCGACAAGTTAAAGGGACTGTTTGTAACTGGTTTAAGATTACATTTTTTAAAAGCAAAAAATACAGGAAGGCCACCGGCTAGCTTATAGTTGCCATTAGTTGCTTTAAAGAACAGATGGGAAGGAAAAATGTCTCTATTTTTCACAATTGCAAATGAAAAAAATTAACGGTTTGTAGTTATGCTGTTGTTATAATAGGCCATAACAGGCATGTTCAAAGTGCAGCCCGGGGGCCATTTTGCAGTCCGTGGCTGTTTTTTTATTGGCTTGCAGCACATTCAAAAAATATAATTTTACAAGAAAGCTAAAAAAACTGAAAAAAAATCAGCAGTAATTTTACAAGAATAAAGAAAAAATATTAAGTACTATACAAATATTAAAAGGAAAAAAGTTGTAACCTAATGAGAAAAGGTTTTACGATTTTACAAGAATAACGTAATATTATGAGGAAAAATAAAATATTTAGGAGCATAAAGTTGAAATATTAAAGTCATACTATTATGTGAAAAAAACAACAAATTAAGTTGTAATTTGTGGAAAATTTGGCTGCACAGTGGTTAGTCGTTAGCATCTTGGCCACAAAGTCAAGAGATCTGGAAGATCTGAATTCGAATCTCCGTTTGGGCATCTCTGTGTGGCGTTTGCATGTTCTCCCCATGCGCGGCTTTTCTCCCAATTTCCTCCCACTGTCCAAAAACACGCATGTTAGGCTCTGAATTGCCCATAGGCGTGAATGGTTGTCTGTACGTGCCCTGCGATTGGCTGGCGACCAGTCCAGGGTGTACCCTGCCTCCCGCCCAAAGTCAGCTGGGATAGGCTCCAGCATACCGCCGTGACCCTAGTGAGGACAAGTGGCATGGAAGATGGATGGATAAAGTTGTAGTTATGAAAAGAAAATTTACAAGCAAATAGTAGAATTAGATTTAAAAGCAAGCAGCAGAAATGGAAAAAAAACAGCTGTAATTTTACGAGAATAAAGTCAAAATATTAAAAGACAAAAGTTGCATTCTAACAAGAAAAAAAGCACATTTTAAGAGAATAAACTTGTAATATTATCAGGAAAAATAATGTAATTTTAGTAGCATTGAAACATTAAAGAACATTGTTTTAAATTTAAATATTAAAGAAAAAATGCATTATTTTTTAAAGTTGGAACGTTAATAAGAATAAGAAACAAACATAATAAACATAACAAAATAAAGTTGTAATTTTTGGAAAATTTGTTTAGGGAAAGAAGTTATAATATAGTGTGAATAAAGTCAAAATATTACAAAAAGTACATTGATGAAATCATTTAAGGAGAAACTTGAAATATTTACAAAATTTTAAAAAACAACAACAATGGGGAAAAAAAAGGGCAAAGACTGAAGTTCATACTAATATTACCCTTTTTCACCTATATCACAAAGCTGAGATATATTTTTGCCTTAAACTATATATATAACTTCTATGTTGCTTTACAAAATATCAAAGTGACCCTTCCGTTCTTTCATTTTTCAGGATGTGGCCCTCGGGGGCAAAAGTTTGGACACCCATGGGCTATGCATTCAATGATGGCTAATCTTAGTAGCTAAACTTTTCCGGGTCACTGTCATCAGCTGACAATAAACGTGGCTAGTGTACGTGTGTGTGTGTGTTGTGTGGGGTGTGGCTTACATGCTCGGAGCAGCAAGAGGGCACGATACAATGCTACAGTTAGTGCTCTGTAGGCAGTCGTGCAACAGTTGCTAACAGTCCCTTTAAATTAAACTGCATAATATGGTGATGATACATGCCTGGATGCCAGATGCGCATACAAATAATTCTTAAAAGTCTGAGTTGGTCGAATGACAAAGAAAATAATTGACTGTTCACTTATTGCACAATTAATCCTGTTACTGAAATTTGCACATAAAACTCTGAGCTTTTATTGTCTCCAAGTACATTAAAAAAAATCCCTGAGGGACTGAATGTTGGCTTCTTGCAGATGTGTTTTGCCATTCAGGATGTCTGATGTCTGAGTCAAGCCTGCTGGACCAGAGAGGACACTTCCTGTTTGAGCCTGAATGGCAGAGTCTGATTTAGGAAATTAGATAAAGAGACATTTTCAACCTTCTTTACCCATTCAAGACACTGTCTCACGCACCAAGCTCCTATAAAATAGTTCACCGGCAGTGGTGGTGTTTGTGGTCATTGTATTTATGTCAAGCGATTGTGGATGATTAGGAGTTGATTCAGTTCCATCTACGTAAAAGTAAGGTACAGTATGTGATTCACTACACAATATATTTCAACTTACCAGCAACTCTTTGAGCCACCAGCCCTTCGACATTGAATACTTCATCAGGTTCACAATCCCTTAAAGCGGGTGATGATGACGCAGCACTCAGGCTTGTCTGAGGCTCAAAGGCCTCAGTGGACTGGGACAATGAGCCTGGTGGGAAGATGTTGATTGGCCTGAGCTGGATCTCGGTAGTTGTAGACGGGGAAGCTTGAGAAGAAAGAATGGTTCCAAATGTTTTTAAGTCAGGGACAGGTGCAGGCTCCGAAATACTTCCTTTCACAGGTGACACCTGAGTTGGTGAATGATGACTGGTCTTTCCAGACATTGGACCGGACGAATGAGAATGAACAGCAGCATCCACCTCATAGGAAGCACTGGTTTGACTTTGAGAGACGGACGGCTGTGTGGTCACAACACTGGTTTCTCTCAGAGGAGCACTTTGGGACTTTGGCATCACAGAACGGATAGGTTCCAGGTCCAACATGAGGAGATTAAGTGTCTCTATTGATTTCTCAATCTCCTCTTGTGAGGCACTGTGGTGCTGAGGGAACTGTGGAAGACTCTGGTGAATGGGAATCATTGTCACAGACGATGGTGGCCCAAACATGAGTCCTTCTGTGACTGGCTCTTCAGGTACACCAAACCTCTGCCAAATATTGAGACCACGTTGGACGGCATCCCTGCTACTAGTGGTCCGGGTGGGAGCTTGTGGCATAGATTGTGCTTCTATACCAAATGACTGTGAGCGGTACAGATTCAGATGACCCATCGGAGAAGGTGGGACTGAATCACTTCGAGTAGCACTTTTGCCTGATATGCAAATTTGCTGTTCCAGTGTTTCCAGGGGCTTTTCTGGAACACTGCTCCCCAGGTATGGCACATGGTCCTGGCAACTGATGACAGATTCAGACTGGTAGTAAAGATCTGCCGGTGTGGCTCGGCCATCTGTGGAGGAGAATGTTCCCAAACTGTCCACACTGTTGCCCTCTTGACTGGTGGGCATTTCATCATCTAAAATGTCTGTTTCACGGTCAACATTACTATGATCATTCACATGGACCTCGGCAGGGACCAAGTGAAGTATCCCTCCAACAGCAGAGTTTGGGGAGGAGAGAGAGCCCTGACGATGCACGGGGCCCTCTAATCCACCTAGGAGCTGCTCCAGCTCCTGCTTTTCTTGAGGGCTGATGGGTTGCTGGTTGTGGTGAAGCACTTGGGGAATCTCCTCAACTGTGGAAATGTTTGTTTGGTTCACCAAAGTGGTCTGAGGGAGTAATGCCATTTCATCAGTTCGGTCCGTTTTAATGGAGGCTGTTGAGTTTCCAGAGTCGCTGCTCACTGACAAGGCGTGGTCAACTGCAGGTAGGGAATGTTCAATAGCAGTGGGTGGGAGCCCGTTGGCTGTCACGCGCCCATCAACAAACTCTTTTTTGCGGACTTTGGCATAGAGGCTCCCATCCAGAGGTCCTTGGGTATGGATGACTTCTGCAGCACAAAAACAACATATAATCATTAGAATTAAATACAGCCAGATTCAAGCATCAAACATTAAAATGGTACTTTGGTAATTAAAAAATAATGCCGCTCAATGTAACTGATAACATCTCTGCGTGGAGCTGTATGTTCCGCCCGTGCTCGTGCCGACTTCCTCCCATATCCCAGACTCTAAATTTCCCATAAGCGTGAATGTGAGTGTGAATGATCATTTGTTTCTGTGTGCCGTGTGACTGACTGACAACCAGTCAAGGGTGTACCCTGCCTCTCACCCACAGCCATCTGGGACAGACTCCAGACCTACAGTCTAGAAAATGGATGGAATATAATTGATTCACATTAATAAAAAATGTGAGGGAAAAGTGTGTGAGAGTGTGCTGGGATGGGGGTGGTTGTAGCTATGGTATAGGGAAATGTGTGGTCATTGCCAAAACAGCTAAATCAAACACTGGCTCACATCCACCTATTCTACCAACTTCAGGAAATGAGCAAGTCTTGTGGGTTCAAGTGTGGAAAGAAATATGACATTACAGCAGCCTGCCCTGTGCTTTATCAAGCCAACTCAGGACATTTGTGCCATTTGAACAATGCAGGTACTGTATAATAATAGCTGGATCGTGATTTTCTTATAATAGGAGCAACAAAAGAGGTGATGCCAAAAAGAGGCCACCAATACTAACTCATGAATTCATATTGGTCGATGCAGTTGGTCTTCAATGAACCCAGCAAATAAAAACTAATTAAAAAACAATGTATTTTTCAATGTAAGTTCATCCATCCATCCATTTTCTATTCCGCTTGTCCTCACTAGGGTTGCGGGGGTATGCTGGTGCCTGTCCCAGCTGACTTTTGGCGAGAGGCAGGGTACACTCTGGACTGGTCGCCAGCCAATCGCAGGGAATATACATTCACATACAGAATATATTATTCAGTCATGATTAACTCAGGAGTCTTTCACCTATTGCGTAAAATGCAAGCGCAGCATAATAGGTGGCATAGCATGATGACGCAGCCACAGAGATGCTCCCATTCAACTCAGTTCGAAAGTGCAGACATCAACCTGCCTACAACTGGTGAAAATCGGTCAAGTAAAATCAGATTTATGCTCGATAATGTTTCCTATGATTTTGTGATTGTGTCATGTTATTTCTCATGAGCAGTCGCTTTCAAGGTGAAAGTAAACAGGCAATGAAACGTGACACCACTTTCCTATCGATGTAAAAAAAAAAAAAAAAAAAGCTTGTCATCAATCTATCAAAGCATGAACAGTAGGTACAAACCCTGAACACTACCCGAACTACTAACTACGAACATTCAGTGTCAAGGCTTGAGGCTCCATCCCTACAATGTGCCCACATGAGCACTTGTCCTACATTTACACACACTGCAGCAAACATAGATAGAATTAATTTAATAAGCGCTCTCTTTACAGTATCTATTACTGGTACTTGATCTAACTTAAAATGATGTAACAACTCAGCCAATATTCTATCCTTAATCTTGCATTTATGACAGACACATTGAAATGACAGAAGCGCCTCATTAGGAGGAGGTTCCCTACCTGTGGAATCAGTGCATGGCAGCCCCAAACTAAAGTGGGAAAAGTCCTACAAAGGAGTCCCCAGTGTGGGACACGCACAATTATGCCGGCTAGAGAGTTGGTTCTGGCTACTGTTCCGTCTGCCCCTGTCTGTCTGGATCAAGACAGCCACCGCTGTTGCTTGCTGCTCAGTGACTTGTGCTGATCTGTGCTGTGTTGGTTATGTGGGAGGTCCCTTACAACAGCTTTTTGATTGTGGATGTGGGAGGTGGGGGGTGGGGGGGGGGGGGGTGCAGAGAAACTACAGTTTGAGAGAATGACAAAAATCCCTCAAGGTCAGGTTCTCTTGCAAAAACTCACTTTTTCGTATTACTTTACCCCACTTATTTCATGGAAATGACCAATATGTACCTACAAGTAAAACCCCACATATTACCCACGTCTTGTGCAATACTTCACGTTTGTCATTGTCATATACTGTAGATGGCATCGGCTCTGCAGGAGTTTTAGCGAAATCAATTCAATCTTAAACGAATGGATAATGCTTTAACCGGTTTTCCCCCTCATTTGATTAATAATTTTCAACTCCTTGGCTGTTTCCCCTTAAGTGCACAGTGTTATCTCCGTTTTTGTGAATTAATTATTTCCAAAAAGTTTGAAACTTGCAAAAAGTGAGGCAATTTTTCCCATAAAAAAATTCACGGCTTCACTCTATTGTGAGTTCTCAAAAATATACATATTAATTAATAAATCATCACTGTTTCATGGTTGAATACAGCCCATTATTCATAAAACAAAAACAAAAAATGCATATTTAAGCAAATTTGTATGTATTTTTTGCCTAAATTAAGCATTTCAAGCATAGAAATGGCTAAATTAATTACAGTACAACTATAGGGCGTTCAGAAGACGCATTCAAAGACATTGCGATATTATGTAGTAGTCTACACTGGTCACTAGGTGTCAGTAACGTTATTGTAATGTTAGGTGAGACACACAAGCACCAGACTTGATTACAGGAATAGCAAGCTTTGATTGCAGGGTTGAATAATCTCACAACAGGCACAATAATCCCTAACACGGGCTACTATTGCAGTCATAACCCAAACTCAAAAACCTCTGAACCCCAATGTCACTTCCTGTCCAGCCAAGCTGCTCAGCTGCCCTAGCACCGGAATACATTTACAGCAACACACACATGCATGAGTCTTATTTATGTCTTAAATAGCTTATTTGTCTTACAATGTCTATAATTGGGTAATACGAGAGTAAAAGTGACTATAGGGGTGTTATTTCATGTCTAGTAGGGCTCTAAATGTTAAAAAACAAATTAAGGAAATCGTAAACAAGTTTTCTATGCTCTAACAACAGAAATGGAGCCATTAACTGCCATAAATGAGGAATTATTATTGTTTAAAAATAATTAATCTGTTCTAGACACCCAAAAATATTACCCGAAAATTGCACTAGCAACTTCCTTTGGTCCCATGGCAGTATTTAGCAGCCACACTCTACAACATAAATGCAGTGAGTCACCAATGCATAGGTTGATACCGTACGGAGCAAGCTGACGAGTTTGTTACATGCAATATTGTACAAAAACCAAATCATACAAAAAAATCATACAGAAACTTGGGCATACGAAAACTGAGGTTTGACTGTACTGCATGTTTTTTGTTTAAAAAAGTGAAAGAATACCTAAAAACGAAGGAAAAAAGTGTTAATGCCACTTTCTCTCATGCAACGAAAGGCCCGGTTTAGTCATTCCTTTTTATCAAGCTCATGTCTTCACTTAGGAATGACGTGACTGATGAGTATTCACAGAATCCCCATTTGTACGTCAGGAAATCTAATCTGTCCTTTACACTTATGGGACTATTTATGGTGCGACTACGTCTGCTGCTGTTTTGTTTTGGAGGGAGTGAACTCAAGTAATCCTCGAAAATCAGCTTCCCTGGTGTTCCTTTGCTCAGAAAAGGTATGTGAATGTGTGATATATTACGCTGCACAGGCCAGTGTGTTTTTCATACTCTCCAGGGGGTTCATTTTTGCTGTACCATGCAAGCTCCAAAAGTCAGGAGGAGAATTTCTGCCTGTCTGACCCCCATAGCCTTTATAAATTATATAACAACCGGAGAGAGTCAAGCATGACAGTTTTGGCTGGAGTGACCACTTTGGTTATTCACAATCTAAAAAAAACTCACTATAAAGTTAAAATTGGACACATGAATGTCTACAGAAGCACAATGAGCCATCCCACCTGCAAGCGCCATCCATCTATCCTGTCTAGACAGTTTCAGATAAAGCTTATACAAATGCAAGAAGGATTAAAGCTGTTCAACCCATTGACTGGGGTAGGGTGTAGCCGAGATATTTTAAAGTTATAGGGGGCAGATGGTGCAACTGTGTGACCTTTAATCTTTGAACTCTGAACATTGAACTCTATGGCAACAGATCCTTCTTCGCAGCGGAAATAGCACGTTTCTTTGCAAGCTTACGTCGCCAAACATGCCCTGAACAACAAGTGCGTGTGTGCGTGTGTGTGTGTGTGTCTGTGTGTTTCCACAGTTGGGGGGGGCTTGCCTACCAACCACAAGTGTGACATTGAAAAGATTGGACATGTTTCCTCAAGCCTAAACTCGGACAGACAAGACAAGAATAAATGTCAAGCATTTAAATTCAGGAAGCACAAGAAAATAGGAAGCCTTAATAACTCTATATAATAACTATATTTAATCTTTTTAAATGTAGGTATGGATCTGGATAAAGATGTAAAAACAAGTGCGGTATTTTCCAGACTATAAATCACATCAGTCAAAAAATTCATCATGAAGAGAAATAACATATAATTCGCACTGGACTATAAATTGCATTTACTGGTATTTGTGATTTATCATGATGGAGCTATCATCAGAGCATGTTTTTTTTTTTTAGGATTGTCCCAAAAACACTCATGCTCCCAACAACATTTAATTCACAAGAGAAGAAGACGAAACCAGAGGGAGACGTCAATGTTTACACCAACAAGGAGACGAAACTCAAGCTACAGAAGCTGTAACAAGTCTAATCTTTTTAAGTATATGGATACAAAAACTATTTAATAAATGTCAGAATGTTCACAAAGAAGATACTTTTAATATGTGACATGACACCTGGACGCATCTCGCTGTGTAGAAACGTATCAAACAACACTTAATTCAAACAGACTGAAAATCATACGTGTGTATTTAGTTAGCCAGTGGCTGACACAGCCGCTACAATCTCCAAGCTAGACATAATCAGTGTCCTAATTAAATAACATTAATAACAATACCACATTTCTCAATCCACACAGGTATCATATAATTATAGTTGCACATTACTTACAGACTCAAAGCAGAAGCGTATTAGAAAGTATTCCGTCACAAAAAGCCAACAGTATGCTCTGTATCTTTCTATTTGTGTGCCTAACTGCGTCGCAAGCCCATCTCAATGAATTATTGCAGCCACCAGGTGTCGCCAAAAAAACCTACCACAACCACCGCACTTTAAAGGAAAAGTGCACTTTTTTTGGTTTCACAATCCTTATGTGAAACATGAACACATATTTCTTTCCCTTTTCTGTGCATTCAAGCGAGAGAAAACGAGTTAGTACGAGCCAGCTAACATTGCACGTCATGGGAGGTACCTATTTTGACTATGAAGCACTATAAATAAACAACAACACTTTATCGTTTTATATTCATGCTGTGATTGCATTAACAGCTATTGTATATTGATGATAACATGTAGTATTTACAGTATCTTGCCGTATTTTGATTATGTAAAACATTACAGAAAAAAAACTTCTTTCCTCGGCGCATTGATTTCACATAGCCCATAGGAGCTAAGCCGACTTCTGTCAACAACAGCAGCATAGAAACAGCGACGACACTTACAATGTCCGCTCTCATTGGGATGGCTGTGTCTTCCAGCACAAGACTTGTGCTCCAGTCCTCAGATAAAAAATGCTGACAGCAAACTAGCATCTTGTTGAATTTTAGTAGCGAAATTGAGAGCCAGTAGTATCCACTCTTCCGTCTGTCCCGTTGCAGTGGCTTGAGGCGTTGTGAGACTACTGGAGACTCGTGTTACCCCGCCAGATAAATATAGTTTTTCATATTAGCTGCTACAATAACAATATCGCTGTAGCTTGGTTAATATACAGGTCAGTTATGTAAATGGAACACTGTTGCCATTTTTTGAGGGTTTTTTGTTAGGGCTTTACAGTCAAAATAGGTACCTCCCATGACATGCATTGTTAGCTTGCTCACACTAACTTGTTTTCTCTCGTTAGAACGCACAGAAAAGGGAAAGAAACATGTGTTCGTGTTTCACATAAGGATTATACAGTAAATGAGGGGCAAAATTCCAAAAAAGTGCAGTTTTCTTTTAGCTTAAGGCAGCACATGTTAAATAATATAAAGTATATATTGTGATATGTAAGTTGCAGTGTGACCTATGCGCCGGAAATTATGGTGGTTACTTTTGCTGCTGAGTCCCTATTGCTTCAGTGGACTCTCACACACCTCAGAGTAGTGTAATATTTTAGTCTAGTAAATAATCTATATCTAAGCTATAGCTTGTATAGCATCCAACAGTGCCTTTATTGTGGCCAGAGCTTACATTATACACAACACCAAAGATCTACAACTTGGAGTAGCTAAATAAGCTCTTTCAGTTTATAAAATATTCATCAACATTTCAGTAAATCAATGTCTCTGAGTGCAAAGTCACTTGGATTGTGGGAAACAAAAAGGCCACTGTAAAAAAAGGAACACAGCTTTAAAATAAACACAAGAGAGAAACAGAATGACTGGCATTGACTACCATTGTATACCATTCATTTCCTTCAGCCAAAATTGTGAGTCTCTTGAAAAGCCATCAGCATTCATTAGTAAGCTTGCAAAAGGAAAAATCATAGGAGACAAATGACTAATCAGTATTTTATGAGTTGTTTCCAAGTGTCTTATTCAAAAGGTGAGCAGAAGCTTTGATGGGCTTGCAAGGTACAGTTTGGTGGACGGCAAAAAAAACAACAACGTTCAAACATAGACGCTTATGCTCCTGTTCTAATCAACGAATCTGCTGTGTTCCTAAACAGAAATATTGTAATATTAAAGGTGTTTCAATTTAAATATGGACAGGGTGTCTTAAGAAACCACCGACTTTCTGTTCTGTTACATGAGTTTGCATAGTTGTCTGTCTCTGTGAGCCCAGGGCATGGGTCTCAAACTCTCAAAAGGACACACATCACAATACAAGTTCCTTTCGGGTTAAATTCAACCTTATTATACAGTCTTGGCTTTTATGCAATCAGAGCAGTGGTTTGTTTGGAGTCAAAGCAACCGAAATCCCTTCACCAAGAAAAACAGGGCTTGTTGCCAATACAAACGGACAGACATTTCACCTCTGCATCTCCTTGGGTTAATGTCAAGTCATTCATTTGCATCTGATTTCTGTGACTTAATCCCAATAACTCACTCTCAAGCCTGTTCAGATGATGGATGTAAAGAGGCCGTTGAAGCAGAGTAAAAAAAAAAAAAAAAAAAATTGTGTCCACGCCAGATGGGACGGATTTGTGCCAAAGGCCGCCAAATGTACACAAAAAATTGTTTTAATTGAGTGAATTACACATCTCTCAAAATATTCAACCAAACTGAAAATTGCATTGCACCAGATAATATCATGTACTCATTAAAGTCTGAGAAAAAAGCTACAATATAAAACATGACAATATTTCTCCTCCCACAATGGTCACCTAGCTTTTCCGCACCATCAACTGTCATAGTCCTTGTTTTGACTGACTACACTCAATGCCTGATATCAGGTCAAGGGTCGTAGGGCATTTACGATCAGGAGGCCAAAGATCTGGAGTCACCTTCCACTGGAAATACAACCTGAAAGAGTATCCTGTTTCAAACCTCAACTAAAGACCTATTTTTAGTTGATGTTTGATTACTATAACACTGAAATACACCAGTCAAGTCAGAACAATCCTTGAAACCAAGAACAACAATAGACTGCTATATTTCAGCAAGTTGCTTCACACTATCATTTAGTGTTACATTAAACAACCCTTTTCTTTTTAAAATATAGACACAAAAAAGTGTGGAAAAAATGTATTTCTACTGTTATAAAGATTATAACTGAGGGCCAATCCTGTAGAAAAAATTACAGTATTTTGCGGACTATAAATCACTCCGGAGTATAAATTGCATGTTTATATACAAAATCAACCAAGGTCTAAGAATAATCTAATGCAGAAGTGTAATACAGACATTTGATATCATAAAATGGCATTAACGTCAAAAATCAAGTCAAAAATCTACAATCATGAACAGAAAAAAAACATTTGTAAGTCGCACTGGACTAGAAATGACATTTATTTTGCAATATTCCGAAATGGGCAAGTTTTTCAACTTCAAAATGGCACACAGAACAACAGGCTGACTATGTGTCCACACATTAACAGTTATTCAGTCACACAAACAACATACCATGGAGACTGAATAGGCTACATTAACATAAGCTAGCGAGTCCAACAAGCAAGTTAACAATAATCAAGTTCACCAAGCTCCCAATCTCATTCCACATCATTCATTCCACTGAAGTCTTCATCCTCGGTGTAACTTCTGCTGCTCGATTACCGTTTTTTGGGTTGCATGTTTTACTACCTGTAGTTTTTCATCTGCAAAATATGAGTTCTTTTTTGGGAGTTTCTCAGTTGTGTTTCAGTGTATGTTTTAGTTAATTTTTTCAGTGGTACAGGAACAGCTTGTAGCTGTCACAAGCCAAGAGCGCCCTCTTGCAGCTGTTAACGGTAATGTTCACTCCTCGCTTCATGTCAGTCAATATGAGTTAACTTTTAAAAACCTGTTGAATTAGATATAGGGTGGAACCTTGGTTAGCATCATTAATCCGTTCTAGAAGGTCCGACTCTTAATCGAAACATACAGAATAGATTTTTCCCACCAGAACTAATGTAAATCCAGTGAATCATTTCCAGAAAGTCAAAAATGTTAATGCAAAACACGGTTTTATAGTTTCACGGAGTGGATTAATAACACCGCAAGACACGCGGCATATTGTACACTAACTGGAAAAGGTATGCAAACCGAGGCAAAATATTGAGGTAAATTTCCGACGAAAAAACATGCTGACCGGGGCATACGGTAACCAAGATTCCAATGTACCTAGATATATTTTGATGTAGAAATCGCAGGACCAGCCAAACTATGAAAAAAACTGCAACTTATAGACAAGAAAATACGGTACAGCTAATGTTGTGTGTCCTTATCAAGTTAAGTGTTATGTAAGACTACAGTCCTTTTTTTTTAAAGTCACCATAAAGCACTGGCAGAATTTATGATAAAAGTTGACTTATCAGTTTAATATTTGTAACGCGAGTGTGTAAGCCATAGCGGTGAGCTCTCAGCATGCGTAGGCACGGATGCCGGACAAAGTGATGTGTGATAGTGAACAACTATTAGCCAATGTGTGAATGAAATTAATTTCTAATAAACTCCAGAACTTCTTGTTGTACATTTGCATAATCATACAGTCAAAATAAGGTCTTACAATGAAGGAGATCAACTCAGGGTCTAAAAATCGGCAGATGTGGACCACGGGCCACCACCGTGGACCATAGTCACATATTGTCAAAAGCATCAGTCGAAGAATTTTAGCAAACTTTAAACGGCTTCTTAACAAGGCATTAACTTGGAAAAGTGTGTATGATTCGCACAAAAGAGCCTCAGATTAGTGTGGAGGAGTCAAACCTTTAATTCCTCACCGGGAATGACTTTCTTCATAGAAAGATTACAAACCTACTCCGAGTGTTTTGCCAAAGGTATGTAGCAGGTTTTACACATTGTAAACTCTTAAATAGGACAGAGTTAGATACATAAACACATTTTTTCTCCTGCCACCCACCTTTTTCAGTGTACAATGTATCTCATGGGTGTATCTTCCCACTGTCATTGGTGACCACCACTTATTGACACATCATTTTGTCAAAGAATGGCATTTAATGCCCAGAATAATTCTATACGCCGTGGACTTACTGTCGGTGGATGAATTTAAATTTGATTAGATTTTACCCTTTAACCAATTTCTCTACCAAACCCTGCTCAACTCTTCCTTGCATTGAGTATTGTTACCTTTATCAACACAAAAAATAAGTCAACTTCTGAAACCAAAAACCAGTTAGGTGGCACAACCCAATGTTGAGTCCAACAAAAACATACCTTCTAGTTGTAAACACTGTGAATTGCTAATTCAAAGCGTAAAAAGCTTAAAAGTAAAATGCACGTTTCATTATTTGCAAGAACACTACTTCTTGCTTGTATCTGAGACCCTGAAGGGTATACAATGTGTCCTCTATTCCTTCTTGCCTCCAAAGGCCACTTATCAGAAAAGACAGTGGTGAGGCCAAATACCAGTGGAGACACACTGGTTTCTGAGAAACCGTTTTTTTCCGCATCCCATCCAAGCAAAATACAACAGTGAGAGTGAGTGATTGAAGTACAGTAGATCCTCCAATTTTTGCAAAAGCAAGTGATTGATACGCCCATAAAAATGTCTATTTCTGACACACGGCTTGCTCCTTCCCCTCCAAACCTTACTGCTATCTTGATGTTGACATTCTCCTCTAATTTCGGATCAAAATCAAAAGTGAAAGTAATTTTTTGATTACATTCAGGTACAGAACCCCCCCATTTTCTTTTCAATTGCCATTGTTCACACGCGACACAATGCGGGTTTAAGCCCAAGTATGCCTCACACATTTATTAAAAGAATTTAAAGTATAAAATGTATAGGCACTAACCACTAGTGAATGATATTGTAAGATGATTGATGAACAGAAGGAATCACAGACACAGTGTAGCCTCTAGCCTGGTTGTCAGGCATGCGCTCGCACTAGAGGCTAGCAGGCCAGAGAAGGTGTTTCTTCAAGCCGTGTCTACATCAGCCACACTGCTTGCCCGATAATAGATTCATTTCTGTTCACCTCGCTGCAAGTTTTGAGGTGGGACTGACCGTCGAAGCGCTTTTGCGACTCACATCACACAACTACGATGCATTTAAAGACCGGCGAAGAAAGTTCGACATCTCAACACGAAAAACAAAACACAAAAAAATATTGTCAGCGAAGCATAAAGACATACACATGTAAAAGTTGTGGGCTTTGTCGCAGTGGTACATGCATGCTGGACATTTTACCTGTATTATCACAGACTTATAAATTATTACTGATAGCCTACCGCAATGTACAGACTGTAAGACGTTACTTTTTTCACAAGCTTTAAACTCTGTGACTTAAACAACGATGCGGCTAATTTATGGCTAAAATAACTACTGTTCTTATGACGCTTCGAGTGTAAAAACAAATAGTAATGCATTCCCGCAATAGAATTAATATCACATTTTGAAGTCTTATGCACTGTGTTTTGATCTGACAAATCTTAAGTAAGTTTGGTCAAGATTAGAATTACTACTGTACAGCCTGTGCTAGGACAGCTTGGATCGTGGCAGCTGAAAAAAGCGATCACACATCTCACTGGAGCTCACGAGTGATACTGGGAACACAGAAGTACAGGTAGGATTGCAAGGTTTATAGTGTGTCTTTCTGTGTCAATATCCCATGTTACAAAGTGGACACATGCGGCTCACAGACAAGTGTGTCCTATATACAGTATGTACAGTATGTTTTTCTCTTTAAATTTGGTGGGTGATTGATTTTGTCAATATCTTATACTGTATTCAGGTGCGCTCAACTGGAATTTACGGTACTTCTGGAGAAAAAACAAGACCAAAAATCTGCAAATGTTAATTTGATCTAAAATAGATCAGAAAGCATCCGCGAGGTCCGTGCGGCTCCGTGCGGACAAGTTATGTCTTTTTCGCACCCACGCCCCCCTCAAGCAGCCCTTTTCATGCGGAAAATTCCCGCTCTACGCACCTCCAAATTTTTCTAACTACGCGGACGGAGACACGCCGAAAAAAATGGCATACGAGCAGGAGATCCTCGCAGCTGAAGTACAGAAATATCGGCAGTTATGAGGCAGCCTACCCTGGCGCACAGTAGTTTAAACATAAAGAAACACTGAAACAAGCTGTGTTTGAGGTCAAGTTGTTTGTTTTTTATTTTCTTTTGCCGTGTTCAGCATACCTTTTGCCGGGGTACAAGTCCCTGTGGTGGGAAAAATGACGAGCTGCTATTGCGAGGGAGAAGAGGACCACCTTCTCTCCCTCTTCTGTCGAGCAGCAAATAAATACAACACAATTCCTCTTCTTCAAGAAGTAGACGCGCAAATGTCGCCATGTTGGAAGTCAAGTAAACAATGGCAAACTTCTTCCGCTGTAGTTTAGTACCGTGGCAGGCGCATGTTTTCGATACACTGCGCCTTGCAGTTTGGGAGCAGACCCCGCACGGAGTATAAAGTCAGGATTTGTGAAAGTACAACCCAGCCTTAAGTATGGCGGTGAGCTAAGTTTTCTTGGTAACACATACACACTGAATGGACTCCCTTTCCCTAGTTTGACCTGTTGTTGTTCAGGAGGATAAGAAATTCCTTGACTATACTTGATTGTACCTGGCAGCGCCAAGTCGGCAGCAGTTGTAACGGAAATTACACACTTGGTGGGCAACACCCAAATGTGTTTCTAAACCTTGGGAGAACACAAGCCAGAGTGTAATTTACACACAGCCACACACACTCTAACTCTCTCTGGAGTAGAATAAGAAGACATCAATTCTATTTTTGCAAGCACTATTTGCAACTGCCACCTCATGTGGCTTTGGCACTTTATGAGCAGTGATAGCCTAACAACCTTTGACATTCAGTGTGTTAAAAATACACGGGGAAAATTATGGGCAGTGTTCTTTGAATTTGCATTTTATGCTTGAGTTCACCATGATAGACTTTGTTGTGCTGATTGGGGTAAATCTGTGTAATCCATAACAGACTCATTCAGGCTTTAATTGTCTCCTGTCTACAAGAAGCACTGCCACTACAGTAGGTGGTCATGTAACACACTGATGTACTTCCAAAAAGCCTTCAGTTTTGCAGGTAAAAATATCTTAAAGTAAATATTGTTCGCAAAATCCCCGGCTAACAGTGAAGTCTAAAGTAATCTGACTCTGTGGTTGCATGTAGTATGTTGTTAACTGAGAAGCAGCACGGTCTCATGACTGCATGCGTGAGAAGGAATCATGATTCTATGCAGAGCTGCCAACATTCGGTGTGTGCAATCTACCTTCCCATAGGTGGCGCATGGGAGTTTTAAAATCAACTTTTACACAGGCGCAGCACAATGAATGAGAGTATGGTATAAAATGTATTTGATTTAATTAATTCAATTCAGACAAAGAGACCAATTAAAGGCTGAGGAAGTTTTTGCAGTTCTTTTTTTTTTAATATTGAACTTGTTAACTCTTTTTAGAATTTTTACAAGTTACAGTGTTCCCTCATTTAACACGTTCCAAAAAATACCAGTTTTAAGTGAAATCCATATAGTAGAAGTTGATTTGTTTTCGTTTTTTATATGTTTATTCGTTCATTATGTATTTTTTCGTTTACAGGATATGTTTTTTCATGTATTATATATGTTTTTTTTCGTTTACAGTGCATGCTTTTTCGTTTACAGGATATGTTTTTTTGTTTATTATATGTGTTTTTAATTTACAGGATATGTTTTTATGTTTATTATATACGTTTTAACTCCTCACCACACACTTTATACACATTTCTCAGACATGAGAAAATATATACAGTGTGTTGAACACATAGGGGGCCTTAAAAGTGCGGTCCAATGGCTGAATCAGCGATGTAGTGTCTCCAAAATAAGCCTGTCTCATCCACATTAAAAACTTGTTCAGGCATATATGCCCCTTCCTCGATAATGGCTTTAAATTTGTTCACGTATGCCTCTGCCCAGCATCCACAGAGGCGGCCTGTCCATGGTCTTGTTGCAGACAGTTAAAGCCCTTTTTGCATCCTTGTTAAAATGTATTGCTGCTATCGTCCTTATTTTATTTTCCTCTTTATGGTACGAACTGAAGATTCATTTATTCCATAATGAGGTCCTACAGCTGCATAAGTTCTACCTTCCTTCAGCATGTCCAGAATTCCAACTTATTGTGCAATGTTTAGGATCTTCCTCTGCCTTTTGGGTGCAACCGCAGGTGCCTTTGTCGATGCAGAACGTTTAGTTGACACTGTGAGTTTTGTCGGGGCGAAAACTCGCAAACATACAATGCTAAGGAGCCACACTGCTAGCAATCAAACGATTATGTAATTTAGGCAAGCTGAACGCATTCTGTAGTCTACAGGACACATTGCATGGAGGAGATTGATTGATGGTCTACGGTCCCTTAGCCAATCGGGACGCACAAGACAAAGCTGGTTCTCCCTTAGCGAAGCAGGACGCAGAACACAATGCGTTCATACGCTGTTAAAAAAAAAACCCAAAACATGCTACACGGTAAAACATTGCACACAAAAAAAATCAGTGTAATAGTGAGGCTGCGTAAAGTGAACCGCATTGTACCCCTGTATTAGGGGTTTTCATTAGCTGTAAAATATAAAGTACTAAATATAAGATATAGCTATAATATAAAATTAAATAATAAAATTGTTATTCAAAATGTTTAATATTTCATTCTGTGTGTGATGAATTTATAGAGTAGACGAGTTTTACTGTTTGAATTGAACGATTTCCAGCGATTTCCAGAAGGCTTTTGTGGAATCGGGAGGAGTCGGCAGCTCTGTGCTCTGTGAGATTATCGTCAAATATTTAAGCCAGCCAGACAAGCAAATCAGACGTACAAGTGAAAAAACAACAAACTCTATGGCGGATGTAAAAACATGTTGACTCTCTTCAAAAGTTTGGCACTCAGAAGAAAAAGTGACACGCTCGCTGCTATTTCTGAGGGTGTAGCATTGCTTCCTTTTTTTGGGGGTGATGAAGAAAGTACCACTTTGGTCGCATTCAATCAACAGACTGTCCATGCCTGTGGCGAACCAGGAATGCTGCACACAACGCCCGAGGAAGCAACAGAACCAGGTCCCACAAGGCTTCTATGAGGTTAAAAGTTTGCCGCAAATGAATTTAGTGGTAATAGCACTTCTCCTCCCTTTCATGGCAATAAACAGGAACTATTATTGTAGTTCCCATTTCTTTCGGGGATGATTTGATGATGATATCCTAAACTCGCTTGTGCTTTTCAGTCACAATTTTTAACTGACCTTGCTGTAGCAGCAGGAATCGGATTCGATAAAACAAGTCCGCAACCGTGTTTGATTAAAAATTAAATTCTTTTAATTGTTTAGAATTGTTTTGTTTTCTTATGTTTGCACCACGTACCTAAATGTCGTCAAATACAGTGGAACCTTGGTTAGCGTCATTAATGCGTCCCAGAAGGTCAGAAGCTAACCAAAACATACTCGAATTTAATACATTTTTCCCAAAACAAATCATGTAATTCCAATTATAACATTTTCTTATAGTTATTTTTAGTTTTGCAGGCAGAAAACACTTCAAAACACATATAAATGACAAATGGAAGCTATAAATGAACATTGAACGTTACTTTCACCTTCATTAAAGACATGATTGTTGACAAAGACGGTGATGCGGCAGCGAGATCCACTCAGACACCACCTGTGTGTTTTGCTATGAGTTATTTATTGAATTCAATAGTGTTTCAGGAGAGGCAGAAACTTGTGGCCTAACTGTGTTAGTTACGGACTAAGAACTAAAGACAACTTCATCATAGACGGGTGACGGACATCCGGCCCCTGTTTGCATGTGTTAGTAAACTACTAGGCTGCTAACAAGGACGTTTTGTGATAAAAATGCATTAAGAATACAGTTGGACTCACGCAGTGTATTAATAAAATGACAAGCCATGCGGCTAACTGGAAAACGTCTGCAAAGCATTGCAAATGTTTAATGTACATTTTCAACATTAACCGAAAAACACGCTAACCGGGGAGTAAGCTAACCGAGGTCCCACTGTATTATTGTTTTAGATTGCAACATATGATTAATAATGATGTCTGGAATTCATGTTGAAATACAATAGTAAGCAAATGTACTCACCTTCGGAAGTGTCCTCACAATTCTGGTTGAAGTTCTCATAAGAGTCCCAACGAATCAGAGGATCTTGTGTGTTGTAATCCACAGAGACGCTCGGCCCATTCTCTAGGTGATCCATACCTTGACCAGAAGTACAAAAAGACAGAGCAGCAATGTGAATGAAACGTCCAAAATTGAAACAGCAATAGTATGCCTATATAGACAGACACATTGATTCTTACCATGCATTTTTTCTGGGCCAAAGGAAAAAATAAACTCCACCTTCCCATATTCTGGAAACCTCTCATCTGCACATAGGAAATAATCAAATATATCACATTTGGGAAGTCTATCGTACTCATAAATGTGTCAGTACCACAGTAGAACACATCAAATGGATTAAATATTATTCAATAATTTGCAATTTGGCGTAATTGCAGTCGTTGTGAGGGGTCGTATTGCCTACCTTTGAACGTCTCATCTAGTTCGTCTTTTCCAAAGATAATTCCCAGGTCATGAACAGCACACGTGTGAAACTGCACCCGGAAAATCACATCTCGGCACGGACCACAATAACGTTTGTGGTAGCACTTGAGCTGCAGAATGAAAGTCATCGGATGAGACTGATAAGGAATTGCAGAAAAAAAAGCATGACATCCTTGGTGACAGCACTTTCAATGCACAAGGATAAACCAAGTTAAGGAGGAAGTACAGTATACTTTACTATACTGTACTATACAGTACAGTGCACATATAGACAAACAACCATTCACACATTCAATTAGAGCTTCCAATTAAGCTAGCGTGTTTGTGAAATGTGAGAAGAACCCAGAGTACCCGGAGAAAACCCACACATTCCCGCAGACGACATGCAAACTCCACACAGACATGTTGTAACGGAGATTCAAACCCTCGAGATCCTGACTGTGAGGCTGCCATGCTAACCACTAGGTCACCGTGCGGCCGGCAACAAGATGTTGTGATAGCAAATCTATAACAAGCACCATAACAGAACAAACCGACCCAGACAAACACATTGTTTTTCAGCGGTGTCTTCAGCAAAACACCTCATTTCAGAGCCTGCTAGTTTTGTCTCTAAATATACTGTACATAAACCTCAACAAATAGTTAGCACATGATAAAAATTCCCGAATGGACGCGTATTCAACGTTTTTCCCATAAGGCTTTGCGGTGACAGTTCACATTCATCATATCATATAGAATAACATAAATATACACATAACTCAACAAAAGCACAACATTTTTGTTTTTGCTCCCAGTTCAACTCAAAGTTTAAATACATTTTTTTTCCAAGTACACAAAAGGCGTATACAGTAGTCCCTCGCCACTTTGCTGTTAAAATTTTGCAGCTCTAATAACGTTTTTTCATAGATATATTAATTGATTAATCAAGCTGTTTTGTGGTTGAACACGGGCCATCATTAGAAAGCATTATTAACAGCATATTGAAGCATTTTTTCCTAGATTAAGCAATTTCAAGTATAAAAATTGTTAAATGAACTAAAATACAAATATAAGACATTCAGAAAACGCATTCAAAGACGTTGGGAATGATATGTAGTATTCGACAGTACGCTAGCCACTAGGGGTCAGTAATGTTACTGTAATGGTCGTTGAGACAAACTATCGCCAGAGTTGATAGCCGGAACAACAGACTTTTATTGCAGGTTTGAATTACCTCACGACTGCCACACTAATCCATAAAAAAAATCCCTAACAAAAAAACAGGCAACTGTTGCAGCTAAAACTACAAAATGAACCCCCTACGTCACTCCTGTCCACCCGTCTCTAATCTCCCTCAAGACATTTATATCAACACACAAGCACAAGTCTTATTTATGTCTTAAATGTCTTATTTACTCTTATTATGTCTACTATATTGGGTAATACAAGTGTAAATGTGTCTATAGAGGCGGTATTTCATGTAAACCGAATGTCGTAAGCAGCTTTTCTATGCTCTAACTACGAAAATATTCCATTTCTAAATAGGGAATCCTGGTTCACAAAACTTCAGTTATCATGGCCGGGCATGGAACCAATTATTGAGGGACAAACAAGGGATTACTGCACAGTTAAACTACACATTTTGGAGTGGCCTTTTATCGTGGCCAACCTAAGCCACACTTGTGCAATAATCATGCTGTCTAATGAGCATATTCATATGCCACACTTATGAGGTGGATGAATTATGGATGCATTTTTGAGAGAGATGTACGTATAAACAGTTTTAGATCTTTGAGTTCAGCTCATGAAAAAAAAGCATTGTGTTTATATTTATGTGAGTGTGTACATACACACAGTATACAGTATACAGTATATATCGGTACACAGAGCTAACGTCTCAGTCAGCCGAAGCGCTTGGCAGAATCCAATAATCAGTCTTGAATAAAAGATGACTTCTCGGCTCTGCTCAGGTGCTAAATGGAATGGCCTTAGACTGTACTTACTGTAAGTGTTCAAATTCCCAAAGTTAAAATTATGGCCCTGAAAAAATGCAATGGATAACATTACGGCCTGGATAAGAGAAGATGCAGAAATGTAGCTGATGTTGACATGATTTCTCTGCTTGTCTATAAACCAAACTTAAGACACTCACAGGTGCTATCCAAGATTATATATTATGTACAATTACGTATTTATTTCCCACCAATATACAATAATATACTTGTGCACCCCCCATCTCTCTTTCTCCAAGCGTAAACAGAACTTCCTCTCAGGCAGGAGTCAAACTTTTATTGCAAATTGCTATTTAGGTGTCATTCTTTCCAGCAGCACAGGCTGCTAATGAGGACCTTTAAACAAAGTTGGGGAATGTGATCCAGACCCCCTAAAACCTGTTTTTTAATGATGTTTCTATGAATGAATACTATAAACTCCACATGCTCTTACTGCATTCTTCCAATGTCAAGTTGTAAAAAAACAACAGGATTTCCTCCTAAGTAATAAAAATGATCTCCACATCGCAACAGCTGTTAATCGGTGATTAACATTTTGGCTTTCTTATTGCCAAAAAATTGAAGTAAAAGAAAAGTCTGACTGAGACTCAACATTTTAGCCACAGCTAAGAATGTACAGTATATGTTTAAATTAACACAATATTATCCAGCGTCAGACACAAAAATAACCTTCTATATAAAATACTGTATATTACAGTTTATTACGGTTAATTGGTTCTAGACCCGACCGCGATAAATTAATTTCCACAAAGTAGGATTCAATATTAATAAATGGAATATTTTTGTAGTTAGAGCATAGAAAGCCTGTTTATGTTTATTTTACCATTATTAGAGCCCTGTAGACATGAAATAACACCCCTATAGTCACCTTTACGCTTGTATTGCCCAATATAGCAGGAATAATAACAGGAAATAAGCAATCTTAGACATGAATAAGACTCACACGTTAGCAATGGCAGCGTACTTCCTGGTGTCTCATCAATGTAATGTTACTGACACCTAATGACCAACCAGCGGGCCATCTGCATGTCTCTTGCAATTTTCCCCATTTTTGCACGTAGCCAGCACGCAGGACCATGTAAGTCGGGATGTAAGGACCGCTTAATTTTTTAAAAACTGCAATAGAGTGAGGGCTGTGATGTAGCAAGGGAAGAGTGTATATTTTAGTTATCAGTTTGCGTACCGCCCGGTTAGCGTAAAATATGGCTTGCATCATGTCGTGTTATTGATACACTGGATGAGTCCAACTGTGTTGTAACATATTTTTATCACAATCGTTCCTTTTAACATGACAACCGGAACAGGAAGTCATTGTCCCCCAGCTCGGTCGCCCGTCTATGATGTCATGAACGGTTGACTCTGTAGTTCTTTGCTAACTAAGACAGTTACACCACAAATATCTGCTTTTCTTATTCATCACGGCTGCAAAATAACCCAAACGGAGCAAAAAGAAGGTTGCAAGTGCCAGCATTTTGATAAAGAAGGTGAGAATTCAAGAAATAACTCATGGCAAAACACGAAGGTGGTGTCCTAGTGGATCTCGCTGCTGCCTCACTTTGTCAACTATCAAGCCTTCAATCAAGGTTAAAAGATGTTAAATATTCATTTATCCATTTTATTTGTCATTCATGTGCATTTCCAATTGTTTCCTGCATGTAAAACTAAAATTGCAAATCTATACCATTTTTGGGTGTTTCTACTTTAAACCTTCTTTCTTTAACTATTTGTTTTCACTGATGCACATCAGTCATTTAACTGCTGAAAAATATTGAAATCCTTCCCAAGGACTTGTCTTTTGGTTTAAGAAATGTAAAACTACTTCCTACATCAGTAGCAGTAATTATTCAATGGAACGCTAACATGCATTTGTTTGGTTAAATCCAGTTGCTGACTTTTTGCAAGACAAACAACGACCATACACGCATTGTTTAAGCACCAGCATTTGTTCTTACCAGAATGTCCCCTTTCAGAAGCAGACCGGGTTCAATGGTGATGCAAATACTTGTCTGACCGTCTCCTTGAACATTACTGCAAAAGAGGAAAACAGACGATAAGAGCTGTGCCTTCACAGTTACTACAAACACTTCATTGGTAAATGCATTTGATATTTTGCAACATCTTTCTTTTTAAAGCTGTTGCTGTGTAATGGTGAGCACAACATACTCATCATCTGCTTACAATTATTTTCTTTCAAAGTGGCCATCGCTGAGTATAATCACTGAGCTGGACTAATTCGGGGTATTAGTGTCTACATGACTGTCTAACGACTGGTGGAGTGGATCAAAGTGTGGAGAGTGCTAATAGGGAACATGTGAGGGGAAAAGTGGGAAGGAATGTGATTTGGGGCTTTGTGGGAGTCTGGAGGTAAAAGTGCACGACTCTTCCACTATTTCACGCACTTTGTGCAAGCTCTCACAATATGGAAGACTTTACGAGAGAGATTTGCATTGGATGGACTGGTAACATGTAATATTAATTGGAATTAAGCGTTACGTTTTAAGACGCACGTAGCATTTTTCATTGGCTCACATGGTGTTGGAGATCCAGAGCATGGGGATGTATAGCTACTTGTTGTAGATAGATGCTATGTGGGGCACCCCCTCCCTGGAGGCCGGCGCAAGATGAGGCAGCGTTTGTAACAGCCAATGACAGAAAAAGCCACCTTAAGCCCACCAGATGGCAACAAACACAGGTAGGCTATTATACATGACAGCTGTTCTGTGCCCACCGGTGGGCAAATAGGGGATGTTTTTCTTACTGAAGAATATTAAAAAACAGCAAAAAGAAGACACAGTTAATGTGTGTTCAAACAAAGGTTAACATATGTTTAAAATTATATAATCCCTCTGAAAATAGTCAAATATGATGGCTAAACATTCAAATCAAAAGAATTAAATGTTAAAACAGATTAACGCTGCAACAAATAATTGATTAATCATAGATTAATTAATCGACAACCCTTTTGGTATTCAATTAATAGTTTTTGGTTGAAAAATGTAAATATCTTCTGATTTCAGACTCTCAAATGTGATTAAAAGCAGACCTATTATCTTTGTGTTTTACGCAAAAACAAGCTATTCACACACATCAGGTTTGACTTTGGAAATCAGTGATGGACATTGTTGCCTGTTTTCTATTTTGCGGGCCAAATCATTAACTGTTTGTGTTTGGTTCATAGTGATTTGGTCCATATAGGGCCGATTACCCGAATAATCGAAACAACAAGCTTCAGATTAATCGACAGAGAAAATAATCATTAGTTGTCTCCCTAAAATAGATGATATTTTAAATGTGTTAAAAAATATGTTGGCCAGCAAAAGTTTGCCATTGTTTTCGTACAACAATGAAAATTTTAAATGTTTTGTTAATTTTTGCATCTTAAAAGTGGAACCTCAGTAAGATAAGCTCTGCTTCTTCCTACTCCTTTTTGGACATTGTGAACGGTAACATGAAACATTTCAATGTAACCTATATGCATGTTCGAAATAAATTAAACCATTACACCATTATCAGTTAGCGTCATTAATCCGTTACAAACGATCCGAAGCAAACCGAAAGGTATTCTAACCAAATCCATTTGTTCGCATGTTCCCAATAACCCAAAAATGTTAACACAAAACACTACTCTGGTTTCCATGCTAACACGATGCTAACAGGGATGTTGTGTGATAAAAATCCGTTAAGAGTTGACACAGTTGGACTAACGCAGTGTATTTTAAAGGATGCGCGCAATATTGTACGCGAGCCGGGGAATGTATGTGAACGTTTGCAAATATTTCTGGACTCGAGAATCATCAGAGTCCCAGGAAAATCTTGCAGACTTCCACAAAATTGCCTGTTTGCTTGTTTCACTGCCCCCGAGTTACAAATAACAATAGGAAAGACAATGGTAATGCGAACGTGCCAGTCAGGGGGTAGGCTGCAAATGAAAATGACTTTTTAAATAATTATTTTTATTGCTAATACAAGCATTTGAGTGTCATTATGTGTAAAGACTTACTAGATTCCAGATGTGTAGACGGGCTGCATGGCCTGGTATATTTTGAGGAAAGGACGACATCCTAAAAATAAAACACAAGGGGTGTCTCGCACACAAGCATTTCGGAACATTATGAGAACATGTGTGAGTGCACGGGGGGTTAACCTCCTTTCGACTCAAAGTTGGGAATCCCGTGCATGATGACATGGTGAAGAAACAAGGGCTTGTTGTTGATCTTGATGTGTCCACTGAGCAAACCACTGAAGTACTCCACATACCTACACATGACAGGAGGAGAGAAGCACCAGCTGTTGAATTTATTCCTTGTAATGGACCCTTACACTTAAAAAATGCCAGTAGTACAGTAGCACAGTAATCCCTCGCCACTTTGCACTTTGAATTTTGTGGATTTACTCTCATGGTTAATCAAAAATATACTCCTGATCATAATTTTAAGACCAGTTTAAAAATTGCAAGAATTTATATTTTGCACTGTTGGATTTTAAGGAGCTTCAAAATGCAAAAAGAAGATAAAGGAATGAGACAAAAAGTGCTTGAATATGCAATTTATTGCAAACAAGCATTAAAGGGATAGTTCAGACTTTTTGACATGAAGTTGTATGACATCCCCATCAGCAGTGCAGTCCATCAGCGGTGACATACCCCACACTTCTGGTCGGATTTTGGTGAAAAGGAACATAGCTCCAGTTAGTTGGTGGGGTCACTTAAGTAAAGAGTTTGGCTTCTGAAAACAATATACATTCAAAAGAGTAACACATTTGCATCACAAAAATGCAGCGTTCGCTGACGAAGCTCTTCGGATGAGGAGCGAAACGTCCGACACATTCTTCACAGAAGTACAGATGACGTCTCAAGAAGCCTTTCCCTCGACATAGAAAAACAAAAAAAACAAAAACAAAACTCCCCTAAAATAGAAATAAAATGTTCAGAAAATGTCTCAGTAATGAGGAGCTGCACCATTCTTGTTAATCGCCTCAACAATTGGTTTGCGCATGCTTGATGCCAGTGTGTCCAGGAGGCTAGTGGTGGGAATGTTGCTCCAGGTGGTGAAGATGGCTTCACAGAGGGCATCCACTGTCTGGAACTGATGTACATTTTTGTAAACTTCCCCTGACATCTATCCCCAAATGTTCTCAATTGGATTTAGATAAGGGGAACACACAGGATGGTCCAAAAGAGTGACGTTATTCCTCTGGAAGAAGTCCTTTGTTAGGCAGGTATTGTGAATTGCAGGGTTGTCCTGTTGAAAAACCCAGACGAGGGCCTTCAGTGATGAGGGATGCCCCCTGCAACATCTCCACATAGCCAGCTGTCGTTTAACCCCCCTGCACAACCTGAAGCTCCATTGTTCCATTGAAGGAAAAAGCATCTCAGGTGGGAGCTCCTTGTCATGTCAGTAACGTCTGAAGCCATCAGGACCGTCAAGGTTACATTTTTTCTCATCAGAGAATACAACTTTCTTCCACCTTTCAATGTCCCATGTTTGTTGCTCTTGTGCAAATTCTAAATGGGCAATTTTGTGGTGTTGAAAGAGACGAGGCCTTTGAAGACGTTTTTTTATTCTTAAAACCCTTCTCTCGCAGATGCCGCCTGTTGGTGATCGGACTGCACTCGGCACCAGTAATAACCTAGATTTGGGCCGAGGATCGTGTCGTGTCTTGACGGACAGCCAATCGGATTCACCGCCTCAGGGCCGGTGACATTTTTTTGGGTCTACCACTTGACTTTTTTGATTCATAACCCTCAAGATCCTTTAAGAAGTTTCAAATGACTATCTTACTGCGTCCAACCTCAGCAGCAACGTTGCGCTGCGAGAGGCCTTGCACATGCAGCTCAACAATGCGACAATCCGCATTCAAAGAGAGAACGCTTTTTTGCCTTTTTGCCATCAAGAGATCAAGACAGTGTGAATACCTGACAGGAAATGACATTGAATCCACATTTTTGCCAAGATTTTGGCTTTTAAAGGTTGTGGTCTTGAACAGTTGTTGAACAGCCTATTTCACGCTACTGCTTGTTTGCAATAAATTGCTTTCTCAAAAATGTTTTGTCTCACTCTCATTTCTTCTTTTTGCATTTTGATGCTCAACTTTGAAACTACTTAAGATCCAACAGTGCAAAATGTAAATTTTTGCAGTTTTGCAACTGGTCTTAAATTTTTGATCAGGAGTGTATATTAAATAATAAATCATGCTGCTGTTATTAGTCAAAAATATGCATAGCTAAGACAATTTTACATATATTTGGGCCAAATTAATCATTTTCACGTATAAAATATGGCTAAACACTAAAGTGCAATTGTAAGGCATTCAGGAAGCGCATTAATGCGATGAGATGTAGTATTCCAGACTGGTCACTAGGTGTCAGTAATGTTACTGCAATGTTCGCTGAGAGCACCACACTTGACTCACTAACAAAACAACTTTACTTTTTAAGATGTTTTAAAAACACTTCGGACAAAATTTACAACCAGTGGTACTAGTGGGCTAAAATTATTTTATTATTTTTTATTTCCTTTTTTTGGGGCATCTGTAGTCTTTGTGAGACAGTTCACTTATGGGTCAGTCTCCTAATGTAAACAAGCAGGAAAGGGGAACTGACCTTCTCTGAGAGGGTTGACCTACAGGAAGCACTTTATCTTCATAGAAGCGCTTCATGGCGAACCTGTCCAGAGCTTGGTCCGCACTGCATTTAGACAAAACATAGGTGGTTTGGTTCAATTCCATCAAACAGAACTTCACATCCTCTATAAATTGTAAATGCCCACACAACAAAACAGTACGCCTTAAATATTTCGCCTCACATTGCAGCCTTCCTCCTTCAGTTATGAGATGTGAGCTGGTGTGGTTTACTGCTTTACCCACCTGGCAGATATATTGCTGTAATGCATGTAGGCAGCCACTACCACGCCAGTTCTGCCTCTGTTGCCCTGAAAAGGAATCAGTCAGGCAAGAGTGAGCAACACATGTTATCTTGATCAAGGAGGTGTTCCAAATAGGCTGTACACACATTATTATCCTGTGTACAGTGGATATGCACATTAACGATACAGCATTCTTAGTCAAAAAATTGTTTTAATAATTTTTTTCTCCAAACATAGGCTGTTTTGTTCCACAGAAACCGTCTCATTCACCATAACTCACTTATAAATACAAGCTGATACAGGTAAAACGTACAGCATAATGTACCACAGTTAGAAAGCCCACGTTTTTACATGTTTTACGTCTTTTCGTTGAGATTTCGCACTTTGTTTGTCTGTCCTTGAGCGCACCATGGACACAAAATTAATAAAACTACTGTAATATATCTACTGTAATCATTTATAGGCAGAATTTTCTATGAAAAAATGCATGAACCTAAACATTAAGACTCCAAATAATGATTTCACTTCCACTTCCTTGTTGAAAAATTATGTAATGCTGGATGTTCTAATGCTATAATGTGTCATATGGCATGACAGCATGTGCACATCCAACACAACCTTCTTCCTTGGTAACAAGCGCCAACGCTTCCAAGCTGACAATTACTCAACTCCCTGGAAAAAAACAAGACCAGTTGATATAGCAACAGTCTTGTTTGTAACCTCCCTGTGGGAACTTCTTGGAATGAGCAACAGCAGTTTGGGATCCCACTGCCAACGATTATGTTACAAAACACAATCAGAGATGCACTGAAACTAATTTGGGACGCAAGGCCAGTAGTTGTCTTTAGATACTGTAGATTTCTTATGGCTTGCGTTGGTGCACTGATGAGCGTGGTTCACCACATGACTATAATGTGACGCGCAAAAACAGGAAAATATCGGTCACCGCAGTTGTTAAGGATGAAAATAACCAAGCAACCAATTGTAGCGTATAGTTTACTCTGATTTGTATTTTTCTCCCCAACACAGCACACCATAAAAAGCCAAACATGTGGCTTCAATGACAAGCAATAAATCACTGCAACCTCAGGGGAGGTAAGGGGTCCCAAGAAACGCCAAAGCACACAATTTACTGTCCGAAGCCTGTTATCACAGTCTCACCTTATTGTGTATCACGACCACATTGTGGCTGTCTGCACTCAGCCAAGTGTCCATGGCTTTGCAGATGCTGCAGATTTTATCCAGAGCTGGTGCATGATGGTCAGGCCAGCCAAAGTCCAACACCTGGGGAAAATGACCACAGAATGTCCATGAGGTGGCTCTCAATGGGAAAAGAGATAAAAAAAAAAACAACAGTGCTGAGGTTTACCTTTGAGTTAAGTTGACTTATGTCATAACGCTTCTCACTCAGGTTGAAGAGCTAAGGAGGGCAGAAAAAAATAAGATGTTATTGTTCCTTCATCGTGTGGCATGACTGACAACGGATTTATACATGGAATGTGAAACAAAGAGCCACGGAGACAAGAATTATGTAGTGTGACTACAGTGGATCAGGATTCAGCGATACAGCATTTGCAAATCCTCAAATTTGCTGATTTTGGGCAGAAAATAATTGTTTTTTTCATTTTTTTTCACAGAAAACATCTAATTCACCCTAGGTCAGTGATAATTTATAAATATATGATAATACAGGTACAACGTACAGGATATACATGCGTATACCATGTTTATGCCTTTATGTTTCACTGATGATGTTTTTTCGCCAAGTATTGAGATGTCGCACTTTGTTCAGTGGTCCCTGAACATTTTATTATGCTCCGATCAAGGTTTTATTCTGCCGATTCCGATATCGAACATCCATGACTGAGATCGGCTAATACAGATGCCAATACCAATTGCTTGGATTAAAGGGATAGTTTGGATTTTTTGACATGACGTTGTATGTCATCCCTATCAGCAACGCAGTGCATCAACAGTGACTTTTCCCCCACTTCGTCCCGTGAGCCGAGTTCTGGTCGGTTTTCAGTGTTGAGGAAAGTAGTTCCGGCCAGTTGGTGTTTACTGCTGCTGTGTCTTCCGTCCTTATTTCACTCAGAACTCAGACAACTCTAAGCAGGCGTCCTAAAACGCTTGTTTGCGGTAAAACACATCACGGTGTAAACACACTCATACAGCAAGGATGCCGCATATACACACACAGCCACACTAGCATGCTCTGCTAAACGAGGCTAACCCTGCTAGCTTCCACTCACACTCTGTAAGCAATGAGTTTAAAAGTTTTTTCAAACTTTCGCCGGTGTTTCTACATGTTTAGTTTGGGAGGGAGCGGGATAGTGTTTGAGAGGAGATGCCACCACAATTCAGCGGTCCGCTGGAGAAATATTTCCCCGCACAAGTGTTCCTCCTCCTCACGATGAGAGCATTTAATTCACAATAAGTCAATGTACGCGAGATTCCATCTTTAACAGTAGATTCCGGAAATCACAGGGCCCTATGCTTCACTGCACACAGGGCAGCAATAGTACGAGCCACAAGTGATCGCTTTTTGTGAAAAGCATTTATCAGCATCAGCCAATCACGTGTTTTTATGGAAATCGTCCAATACTGATCGGTGGCCGATTGATCGAAGCATCCCTTCATTTTATACATTAAAATGCGTTTAATAAGTGTGTGAGACATATTTCAGGCTCACACCTGAATTGTGTTGCAGGTGAACAATGCAAGGTGGGTTTGCTATGTGTCAAAAATAGACAGATATATAAGGGCATCCATTACATGAGTCTGGAATGGAATCCCTGCAAAAAGCAGAGATCTACTTTATAGGCTCAAAACATCATCCTTCAGCCTGACTCGGGACCTGATAGCGTTGACTGTTTCTTCCCATACCGACATTAAATGTGTGTGATTTAAATGTCATCAAAAATGTATTTTACTATCATGTGTAATCAGATATTGTACAGCTCCAGTTAGTTGTTTACATACACTCATCACTCATCATTGACGGCGTCTTGATTGATTTACAGCTCTCGTGCCAGGGGTGAGCGCTTGGCATATAATGCTCCACTAAAACGCTAGTGGCAGGGTTTTCCTGAGAGTGGGCAACCACAACTCTCTTCTCTTTGACTAGCTAGCTTCCGGTGTAGTAGTAAACAATGGTGACTGGCGACACCCACTAACATATTGAAACGACTTGTTGGTGTCGTAACATTGATGTTCCCAAATCTGGTGTTGGTGAAATGTACTTTTTGCCGCCTCCCCAAGAGGGAAAACCGGACATGATACACACCTCTGCAGTCTGCTTTGACGTTAAGGTTAAAATTTTGGTGCACCTCAAGCTCCGCTGGAAGGTTCGGAGGGGGCAAAGCCAGCCGACGTCGCTTACGCTGGCATCATGGCAGCATAATTAAGCCTTTAAACATACAAAGCTGAGCAGTGAAAATGTCTGAAATGGGTAATGAAATCTAGCTACAAGCCAAACGCCAATGTTTGTTGGTGTGTCTTTGGGATACAAGGAGATTGGACAACACTGCATGATGCCGTCTCTCTGCACATACTGTTAAAGAATCACCTCACACTGCAGCAAAAATCAGTGGCAAACATTGTTCGGTGTACTAAAATGTGTGCTAACATTACGCAATCCCTCATGAGAGTGTGTCTGGAGCTGAAAGATAGCAGCTGATAATCGTCAGTCTTTATGTACTTGATGCAATTTCCTTCCATATGCTCAGAGTACTGTACCAGGTAGTTGTGACCATGTTTGGACCGCAGCATGGAGGCGACCTCACGCAGGTTCGAGGCATAGCTCTGCTCTTCTACGCTGCCGGGGAAGGAGACGGAGATGATCCTCTCTGTGATGTAAATCAGGTCCAGCTCATATCTGTCTTCCAGGGACTGCAGCAGGCTAACACTCCTGTCAAAAACATATTTTTTTTTTTACATATGTGTCTTATATTTACAGTTTAAGTTATTTAACTCAGAACTGGCTTACGGCACACAAAATAGCTTAAGAAAATTGCTAGACTGTGAGAAATGTGTATTAATTGCCAGAAATAATACAGCATGTGATTTGAATACACATGCTTGTAGTTATGTCAAAAACATGGGCCAGTTACAGCTCATGAATGTGGTAAAATAATGTCCACAGCTGTTTATTAATTTCCTATTTCTATGTCATAAACATTGTGATTGTGGCATGTAATTCATAAAAGTGATTCCATGTGGAACAATTTTATCATGTACATGGTATGTGCACATGGATCTTTTGCAAACTTTAGTTTCACACAAAGCCTTGAATGCACTGTGAAAAATGCAGTCGAAACAATATACAATACAGGTGGTCCTCGGGTTACAGTGTTTTGTGGTTACAAAAATATAAATTAATTAAAAACGTAATTTTGGTGCTGCTGCCAGGATGCCTTATCTATACCGCTCCGTGTAGCTGAGAATGAGAGTGGATAACAACGCTTATTAATTAACTTTTTTGCTTCTTTAGGTCTCCCAAGTGCAAGGCAGGCTCTTCAGGATGATATACTGTACCGTCAAGGAAATGAAAAGCCATCACCAAGGAAGTGAAAATGAACATCATAAAAAGCTCCTGAGAGAGGAGAAACACCCACCAACACTGGACTCGCTTTCAGTCTTAACCGTTGGACTGTTGCAACCATCAGATCATATTATTGAGCCTGGTAAAGGATCTGCTCATATGAAAGTGACGGTAATAACTACGCAGCATAGTGGTCTTATTATTGAGATGGAAACATTGCTAGCGTTTTGGCTGGAAGACCAGAATCAATCACAGTGAGCCTTGTGTTACTCTTTGATTTAATGATTGTATTTTACCATCCTTCATGTGTTCTGCATACAATGTGAGTGACTGAGGAGTTAATTTAGATATATACGACCCGGCTTACACCAAAACTCAACTTACATCACAGTCTAGGAAGGGAACTCCTTTGTAACCAGAGGACTGCTTGTGACACCTGTGACCTGTGAATCTGACGCATTTTTAAGCAGTATTGCGTCTTTCTGCGTAAACGATGAGCAAAACATATCTGAAAGGGACACACATTACCCACTGATGGTACAAAATATATTCATACCATGTTCTGTGACTGTGTACTGGATTTAAAAGTATTATTTGGTCATCATTATAGTAACTTTGATCCATCCATAAGTATCAAGTGTAAAGGCAAACTGATAAAATGTATGACATGTGCATAGTATTCTTGAATAGTGGATTATGAAACGCTGGATCACATCCGTTGGTGTGAAAAAGTGCCCCATTTCTGAATTTTTTTGCATGTTTGTCACACTTAAATGTTTCAGATCATCAAACTAGTTTAAATATGAGTCAATGACAACACAACCGAACACAAAATGCAGTGTTTAAATGAAACTTTTTATTACTGAGGGAGAAAAAAATCATCCAATCCTACATGGTTGTGTGTGAAAAAGTGATTGCCCCCTAAACCTAATAACCGGTTGGGACACCCTTAGCAGCAACAACTGCAATCAAATGTTTGCGATAACTTGCAGTGAGTCTCTTACAGCGCTATGGGGGAATTTTGGCCCACTCATCTTTGCGGAATTGTTGTAATTCAGCCACATTGGAGGGTTTTCCAGCATGAACCGGTGCTGGAAAGGTCATGCCACAGCATCTCAATAGGATTCAGGTCAGGACTTTGACTAGGCTACTCCAAAGTCTTCATTTTGTTTTTCTTCAGCCATTCAGAGGTGGACTTGCTGGTGTGTTTTGGATCATTGTCCTGCTGCAGAATCCAAGTTTGTTTCAGCTTCAGGTCACAGACAGATCGCTGCACATTCTCCTTAAGGATTTTTTGGTAGACAGCAGAATTCATGGTTCCATTTATCACAGCAAGTCTTCCAGGTCCTGAAGCAGCAAAACAGCCCCAAATGATCGCACTACTGTCAAGCTGTATAGGACTTGCACCAGCCTGAACTTGAAAAGGCCGAGAAGATCGTAGAGGACGCTTTATCAACTCAACTCCAGTAGACTTTCTAGAATTTTATTTGACACCTAAGCTATTTACAGGAGGACAGGTTAAGTTGATATCCTTAGAATCAGAGAGGAATAGCATCGAATTATTACTCATTGCTATACAGTTTGTAACTTGGGAACAACAATAGCTGTCACATACCAGTGATCTCTCCGGTCTTCTCTTGTTACAATCATTTGAATAGTTGTGACAAAGATACTTGAATGATACTGAATGATAATGTTCTTTTTGTTCAGCAGTGGTTTGAACACTTTAACTGAGGTAAGCGAAGCCTGCAGTTCTTTGGATGTTGTTGTGGGGTCTTTTGTGACCTCTTGAGTCGTCGTTGTACTCTTGGGATAATTTTGGTTGGCCGGCCACTCCTGGGAAGGTTCACCACTGTTCCATGTTTTCGCCATTTGTGGATAATGGCTCTCGCTGTGGTTCACTGGAGCTCCAAAGCTTTAGAAATGGCTTTAGAACCGTTTCCAGACTGATAGATCTCAATCTCAGTTATGTTTTAACGGGTGGCAATCACTTTTTCACAAAGGGCCATGAAGGTTTGGATTTTTTTTCCTCCCTTAATGATAAAAAGTTTCATTTAAAAACTGCATTTTGTGTTCAGTTGTCTTGTCATTGACTAATATTTAAATTAGTTTGACGATCTGCGGTGCAACACTTTTTCACACCACTGTACGTCATTTGTCTCTGATATTGGACCAGTGTGGAAACCTCCTTGGTTCTGTTCGCTCTGGCTACAGCATTAGCGATACTGTTCAGAGTTCTGTAAAATGCATGCACAAAAAAATGCTTATTGCTGTAAATATGTTTTAATGCACACAGAAGCTTGCATGGTTTATTTCAGAATCTGATGTGAAGTTCTTTTGTGAACGTCATACAAAATACAGTAAATGCCTTTATTGTTTTGTAACATATCAATTTGACCTTGACAATTGGAGTAGAGATAAGGGTTACATGAGGAGGTAAAGGGAAAAAGGGAAGCGCACTCAGACAGCTTCATATTTCCCACATTTGTCAGCTGTTGAACAGGCCATAGGAAATTGCTCATAACATCTGGGAGGGATCCTCCCGGTTATACTGTACAGCAGAATGTAACATGCTATGTGCTCCACATCTGGACCCACTTTAAATACTTACTGGAACCTCTTCATCACTAAAGACGAAGAAGAAAAATGTTCTCAGGTAGTCACTTTTTTATTAGATTTTTTTTTTAAATAAAAGCTTTCTTTTGTTGTATTAATAATTGCTGCCGCTATTTGTCACGTTTCCTCTCATTTCTTAATCTACCGTATTACTGTCTACTCACTCTTGTAGATGTTTATGTCATTCTTGGTGCAGTTATGGTCGATATACAGTCATTCCTCGCAACATTGTGATAACATTACTTCATTTTTCAAAAATTAATAAAAAAATGATCACTGTTTTGTAGTTGAATACGGCCTATTATTAGTAAAAAAAAGAAAATGTTGCATTTTTAAGCAAATTGTACTTATTCTTGGCCTTAGTATTGTATTCTATGTTGGCCACTAGGTGTCGGTGTTTGGTGAGACTGGCACTAGACTTGCTATTTACTAGCAGCAGTTTTATTTACGTATTACATAGCTTATTTACTCTTATTCTGTCTACGATATTGGTAATACAAGGAAGTACGCTGTCCAGAAAAAAATGGAAGATGTGGACGGGCTCCCCGCATAGCTTGTTTATTCAGCCATCTTGGATCACACGGCCAACAACAAAATTCAGGCATTCAGACTGGGGAAATCTGACAACGCCATCTTGTTGTTGACATGTGGACAAGCAAAACACTACTTTCTGAGAATGATGTCACAGCCCCATCGCCGTCACGTGACTAGAAGTTGTGACCAGGTTGTGTACGACTGCCGAAAAGCCAATATAGTATCTGAATATTTCGACTGGCACGACTCCCACTTGCCATTTTCCTGATATTTTTTGGTCTTATACGCCAGTGTGATTCGCAGAAGTCATTTCACTTCGTCGTCAGTCTAGACAAGCCGGACAAGCAGAAGACGACGGACTTTATGCGCATGCATTCTTTCTTCTTCTGCCTGTCACTGAGTGCTAGTAGCAGGTTAGCCGTGTATATCGTGGCCAACAGCAGCTCCTGTGTGAATGTTCACTGCATCTGTTCTCTGCTTGTTAATAAAGCAATTGAAGTACATCGTGAGTCTCTCCTTAACCACAAACGGCGGCGGTAGAGTAGTATTCCACACTGGTCTTTACGTGTCAGTAACGTTAAATTGATCAGACAATAGCCACCGCAGGAGCTGTCAATGCTAATGTGTGAGTCCATCTTATCTTATTTATGTCTAAGATGGCTCATTTTCTATTATTAAGTCTACTATATCGGGTAACACAAGTGTAAAGGTGATTACAGGGGTGTTATTTCATGTCTACAGGGTTCTAGTCATGGTAGAAACCTCATTTAGAAGGTCATAAAAAGGGTTTATGTGCTCTAACTACGAAAATATTCCATTTATTAATATTGAATCCTACTTCACGGAAATTCACTTATCGCAGATGGGTCTGGAACCAAGTAATCACGATAAATGAGGGATTACTGTACATCGTTTTCACCCAGGGATCTGTTCCCGTATGGATGTGACTATTTCCTGATCCAACACTGTGTGGACACAAGAAAAACAAAAACCCCGGCGCATTCCCGTGTCGAATAAGAGAATACTAATAAGAATACCACTGTACGTTATCCTGTAAGCCTCATTCATGGCTGTTTTCAGCATCAAGAATAACTTCCATCCTGGTGAAAAAAGAAGAAATCAAGATAGCTAATGTTGCAAAACGGGTAAAGGTGAGAACAGAGATCACAAAAGAAAACAAAACTATAATTATTCTCAATAAAGTGTACTTTTGTTAATATTTTTGGGTGTCTGGAATTACTTAATTGGATTTACATTGTTTTCTATGGGGAGAAATTCCTTTGTTTTTTGTACATTTCAGTTTTTCTGACCTTTTGGAACAAACTAAAACAGAGGTACACCTGTAGTTTTTTGGGGTGTATTTCTAGCTCCGTTTGAGTTTGCACATGGTTCTCATTGGTTTCAGCCATTCTGTTTTGTTCTGGGCTGCTATGTCATTTGGTGCATTTAATCAGAATGTACTTCCTGTCTTATTTCCCTGTGACTGGATCGCTACACTTTGGAATCTTTGTTTTCCACCTGTTTGCCTGCCAGACTGCAGTCACAATTAACACTAAGCTTGAGCCTAATAAAAGCATCCATATATAAAACAACCTAACTGTGATGATACATGCAACAGGTTAGTCTGTTGGCTGAGACAACATCCGTTCATTTTATTGAAACCACTGTGCCACATTACAGCAGCGCTGTAGAAGAAAAAAAAGCTCTTACCTGGAAGGTCTGCGTCGTGACTCAATGCTTTTGGACGATTTTGTGGAGCCCTGCAGGAAAAAAATGAAAGAAAATGTATTTTTATTTTTTTAAATCAACACAGGACTTGCTGTCAGTTGACCGATAGTCTGTACAACATTTCTGAAATACTATTGAGAACCTGATAAATATAATTATGGTTTTATCTGTACAAACCACTGTATGAGTTGCTGGCACCAGTATCGTTCAAGCATGAGTAAACCAACCCTTTCATGAGCACTCAAGGGCTCCTCTGCAGTACAGTAGCCAGGAAGCAGACTAGCATCGCTCCATCTCGTCTGTTTTGTATGCAGTGGGACGCGAACCTCCGGTTGCAAATCGCTAACAGTCTGTACCACTGACTGATGGAGTCCTTTTTTTTTTAAATGTTCAAGTATGAGGTGGAATGTTGGTACAATGTACATACACGACATCTTTCACTCATGTCTACTGTTCACAACTGGTTCAACACAACAGCTAAGACTATCATGATGTATAATACAGTATATATCATGTTCAACAACGAGCGTTTGAGGCTTGTTTCTCCTGACATCCAAGCAAATGAGTGAATCCCTTGTATAAGAAGTGCAGCTGAAGGTGTTTCAACAAACTCCTCAACACTCAACAACTCCTGAAAGCGGACTGGAGATGGATTCAAAGGACAGATGGACTTGTTCTCTCTCCTGCAGTGTTAAGGTCCCATTTACACAGGAGGCACTGTTATCCATCACCATCCTTTAGATCAGACAGGCTGGCTAACCATCAGTGTCAAGAGCACCGCTTATCAACCGGGGAATGTGGGTAAGCTGAGGATGACTGTTAGTGTACATATTTAAAATAAAGCTCAGTATCAGTTCTACTCTGAAGGCCACTTGCAGAACAACAGTTGCAGAACTGCAACATAAAATGTAAGGAAACAAAGAATTAAACAAGAATTACAGTGAGTTTACAAGTGTCAAGTATCAAGTTTTACACAATAAATATGTAAAATTTGTTGCCATAGTTGATTTTTCAACATTTTACAATCACTTTAGCCATTCACATAACTACGTGTGTTCTGTGCTAACCTGGTTTTCAGCTTGTGTCTCAAGTAGAGCTGCAACAATTAATTGATTATCCCATTAACTGACAACTATTTGGTATTCAAGTAATCTTTTTTTTTTATTTAAAAATGTAAAAATTCTCTGATTTCAGCCGCTCAAATGTGAATATTTATGTCTTTCCTTAGTCATCCATGGAAGCGGACCTATTATCTTTGTGTTTTAGGCAAAACAAGATAGACACACAAAGCTTTGACTTTGAATAACAGTGATGGTCATTTTTGCCTCTTTTCTGATATGTTGCGGACCAAACCACAAACTTGTGTTTGGTTTATTGATTTGGTTCATCTACGGCCAAACCGATTACTTGATTAACCAAAACAACATGCTTCAGATTAATCAACAGAGAAAATAATTGTTAGTTGCAGCAGCCCAAGTCTCAAGAGGAATGAGTGTTATCAGCGGTGAAAGGACGGTAGGAATAGTGGATAGTGGGCAGTGTAGTTCAACCGCACATATTCATGATTCAGCATTTGCAAAAAAATATGTACATACACAGAATATACTTATTTTTTTTCTCCAAAGGAGGCATTTTTTCCCACATTTATCCCAAGTTGGTGATCATTTATAAATGCGTGATTATATTGGTAAAAGCCACAAGTTTTGCATGTTTATTTATGTCTTTATGCTTCACCGATGGGGTTGTTTTGCCAAGCTTTGAGATGTCACACTTTATTCAGCGGTCCTTGAACACACACTGCATTTAAGACCAGTTCAAGTGAAACTTATACTATCTCTGCCACAGCTTTAGTGGTGAGCGCCTCTACATTTTATACTTTAAAATGTGTGAATCGGATACTGGGGTTATTTGTCCCTTAGGTAGGTGAAATTGCATCTGCATGATTTGAATTGAAAGATACCAAAGTACTTAATTGAAGGCCATTGCGTGCAACATTTAGTATTGTTCAATGCATCCCAAAAAGCTTTCCAGACAATCTCTTTATTGTGTGGTTTACTGATGTTACGTTTAATGATTTGACTTGCAGATCAGGGTTGCTAATCTCAATGTTTGTTTGCATGTGTAGCAATGGCTATGTGTACAAACTAAGCAGATCCAATACAGGACCAAACATTCTGTCTTACAAGAAACTTGTTTGCATTGGTATAAAACTGCCTTGTGCCATACTTCGGAGTTGGTTCTACTATTTTGGTTACCTCATTCAGCTGTATGAGGGTCGAAATATTAAAGTCAGCTCTTGGTTTACTTTAAAATGTAGCGCATCACTTTAGTCTTTGGGTTTTGTGGCATTTTTCATGTTTTTTCACAGATGAGATTGCCATCCTAAGTGTTCACACAAGCTTTTCAAATGAGGCAACACAAAGCTCTCCCCCCGCCTTCTCCTCCTATATGGTTTGGCCTAAATGTTTCAGTATGGCATGACAAGCACAACAAGCAAGAGGAATGAGCAAGAAAGATCCCCCAAAAAAGCAGGATGAGAGACAGACCAACAGTAAACCTAGTGGTAAAAATGATAGGCCTGTGCTGTTACAAAAATACCAAAATCCAAAGAGGAGACACATTAAAATTATGCTGGGAAGAAATGCACTACATTAAAAGGGGCTTTTAGGATATACAATATGAAATGAAAAGCGCTACTCCGTGATGCAACTTGTCACCTTCAACATTTTCAAGGATTGTTTTGTTATTGCAGATTTGTATTATACAGTAGATCCCGGCTTTTTGCGGGAGTTCTGTTCCACGCCTACCAGAAAATGCCAAAAAAAGTAATGGATACACACATAAGATTGTAAATTTTGAACAAACTCCTCCAAACCCTCCCGTTAGCTTGATTTCCGATCAACATTTGCAATAAAAGTGACCATTGCCATTGCCATTGTTCAAGCTAAATGCACAATCTGTGTATAAACCATAAATATGTATAGTTAGTCACTGTTCGAGAAGGCGTTTCACCAAGTCTACATAATCCACACTCCTTGCATGTTGGAATTCCAGCAAGGATTTACGATTTTATATGAGCTTGTGTTCACCTCACTGCAAGTAAGGCTGGAATTTTATGTATAAACTCCACTTTGGCATTTCACAGCAATGATGGTGCGTTCAAGGACTGCCAAACAAAGAGCGAAATCTCAATGGTTGGTGAAAAAACATCATGACTGAAGCATGAAGACACAAACATGTAAAAATTGCAGGCTTTTTTATTTTAACCGTGGTACATGTATCCTGTCCATTTTACCTGCATTATCACGCATTTATAAATTATTACAGACTTAAACAAAAATCCGCAAATTGCGCTAATATGCGGGGATCCGCTGTATACTGAAAAACCATAATAATTGTAAAAATATGTCACACTTGTGCAAAACGTTCTTTAGAACTTCTGCAATTCGGTCAGGCATACCTGAGGCAATTTTGAGGGGCTTAGAAAAATAATTCTAAATGGTCATTGCAGCAACATCAGAGTGAATTACAAACAAGTCACTCAACTTTAATTGATAACTACATGGAAACAATCAAAGAAACACGCTAAACGTGATACATTGCCATTTCTGTGCCAAATGTTACCAGACTTAACTGTGCAGTTGACACATCATAAAACTGTTGTATTTTCAAGCGTCTCAACAAGCTGTGCTGTTGGTCGTAAAATGTCACATCCCGTCTCACCAGCGCTGCTACCGCAAATATCCAATCGTTGGGCCAAATGTTTCACTTTTCACCGTAAAACGTGAAAAAGTGATCCCTCACTCAAAATGTTTTTGGGGAAGAAAGACGAAGAAGGTGGGGGGGGGGGGGGGGGGGGGGGGGGGGGGGGGGTTGAAAGGAATTAGTGGTGGAAGCGGGAATTGGGGTGCGGGGGGTGGATCTGAAGGCCTGTTTCCAGATGAAAACCATCTGGGGACTTTGACTTTACAAGTCGACCATACAAATTAACCATCTAAGAAAGAGCGAGGCAGCCAAAATGGGAGGGAGAGGTTGTACCAGCCCCAAAAAGAAATCACAGGGGGGAAGAGATCCAATACTATGACAAAGAACAACACTCAAAATGTGATATCTTGACTTCTACTCCACAGGATTTAGCTGAAGAAACCAAAAAATCCATCCAGCACTCCATCACTTCCTACCTTCCGGAATAAATAGCCCGTACTCCATCGCCATGCCCCCCTGAGAGAGGAGAGTCGCCTTCTAAAAGGACCTTCTCTGTTCATCTCTACAAAGTTAGCTTTGGAGCTTTCAGTCCAGCAGTAAAGCGTCCTGGGCTGTTGCCTCCAGTGGCCCAACGCATGACTCCTCCACAGCACTTCTCGCTTGTCCCTCTGTATGGTGCGTGTTCTTCGTCAACCCCTTCTTTCTTACTCTCTCCCTCTCTGGCGCATTCTCCAAGCAGTAGACACCCTCCCCCTCCCATATGGACTCCCATCTCTCACCTCATATTCAAGTTTTCCTGCCCCTTCACTCATCTTAGCATTTGTCCAATTTGCTGATTGTTGTTGTATCATGGCATGAACACGTGAGATTACATACGAAGTCTGAATTCACAAACCAATAGCATCCATTCACAAATCAATCCAATCTGATAAAGCACAGCTTATTAACGTATCCAAGCATGTACAAATGCACTCGAACGGTGAAATCACATTTTCCGGCTCGCATTTTTCTTTTCTTTTTTAAAAAATAATAAATGTATGCATTTTTTTTTGCTCTAGAGATGTAAAATAACTCACGGACTTTAATACAGCAAAGCTTCGGCGATGTCAAACCAAGCACAGCATAAATGGATCCATTGACGCGAGACATTCGTGTAGTCATAAGATTAATCCTTGCAATGCTCAGAGGCGATGAGACATGGTCAAAAATATCACGGAGCAACCACATGGTCGACAAGCTGACAGCAGGATATGCACACAAACACACAGTCCTACACGCAGATGCTCTCCACCTTGTGAACTCGTATGTTATTATATTGTTATGTGTGTAACCCACTCTGATGTGATTACAGTGTTTCCCATACAATCATTTAGAAGCTTAGCTCGACCTGTTCACCCTCACTCATAAACACATTATAATGGGACTGTCTGTGCATGTGGCGTGCCGTTGCAGCTCCGTACGATCGATGGCATCGAAACTGCTTCTTAACACACCTCATACGCACCTGGGGCTTCACCTATAAAAATGTGCACACATTCACGCATTTTGTGGTTCATAGATTCCATCCCGAGGAGACGTGTGCGTACGCACCTCCGCCTCAAGTTACGCCCTTTCCACGCCTCCCCTTCACCATAGAAGGTCAATGCAAAGTGCATCATGAATTTAAAAAGCCTCGATTGCTTGGATTCACAGTTGGTGGGATGAAGAAGCGGGCTTTCATGGAAATGGACGTGGAAATGCTGGAAAAAGTATCATATTTGGAAGACGCAGCGGTAGCATAACCACTAAAACACACATTGAGCGACAGCACGTCCGCTGTCATCTGTGTGAATGGAGCAGAGACAAATTAGGCAAAAAAAAAATACCCCCCCAAAAAACGGTCCGATATCAAGGCACACGTTGCCATTTTTAGTGAGCATGTTTGATACCACATTTTAGATGAGTATAAGCTTAGCAAAATCTGCTTCATTTTTTGGGGAAGCAAAGACTCAAAACAGGGAAGTTATGTTGAAAATGAATTGCTGTAATTCCAGACGGCTATTTTAAAACTATTTAATGTAATGATGACATTAACGCCATCAAAATATGAGGTATGATCCAATTATCTTATGAGGAACTAATGTTCTGTGGTATTTGAAAGCACAACAAAAGAAAACCCCATCATTTGTGGAAAAGGAAAGAGTGAGTTTACGCACGCGGCCCTGACACTATCCACTCAAATAAAGTCTGAGCTAAATAAATTGATGTCATACGTGACACGTGAAATGAAAAACGGTCTTCTTTTTTGACGAATTGTCCACAGAAAAGCGAGAAACAGAGCACTGAGGACATATTAGCTCTGTTTCTTGTAAACTTACAATTATTTCACAACCTGATGTTTGTTGTAATTAATATCAATCAAGCACCTAATATTACCATGATTATAAAATAAAATGATAAAGTATTCAAGCGCTGCGTTGTGTTTTTCATGTATCTTTTAGTGTGGTTACTATAAACTCTTGCGTAATAGTGTTTGTGATAAACGACAAATGATATCCATCAGTGTCATGTCAAATAACAACACTTCCCACCAATGTTTTAAGTCAATAACGGCGTGATGTTTTCATGCAATGATGGGTACAGTCATTGGCATGATTTCACTTCCCCACTTAAAATGTGCATCGCCTTTTTGCCATGTCTCCAAAAAGTGCGTACGCCAAATACAAAGGTGGCGTACAGGTACGCACATTCTCACGTCAAGCTGTGTTGTAATAGGTAACATTCTTGGCGTGGAAAACGGTGTAGGCAACTTTTCGGCCCTGTGTGTATACAGGCTTTATAGGTGAGGCCCCTGGTCTGCCAGAGAATTAGCATTAAGAGCATTAAGACCCCTCTAGATTCTGTTTTGTCCAAAAAGCGACTAGCGACAAATCTGGAGACTTTTTCTGGTCATATTGGACACTTTTGGATTGCATTAAAAACACTCCGTCTTGGTTGGGACAGACTGCATTATGTAAATTACACAGACGTCATCACGAACCACCTGTCCCCCCCCGGAAATGACTGCCACAAACAGATTGCAGTCTGGTGGGAAACAGATGACATAATTGTAATTACAGAGGGAGTCAGGTTCCGCCCTGAAGTTAATGCATATGATGTAATAGATCACACTATTTTACTACGGTACTAATTTCATTTTGTCATAGATACTGTGTAAACAGTCATGTGACAAAATTATCTACAGTATAGCCCAGTGGTGCACCACTGACTTCACAAATGTTCTTCTGGACAAACGAGATACACCGAAATACTGTAAAAAATAAACGTTCATTTCCAGTAGGTGCACATTAATTATTATTATTAATAACACAGTGTATCCCACCTAGCGGACTGGGAAAAAACATTCAGTTGTGGTCCAGCGAGGGACAACAATTGAGGGAGGGATGCCTGAGAAGAAGCCAGAAGCTAGCCTCTAGCAAAAGTTATGAAGAAGTATTTACAATGTTTTAATGCTGAGGATTTTTTAAGCTATATTTAAGCTACAGTAGGTCTTAAACCAATCGAAAACAAACTTTCTGAAACGATACAATGTGCCGTTCCCAGGACATAGAAGGAACAGCCTTGCTGCAGAGATGCAAGAAGATGAAAGCTGAAATGCAAATAAAGGTATTGTCGAAAATGTATATTTTATTGGACATGTTCCTGTTTGTTTCCGGGTTTTGTCGTGTTTTGTCATGTTTTTATCGAATTGCTAGCATGCCGAGGAAGTCCTCCAGGAGGCAAACGGTATGCATCGGATTCAAGGATGGAGGAAAATCACTGAATCCCAGGACGTAGTAAAGTTTGAATGCTAGTTTACTCTTGCTGTTTTACCTTCTCTAATTTGCTACTTGACCAAAACTAAACATTACAACTTGGAAGAAAAGAGCAATCATTTTATGAGAATAACGTCAAAATATTAAGAGAGTAAAGTTAAGAGATAAAAGTGATAGCAATCTTACGGGAAAAAAAGTCGTACTTTTCCAAGAATAAAGTCATAATATTATGAGGAAAAATATTTGTCTACAAATATTCAGTTGAAATCTAAACAAAAACAGACCGTTATTTTGTCAAAAGTAGTAATATCATGGGTAAAATCTAAAAGATTAAATGTGCCATTAGGTTGGGGAAAATGTTATAATATTACGAGAATATAGTCCAAACATTTTGGGATAAAGTCATAATATTATAAGAAAAAAAAAAGATTCACAAGAATAAAGTTGAAATATTTGTAAAGAAAAATTAAAACAGCAAAAAAGTGTAATACAAGGAGGAAAAAGTTCATAATAATATTGTCACCTATAGCACAAAGCTTCAGGTGGAGGCTGTTCTTCCTTTAAATATATTCAACTTATTAGCATGTCTACTTGGGTTGGGTTACAAAATGTAATCTTTCTGACTCTTTGAGTTTCAATGAGGAGGTGTCAGAAAAGTTACCACAGGCATAACCGGCCAAGCGTTCATAGCGACGCCGCTTTTTGATCCTTTGATGTCGGCTCTTCCCGTCATTGTGAAGCAGACTTCACCAAGCGTTGGATTATTCACCCACTACTAGGGAATGTGAGCTGGGTTTAGACCGTCGTGAGACCGGTTACTTTTACCAAGCTGATGATATGTTGTTGCAATAGTAACCCGCATCCTTTGATTTTTCAGTTAGCAGTGGTAAAGGTTTGGACACCCCGATGTAAAGCTTGTTTGCTGACTTGCTTCAGTCTTGATTTTATTGTAATTGCAGACACAAGTGTTACATTTATGACATGATTCTACTGTTGTTGTCAAGCGTTTTCTTTGAGCTGGCCTGATGTTTCATTCTAAGGATATCTGCTGGTTAATCTCTGCTGGGTAATGTCTGGAGTGCAATGGAGGTCTTAGCTTGCAACTTGGGAGGAACTGTTTTTTGGCGCTCCACCAGGGATTGATATAGAATTGGGAACCCCTAAAATAAAAGAATACTGGGCCAAAGTTCACATACTTGTTGATGTTCAGTGTTTTACAGTTCACAGTTCATATGCTTGGACAATCTGGGTGTCTGATTTCATTAAGTAAGGTTTTGTGAACGGAGGTAACAAGGCAGAGCCAAGAGCCCGGCGTTTGGAGCGTGTGCTAACGTGATCCAATGAAGCATTGATGCCTTCATAATCAATGAGGCTTCTAGAAACCAAACATCCAACACACACGGAAAAGCTTTTTCAAGAGAATCGAAAATGGGCTACAGATCCTTCACATCACTGGCCGGCAACGAGGGCTGGGCGACACGGACCAAAACTCACATCAAGATATATTTAGGTTGAATGTCGATATACAATATATATCCCGATATTTTTTCCACAAAGTGAGTTTAGACAAAATCAAAGCCAAATTCTTAACATGAGGATGTTTTTTGAAGTTTTAAAGCTTCATGCAAGATGCACATTAAAAAAATTGTATCTAAAAATAGCCGCTAAAATTAAGTAGGCCATTCTCTTTTTTAAAATAAAAATACAAAAACTACAAAAAAGTACCAAAAAAATCATCTTTTTTTTCTGCTGTTGCCCAGCCCATATATCGCCCAGCCCAACTGACAACTGAACTTCTTTGAGATGACAACGGTTTAAGCTTGTTACACTGTAAGTGGCTTTGATTTAGTTGTTGAGTACAAATCAAACCAACAGTGATATATTTGGGCCCTGACGTCAAAAAGGCTAAGGAACACTACAGAAGGGCTGCAACTAACAATTATTTTCTACATCAGTTAATTTGAAGCTTGTTGTTTCGATTAATCGAGTAAGCAGTTAGGGCCAAATCAATGCAAACCAAACACCAACAGTTAATGGTTTGCTCCGCAACATATCAGAAGATCACTGTTTTCCAAAGTCAAAGTTGAATATCTAGTTCTGCCTAAAACACAAAGACAATAGATCTTTTCGAACAATCACATTTGAGAGGATGAAATCATAGGATATTTATTTTTTTAAATAAAAAAAACATGAATCAAATTCGGGCCGCACGGTGGTCTAGTGGTTAGCACGTCGGCCACACAGTCACAGTCTGGAGATCGGGAAGACCTGGGTTTGATTCTCCCCTGGGGCATTTCTTTGTGGAGTTTGCATGTTCTCCCTGTGTGTGCGTGGGTTTTCCCCGGGTACTCCGGTTTCCTCCCACATTCCAAAAACATGCAGGTGAGGTTAATTGGAGACTCAAAATTGTCCATAGGTATGAATGTGAGTGTGAATGGTTGTTTGTCTATATGTGCCCTGCGATTGGCTGGCGACCAGTCCAGGGTGTACCCCGACTCTCGCACAAAGTCAGCTGAGATAGGCTCCAGCATACCCCCGTGACCCGAATGAGGAGAAGCGGTATAGAAAATGGATGGATGGATGGATGATACCAAACTAGTTGTCGATTAATTGGATAATCAATTAATCATCGATTCACAGATTAATTTTTGCGTATCTACCATGCTGTATCCAATCATTAGCCTGATTTTCAAAATGATGTGAAACTTTCTACAGATGCGTGACTTTGATGATGAACTTGTGAATCTTTTGCACTCCGACGACACTCAACTGAACTTTAGACCGCTTTCATGTGTGTTTGTGGTGAAGAGCCACAAATAGAAAACAGACCCACGTTCATGGTCACAAATCAGCTGCTAATCTCCCTGTGCGATGCATTTGGTGTGTGTTGGGAAAAGCATCAGCTGTTTACTACGGTAGCCCCACTGATGCAGAGCAGAGAAATGCTTGTTGTTTGCTTGTAATACTTTGTATTTGAGTTGGTTGGACACTGACAAAAAAGCTGGGACTTAAACCAGACCACAGTGTTGACACACCACAACATGTCAATTGTTTAATATTGACAGACTGCCACAGTTAAAGTTCATGCCAGACAGTACTGCCATGTCTGGATTGCTTTTTCCTCATTTTGTTGGTCACCTTAGTCAGGTCACCTTAGTGGCAAAAAACAAGGTAAAAATATCGAGACTCACCATTGTATCTACATGCTTGAGAGGCAGGTCGCTGCTGGGCGCCTGTTCAGAAAAAAAGACAAACAAGGGAGGTCACTACTTGCACCGGCATCACTTCATACCCCAAAAACTCTCCACCATGTTATGTCAGGTGACATCACCTCATCTGATATTATGTTACAGCAATGCTCAGTACCATTCTTTGCCCTAATGTGGCTTACAACCGCCTCGCACTCCACCTTGAATGTGTGGGACCATCTATAATCCTGCTGTGCAAATATTTACACAAGGAGACAAGTCAGCCTCCATTAACCAAGTCCAGAAAGTGGAACTCTCTTTCCAATACCTTATACAGACATAGACAGTGTGAGAAGCTAAGGAGGAGGATGAGGAGAAAAAGGGGAAGGCTGACAGCACACAAAATAATGATACAATGAAAAATATCAGAGTAGTTGGTGGTTGGACAAGAAAATTGGGAAAAAAATAACTTTGACAAGAAGCTTGAAAGCAGGAAGAAGGCAAGATGGTGTCTGCTGGGGAAATACACTACTGGTCAATAGTCCTAGAACTCTCATTTCTCTGGAGGAAAAACCTACATTTTTAAGTGTTTAAGACGGTCTGTCTCTTGTCCATTGTTAATTCCCTTTTGCCATTTTTGTAGCAACTAATTACTTTCTCCAGTACAATGCTGTTCAACTGATGTTCACGAGGGTGTAGTACCAGAGTGTGTTCCGAACACTGTTTTTATGCAGACAGAGGAGGTAGTAAGTCCTCCAGAACTTGGAACACCTGTGGGAATGAGTTGCACCAACTGCCAAGGCTTGATCAGCCTCCATTTCTGCAGAACAACTTTAAATTGTTGACCCATTTTGTGTATTTTGTGTTTTGTATAATTCTGAAATACACATTATTTTTCAGTTTTGGGTAACCTTACCTTTTTTTTTAACCTCTGGCACTTCACCACTTACCTCTGTACCATTTCAAGCTATTCATTGGACTTGAACGACTTGAAGTTCAATAAGTAACTGGAAAAATTCGGATGTTCTAAAACTTTTGACCGGTAGTGTATTTCCCCACACAAATGTTCCTTCTCCGCAAGATTCCACCTCGAGATTCTGCCAATTCCTTGATTCCGTCCGCCATGCCGTTAATGTGGAAATTATAGGGCCCTACACTTAATATACACCATGACTTTCGAAAGCCTGTGTGAGGTCTTTTGTGTAAGTGCGACATCATCATTCTGGCTAACAAGGAAGTAAAATACAGTCATCCCTCGCCTTCACTCTATGAAGGTTTTTCAAAAATCTACGGTACAGTCTAACAGTACATAAGCTGCTACTTTTTTCTCAAAATTTGAACCCTGCGGCTTATACATCGGTGCGGCTAATATGTGGCTAAAAACAACATTTCCCATGATGCTTGGTGTGATCATGTTCTAATCCTGTGACATCACCTATACGTCAGAACTACTACTAATTGTTTAAATATGTATTTCGGAAAACGCTATTACTCAGAAAAGGAATTTGTTCAGCGATCACGTTGACATATACCTGCCTGCATCTGCCGGGGAGATCCACGCACGACGATGACTCAAAGGCGGCCACAAAGGTGCCACTGTATCCTGGTTCTTATGAAGTCCAGAAGAGAATATAATAATAATAATAATAATAATATAATAATAATAATGTGTAAAATCCAGCAATTTCACAAGTGACCCTATGTAAACCAATGTAAACGTAGCGCCACAGGCGTACACGTCAACTCAACTCTGAACCCCCAACATCACTTCCTGTCCACCTGCCACTTAGCTCCCCTAGGACTATAGCGGCCTACTATATTGGGTAATACGAGTGTAAAAGTGACTATAGGGGTGTTATTTCATGTCTAGAGGGCTCTAATAATGTTACAAACCGTATGTAGAGGGTCGTAAACCGTTTTTTCTGTACTTTACCTACTAATATTACATTCATGAATAAGGAATCCTACTTCATGGGAATTCATTTATCACAGTCAGGTCTAGGACCAATTAACCACAGTAAACAAGGGATCACTGTACACAGAAATGTCACAAGGGAGGCGCTGCAGAACTCCACCTCACCGTGACGAGGCGGGGGCGTGCGTGAGCTGGAAGGTGCTTGTCGACACCGTCCTTCTATCGAGAAGAAAAACCAGCGCTCTGCTGAGTAAATGAATGAATTTGACTGTCGCTGACAGTGTCATGAAAACTGTAAAGACAGTTTAAAAAAGTACAAGTCAAGGAGCTGTGTTGGAACATCCCCGATGCTTGGCATTCCTGTTTCCGTAAAAAGCTTCAGTCGACTACAAACACTAAATTCAGGAGTGAAATTATAGTCTGTCTCAGGAAGCCCAAGAATACCGACACCCATACGAGACCGCTAACCAGTAAGAAGGACCTTGACATAACTGTCCCCTATATCCAGCATCACTGTTGACATACTTATTTCTAGCAGGAACAACTACCAAAACTCATAAAAAGTACCACTATCAAGGTGTCTCCCTTGACAACACAAACACATGCAATTTGACATTTGCTTCATTCCCCACAACGAGACAGCAGAGGTGGATAACAGTGTGTGTGTTGTTGTTACTGTTCCTTGAAATGAGGAACATCAGACCGAGGCTCTAAACTCAGAGAGTGGCATTGCTCCCAGCCAAAGTTGCAGCCACAGGCATTTTGACACAAATAGAGCCATTGTGCACCCACCCGGAAAAAAAGCACACAGTCTCACAATGATCTATTCTAACATGTGCATTTCCGTGTTGTACAATTGCAGCCAGATGGTTGGTGTCTGAGTCTTTGCATGCGTTTCTACGCATGTGTGTGTGCGTGTGTGTGTGTTTGTGTGTTGCGAATTATCCAAAGAGCATGACAGCCACCGCAGGAAACTGAGGATTGGCGACATTCTGCTGGAGTGTCTTTCTTTTGGAGGACAATACAGTAACTTCAATCACAAAATCTCAGGTAGAGACAATAGTTTTAGGTCAGTATGTCCTTCTGCGTCTAATTAGTCAATAAGGAAAGGAAAAAAATGTTTGCCACTTCATGGAGACTCGTAAATGAAGTGTTATAGCTCTAATGAAATAAATACAGTATCTCCCGATTGTGCCTTTGGTTTGCCTTAGTCGAACATCTACTGAAAGCTACTTTAGCCTCTGACTGCATGTAGCAGTGATTCCCAACCACTGTGCCACAGCACATCTGTGTGCTAGAACAGATCATCAGATGTGCCACGAGGAATTTTATCCAATATCATTGAAATCAGTCATTCTCAACCGGTGGGTCGGGACGCAACAGTGGGTCGCGGATCCATTCTGGGTGATTTGTAGACAGCAAGTCAATAATTACATTACAATATGTAATGTGTATGACTTATTCTCGTCATCTTCCTCTTTGTTATATGTTCAAAGCACAGTTATAAGTGAAATATTTCATTTGGGGGGGGGGGGGGGGGGGGGGGGGTTATGTTTAATTTTAATGTATGCATTATTTGTATGCAAGCAGTTATGTTCTTCCTCATTTCCTTGATAAAATACCTTCATAGATTCCTCTAAAATGCACTTCGGACTTGTAATTGTTTGTATTCATGTTTCAAAGGGCGACACGTGATTTTAAAAAAACGAATACATTTGCTTGGTTTAACTTAAATAAATAAAATAAACACATGAAGGAATAAACAAATGACTTAATAAAAGTGGGTAAAAAAGGACCTAAATAAAATTCAAAAAATAATAATAAAAATACAAATAACTGAAATAAACGTATTAGTAATTATAAAAATACATTTAAAAATGCTTCAATAGAAGTATACACTCCACTTTAACTTAAGGGCAGCACATGTTAAATTATATACTTATTGTATTTATTTGGATATATACTGTAAGTCGCACCCGACTATAAGTTGTAGAACGAGCAAAATTATGACAAAACGTGTGACTCATTGTCCAAAAAATACGGTACATATAGAGGCTTCAATATATAATATAAACAGTATATACAGTACAGGCCAAAGGTTTGGACACACACACAACACAACTGATGGTCCCAACCCCATTAATAAGGCAAAACGTCCACTAAGCAACCATGACCAGGCACACCAGTGAAGTGAAAACCATTTCAGTTGACTACCTCATGAAGCTCATAAAAAGAAAACACCAAGGGTTTGCAGCGCTATCAAAAAAAGCAAAGGGTGGCTACTTTGAGGAATCTAAAACATTAGACATTTTGAGTTATTTCACACTATTTTTCTGCAGTACATAATTCCACATGTGTTCATTCATAGTTTTGAGAATCTATGTAAACAGTAATGAGAAGTTGTGTCCAAACTTTTAGCCTGTACTGGTGGATTCACCTAAATCAGGGGTGTCAAACTTGTGCCATGGAGGGCCGAGACACTGCAGGTTTTCTTTCCAGCCAGTCACTAAAGCAGGTGATTTTAATGATCAACACCTTCAGTTTGAGGGAAGGAGCTCATCAATTAAATCACCTGCTGAAGAAACTGGTTGGAGAGAAAACCCGCAGCGTCTCGGCCCTCCAGGGCACGAGTTTGACACATGTGACCTAAATCCTTGAGTGTTAATCTTTCAACATGTAATGTTGAAGGTTCCAGAATGTCTTATAACTTGACAAGGCCGAGCCCTATTAGCGTCTCGTTAGTGGAGATGATTGATTGCAGCTGATAGTTTCTCTTTGGGCGCGTAATGATTTTGGACTCATTGGATTGATCAATACTCCAAAACAATGAGAAAGCCTGAGGAAGTCAGTGAAGAGCTCAGAAGCATACCGATCAACATTTGCATTTGAAAATAAAGGAGAATTTCCTTAAAATAAGGGAAATGCTGGTTTTCCACCAGATTTGCATGTACATGTCAGAAATGGATTATCGTCACTTTAGACAAAATCACTTGAGTGATGAAAGAATCGTTGTTCTGCAGTGAGCAGATACACACCACCTGCCGGGGGAACAAACGCACAAGAGCGACCAGTGCACTAAATGGCAAGTGTGTACTTGCGTTCATGCCTTTCTGACATTTAGCCGCATCCTGAGTTCAGGACCTTGCCATCACACATCAGCCAAGTCAGATGAGCGTCACGTTATGTTTCTTGTCATGGGAGCAGATAAAGACTGTTCCCCTCTGTGTGAATGCTGAAGTGCGTGAAACAAAACATTACAATAAACACGTTGTGCTCTGTATAGAATAAAGAATAGCAAATGTCCCTGAAGTTCTAGACCAAAAATTTTTAAGGAACAATATGAATGCCCGCCACGATTTACGCGAAGTAAGCAAACGCACCTTCAAAGCATACTTTTTTTCATCTTGACCATGTACATTGTCACAAAGATCATACACAATGTTGTCGATTTTGTAGTCCTATTCAATTGTACTTTTTACTGTGGTTAACTGTTTTATACACTTTATACGCATACAGACACGCAAAGTATTGTAGAGTGTAAAATACTTGACTATCTAGAGTGCAGAAACTTGTACATTAGTACCTCGCATAATGTAAACCTCCTTTTACGTAAATTCCACTGAACGTAAAGAATTTATGTAAAGTTTTTGCATCAGATAACGTAAGAAATTCCATATAACGTAAAGCGTCAAGTCGGTGCAAGTTCAGAAATTCGATTTGAATAGCGCGCACAACAGAGAGAGGGAAACATTTTCCATGACTAACAGAGTACACTTGGTGACGCCTTCTGACGCTTCACGCTCTCACTGGTTGATTATCGGGGCACCGCCTACGCTCTCATCTCATTGGCTGACTTATACAGCGCGTACGTGACTTTGTGTGAGAGACAGGCTTCTCCCTTCAACCTCCCTTCTTCATCGTAGTCGCCCTTAAACTAGTTTGCACGCATTGAAATCTCTTCTTAATTTTTTTACTTTTCTTTGTTCACAAAACTTAACGTAAAAATTACCGTAATCATGGGCCATAAACCAAGTGTAAGTAATCGTGTAGTGCGTGTGCGTTTGTCTGTGAGACCAGCTGACTCTTAGACTCTTTGAGTCGCGTTTCGACTCAGGCTAGTCCTCCTCCTCCTTCCTGCCTCCACTTGCGTGCTCCTGATCAAGACATCTCGTGAACGGCAAGATTGTTTTTGTTTTTCAGTTTTATTCATTTACAGTAACCTTATTTATTACCTTATTTTATATTGGAATGTTACTGTACTATGTTTATGCTAACATTTTCTTATATTATCCCACCATATTTGGTGGACTTTGAATATTTTGAAGGGCCAAAGGGGTGAGTTTGAGAAGATCTTGGAACGGATTAGGCTATTTACATGTATTTTACACTTCGTATAACATAAAAACCCTATAACATAAAGGTTCTCGGAACGGATTATTTACGTTGTAGGGGTGTCTACTGTATATACCTGACTAATTATTGCAAAACGAGACGAGACTAGGAAAGTCTTGCCATCACATTAATGTGGGTAAAACATTACGTTTGTTTACGAATTTTCTCTTCCAGGTTGCTGGCCTCGGACCGCTCTCAGTGAAGGACTTCATGTTACTAAACCCAGTGTTGCAAAAAAAAAAAAGTGCTGTACAGCAGAACCCCACTTCTTGTGTTCCAGACTAACTAGCGAATGGCAAAAAAATATATCAGTATTCACCAATAATGAATGAATGATAGTGAAAGATGTTTTTACAGTGTGACAGTGTCTGAAAAATTATATGGAAGTTTCACTTTCGCTTTGCCTCAAGTAACTCTGGCACCTTCAACAATGTGCCAAACAATGTGTGCCATCTCAGTGCAATTGGCGAAAAAACATGATCAATGAAGCATAAAAACAAACATGTAAAAATTGTGGGGTGGTACATACACGCTGTACATTTTACTTGTCACACCAACTATTCATAAATTACAGGCAATCCTGCTTCGAATTTCGCAGCTTTACTCGTTTCAAAAGTATATTCATTAATAAATCATGCTGTTGTTGAAGATGGCCTATTATTAGCCAAAAATAGGCATATGCACATTTTACGTACAGTTTGTCTACATTAAGCATTTTCAAAAGATACATTTCAAGCATAACTTTCACTTTGGCACACATGTTTTGCTTTTGTGGCAGCTCACATATCTAAACAACTATACCACAACATAAACGATACAGAAAAGGGTTATTTTACATCGAAATAACAATTTATTAACAAATACAGTATAACACTATGATGTATTTATTTTCACATTTCGAACTAAACTGTGTGTGTGCATGTGTGTGCGTGTGTGTCCGTGTGCATGCACAACAATTTCCCTACACTTTCTGCACGCTACACTCCTCCATGCTCTTCCACTTCCTCCTTGCTGTTGAGTGTGTTTTTACATGCAAATGATCTATGCCGAGCTCTTATAAAATGCACTTCCGCCGTTTTTATGAATTAAACTGTTCTAAAAGTGAAATCCATTAGTGTGCAGTCATCACCTCTTTTTTTAATATTAATAAATGTAATATTTTCGTAGTTAGAGCATCGTAAAACTGTTTATGATCATCTAAATATGTTTTTTAATATTATTAGAGCCCTTCAGACATGAAATAACACCCCTATGATCACCTTTACACTTGTATTACCCAATATTGTAGACATAATAATCGAAAATAAGTCATCTTGGACATAAACCAGCATGGACAGCCTACTTCCTGAGGTGGCTATTGTCTCTTCAATGTAACGTTACTGACACCTACAGTGCGTTTGTTACTGACAAGTGTAGAATACTGCCATTGTTTGCGGTTAAGGAGAGACTCACGATGCACTTCAATCACTTTATAAACAAGCAGAGAACACATGCAGTGAACATTGACACAGGAGCTGGCCACTCTCTACACCGCTAACCTGCTGCTAGCACTCTAGCTAGCTGCCCATGCCCTGCTTCTTAACAGTAGAACTACCATGGCCCCTACCATGGCCCCTTCTTGGTAGTTCCAGTGTTAAAGGCACGCACATGTCACAAATACTGTATTACACTTCATATCACGCCTTCTCAATGCCTTGTATTTGCATTTTCATTCATTTAGCCATTTTTATGCTTGAAAATGCTTGATTTCGGCCAACAATATGTACAATTTGTTTAAATATGTTTTTTTAGTCATAATAGGCCATATTCAACCACGAAACAGCGATCATTTATTAATCAATTAACTTTTGAAAAAACGCGATAGAGTGAGGGAGCGATGTTCGAACCACAATGTAGCGAGGGTCAACTGAAACATGTTAAAACTAAATAATAATAAAATACTAAATAATAAAACATGTTAAAACTCAAGGAATCCTAAAGCTCACTCACTGACACCTTGAGACTATTGACAGCTCGGGCTTGTAGCTCAACTCTCCTTGAGTGGGGATGGGTGGAGCCCCGGCATATGCAGGGCCAGATTGCGCGGGTGTCCACCGTTACACAAGCAAAAACTGTAACCCGAGGAACAAAATGATGAGTGGCCAGGAACACGTGGTTTGCTTTCCACCGACCGAGCACTGCACGTCACAGAGACACTTTCACCCACGTCTTTATCTCTGCCGCCACCGTGCCATGAGTTTTCTTTCACATCAACACAGTAGCTCCTTTGACCAGACAAATGACAGCCCGCCTCCGTAGAAAAGCGGAGGTAGCTAGCATGCAGGGAGTTTCCTCTCTAGAGTTGCAGGAATAAATGAAGCCAAAGCAGAGCCTTTGGGTAAACAGTCCAGGGCTAAATATACAGCATTTCATCTTTAAGGCTGGAGACACAGCCCATTTAGCTTGGCCAAGCCTCTTCACTGTGGCTTTGGTGTAGCCATGAGGGTGTGAGACAAGGAGGGGGGGAAAAAAAGCATACAGCACCCATCAAAGTTGTCAAAAGCTAATTTACTGCTTATAATCAAGGAATTTGAAGACGCGGGAGGGGAGACCACTGATATAATGGTTTAATTAATGTTTTAATTATAACAACACACACTTGTGGTGGTTTGAGGGTCCCCAAACACGTGTGATATGTTATAGAAACATGAACATTATTGTGAAAAAGTCAAATTTTTTGCCCAATCAATCTATTTTAAGAATATTATTATATGCTAGTGATATGTACGCGGATGGGACGGTTTATTTTTGTATTTACTTATTTTTGAGTTGAATTATTACATGACACTTTAACTGCACGTTTTGGGGAATTTTGCTCATCATCCACAATGTTCCAATATGTTTTTCTCTTTTCTGTGCGTTCTAAATCTATGAAAACAGATAAAAAGGGACAGCTCATGACTGCACGTAATGGGAAACACATATTCTGCCTATAAAGCCTTCACAAAAAAAATCCAAAAAGCACCAACAATGCTCCATTTACATATGATGTGACGTGCTTATTAACCAAGCTCCAGCAACATTATTATTATTATTAACATTGTTACGCCAATCGAACTACGTTACTGGCGTATTGGTAAAAAAAAGGTAAAAAAGGTAAAAAAAAAAAAAAAAAAAAAAAAAAAGGTCATGTGACATCTTGGTGCTCTTTTTATTTTTGAGTTTGGAAAAGTTAACACTAGGTTTAGGTGTTTGTTTCTATATTATTTCTTATTCTATGCTATGTGAAATCAGTGCGCCCAGGAAGGAAGTTCCAGTAATGCTTAAAAGGACCAAAATACGTCAATACGTCAATATTAAAAGTGATCATATGTGTTACTGCATGGTCACAGCATGTATATAAAACCATAAAACTTGTTAGAGGTGTTTTAATATCGGTCTTTGTAGGCGGCATAGGTGTATCCCATTACGTGCAGTAATGAGCTTTCTCTTTTTATCTGTTTTTACATCTTTACAACACACAAATGTCTGCTCATGTCTTACATAAGGATTGTGGATGATGGGCAAAACCCCCCCTCAAAGAAGTGCACTTTTCCTATAATTATACATCAAAACTGTGTGTCTACGTGTGTGTGCAAAGATAAAATAATGACAACACAACCACACAAAGGATGCTTTGCTGCCAGTTTGGAGGATGTCCTTAGGTCTACATAAATGTGTGTGCGTGAGAATAAGTCAGGCCAGGGGCGTGTTCTTGGGATTCATCATTTCATTCTTTCCTGATTCCCTCTTTTTCCTCTGAAAGATACCCGGTTGTTTAGAATTATGACATCAGGGCAGTTCATCTGCCAAAATTGATGTCTAACACTATAATAAAATGAGATCTTTCTGAAGTCTTCCCACTGCCATCCATCATTGTGTGCGGCATGTCATAAGTGTTCTCTGTTATTGTGCTCAAGGGTGTCTTCTAGTGGGAGTTTAAGTAAACTGCAAGCTGTGCACATTGGTTCTGTTTTAATAATGGTGCTTTAGAAACATCAGTCCGAGGTCATTGGCCATAATGGAAATATTAATATTTTTCCCAGCATCAAACTGCCACCATGGTAAACCTTTTCTGACTGCACAAGCGCTGTTTAGTAGGCAGTGTCAGTTTAGTAATGCACATCAAATGGAGGTATGCAAGACTGACGTCTTGCGTGATGTCATGCATGACGGGGGTTTGACCCCCGAGGCGTATTTTTTTCCAGAAAATGTTGGTCAACCACAGAGCAATTGACTTTACAGGCCCCACTGTTATGTCAACACTCTCGATTAAGGTTAAAACCATTCTGCGATGCTTCATCTTGCTCATAAAACATAAATTCTACAATTCATAAACAATCATTTCTTCGCATTTTCAAACATGTGATTATGGTAATAAAACAACTCTCCCAAGTTTACACAGAATGTTATGAACACACGCACAGCTGTTCCTTTCTCATGCGCCACGATCCTTCATCTGCAGCTTTCTCACAGCCATGTCCCAGAAATGTAAACACCGTGTTGAAGGAGGAGGCAACGCATAAACTTGTATTGGGAGTTTGGGCGAACTATGTGTTAGGCCAGCTCCCATCCCCTTAAGTTAAAATTAGGGGGGCTTCCAAAATGCCAGGGATCCCACAGGACTATCGAGTAGTAGAGAGTGGACGGTCCTCTCTGTGGGAAAAAACGACTGAGTCAAAATCCGTGACCCGAAACCCTTTATGTTCTTGCTCCCACTAATATGGACTCATCTGTTATGTAACCAAAAGGTCCAATGGGAGTCTATAAAGCAGGGGTCCTTATTAGGCGGCCCTATATTTTTTATTTTTTAAAATAAAAAATATAATGTAAATTAATAAATAAAATAATATAGAAATAAGAAATTATATATATATATAATTTTGCAATTTAAAAACTGTACCAATTAAATAAAATAATAAAATATAAATTGAAAAAAGGGAGACATTTTATATACTGTATATACTGTACATGTCATCCCAGTTCTCAGTTTGAATTTTGCGGCTTCACTCTATCATGGTTTTTCCAAATAAATTAATTAATTAATTAGTGTTGTTTCATAGTTGAATAAGGCCTATTATTAGTAATAAAAAAAACAACAACCATGCCTATTTAAGCAAACTATACATTTTCTTGGCCTAAATTAAGCATTTTCAAACATAAAAATGGCTGAACTGAACGAAAATACAAATAAAAGGCATTCACAATAAGCATTTAAATCATTATCATTATCATCCTTATCATTGAGCGCACCTGAATATAAGCCTCGCCCACCAAATTTAAAGAGAAAAAACCTTTTTTACATATATAGGCTGCACTTGTCTATAAGCCGCAGGTGTCCACGTCGTAACATAGGCTATTTACACAGAAGGACACACTATAAACCTTGCAATCCTACCTACACGTGGTGTTCCCAGCATCACTCGTTAGCGATGAGTGAGATGTCAAACGCTTTTTTTTCCATCGGAGTTAAACAGCTGCTGCGGTCCAAGCAGCCCAGGCAGAAGCTGTAGTGATTCTACACTTGATCAAACTTACTGAAGAATTGTCATACGACTTCAAAAGGTGATATTAGCATCCACTTTACGACTCCAATTCACTACTCCATGAATCTGTACGCCGAGCATCAGGGGAACTGTAGTTCTAAGCCATTAATTAGTGCATAAGTCTCAGGTTTCAAAGCGTGTGAAAAAAGCAGCTGCTTATAGTCTGGAATTTACGGTATACTCTAGTGTGACTTGTTTTGACTTGTTGCGCATGCATGTGACTACGTGAGTTGATGTAACGTTGTGTGATCACACGGTCGTTCTTGGTAACAACACGAGTGCCAGAACTTGGATATACTGTATATGGTGATAAACACGATTGTATAGCAAAGTACAGAGGTGGCATCAGTGTGGCCTTCTCCTGCCTTCCTCCCTCGCCACTTACTGTATCTGTTTTTAACAGCAAGAGTCTTCGGTTAAGGTAAAAATGATGTTTGATGTTCATTTATCAATTTCATTCATCTTTTATATGCACTTTGCCTTGTTTTCTGCATGTAAAACTACAATTGTTCTATATAAAAAGTGTTTTGTATTAACATTTTTGGGTGTCTGGAACGGATTACTGTTGTCCTTTACCACAATGCAGTTCAAATTTCACGGCTTCACACTATCAGTGTTTTTCAAACATATATTAATCACTAAATCATACTGGTTCGTGGTTGAATATTAGTCAGAACACATGCATATGTAAGCAAATTTTATGTATTTTTTGCCTAAAGCATTTTCAAGCATAAAAATGGCTAAATGAACTAAGATACAAGTACAAGTATAAGGCATTCAGAAAACACATCCAAAGACGCTGTGATGATATGTAGTATTCTACACTAGACACTAAGTGTCAGTAAAGTTAGTGTAATGTTCGGTGAGACGTAACTTCCTGTCCGACACTCACTGTCCTCTGCTAGGGAACACATTTATAGCAACACACACAAGGATGTGTCTTATTTTTGGCTTAAATGGGTTATTTACTCCTATTATGTCTACTATATTGGGTAATACAAGTTTAAAGGTGACTGCATGGCTGTTATTTCATGTCTAGAGGGCTCTAATAATGTTAAAAAACGTAAGGTCTTAAACTGGTTTTCTACACTCTAACTACAAAAATATTACATTTATAAATAAGGAATCCTACTTTGCGGAAATTCACTTATCACAGTCGGGTCTGGAACCTATTAAATGTACTTGGATTTACATTATTTCCTTTTGTTTCTGTTTTTGTACGATTCGGTGTGAGATGGACCCTGTAAATCCAAGCCAACTGGTCCACCTGCCACTCATCTGGCAAGTATTGACACATCAGTCATATTCTCTTTTCCTACCTATTTGGTATGTTTGCAAGTTTTTTCTTCACGCCCCAGGGTGAAGCATAGAGGTGCATTGAGGCTGTTTTGCTTCAGTTTAGTCAGCCATAACGACCACTTCCAAATACCAGTCTATGCCTGCCAAAAAACCTTCTGCTGGTCTTCTAAAAAGCCGAAGTATGTATCTAAATCAACACAGAAGGCTTTACCAGAACGAGATGACAGTTACCAATAGTCCAGCCAGAGCCCAAACCTGAAATAAATGGGAAATGTGACAGATGTCCAAATAGGGCTGAGCACAAGAGATGCCCTAACTGCATAGCAGAAGTATTGTGTAATTATGCTACCATCTTATTTTTCCTCTGTTCTTTTTTGTTTTTATTCTTGTGAAGCACCTTGGGCACCATTGGGATGTTGTAAGGAGCTATACAAATGAACTTTGATTTGATTTGATTTGATTTGGAATGATTTATGATGCTCTTTTTTCCTTCAGAAAAATAAAAAAGCATTTTAATTTGTGCACTGTATTTTAGATGTCTTTTCCAACAGTTGTGAAAAAAGACTGTTCTGTTCTGCACCCTAAACACATGTTCTACTGTTCCATTCCCATGTAGTCCACTTAAGAGATGCAGAGACAAGTTTGAGTTGGAATTTAAACATGTCTGTGTTATTTATGAGCTTGATTGTGCTGCAAATCATCGCAGGCCTGGTTGACGCTTGTATATTCCGAGTAATGCATGTATATCAACAAAAGAAATCTGTCCTTCTAAATAAGGCTCTAATTGGATCGCATCTAGATCATCTTTGCCCTGGAGTTACTCATTAGTCATCTCAGCTTTGGCAGCACAAGACCAATAAAAGACAGAGTGACGTAGGTGTTGGTGGTTTACGGTCTTCTCTTTGTGTGTGAATATGTGTGTTTTTGAGAGAACGCATTTGTGAATTTCTGTCTGATGAATTGACATTTTCAGTAGAACTAAACAGGATTTGTTTTATTTGTTCAGTGTTTTTTTGGGTATATTTACATGTATGGTATAGTCTGGATTTTCTTCCAAATGCACATAACAGGCTGAAGGTTGTTATCACCGTTCTGCTATTCTGTTGTGGTAGTTGTCTTCATAGGCCCATTACTTTGCATCTACAGGGTTTTTATAGCTATATATGTCTTAGTTGTTCATTAACATTAAATGTTTTGTGTAAACCTGCTGAAATGAGCAGTCAACCCCTGCTAAAAAGACATTTTTAGACTGTAATTGCCCAGATTCTAAAGCACCTAGACCAACTACAACTGTTAAATCGCCAGAGAGCAATAGTTATGTCTCTACCAAAAGAGGAAAAAAAAAACATTAGAAAATAGATTTTATTGTGGTATTAAAGATGTGTTTATTTTATGTGTTTATTAGCATTAAAATGCCAGGATTCACAACAGGCTTTTTCCATCTAACCTTTTCCGCAATCTCTTGGGTAAATGCTGCTATCAGTCTGCACTTTACCTGAACACAGCACTAAATCAGGTTAAGACATTCTGGATATGCAAGGGTTTGAGGGGGACTGGCACACCTACAGAACATCTGGTTGGATTACTGCTGCTCCAAACATGCATGCTTACACACACACAAAAAGACTACTTTGCCTCAATGGTGGCACACTCACATACCCGCTCAAGTACTGTACATCTACAGTACCTGTACCTGTACATCCACCTTGACTCCGTTGCCTATGTTATTATTTTTTTGACAAATACGCCACATGGTGTTATTATTAAACCTCGAAGCACATCTTTACAGGGGCATGTGCGGGACCTAGTGCCTAATTGCCCACAAGTCATTGACCATTTGTCTAATGATTATAGAACTTTGAGGATATCTGAATTGTAGCATGCCTTCCAACGCATTTTGAGCACAACCCATAGGGGTGCCACAAATGTCATTTACAGTCATGGGAAAACATGACCGTGGGATGTCCTACTTTTTTCTCTGATAACTGAAGACACAATTGAAAAAGTAAATGTGGAATTTACAGTATTTGTAACTGTTTGTCCATTGTTTGCTAATTAAAAGGGTACCTTGTGGTTCATGGAGGATGACAAACAGACGGGGGATGCCACTATGTTATGGGGGGGGTTACTGTGTCAAAAGGATTGCTGTGCCCAGCTCTATGTACAGTGGATACCCCGCACAGTCACGATTCAGCATTTGTGACCCCGCAAATGTGCATATTTTTGGGAAAAAACATATTTAAAAAAAAATGTTGTTTCTCCGGTTATTTTTTTCTGCAGAAAACATAATTAATAAATGAATAATTTATAAATAATACAGGTGAAAAGTACAGCATACATGTAACAGCAAACAATTTCCCAGTTTATTTCGTTATGCTTCGCTTCGAATGTTTTTCCGCCAAGCATTGCGATGCCGCACTTTGTTCGGCCGTCCTTGAACGTACCATAGTTGCGTGCTGCTAACCGAAAGTGAAACGTACATAAATAACTTTCTCCGGTGGTGCTTCATCTTAATAATTCTGTCTGTTCATAGATCATCCTACATTGTTATTCATTAGCGTACCTATGCATTTTATAATCTAAAATGTGTTTAAGAAGTGTGAGAAGCATACGTAGGGCTTAAACCTGGATTGTGTTGCGAGCCAACAATGGCGTTTTTGGGGGGGAGGGGTGGGTGTCAAAAACAGTAATTTTTCTCAATAAAAATGTTCAATTTTTTAATAATGCAAGGATCTCCTGTATATCGTAAAAATGTGTCCTTTAAAAAAAATTGAACATTTGGCCAGGTTATAAATAATTAGGGGCTACCACAGGCACCAGGGACTTTACTCTGGAACCCAAAACTTTACCCAGAAACTGGTAACATTACCCTGGAACTAGTAATTTTACCCAGGAACTAGGAACTTTATACAGGAACCAGGAACTTTATCCTGGAATCAGGAACTTTCCCAGGAACCTGCAACTTTACCCTGGAACTAGGAATTTTACCCAGGAACTAGGAACTTTTGTACAGGAACCAGGAACTTTATCCTGGAATCAGGAACTTTACCATGGAACCAGGACTTTACCCAGGAAACAAGAACTTCACCTAGCAACCAGAAACTTTATCCAGGAACTAGGAACTTTACCCTGGAACCAGGAACTTTAACCAGAAACTAGGAGCTTTACACCGGAACCAAGAACTTACCCCTGGAACCAGGAACTTTACCCACAGTAAGGGTACACACACGTGTAGCGGTTCAGGAGTAGAAGACTTCCATCATGAGGTGTCCTAATTTTTTCGCATGGCTCTATAGTCAATAAAAGCAATCCTTTATGAGTTTAGCAAGAATGCGAAATTATTATATCCTACGGGTTTTGGTGCAAAATCTTTAAGGCTGACAACAGCAACCAACTACCTGTTAAGTTATTAAAGTGAATAATTATGACCTAATGAGGCCAAGTGGATCGTTTTAAAAGTTTGTAGGGAACTTTCTCTTGCACTCTGTGTAAAGGTGATCATTCTACAAAGAAAAAACCTCGACAATGCGGGCAAACTTTGACCAAACAATGTCTTCATGCAGAAGACATCTATCTTCCAATACTTTTTGAAGACGATAATAACATGTTCTTATATCATGACATCATCGTCTTTTCATGAAACCTAAGAGAAGTGCAAGAGAAAAGTGCAGGGGGGTTATTTGCCTTGGGTTTGTCAAACTTCCAAAACCATTAAAATATAAAACATGCAAGAAAGAGGCTGAGCGACTTGTATCCAAGCCGAACGCAGCAACTGATTACCAAAAAAGGCAATAAGGCAAGGATGTTTTTATTTCTCTTAGAATACACTTCATACTCAGACTACATCAGACTTGTTAGACCAAAAGATGTCATCATACTACAGCAGATTCCCGAAACCCACTATATTGACTGACCAACATTTGGATTATTAGCTCTACAAACATTTCCTTATTTTGATAAAACAGTTTTGTGTTCTGGCAAGCAAATGAACAAACTATTGGCAAAGGTACATCTGTGGTTTGACCTGAAATAAAATGTCTTCTAGTTTTGCCCCAAAGAAAAATGTTTTCAAGTGTGTCATTTCCCCAACCATAAATGAAATGTTTTGTTTAATTTTTTGAATCAGTTTTTCAGTTACAAGGATCATTATCAAAAATTGTACAGTAATTGTCTTGTTTGTTACCGATGTTAGAATAGCCCACTGTTTAAAAATAGTACTTATTCCCCGAAGAACACTTCGATTATGTCTGCTGAGCCTGTACATTAGATTACTTGAAACAACATCGTGTTACTCACCAGCTCGTAGTTTGTTGCTGGAACACAAGATGAAGACACCTAAAAACAAAAAGAAGACTTTGTTACAGGAAGTATGAGTTTCATTGACAAGTTTGAAATTTCTCATTTGCCCAAACAAACAAACAAACTGCAGCAGCAGCAGTGATGTGCGGTGAGGTTCATGGCTGGTGAGGCACTGACTTCTTTGGAGTTTCTTTTGGAGAAGAGGATATTTCACTTTCGATAAAAAATATGTTTTTCCAATACTTTTTTTAGACTGTAATTGCCCAGATTCTAAAGCACCTAGACCAACTACAACTGTAAAATCACCAGAGAGCAATAGTTATGTCTCTACCAAAAGGGGAAAAAAACATTAGAAAATAGATTTTAGTGTGGTATTCAAGGTGCGTTTATTTTATGTGTTTATGAGCATCGCAATGCCAGGATTCACAACAAGCTTTTTCCATCTAACATTTTCCGCAATCTCTTGGGTAAATGCTGCTATCAGTCTGCACTTTACCTGAACACAGCACTAAATCGTGTTAAGACATTCTTGATATGCAAGGGTTTGAGGGGGACTGGCACACCTACAGAACATCTGGTTGGATTACTGCTGCTCCAAACATGCATGCTTACACACACACAAAAGACTACTTTGCCTCAATGGTGGCACACTCACATACCCTCTCAGGTACTGTACATCTACAGTACCTGTACCTGTACATCGGCTATGAAAATAATGGTTTGTTGCAACCCTAGTTTAAATATTGATATTTATATTACATTATTATTGTTTATTTATTTATTTTTCATGACAAACCTCACTTGATCACCCTGACCGTACGTCACTGAGCAGCGGGTAGCTAAAATGTGTTCTACCTGCTTAGCATCACATTGTACACTCACACTGAACATAAACTTTGGGTAATGATAACCACAACTACAAGACAAGTACACATTACTATAGACATTTCGTAAAAATAATATAGGGTAATTTAAGAAGAAAGAAACCTATCCATGTTCAAATAAAGTATGTGAAATGACAATGTTTAAAAGTTGCGCTAACCACAGTATGATTACAGGACACGAGAAAATTCTGAACAACACGACTACAAGGCAGATTTTTTTCCTTCACACGCTGAGATCTAGCTTTACAGCAGTTGCCTATCAAGCAAAAAGCTGAGATTTTAGGCATGGGGCGGGATGTCTCCAAACGAACCCATGATCTGTTGAAGGGCCGGGGTAAATCCGATTAGCATCCTTTGCTATAATCATGATGTAAGCTTGAACTCAGGACTCAAACAGGAAGAGTGTACGGATAATGGTCTCTAACAGGAGACACAAACGATGAGTATTAAGACAAATAGGACACCACGACTGATGTGTCCTTCCTGTGCACCTCTGCACTGTGTCTTTTCATTGCACAACATTTTTTTTCAAATCTGCAATAAGGCTCAACATCAAACACAGGCCAGTAATTGTTTTTTTTTTCTTTTTTTCTCTACAATTCCTTATGGCCAGTTGTTTTTGTACAGAAACGTTCTTTTCATTTTATGCTGGAGCTTTAGGATAAGCACTCAACCCAGAAAAGGCACAGGACAGACCGTATCACTTCTGCAGCATCAGGATCAAGTAGTGAATGCAATCGGCAGCCTAATTTCCAATTTACAAATCATTTTCCAATTAAAGTACAATGATAAACATGAAATGAAATCAGCATCTGGCTGCTGATTAAAGAGGGAGCCTTTTGGTCTACATCTTTGGCTGAAATGGGCCAATAAGTGAACATCTATATTGTAGTTTTCACGTCCCATCCTGTTTTTTTTGTTGTTGTTTTTTTAGATAGTGACAAAAGTGTCCTGGTTTTCATTGTTTTTCATTGGGCCATTTAATTGACCGACCGATTAGGGCACTTGACAACGTAATCGATGAGAGGCTGCCATGTGCGTGTTTTTTTGAATTAGAGTTTCTAAAGAAAAAGTACGATTTGTTATTTATAAATCAAATATTTTTGTAGGAAACCTGACCTTCTAAAAACAATTTTTTAACATTAGAGCCCTCATGCATTTTTTTGGACTAATGATAGGCCGTCTTTACCACAAAACAGAATGATTTGGTAATTAATATATTTTTGAAAAACGGGCCGCACAGTGGCCGACTGGTTAGCACGTTGGCCACACAGTCAGGAGATGAGGAAGATCTTTCCCATAATCAGTATCATCAATGAACAGACAGAGCATTTTTTATACTATGGAAAACTGGACAAAGACCAGACAAATGTAAGTAAGTTTTGTGGCTTTTTTGTGACTATGGTAATGGTTTAATTTTATTTGAACATTCATACAAGTTACAATGGAATTCATCACATAACACAATTCACAGTTCCACATGTCCAAAAGGAGTAGGAAGAAGCAAAGCTTATTTAATCCTACCCCCCATCCATTTCACATCGAATAGAACTTGCGCAGAACACACATTAATGTTCCTTTTGATCGAGATATCCCAATAGGTGTATACATGACCCGATTTTCAAGTTAGAAAAGGAGTAACCCAGGGGTAATATTAGGGGTTTTTTTTCAAAAGGGTTATTGGTGTTTACATGGCCGTGCGCAACCGGGTTATTGCTAATATTCCGGTTATGACAGGATTATTTGACTGCATGTAAACGTAGCCTGTGACTTTATTAATTAGCTCTTGTGTGCTTCCCCAGAACAAAAAGCAGTAGTATCATCTGCAAATAATACTAACTAAGTCTTTTGTTGCTTTACAGATGTCTTTAATATACAAGTTAAACAGTTTTGGACCCAGTATTGACCCCTGGGGTACTCCGCCCTTAATATTTAAACTTGCAGATGTGTATTCTCTTAGCATTACATATTGCTTCCTGTTAACCTAGATAGCTTTTAACCCAATTCAAAACTGACCATCTGATTCTGTACCTTTATAATTTTGTAATTAGGATGTTGTGATAAATGTATCGAAAGGTTTTGTCAGATCTATAAATACTGCAACTGCACACTTTCTGTTGTCTATAGCGTTGGTAATTTCAATCAGTGCCATGTAAATTGAAATGTTAGCTGTGTGTCCGTATCGGCTATCCGCGAGTAATTCGTACTTATTAATAAATTTGTTCAACCTGTTACTGAATAGCTTCTCGATTACTTTAGAAAATTGTGGTAATAAAGAAACTGGTTGGTAGTTTGTAAATTGATGTCTGTCTCCGTTTTTGAAGATTGGAACTACTTTAGCTGTTTTCATTTTGTTTGGAAATGTACCTATTTGAAAGACAAGGCCCTTGGGGTTATCACAACTGATTACCGCTAACAGCACTTTACATCTTTCTTTAACCAAGACAAATTACAAAGCCTGGAGATCTGGTTTGTGTTCGTGCTTTTCAACCGCTTTTCACATATAACAACACAAACTGAATACGATTTCATCCCACATTGACACATTTTACCATCAAAATTTTAAAATGAATTCTCCTCTTGTGATTTATTTATATTGGTATCTCGAAAATATTCAAATGTGGCTGCATTTTGTTCCCAACGAGTTGTTCACTTATCAAAGCTTTGATAAACCGTGCAGTAACTTGAATGAGGGCATCTCCATGGAATGCACCCCTGTTTCTGTTTTCATCTGACATGTGACATGTCTCCGTAGTTGACAGTCTACAGTATCTTGGCATGGCTACAAGTTATTCTAACGCTCCCACAGTCCTCCAACCCTTTCCTTCTTCACCATCCTTATCGCTGATAACAACATTCTGTTCTTCTTTGAGGGGCCCTCGGCCTTGAAGTGGCAGCTAACTCCTTGACTCGTCAAACCTGGTCAGTGTTTTCACCTGACAGCCTTTCTATCAACAATGCCAGGCACATGTTTGCATGTTTTTATATGATGACAAAAACCACAGGAACACAAACAAAACAAAATTCGTTCTTGGACTCTGATTGACCTTCAGGTTTAGAAATCATTTATAACGGAAATCGAAACAGTCAAAGACTGTCCCCATCATGAAACCTTTATAAACTATAAGGTAATGCTGTAAGACACAGGTTTACTCTCTTAACTGACGTACTCCGGCTTCCTCCCACATTACAAAAGCATGCATGTTCGGCTAATTGGAGACTTGAAATTGTCCATTAGTGTGAATGTGAATGTGAATGTGAATGCTCATTTGTATATGTGCACTGCGATTGCCTGGCAACCAGTCCAGGAAGTACCCTGCCACTCGCCTGAAACCAGCTGGGATAGGCTCCAGGTCAGTCTCTGAATAATAATTGCTATTTTTGCAAAAGTAAGTCACAGTTTAGTTGTCCTTGGACTTTTTTTTGGAAAAAAAATATATTTATAAACAAAAACGTCAGATTGTTGTGTGGGTTGGTGGTCTGCCCACTTCAGAATATCTCACATTCCTCCTCATGCTGAGTATCTGCTCTCCAGCTTATGAAACATGCCACAGCCTGAGGAGAGAACTCACACAAGCCACAGAGTGTATTTATCCAGTGGGATGGTGCAGGTGAGACCTTTGTAGTGGACTAATCACAGGTCAAACAGTGGCTAACCAGCATGTGAAAAGCTAATCTCAAACGCCTTCATGAAGAGGAGTAATACAGATATTAGTAGGGGTGCAGAATAAATAGCAGGCCGTTATGAGGATTTATGACGTCATACCGATAAATCCGATAACATAAAAAAAAAAATTACCTATGGTCATGAGCTTTGGGTAGTGACCGAAACATCTCGGGCACAAGTGGCCGAATGAGTTTTCCCCGTAGGGTAGCTAGGTCCTCCATTACAGATAAGGTGAGAAGCATTGTCATTCGGGAGAAACCCCAAGTAGAACCACTGCTCCTCCGCACTGAGAGGAGCCAGATGAGGTGGCTCGAGCATCTGGTCAGGATGACTACCGGACGCCACGCTGGGGAAGTGTTCAAGACACGTCCGACCTGTAGGAGGCCTGAGGGAAGACCCACCCAGGACACGTTGGAGAGACTATGTCTCTCAACTGGCCTGGAAATGATCCACAATGGAGCCAAAGAAAGTTGGAAGGGCCACCATTTTAAATTCAAGAAATAACTCATAGCAAAAAAAGAAGGTGGTGTCCTTGTAGATCTTTGCTCACCCATTCTGCCTGATTGCCATCTTTGTCAACAGTTATGTCTTCAATGAAGCTCAAAGTGAGCATTCAGTCATCATTTATATGTATTTATATGCAATTGTTTTCTGCATGTAAAACTATAATTGTAAAATTATAAAAAGGTGTTTTGTGTTCGTGTTAATGGATTTGCATTATTTCTTATGCGAGAAATTGATTTGGTTAGAGTATGTTTTGGTTTGAGTCGAACCTTCTGGAAGAGATTAAGAACACTAACCAAGGTTCCACTGTACTTTCATTTTAAAACTCCTAGCTATTATAAGAAGTTAGTTCAGTAAATCATGAACTGTATTTCTGTGAGAACAATATAACTAGTGTGTATGCAATAGACTTAATTATGCCAACAACTTCTGACTTTTAAATTCGAATGAAGAGCTAAACAAAGTCTTTGTCTGTGCTTTGCGATGCGTGGGAAGGAGGCCTAGTAAGAGCGTGTTGATGTTATCGAGAGTATTCAAATGACTGTAATATAATAAAGGATAATTGTGTTGTTGCATTCCGTACATGCTTGTGTTAACAACATTAACCCCAGGTCCATTTCCTGCAGACAAGTCGGACGTCTCTGGCCTGTAGGGCTGTGTTTATTTGTAAAACAGCTCCTTCTTAGCTAATGACACACTCAATATTCCAACACATTATGTAACTGCAGTCAGTCTCCCAAGTTTCAATAAGTCAATGTGCTTCACTAATAACATAATGAGTAATAATTATCTATCGGGCAAAAGACCCTGCAGTGAAAGGTCTGCTTTGAAAATAAGCGAGATAAAATATACGCACACAGTAAAAGAAAAGGTCCAAACAGTCCCATCCCCCTCAAACTTTCCTCAGCCCTCTCTCCACTGGCACATAAACACACGCCTCCTCAGACTGCTTTTATGTTTATCCAGGTCTTTGCATCTGCTATCCAGGCATAGCTATCCCAGTGTTTGCCATACATTCATTTATTTGTAAATTTGAGCCACCACGAATTGATTTGGCGATACCTGTTAGGTGGTGGTATGCATCAATACTGCACTCTGACATCCCAAGCAGTACGCATTAAAAATGAAAGACAGCAAATGTTTCTTGTGCCGTGAGTATACTCAGTAGTGAAATAGAAGCGGTTCGGACAGGCAAAGTATTTGCGAGATCCTGACATGCCGGGAACCTCCACAAGCCCGGGGAGTGTGCATTACCAACGCTGTGAAAGTGCAGGTATGGAAGCGTGGCAAACACCTCCACAAGCGTGCAGCCCGACCTTTGACTTGTGATTATGCTAAGACAGAGCCTGGAGACACTCTTCTGTCGTTTGGTAACACTTTGCTTTCCCGGTGAAATACATAAACCAGTGGTGTCAAAAGTGCGGCCCGGGGGCCATTTGTTGATTTTTTGTGGGCCCTTTGCACCATATATCCTGCATCCTTATATTTGAGCTTTCAAAATTGACATATTGTTGCCGATTAATCCATCATCGTTTTTATAAATATGTGTTATGTTAATGCAGTTCTATCTCTGAAACGTCTCTAGCAACGCATTTCAGGCAGTTTGTCCATGAAATGTTATCGTTGTGCATGCGCAAATGGATATTTGATCCACGGAAGATGCTAAACAGCACATTGACCTTCTCGGTGGAAAATGTTTGTACAAAAAAAACAAAAACATGACGGAAGAGTCGACCGAAAAAAAGTATCATGTAAACAGGAGTTTTTTTTCACCAAAGCACTTCCATCTTAAAGTAATACATTAATGCAAAGCACACGTTAGTCGGGGATTGTGCTAGCACTTTGGATAATGTGTGGCCCATCCTGCAACAAACCCTCACGCCCTCACGGACAAATTCTATCTTGGACAAATTAACTGACACAATTGCCAAGTTGCAACAAAATCAATAATATAGGTTAAAAACATTGCGTTTAATCATGAATAATCAAAATTATTCCAATGCTACCATGCGATTAATCTGATTAAACATTGTAATAATTCGACAGCAGTACAGTAGTCTCTCGCCACATCACGGTTTGAATTTTGTGGCTTCACACTATCAGTTTTTCAAAAATATGTCAATTAGTAAATCATGCAGTTTCAAAGTTGAATATGGCTTGTTATTAGTTGTTGTTTTTTTTTAAATGCATATTTAAGCTAACTGTAGGGGTCTCCTGATACAACTTTTTCACTTCCGGTCTAATACCGATACTGCAGCCTTGAATCCGATACAGATATCGAGCCAATATCAACACGAAATAATTCAACTGTAATGTTCCGTGAGACCCACAAGCACCAGACTAAACAATGTCGCCATCTAGACCCCAAAGTCCCTGCCGACCCACCACCACAGATAGATTGCAGTCCTGTGGGAAACACTGTATTCAGTGTGCAAATTCAATTTGTGAGGCCTAACCAGTAACAGGAGGCTTTGTGTAGCCGTGATGGTGGAGCGTGCCGGTGTGCAGGTTCATGTGGGCTTATCATCAAGAGAAAAGGAATGAGCCAGACTGCTTCTAAATTACTGATTTATCACAGCGTCTTTCATGAGAGTTATGGCTTTTTTCTCTCTCGGTGAAAGCTTTCTGGAAAAAAATGAAACGTATATCGACGGAGAAGCGCTGGCATGAATCGGAATGAGCAAGAGTCTGAGCTCCTGGCCCAAACGCTGATTCCTGTCTCAGCGCTACAGATTTATGCTTCATATGAAGAAGCTTAAGAAGGACTTCAGACACTGGGGCATGTGTGTGCCTGTTTATATTCTGTCCGTGTTTATATGTTCACTCACTAATGTCCGTCTAATAGTAAGGTGTTAATGGCATCAAAACTACACAACATTGAAAAGTAGTGAGACACCAGGCCATTACACCTACAGGGGCAAAGCCTTTCATGAAACCACAACACAAACAACATTCAATGGACAGGTTTAGTACCGGAACCGAATTCAAGACAATCCAAAGTCCTTTGGTCATAAAAAGCTGCTTAAAACCGACTCTGTCTCTGAAAAATGTGTTTCATGACTTTTGTTAAAAGAGTGAGAGTCACAGAAAGCCAGCAGCAATGGGAAAAAAACAGAAAGTAGCAACCAACCAGAATAAAAAAACCCCCACTAAATATTGATTAACAAACCACACACTTGTGCTCAATCATCCACATAAGTACTTTTGATCATCAATGAAACACTCGATAAGGCTGGACAAAAGTAATTGGACATTGCCGGAAACTTTTCTGTGAATTGTGAGGATGCTTCAGTCATCATCATTATTGCCACACATACTGTATGTCTCAGTTATCAAACGGCCCAACAGTGCACCTAACAAATTAGTCAAGTGCCCAAACAAAGCATCCACACATTGTTGACTCAGTCTCTGTGAAAAATGGATAGTGGTTCTGTTAGATATTTCAATCCAGGCAATTAAAATAGGGAAACCTGCCAATAGGACCATAAACCGGGACGAGGGGACCTTTGCACTCTCTCACACCTGGGATGTGGAAAGAAGTCGGAAAGCAGATGGCGCTGTCGCCCTGCCTTCACTGACAGGAAGAGAGTGGCAACATCTGTATAAATCAGCTGTCAAGACACGTCACAAGAACATCACGGGACCACTCTGAGGAAGACTGCAAGTGAGCAGCCAAAACTGTCAGGTACAAAAAAAAATTGCTAACTCTGGTCTGTAAAAAAGACTGTTTAGTACGTCTGAATGTTAGACCAAATGAACCTCATTGGACTGGTTCTTTTACAGTTGGCGGCCGTCTCCAAACTGAAGCTTGCTGATTCGATCCTCAGTTCTCCCGTGACCAACTCGAAGGATCATTGGGCAACATATTGAACCCCCAGTTGCTCCTGATGCTGCGTCATCAGTAGGTAATTGTGGTAACAGCATCACAGAGCTTTGAATACCTTGAAGGTAGAGAAGTGCTATACAAATGAAAGTCTATAAAGCAGAAATACGTGATTGTCATGGCACAGCAACAATGTATAAATTGCCTATGCAATTTCTGTGAATGAACGCAAACCGGCCACAGGAGCCCTTACGACCGGTTGTGACCTAGGCTTTAGTTGGTGTGTGTCCCTGCTGTGTCCTACACAGACAGACCAACAACATCAGTGGTGTTTGCATGATGGAGCACCTGTTTGTTCTCACTAAGACCTCATGCAAAAGAAGTCATTGTGTGGAATGGAGAAAAGTTATGGTTGTCTCTTTTGCTCCAGTTACAGCAGTGGTCACGTTCTCTTCCCACGCTCTTTCAGCTAAGAGTATTTACCAGCATGCTGATTTACACATTTAGCAAGGCCCTCACTGTCTGGAACCAAGCCAAGTAGTGAAGGATGAGGAGGGGTCTTGAAGGGTGAGAAATTAAGGCCGTCATGATGAATCACAATTATTATTTTGACATCCAATAGAAGCCCCTATCTGTTTCTCGACAGAAGGTTTGCTATTTTCCTAAAACATTCTATGATTTATTGCGACCCAAACATGAAATTTCCCATCCAAATGAGACACCGGCGAAGCTAAGCAGTGCAGAGAAATAGGTTTTGGAAATATTCGCTGAAAGGCTGGAAACCTAACCCTCATCAAAACTGAAGAAGTCTTTCAACGTCTTCCGTTTTGCGTCTTTGTGCCAGTAAAAACATTTTTCTGTATGATGTCATCATACAGCTGCTCATGAGCTGTAAGTAATGCGCCAACAAAACAGGAGAAGGGACAACGTAAATGAAAATGATACACAGATAATAGGCCCTTACATTGGTAGATATATTACAACTACAATAGTGAAAAAGAAAATATCAACTCTCTCTCATTATCAAAACTGAGTACAGTGGAACCTTGGTTAGCATAATTCATCCGTTCCAGAAGGTCAGATTGTAACTGAAATGGATGCTAACCGAATCCGTTTTTCCCATGACAAATAATTTAAATCCAATGAATCTGTGCCAAAAAGTCAAAAACGTTAACATAAAACGTCTGTGTAGGCTCTCAGTCGTACAGGAGTTGTCCAACGAGGGAAAGGCTTCTTGAGACGTCATCTGTACTTCTGTGAAGAAGGTGTCGGACGTTTCGCTCCTCATCCGAAGAGCTTCGTCAGCGAACTAATAAGTGCTGGTAGCCTAGGCCTTAAATACAGTAAGAGTGGGCGGAATTGGTGTGCCAATGCCCTCCTCCTATTGGTTCCTTACACTAAAACTGTGAGGAGTTGTGGTCTAATCCTCTCCTGCCATTCACACCTCCGATCAAAGGGAGGTGTAGCTCCCTGTAGTTGGGTATGAACGACTCTGATACTGGCTCGTTAGCATCTATTGTTTTGGCTCGGCCATGGCTCCACCTCATTCCGCCCACTCTAACTGTATTTAAGGCCTGGGCTACCAGCACTTGTTAGTTCGCTGACGAAGCTCTTCGGATGAGGAGCGAAACGTCCGACACCTTCATCACAGAAGTACAGATGACGTCTCAAGAAGCCTTTCCCTCGTTAACATAAAACACATTTTTATAGTTTTACAATGATACTTTTACGTACAGAAAACAATTTGAAATGCATATAAATGATGAATGAAAGGGATAAATGAACATTTAACGTTACTTTTACCTTCATTGAAGACATGATTCTTGACGCGACTGTTCCCAAAGACACGATGTGGCAGCAAAACTGAGTTTTTTCTTGAATTCACTTGTGTTTCTTGCCTCAATAAGCCAAAATGGAGCCAAACAATCACGTAACCTTAGATGTTCATTTATCCCTTTCATTCATCATTTCTATGCATTTAGAATTGTTCTATGAATGTAAAGCTATTGTAAAAGTATCAAACTGCTGATGACATCATAGGCTCGCGACGAAGCTGACTCCCAGTTCCTCCTGTTTCCATGTTGTGGCAAGCTAATAACAAATGTGCTAACAATGACACACTGTTATAAAAATAAATCAAGGACACGATTGGACTGATGCAGTGTTATTAAAACACTGCGTACGACACGCGCCATATTGTACTCTAACTGGAGAATATACGCAAACCGAGGCAAAATTTTGGCATAAATTTTCAACGGGCGGCCGCTAACCAAGGTTCCACTAAAATGCTAGATGCTAGATATTCTGTGTTGTACTGAATCTCATTAGATTGTACAGGTTTATATGTTTTAGATGGTAAGTGTTTGTTAAAGACACTGCCCTTTTTTCTGACTGTGTCGAAACATAAACATCAGTTAAGGCATTTCATTAATAAAGTCCAGGTTATCATCTGTTTTGATAAGTTAATATTTTTAACTGCACACATTTTTCGGCTTACATTATTTTTGTTGGTTACCTCGGATGTTGCATTTACTTGTAGTAAATTTAGAGTCACTAATGGGAAATTGTTTAAAAGCAATGTGTGTGTCGTCTCTCATGCATTTGGTCAAACACTGAGCATGCTAGGTTTGCAGTGTATAAGGAGTGCCTTTATTCTGTTGTCAAAATCGGACAAGCTGAGGCGGGTCTAGACCCTTGTCACAGCCTGTTTCAATTGCGGATTTTTGGCTTTGTATTTGGTGTTTTGTTATGGAATTACTTTGTTATTTCCTGTTTTATTTTGATGAATATTCCTTTGTCTGTTCTTGTCTCAGTCACACCTACGTGTGGTGATAAGTTGTGTATTACTGTCAGGCATGCCAGGTTCTCCATGCATCTGCCAGTCATTCCTTGCCCGTCCATGTGTCTCACACCTGTCTCGAGTCTGTGGTTATCTTTGTCTATTCTTGTTTTCTTACCTGCTCTGGCTTCTTTCTTCCTGACAGTTCAGTTGAAAAGCCTTGAGCATACATCAGTGATTCTCACTTATTTTCTGTCATGCCTCCCCCCCTTGTCTGTAAGTACTTGTATGTTATGCTTATAATGCATCATCTGTTCAAGTTTAAATGTACATTTAATTGTTTAATTAGATGTCACATTTGGAGGTATTCAAAATCATGCCATGTAAATGTTAATGTTAATTGCTAGCGCGAATATGGGATTTCCAATGTAAAATAGCATAGAGCCAGTGCAGTTGTTGAGTGTCAGAGAGGAATTAAGTCATAACTGACATGCATTCTGTATGTTCTGTTTAACAGTGATTCAAAATAAAAACTGAAATGGAACTCAACTGGAGTCTCTGAGAGCTAGCAAGTAAAGAGCAAATGTTACCCCCTTTACGCCACCCTGACACGTCGCCCCACTATTTCAGAAGCACTGGTCTACATTCTGTTAATATGTCGTATTCGTCCCCGGAGGTGTGGGCTTGAATCATACGACTTGGACTTGAGTCACAATATCACCACTCGACAATTTCATCAAAGACTTGCAACTCAACTTGGACTTTAACATCAATGACTCGGCGCCGATGGCTTGAAAATACCTGCAAACACTTGAGATTTTCAGTGAATGTATCGAGTAAAATGTGCCCCCATTCAATGTATTCAACTAACATGGTTGTTATTGTGTAATTTGCAGCAAAACAGCACTTTTTCCATTTAAATCTGCCTCATTAAATGCATCTATTAATATCCAGTCAGGTTTAAGAACAAACAGCGAGGGTGTGGATTACATTTCTGTGCACTGATTAGACCCTGAATGCTCTGTCAGCACTCTTTTTCTGTGACTACAATTTGTCACAATGGTCTTATTTTATTTAAAAAATAAAACAATTCAAAATGCAGCCATTCTATTTGTCAAATGTAATAGACTGTTACATTGTTAAAATTGCATTTTATTTGGGAAACACTAAACACTAAACAGTGTTCAAGACTTGTAAGGACTCAAGGACTCAATTTCAAGCCTATGACGACGGACTTTGCCCTATTTTTGGAATTGGCCTATTTTGACTTGAGACTTGACTTAGACTTTTTTTTGGACTTGGACTTGTGCTTCACCTGCTGTCCAATGGTGCGTACGCAGGTCAAGCCCTCTCCTCGCCTTCAATTCGCCATATAATCAATGCAAAGTGTCTCATGAATACCTTATCACTTATGCTTATCCTCACTAGGGTCGCGGGTATGCTGGAGCCTATCCCAGCTGACTTCGGGCAAGAGGTGGGGTACACCCTGGACTGGTCGCCAGCCAACACCCACATTCATACCTATGGACAATTTAGAGTCACCAATTAACCTAACATTCATGTTTTTGGAATGTGGGAGGAAACCGGAGTACCCGGAGAAAACCCACACACGCACAGGGAGAACATGCAAACTCAGAGATGCCCAACGGAGATTCAAACCCAGATCTTCCCGATCTCCTGACTGTATGGCCTAACCACTAGGCCACCGTGCAGCCGCACATGAATACGACTTCCATATTTAATGACCCTTGATTTCATTCCGCTCGGTTCTTCTGAATCGTGGCCGGTGAGAAGACAGAGAAGCAGAACTTCACCAATACTGAGGTGTAAATCTTAGTTGGCGAGCTGGAGGTCCATGAAAATATAATATTTGGAGGACACGACAGTGGCATAACAAGAGGAAGATGAACGAGTCCGCTGTCAACAGCATCAGTGGAACGGGGCGCACCGTGGTAGAACAAAAAAAAAAAGTGGTCGGCTTTCGAGGCACACATTTCCATTTTTTGTGAGCATGTTTCTACATTTTTCCTAATTGATAATGCAAGTGCAGTTACTCACTGCAGCAAAACAAAAGCGACAAAGGAAAAGGCTCTGTGGCAAACAAATACAAAAGGTAGAATCCAGGTAAGTAAACTGATCTACGTGACAGCACCGGAAAGGAGACGATGTACAGTAGGAACCGTGGCAACAGCAACATTAACGACAATGAACCAGCGGCATACGTCTGACGACGCTGGTCCTTTAACAGCCACTAATGGTAAATGGCAACAGCTGCGCAGCCACCAGGTGTGAAGCGGCTGCCTCTTCCACACAGCAGGAAGTACACATTGCCAAAATAAGAGTGCAGGACAGGAAGCACACGTTCCTGTTTTGCGAAACGTAACAGTACGCCCCCCCACAGAACGGATGCCAGACGTTCAGCAAGTCCATCAATTCCAGGGTGGGTGGAGGGAGGATCGGCGGAGGGTCGCCGGGCTTGCACGCCCCCCATCACCGGACGAACGGCAAAGCCGCACCGGCATCCCCACCGCCGGCGAGAAGGTGTCAGGTGGCGACGGAGGGTCGCTCGACGGTGCAGCCGGCAAGCGTGGCAGATGAGGTAGCCCGTCGACGAATAGAGCGGCCGTGTCTGTGACGACAGAGTGGGAGGCGGCAGGAGCAGCCGGGTCTGCGGTGACGGAGTGGGAGGTGGCAGGAGCGGCCGGGTCCGGGTGACGGCTTGGGCTCGGCTGTCGGAAGAGCTGTGGTGAGTGCCGGCTTGCTCTCGGCCAAAGGAAGTACTGCGGCGGTCGAAGGCTTGCTCTCGGCCGGAGGAGGACGAGGAGCCGCGGCGGACAAAGGCTTGCCCTCGGTGGACAGAAGGGAAGGAGGAGCCTCGGCGGACGATGGCTTGCTCTCGTCCGCAGGTGAAACCCTGCGTAAAGGGTTAGCGGGCGCTGGAGGTGACCCGACCTCGCTTAGGTAACCTGTCGTCCCTGCGGCCGGCTCCAGAGGCCATAGCCCTCCCCTCAAGGGACGGATTCCAGACGTCTCCAAAAGATCCGGAATGGTGGAGAAGGGGCTAGACGTGGGCCTTGCGTCTGGTCGCCTGGCTGCGAGCAATGCTGGTCCTTAATTCCTTGAGGCGCTCATGGAGCCCGCTAGGTCCATCGTGGTCCCGCAGCATATGCTCATAACGAGCGGCCATTTCCGCGAAGCTGCGGGGAACTGTCTCTGCGGGGCTCAGGTCTGGCTGGTTCATTCTGCCATGATCTGTCAGGCACGAGTTGAGGTTGTTGAGTGCTTCACCCCCAGTATGCAGAGATGAGGCAGTTGCGTGCAAAAATAAAAAGGTTTTAATAATGCAAGTGCAGTTACTCATTGCAGCAAAACAAAAGCGACAGAGGAAAAGGCTCTGTGGAAAACAAATACAAAAGGTAGAATCCAGGTAAGTAAACTGATCTACGTGACAGCACCGGAAAGGAGACGAGGTACAGTAGGAACGGTGGCAACAGCAACATTAACGACAATGAACCAGCGCCATACGTCTGACGACGCTGGTCCTTTAACAGCCACTAATGGTAAATGGCTACAGCTGCGTAGCCACCAGGTGTGAAGCAGCTGCCTCTTCCACCCGGCAGGAAGTACACATTGCCAAAATAAGGGCACAGGACAGGAAGCACTCGCTCCTGTCCTGCGAAACGTGACACTCTGTGTCTTGTAAACTTAAAGGAAAACTGCATTTTTTGGAATGTTTTTTTCACCCAAAATCCTTATGTGAAGCATGAACACATATTTATTTCCCTTTTCTGTGCGTTCTAATGAGTGAATACAAGTTAGTATGAGCCAGCTAACAACGCACATCATGGGAGGTGCCTATTTCGACTATGAAGCCCTCTAAATAAAACCTCGAACAATGTTTTATTGTTTTATATTCATGCTGTGATCATGCATTAACAAGTACATTGACAATAACATGTACAGTAAGACTTACAGTATCTTGCCGTATTTTGATGATTTAAAACATTACCGAAACTTCAGATTTCAGATACAACCCATATAGCTAACACTACTTCCGTCAACAACAGCAGCATAGAAACAGCGACCACACTTGGCTCTCATTGGGATGGCTGTGTCTTCCAACACAACAGTTGTGCTCCACTCCTCAAGTAGAAAATGCTGAGAGCAAACGAGCATCTTGTTGAGTCTTCGTAGCAAAATTGAGAGCCAGTAGTATCAAATCCACTCTTCCGTCTGTCCCGTTGCAGCAGCTTGAGGCGTTGTGAGTGACGTTACTCCGCCAGATAAATATAGTTTTTTTCGTGTTAGCTGCTACAATAACAATATCGCTGTAGCCTGGTTAATATACAGGTCAGTTATGTAAATGGAACACTGTTGGCCTTTTTTCTGAGGGTTTTTTGTTTGGGCTTTAGCTTCAAAATAACCACCTCCCATGACGTGCATTGTTAGTTGGCTCATACTAGCTCGTTTCCCCAAAGGGAAAGAAATGTGTGTTCGTGTTTCACATGAGGATTGTGAATGATGGGAAAAATTCTAAAAAAGTGCACTTTTGCTTTAATACCTAGAATTATTTAATTGACAACCTGATGCTTGTTATAATTAATATTCATCGAACGATTCTAAAATAAAATGATGGAATATTTAAGTGCTGCGTTGTGTTTTTCATAAATCTTAGTCCTGATACTGAATGCTCGTGCACAATGGTGTCTATGATAAATGACAAATGATATACATCAGTGTCATGTCAAATAACAACCACAAATGTTTTAAGTCAATAATGGCATGATGCTTTTCATGCAATGATTGATAAATCTTTATTGGCTTCCATTGCATGTTTATGTCATATGATTTCACTTCACACCCTGCGATTGGCTGGCGACCAGTCCAGGGTGTACCCTGCCTGTCGCCCAAGTCAGCTGGGATAGGCTCCAGCATACCCACGCGACCCTAATGAGGAGAAGTGGCAAGGAAAACGGATGGATGGATGGATTTCACTTCACCACTTAGAATGTGCGTCACCTTTCCGCCATGTCTCCAAAAGGTGCGTACGCCAACTGCAAAGGTGGAGTAGCGGTGCGCACATTCTCACGTCAAGTTGTGTTTCGATAGGTACCGTGTGAAACGGCGTACGCAACTTTTCGGCCCCATCTTGTGCGTACGCAAGCTTTATAAGTGAGGCCCCTGGTCTGACAAAGAATAGGAAAACATAGCAAGGGGGGAGTATTCAGACCTATTCTATTCAGAAACTAGCGACAAATCTAGCAACTTTTTAATGCTTTTATTACATACAGACTTTTGGTGACTGACATGAAAGCACATATTGCTATTCAATGAGTAGCGTGTGCTGCTGTGGGCCCCTCTCCCATCTAAAAGCACTCACAGGCAGCTCCGCCTTATTTGTGACTTAAAGAAGCAACATTTTTCTACATTTCTAAACATATTTGTTTTGTTTTTCATCCTTTTTCCTCACTTTAGGTCTCTCCCACATTATTCCTTTCTCCTGTAGCATACATTACAATTACATGCACACACGTCATGGCTGTGCAACTCAGAACCCACCACCACAAATACTGTAAATTCCAGCCCTGTGGGAAACTGAAACTTGCGTGAAAATGAATGTTATTATAGTAATAGCACAATGGCGGTCAGTGACCAGTCCCAGCCACAGATTTGTTCCTGTCATTATATTTTAAGTACAAGTGCCTTCCCCATCTCTTATGTTATGAAGCGTAAACATACAATAGGTACAGTATGTTTGCATTTTGCAAAAGTGAGGAAATTGGTTTGCTTTCTGTAAGCCTTCCCTGAAGTGGCCTTGATAAGAATAAACAGCCTTTCTGCACACATCTCTTCAGTACAGTCCAGTAACAAAAAAATAGCAGACTTCAAACTTTATGAGATGCAGTCGTAACCGAACGTTACAAGTCTGCTCTCAATATAAAACAAGACTACTAAGATGTATTAAATGAATGGTTTCACGTCGGTATAATATATAAAAATAGAATTAAAATAATAAAAAAATAAAAGCCAAAGCACTAGCACTGTAGCACTGGTTGCACTGTCCTTGTTACGACGCAGACACGTGACTATATCGTAAAGTAGTTACATGTCCTGTCTCTCGCTCAATGTATTTTGTGTGGGATCGTGTTGCTCCTCTGTACTGTACCAAGTGTTCCGCATCATAAAAATCAAGATTACAAACACCCCGTGGCACTAACTACTAATTTCGGAGTTATAAGGCACACAGAAATGTTGACTGACCGCAAACAAACTGTTTATGCGTCCAAAATGCAATGTAAATATTATAGCTTTGGTGCATTTGATGAAAAAGGGATTTTACTCTCAACTGGCTTTACAGTTACTCCATTTAATTTTGAGGCTAACCACAATGCAACTGTTACAGTCACACATTAGCGCTTGCTGAGACATTTTGGAAAGTAAATGGAAGAAGCTAACAAAAAGACACAACAAAAGCTGAACTATGGGTTGTGTTCATGGACCGACAGGGATTTAATGTCTACTTATTCTGAATGCAACCACAACAAAAAATGCATTACTAATCACTCAACAGAAAATGCACATTTAAGAGTGGCCTTTTATTGGGGCCAACCTAAGACACTTAATAATCATGCTGTATAATCAGAATCTCTCTGCAAAGGAGAATTGCTCACTAACACAGACTGAGACAAATTTTTACATAGAAAATGTTTAAGTTCTGCTCATGAAAGCTGGGAGCAAAAACAAAAGTGTCAATATAGTTCAGTGTACTTTCAGTACAAACGTCCCACCGATTTGAACATACCACAAGCCTCCTTGAAAAAGTTGTAGGTTTGACCTGAACACTCATGCAGCTTTATTTGAGTCTACAAGGTGCCAAGAAACACAACATCCATAACTATTTTTACAGCAACAAAAAAAAAAACACAGACTGTGCCTTTTTACAATGTACAGTCTTAAAGAACATGCAAAACTGGCATGGGTAGACACATGGGGGGGATTACATCAGCAGAAATGCATGAGAACTCTCACTGGTGGATTTTAATGGTCCATCCTTGAGTTGGTCCCCCACCCCTCTTACATACTCACACAAACATGGCCATACGCACAGACCCTCAAAAAGCTTCCTTCCAGACTGGCCGAACTTCTCAATATCCATGTCCTGGCTGGATGTGTAGTTGTGGACTGAAATCTATCACGCTTGCTTGAAGGAGGGACAGAGGACTGACTGACTAGAGCAATGTTTCTCTGGCAGCTAATAATGATAATAAATGTCTCCACTGAAATCCAGTCTAGCATGGGCTCGCAGCCAGTGAATGCACGTCATTCCCTCACAACCAGATGTCATGGATAATGTCGTTGTCCGGGCACGACAGCCTTGAGTTGTATTTATGTTTGCATTAGCGTCCGAGTCATTTTTTTTCTTTTTCACCGTCCCAACGGACCTGCCATGAAGGGTGTGGTTAGTTGTACCAAAGCTGCCCAAGGGTCCCGACACTCTGGAGACCCAAAGCAGAGACCTCATTCATCACTTCATTTAGTTTGTGGGGAACAACATTGTTGCACTTCAAGCTTTCGTTGATTTGTGTCACATGAAGTAACACAGACTGATCATTCTGCAGTTCAACCTGTTGTGTTTTGTTTCTAAACAATTGTCTTATTATTATTTCTCCCTAATTTGAGGTAAGTTAAAAATATTTAGAGATGCCGCTAACGTCATGCCAGGTGTGCATATGGGCAACCAACCACACTATATGATGTATGTATTCTAACAGGACCACACACAGACCTGTGACCCACAAAAACAATACATTAACGCCATACAGAGTCTATATTAACTATATGGGCCAAAACTAAAAATAAACATATCCAGCAGAAGCTCGCACATTGAAATGATGTGCAAATATACACACACTGATGCTGATGTGCATACCACGTGAACATCCTCAAAAAGTTCAGGTTTACGTATCGTATATCCAGCAAACTCATCACACTAATACACAACTTTAAGTTCTTGCTGTCAACATTCGGGATAGCCGGAATTTCCAAAAAACACACAAGCAGCAGCGCTTTCCCGGTAATACAACTGCTTACCTGAAACACTGCGGTGGCCATCCTCTGTCACTCTTTTTGGTCTCCTTTTTAAGTGTGATGTTTTTAGCGCTGCATTGTCCTAAAAGGTTGACTCCGGTCAGACAGTTAACGCTAAATCCACTCACTGTTACCGTACTGCAGCAGAGATGGGGGAGTGTGCATCAGAAAGTGAGGGAGAAGTGTGTGTGTGTGTGTGTGTGTGTGTGTGTGTGTGTGTGTGTGTGTGTGTGTGTGTGTGTGTGTGTGTTCCAGCTCCAAGCTAATAGGTCTGGCTAGTCTCTCCCTCTCTTAAGTACAGCCAGAGGCAAATCCTAACATCCCACAACTGGAAACATTGCAGTGGTGCACACTGCACTGAATGAGCAGGCAAAGTCTGCTTACAGGGTTACAGGTTTTTTCCTCTCTTCTGCCGCCTGCGCTCGCTCCTCCCTCTTGTTCAAGACGTGCAAGTCATGAGAAAGATGTAAACGCAGCACACAAATGTATTTTCAAACCCTATTTCCCATGGTGATCGGGGAGACGTGGACCTGAGCAAGGGAAAACAAAATGCACAGCTCTCTCACACACTCACAAGCGTATTCTTCAATATGTGCTTGTTATCAGCTTCTCAAGTTACAGGTTAAATATGAGTCCACCGTTTCACCCGCCCCCCCAAATTCCCTCTATTTTTTTTCTTGTGTCTTTGCTGGCTTTCTTTTTCTTACACACACATGCACACACACACACACACACACACACACATGCACACAGGCTCCAGAGAAGATATTAAGAATGAGTCCATTGACTTCGTGGCCAAAGTTGAATCGTGTCAGCAGAAGCAGTGAGGAAATCCACCAAGTCACTCCAGTAGCTTTCACAGTCACACTCAAACACTCACAGCACCAGCAGTAAATCATGCTACATTGTGCACCTTAGCGTTACGCCGTCAAGAACATGTGATTTCACATATCAATTCAAAAACTGTTACAAAAAAGCAGTGTACAGTGATACCTGGGTTTTCGTTATCAATTTGTTCCAAAATGTCCCAAGAAAACTGAAACGTACAAAAACCGAAGCAATTTTTCCCACAGGCAATCACTCATAATCCAATTAATCTCTTCTAGACACCCCAAATAGTAACAAAAAACACATTTAAGAGAGAATAACTATAGTTTTACATGCAGAAAACAATGTGAAATACAGTGGAATCCTAGTTAGCATCGTTAATCTGTTCCAGAAGGTCTGACTCAAACTGAAAGGTACTCTAACCAAATCAATTTTTCACATAAGAAATCATGAAAATCCAATTAATCCGTTCCAGAAAGCCAAAACTGTTAACACAAAACAGGTTTTACTGTTTTAGTTGTATATGCAGGGAACATTTTGAAAAGCATATACATGACGAATGCATGGGATAAACGAACATTTATTATGACTTTTACCTTGATTGAAGACGAATGTTGACAAAGACTGCGATGTGTCAGCGACAGCCAGTTGGACACCACCTTGTTTTGCTAGCTATTTCTTGAATGCAATAGTGTTTCTCACCTGCTTTATTAAAATGCTGGCACTGTAGCTTTCTTTGGCGCCATTATGGGTTATTTTGCATCAAAAGAAAAGCACAGACTGTGTTAGTTAGTCAATAACTACAGAGTTGACATCATAGGTAGGCGACAGAGCTAACTTCTGGTTCCTGTTTTCATGTATTAGCAGCTAATAGGCTTCTAAAAGAATGTCTTGTGATAAAAATACATTAAGAACACAATTGGGCTCGCGAAGTGCATTAACAACAAGACAAGACGTGCATCACGTTGAATGCTAACTGGAAAATGTACACAAACCGAGGCCAAATTTTGCCGTAAATTTTCAACATTAACTGAAAAACACGCTAACCGGGGCTCACGCTGACCGAGGTCATTATAAATGATGAATAAAGTGGATAAATGAATTTACATCACTTTTAACTTCATTGAAGACTTGTTGATGGCAAGGAGCGGAGAGGAAGAAGAGGATCCAGACCAACAACTTCGCAACATTTCTAGTTTTTAGTTTCAGATTTGTAGTTTCTTCGCCAGGATGGAACTTGATGCGGCAAATAAACTAGTTTTTGTAACATTTTCATTTGAGCTTGCCAAATGAATGTGCCTTACATGATACTGCAGTATTGTGTAAACTACGTTGGCTGTGTGATCCAAGATGGCTGATTAAACAATACTGTCTGTTTTAATACCACAAGATTCAATGCGTCAAAAGGTAAAATACAAGTTCGTTCTGCGCAATATCGTACGATAACCGAGACAGTGTATGGGAACCAAAGCAAATTTTTTTTATCAAAAACAGTATCATACAAAAACATTCATTCATTCATTTTCTATGCCACTTGTCCTCAGAAGGGTAGTGGCGGGGGTAGTGTATGCTGGAGCCTATCCCAGCTGACTTCGGGCGAGAGGCGGGGTACAGCCTGGACTGGTCGCCAGCCAATTACAAGGCACATATAGACAAACAACCATTCACACTCACATTCATACCTATGGACAATTTAGAATCTCCAATTAAACTAACATTCAAAAACATGGGTGTTTAAAAACCAAGGTTTGACTGTATTCGTGATCAACAGTAGGGCTCTAGCTATGAGTTAAAGTACAAATTTGAAGCTAATTTGACAGTTGCCCTTGGCAGAACCCTGTCAAGTGTAGTTAGTCTTTAGCACACTTGTTCACACTTGTCCGGTTTGATTTGGTTTGATTTGGTTCCGTATTTTACCTCCTTTCACCCATTATTAGGTTGCTGTGAGAAGTAATGCATTGTAATTATGAGAAAATTGTCCACTTGCAAAGTGATATTCTGTATGCGCTGACCTTATCATACATACACATGCAGGTCAGCTCTCAACTCCATTTTTTGGTTCTCTACACTTTGTTATTAAGTCAGAAATTCAATTTTCCACCACTAAAATATAATCTGATCTGATTTGGTTTACCCTTAAGATATTCTCTTTTCATATTCAACCAGCTTTGCCAACTCGTCACTAGATTTGGTGATGTTCCAAACCCTCTTGGTGACTTAAACTGTGAAAAAAAAATATTAAAAAAAATAGCAACAAGTTGAGTGATTTTCTGGTCTTTGAGAGACTTTTGCCAGCAACTTGGCGTGGAAGCATATAACGCTACGTTTTGCAGTTAATGTCTCAACGAATAGCACGGGCTGTCACAAGGCACTCAAAGCACTCAGGGAGTCAGCATCACGGTCAGTATCAAGTGCAGCAGCATATCCGGTCCCAACCACACTGGCCTTTGTTCATGTACAGGACTAATCATCCATCCATCCGTTTTCTATACCTCGTGTCCTTATTAGGGTCAGGGGTGAGTTGGAACCTATACCATTTGACTTCAGACACGAGTACACTCTGGATTAGCTACCGGTCAATCACATGGCACATATAGATGAACAACCGTTCACTCTCACATTCCTACCAATGGACAAGTTACAGTCATTAATTAACCTAACATGCATGGTTTTGAAACGTGGGAGACTTCCAGCGACTTCTCGGAAAACCAAACGCACAGAGAGACTGCCCGCAGTCTTGCACACTATTATCAAGTTGCAGCAAAAGAAAGTGTATACAGCATGTGTTGCACCAAATTATAACCTATTAACACACATGCCTCCTCTTTGATCTTATCCTGGAGTGATTCACATAATGGTAGCTACAAGTCACACATTCCGTCGTCAGCTCTGTAAGCCATGTTTAATTCACTATTAATGACAAGAGCCAGGAAGGAAGCAAGGTCTGCCACTGAGTAGACATATGGTTTATGCTAACAAAACAACATGCTTGTTTATGTGAGATAAGCCTTTTATGTGGAGGCCGGCCTGAACTGGGAGACATAGGAATGTCCCCTGTGTCTGCGTTTGTTAATGTGAGGGCACTCACTGCACTGCACTGCATTTTGAAGTCAACAATTGCATCTGCATACAGTCCTTCTAGTGTAACATCTTAATGTCAAGCATGAGAAACGATGAGACAAAGAGTACCAGAGTGGGAAACAAAGCGGGTAACAGAATGGCACCCAGGATTTTATACTGAAATAAACTTGTAGGATATTTATTAAAAATATATAAAAACATATTACTTATTACTAATGCGTTTTAAGACCATTTTACTGCTTCATAGTCATTCGAGTCAGTCACTAGTTTCAAGTAAAACATACTTAACACTATTGCAATTCCATTATTAAGTAGATTTACTTAATTGCAAGGCTATTATAGGTTACATTTACTTCAACTGATGAAGTAAAATCAAGTTGAGGTTGTTCAGTTTGGTGGCCTTTGGATCAAGTTACTGCTATTTAAAATTAATAAATTGCATGAATGAATTGAGTACATAATCTCAATTTAAAACTAATGTTCATTGGTACTTTGTATTAAATATGAATATATAAAATATATGTTAACATTTAAAATAATAATACAGATTAATACATTCACTTTAGTATCTTTTACAACACCACAAAGTCAGGTTGTTCAGTGTACGTACTTCACCAAGGATAAATCTTTTAAAGGGGACAAGCAAAAAAAAAATTTAAAAAATGAAGTTTTCCCCATCCACAAGCATCCATTCATACATCCATTTTCTATGCCGCTTATCCTCATTAGGGTCGCGGGGGTATGCTGGCGCCTATCCCAGCTGGGTACACCTTGGACTGTTCGCCAGCCAATCGCAGGGAACATAGAGACAAACAAACAACCATTCACACTCACATTCATACCTATGGACAAGTTAGAGTCGCATCCACAAGCAAATGTTGAAATCTACATTTTGGAAAGTGGAGACTATTTCCCAAAGACTTCATTTTTGTGACCAACAAGTTGCGTGTAAACAAAAAAGCATATGGACACGGCTTGGCTCAGCAGCATCTTGAACACCTTAGATACCCACTTCCTTAGATAGTCGCTAAAAATCCATTCAAAATGTTTTTTTTCTTAGGCCCATGCCCTGCCCTTCTACAAAGTTTTGTGGAAATTGGTTTGGTAGTTTGACCAAATGTTGCTCACTAACAAACTTTCAGACGGTTAGTGTGCTGCACTTACTGGGCCCAATCCCAGTAAGCAAGATCACAGGAAGCCTGTTCGTAAATTAACAACATCAGTGCCCCTTCTTATTCAAACACTTCATTTGAATCATATGACTTTGAAATGGGGCCGCACGGTGGTCTACTGGTTAGCATGTTGGCCACACAGTCACAGTCTGGAGATCGGGAAGACCTTGCTTCGATTCTCCCCTGGGCATTTCTGTGTGGAGTTTGCATGTTTTCCCCGTGCGTGGGTTTTCTCCGGGTACTCCAGTTTCCTCCCACATTCCAAAAACATGCATGTTAGTTTAATTGGCAACTCTAAATTGTCCATAGGTATGAAGGTGAGTGTGAATGGTTGTTTGTCTACATGTGCCCTGCGATTGGCTGGCGACCAGTCTAGGGTGGACCCCGCCTGTCGCCCAAAGTCAGCTGGGATAGGCCCCAGCATACCCCTGCGACCCTAATGAGGAGAAGCGATATAGAAAATGGACGGATGGACTTTGAAATGTATACTTTAAATGAGGAGTGAATGCATATTTTAGTTTATTTTAGAGTGGCACAGAGAGGGATTCATTTGCAGTCATAAGAGAAAGTCAAACACAGAGAAGCAATTAACACAACAGAACAACAGGGAAGGACCTGGGTGAGGCGGTCTGACTCGGGCTTTTCCAAGCAACAGCAGAACCAGATGACAGTCCCCGCTCGTCAAGTGGAACATTTCACCAACACCCAGACCAGTGATTTTAGTCATGGACTCTAACAGTTAAGAAGCAGGAAGTCACTATTATAGTCATTATAATTATGACTTATGTAAGTCATAATTGAGGTGCTTTATTTCTGCATGTTCAGTTTTCAAAGCAAAGCTCTGAAAGAGAACTCAACTGGAGTCTTTATTGAGAACCTGTTGTCCTGTCTGCTGACTGTGCAAGTAGATACCAAATATTGCCAGGAGCAGAACAACACTGGCAGTGACAAAGTCCCCCCGGCTCCTTGCATCCCCCACGATGTGAGAACCTCCAGCTACACAATTAATTACATGTTACCTGGTTTCCTTTTTAAATTTAGCGAGCAGTACCAGGAATGAGTAAGTGAATGAGTTAACAGAAATGAGTACCCTTGAGTCGCAATTCAGTAAAACAAACTTGCGAGTTTTGAAAGACTCATTCATGCCTCGGACATTCATTTTCGAACATTAGCGTAATGAAAATCTCACATCCAGCTTCACAAACGGGCCCCTTATAGAGGGCCACTGAACTATGAGACAACTTAACTAAACTTAACAGTCCTTTAACACTCGAACTCCCAAGGCAGTCATTTTGACTGTTTTCATAATTTGCAATGTCATAACTTTGTTTAAAAAAAACCTATGTACCCATAGGACCATGACTTTTCCTAAATGTGTGTATATTTTATTCTAACATTGTTTTATCATTAAAATTTCAAAACACAAAAGAGATCTGAGTATTACTACCTCAAATGACCATAGCAGGCAAATTGACTGCCTGCTTTTTACAGAGGGTGTCATATTTCACTATTTGCTACATTTTTCCCGCCCTTCCTCCTGCTCTATTGGCTGTTTGTTTTTTATGCTCTGTGATGCTAAAACCTAACTGTAGCTTCACTCAAAACCCAAGAGAGACAAAAATGACAAGTAGAAAGAAGGTGACAGCTATGGAGGCTTTAGCCTTGCTTCAGAGAAAATGGTTGCAGTTCGAGTTTGCATGTGTAATTGCAGAGAAGTGTTGTTGTGTCGATTCAATCAAACACTCCATCACTATAGTTTTCATTTAGTGTCCTGATGTGTTTTTTTACCTATTCCACCAATTTATTTTGAGATCTTTTTAATGATAATCCAAATTATATACAAAGAGTCCAAATGACTGCTATGGTCATTCTAGTAGTTGCAGAATTCTGGTAGACCGAGTGTTAAATACTGTTACCAACACACACAAATAATATTAAGACTTGCCAATAAAAAAGACCCAATGGACAAACCACATCTATTATAAAAGTGCTGGCAATTCAAGTAAATCCCTCCCAATCTATGTAACTGGATGGTCTACAACAACCTGATCCTAGCTTGGACTTTCCTCAGCACCGCCACTTGTCTTCGTCAAGCACTGTTGGACCAATGTTGACATTCTTTCCAGCAATTCTTGAGCATGATGTTAGTGGCTGGGTGGTCCTGTTTTTATTTATTTTGTCTCAACTGTATCTAAGCACACGTTAAGACGACATGTCATGACAAACTCCTTCTGCAAGCCACTTACTCATCGACTGGACCAAGAGCAGCTGATGGGTGGTGTATTGGTTTTGGAGCGTTATAGTAAAAACTTTGTGTCGCACCATTCACAGCAACCCTCTGCAGCAAGGAACTTAACTCCAAATTGTAAATCTACAACTGTTAACACATCAGCCATAACTATTTTACAAGGTGATAATATGTCAGAGTTCTGTTTACAGCTCGTTCAGGGCCCAGAATGACTGAAATCAATTGTAAGATGCTGTTGAAATAAACAGGCATATGGTAATGCTGCTGTGAGGGGTAGTACCCTGACCTCACCCTGGACTTGCTCACTCCCAGTTAACAGTGAGGTCTTTATGTTAACATTTGAAAAGATTTAGTCCCTGGGAAGAAACACAAGGCTCCGACCCGATCAAGTATCTTATTCGTGTTCGTAATTGTTACAAGCTGTAAGCTAACTTGGAGCAATGAGCAGCTCAAAGTACTTTTATCACTATCGTACTCAATTTATCAGAATATGACCTTCATTTAATGGAAATTGTGGGCAGATGTTGGTAGTAACATCACTCCCTTGTTAAAACATTACAAACACTTTCAGAAACATGGCCGATTACAGCACAACTCCCTGATATCTACGTTATATTGGAGGTACTTTGACTCCAAACTTACTTGCACTGACGTTCAGGGATATAGGCAAAGTCTAAACAGCCCTCAAACATGCTGTAGAGCAGGAAACAAAAATAATGCTAATTTGTATTTGAGTCAAGGAAACAAGCAGACCCCCATAGACGGGTTATATGCCCATGCAGCACACAAATTAGACCTGTCTCTTAGTACAGTCAAACCTCGGTTTTCAAATGCCTCAAATTTGGTATGACTCGGTTTTGGCCAAACTTTTGCCTCTGTCTCACTTTTCGTACAATATTGCGAGTAACAAACTGGTCTGTTTGTCCCGTACTGCATCATTCTACAGGATCGAGTGCACAAACAAAGCACCCTGCGGGTTGGTGACTCACTGTCTGTCCAACTCCTACTGTAAATAACCAGCCATCAGGCCAAAGAAAGTTGCGAGCGGCAGCAATTTGTTAAAAAAAAAAACCTGTTGAATTCACGAAAGCACTCATCACAAAGTACGAAGATAGCGCCCCCTCCTCTTCTCCTCCTCCGTCATCGTCAACAACTTTGTGATAACCATGTTACGTGTTCATTTATCCATCCATTTTTTTTTTCTCTCATGTTGTCTTCGCGGTTTAGTCCAGTCTTCATCTAGGTGTGAAATTTTGCTGACATGCTTTAAAGCATTTTTCACATCCAGTGTCAAATAAACACATAACTGCAAGGGACAGAGATGCATTCGTGCACACGTACAGTACACAGGGTTTCCGCTACATGTAATTGATCATGGCACAGTGCCACGACAAAATAAAAGCCCCCACACCTTAAAAATTAGGGTTTTTTTTCTAAACTGGAAAACAATATTAAGTAATATATTGTATGAATCTATATAGATGCTATATAGATACATATATAACTTATTATTTATGCACATATTCACCACAATTAGTTTGAAAACCATTTAAAATATCCAAAAAATGTTTCAGTGTGCTTTATTTTGATAAGCATGCACCAGAATCGCCTGTCTGAATCTCATTCGACCTTGTGCAATTTTTGTTTACACATTTTGCCTGGCTTTCACTGCCTCTCTGGCGGCAGCAACCTAGCTCGTGTTTGTCCCACAGGCGAGCTACAGGTGGCTATCACGTTCATGGCATACATGCTAATTTACTTAAAAAAAAAAAAAAAGGTTATTGAACAATTAATTTCCCATGTATTCGTATTCCTCTGAAACAGGCATCAAATTAAATATAGGTTTGCATCAAATAGTACACACTTTTGTACTTTTGTACTAGTCACATAGTACTGTTTGACTGAATAGGTCAGATAACAAAAGGAGGCTTGACAGTTTAGACTCTCACTTTAAGCGATCTCAGCAACTTTGCCATAAAATTAAGAGTTTTGCAATGTTCTCCGTTCATTTTTCTGCTGGTTGTTGAAACAAAGTTAGATAAGTTAATGAATAAATAAGTCATAAACTTAAACTTAAACTGTAATTTGTCATAATAAAAAAAATTGCAGACGCAGCAGCGGCACAACACAGCGGCGGCAGTCCACCCTCCCATGCAGCCTACCACCACAGCTTCAAAAAAAATCCTAGGGGAAACCCTGGTGCATGTAGCGTAAATGGACTCAATCCTGATGTACAATTATCAGTCCTTGTTAATGTTAAATGTGGGTAGATATTCATCTTACCTTGACATAGACATATAAGGGAAGGTTCCATATGTCTTCCTAGAAAATAGTTATTATAAATGGGTAACATAGCACAACAGGCCAACAAATGATTCAGAAGAATTCACCCATAAGCCAGGTGCTGATAGCAATCGAGACCCTCTCGTAGTCACTCCCTTGTTTTTCATCTCTGGCTTGTTAGCAAATTGTTTCCTGTCAAAGCTATGACATTTTCAACTGAAATGTTTAGAGAAGGAAATGCTGCTGTGATTTTTGGAGGTGGAATGTTTCACTTTTGTATATATAGCCTCTGAGCTCTCGAGGTTTCAAGAACTCCTCCCACAAACGTGAGCTTGCTCATCAAGAGGTAAATGTACATACTTTCGATGATCACATTTTCTTCTGCACTATAGCTACATAGAAAGAAAAGGTTGTCCTGAAACAGAGCGCATAGCAGTGAAGTTAGGGGTTAAGGAGTTCATAATCAGTATGGAAAATGTAAAACATATGTACTGTGAAGTTTAACTACGGCTACAAGGAGCCCACTCTGGTATTACATTGTCACGAAGCAACAAAACTCTTTAGGATGTGGTGGAAGATTGTCTGCAGTACAACTTGTCAGTGTAACTGTCAGAGACCAACAACATTTTAACAGAAACCTGATTCTTTTAACAGATGAGTTTGAAATATCTTTGCATGCTTATTCATAGCTCAAAGAAATTGCGTCACGTAAACTCAACCACTGTTGTCACAGCAGCTACCTCCTGCTGCTGACAGTGGAAAAGCGGCACATAACATCTTTTATAGATCATATATAGAAAGACACGCACACTGGGGATTAAAATTAAGGGTCGGTAATCAATACATACAATATTTTAACAGTTTTTGATAGACCAAAGTCCATTACAGGGGAACCTCGGTTAAGGCACAAACATACTTGGACGGAACTTATGTGTAAGTCGGCAGAGGTGACTGCGCAGACTGGTGTCACACTAAACACTGCTCAGCATGTATTTTTCACATCAACCCGTTTTTAATGTGACATACATATGCATTTTTGCTGCTCTGTAAAGCATTGACCAGTGAACGGTGACTCTCACAGTGCAGGAGTAGTGGGGCTAGGCACCAAACTACATCGCCAAATTTTTCGAATGACATTCTAAAGTACTGAAAATGGACCCGGCCACAGACAAAAATGTAAACAATGTGCAAGGATGGTGGGAAATGTAGTGTTTTACGGACATTTCACAGGAAAATACAACGTAGCACCGCTTCTGCCCATGAAAGCTCAGATGACTGCGGACATTCCGCAATGAGTCCGCTCCACTCACAGTACGCTCAAGTCTGTAAGCACTTTTTACATAAGCCCTGTTTAGCATATTTTTCGGTTTACGTCAAAAATCTTAGACACAAACTTAACCTCGGTTCCCGTACATTTCCCGGTTAGCGTACAATTTGTCGCGTATCTTGTCGGGTTATTAATGTACTGCGTGAGTGTACCGTATTTCATCACAAAACATCCTTGTTAGCAGCTGGCTATTAGCAAGGAAACTGGAACCGGAAGTCACTGTACCACAGCTACGTCACCCGTCTATGACGTCACTCTACAGTATAGTTCTTTGTTAACTGCCATACAGCTGTTCCACAAGTCTCAGCTTTTCTAATGATATGCATAACCCACAATGGAGCCAAAGAAAGTTGCAAATGCCAGCAGTTTGATTTAACGAAGGTGAGAGACACCACTGAATTCAAGAAATAGGTCGGCATCACTCCTCGTCCCTGCTGCTTCACAGCCGCCTTTGTCACCAGTCTCGGCTTCAATGTTCATTTATCCCTTTCAATTGTTATTTATATGAATTTCAAATTGTTTTCTGTGCTAATATGGGTGTCTGAAACTGACAATAATATTATGTATTATGTCTTATGAAAAAACGTATTCGGTTAGGGTACGTTTCTGTTTGAGTCGACCTCTGGAATGAATTAATGACACTAACCGGGCGTCCACTGTATAATTTTTTCATCTTTTCAGTTCTTAAAGTTGTTAAATTTGTTTGCCATTTTGTTAGTGTCTACTATCACCCTTCCCTACATGGCCAAAGCCCCCATCGTATTCGGTACAAACTGCAAAGTACCCTTGGCATTTCCTGCAAGTAAAAAAGGGGAGTGGGCAAAGCTGTCAGCTTGCAATTATTTTAATTGAAACCAAATGAAGGCTACTGTATACTCAAGATACTGTAAGCAGGTGTATGTGTTTGTGTAAGCATTGCACATTTGTACATGTTGGCCAACGTTTACATTCTATTCTTCCCAAACAACACAAATCAAGCAAGGCTTTGATTTTAGGTTAGATATTTAACCAACCAGTTTGTACTTTTCAGAAGTGAAAAACAGGAAGATCCTTACCTTTGGTTCACATTTCTTGTGACAAGCAATTCGGCACACTAGAGAAAATAAAAGGGTAGAGAATGATTAACATCACCTATCATAACAATCTTTCAAACAGAGAAGTCATCACAAGACTTATAATTACAATTATAAAATACATTTGCAACTGTATGTGCCAGACCTGAAAAATCATTCATATAAAATGCAGTGAACTTTCCTTTGAAATCTTTTCTGGTTTAAACATGTTTTATTCCCACCAATGAAAGCTACCTTTGAAAAAAAAATCAGCTAATAAAACTTTAAACTTTCAGTGCATTTTTGCGCAAGACTGTCATAATATCAGCAAAAATAAAGTTCTGGTTAAAATCAACTGAAGCTGCACTGACAGAAATGGAGGTACAGTTCTGTCTATTTCTGCCCCACAAAGTACAAACTGCACAAATGTAGCCTACAATATACGGTCAATTTTGGTGTACAAGCCGCACCCACTAAATTTAGAAGAAAAAACAGATTTGTACATATATAAGGCGCACCGGGCTATAAGCCACACATGTCGATGTTGTAAAATGGAATATTATGGCGCGCACGAGTCTGCGAGGACCAGGCAGCTCTTTATTTGACAGGAGCCAATAATGACCTATGAAAGAACTCACGATGACCTTTTCAACCCATTGGAAATTGTAGGAGGTCATTACTCAATATAACAGTCTGACTCATCTTACAAAGAACACTAAACTCATCGCACAGCAACTTAACACTCAAAAAGGATACCTAAGAAATATACAAACAAGTAGTTTCCCATAATGCATTGCGTCCGAGAAAAGCATTTAATTGGAGCACAAGCGGTATAGAAAATAGATGGATGGATGGATGGATGGATGGATGGATGGATGGATGGATGGATGAATGGTGCTGCAATGCTGCCTCTGTCTACCAGAGGGAGCCAGAGGCCCCCAGAGCCCAGAGGGAGGCTGACATCATTGCAGTTCCCCCGGCAGGCACCAATGAATGCTTTTAAAGGCTGTGATCTTAAACTTTCGATCAGCTGATGAATGGCCTATTTCAGTTTAATGTTTTTTTGCAATGAATTGCTTGCTCAGAAATGTTTTTGTCTCACTCCCATTTTTTCTTTTTACATTTTGAAGCTAAATTGGAGCCTCTTCAAGATCCAACAGTGCAAAATGTAAATTCTTCCAATTTTTCAACTGGTCTTAAAATTTTGACCAGGAGTGTATGTTGATTTGTATGCACATTTAATGCACTAAAATGTGTGAATGTGTTTATTGGAGCCAACATTATTTGGGAGTATGAGTTAAGACATATCTAGCAACCAATCAAACACGATAAAAGGCATTGCTCCTTTCAACACAATATTTGCAGGTTCCCTTTTCAGCTTCAAGCCCCCTCTTTGGACTCCCACAGGGTCTACAAATGAGGGTCAAGAGGGGAAGCGCCTGGGCCGGCAGCTCATAAATTGTCAGTTTCGAAGGACGGAGAGTCAAAACACAGCTCTGTGTGCTCAGGCGTAGGCTTTCCAAATAAGAGGAGGAGATTGTATGCTTTTACTGGAACATAGTACACCTTATGTAATGAGTTGTTTTTCCTTTCTCAAGGCACATTTTTCAAAGCAGGCATAATAAATGCAATATCTGCTGTGATTGGGTCCTATGTTCTGTCTGCACATTCAACTTATGGTATGCCTCCTTTTTAAACTCGCTTCTCACACTCTTGTCGATGTCTGTGTTGATTTTCAGTCACATTTTCAATCCAAAAAGGTTGAACAGATGCAGCTGGGCTTTTTACTCAGTTGTGGAAGACATTTCACATTTAATCCAAAAGTTGAAAGATAAACTGCCTTTATTAAATTTTTGCAGACTCTTGTCAATGCATTATTTTCCATAAACCGTTTGTTCGCAAAAGCAACTGTCATCCAGTCTCTTGCATATACGCATATTTCACTTTTTCTGGTAACCCTCACGTCGTTACTGTGCACATTCTAGGTTAACAGTTACCACAAATGACTGTGGTACCTCGTTTTTCGTAGTAATCGGTTTTCAACAAAAATGTCTGCCAAAGATATGCCTCGGTTTTCATACACTGTCTGGGTTATCATAGCGCCTAAAAAAACTATTATTACGCAGAATCGAGTGCCCACACAAAGAATTCCATGCGTTGGTGGTGGCTAACTGTCATGTTATTAATCCACTGCGTGAGTCCAACTGTGTTAGTAATGTGTCTTTATTACAGAACAACCACATTTTGTTCCACTTATATTTTAACTTGGCAGAGGTCTGCGTCTACAGACATGGTTGAACAACAAAAAAAAAGTGACATACTTTCTTCAACAGAAATGTTATGACATCATCCTGGCATTCGGTACTCGAAAGACTGTATTTGTCGGGTAAAGTCAGTTTGACGTTTTAATTACAGGCCGTTAAATAACTGCAGCACAATGAAATCCTAACAGTCCCAAAAAGACCTGAGTTTGCAAGGTCTACATGATGGCACATTCCCCGGGAGCCTGAGCCAAGATGAAGAAAAGCATCACGTCACACTCATTCTGGGACTAAATAGTTGCTAGGGTTAGTTTCAAATGCCATGACATCTTACACCAGAGTAGGGTTTTTTTCAGCCCACACTGGAGCATCTACATTACAAGGCATTCAACCTCCAATATAGTAAAAACAACCTTTTTTTATGCTTTTTATTTTTTCCAATTTTAGTTATGCTTTGATTACTGGCAAAATGTGTACAAAATCCTGAAGATAACATCTGTATTCACACTGTATTCATCCCACATTGGGGAAATTCCACAATAATATATTATTACAAATGGAAACCTGCCAAGACAGAGTTCCTTTGCGGTATTGTATCATAGTGTACAGAGATGTCACCACAAACAGAGGTCAGTCTAAAAGTGGAACAAGCGCCTGAGTTGAGCAAGATGGGGGTGGAAGTAGTTGGGATAATGTTGCAAGGTAATTTTAAAAATGTCACTGCTCCTGCTTGGGCATTTTATCAAAAGATGATAACAGCTGGTGAAGGCGAGCCAACACTGAAATGACTACTTTCGACAATGGTCTATCGTCAACCGCATGATTTTATTCAGCCTGTCATTTTCACACAGCTCAAGATGCGTTGCTCGTCAAGTGCAAATGTCATCGCATCCAAGAGCCAAACTCTTGGGGGGGAACCTCCAAATATGACAAATGACTAATTCGACATTTACAGTAAATGTACATTACACTTAAACAGATGATGCATAATAAGTATAACAGCCTAACAGGCAAAAATTTCCTAAGGCTCAACAAGAGACAGCAGTGGTGCATTGCATGTTCCTAAGGCAGTAGCTACTTCCTGACTATGGCAATTCACCAAGGACAAACTGAACGTAAATGCAAATATGCGAAAACATTTCACTGAAAGAAAACAATTGGGAATCATTGCCGTATAAAAAGCATATGCGTGTTGTTGTTAAAGTTGCTCATTCGTTCTTATAAAACCCTTCTATGGTTTTAAATCACATATTGATATTCTAATAGCTAAATACTGTTGCTGCTCCACGTTGAATATATACATAGACCTTCAAGGCCAGATAAATATACAAAGATACATAGCGGACGAGCATATATTAAATGAAATCATTTACAGGTTGTTTTTGTCAGTAAAAACTGAAAGTTTGACCAGAAATAGTGCCATTTTGACCAAAGACACAGGAGATGGGTCAGATTTGATGTCGTCACTTTACTTCAGAAATCTTTTTTCAAGTTTTTTAAGATAAGTCAAAAGGAATGCACACATGCATGAGGAATTCCAGCCTATTTTGCCATGTGTTTGCTAAACATAAAAAGCATGTTCCATCCAGGATGTTATGCAGCGCCTCTGAGAGCATGTGAGTGTCCAGTAAACAACACTCCACATGGGCCGCATGGGAACGATGCTTGACTTCCATATTGGGCGTGAATGTGCTGGGCCGAGGGTGCTAGGGCTGAAGTTTACCTTGTTAGGAAGAGGGCTTTGGAAAAACAACAGAACAGAAATGTTCCTAGTGGACCTAAGATGTCGGGGGGAAAAAGTGAAGAGGGCGGTGGTCAGAGACGATGAGGAGCATTCAACACCGGTTGCTAGATGACAGTCTGTGATATGTTACATGTTGTGGGTGAGAGGAAGGAAAATGTGATGCAGAAGTGGAGGGCGATTTCCTTCCCCTGTTCTCTTGGAATGACCGTGTACTCCCTCAGGGCTGGGCTGAACTCCTCCCCATATAACACTGAGCACAATCAGTGGGCAGGGCTGGAGAATTTCCTCTCCCCTTCACTCTCACTCTCGTTGTTCCTCTTACATCCTTTTTCTCAGCTTCACAGACACGTGAGCACCAGATACGTACATGTAATTGAACACAATCCTAGAGCATGGCCTTCCTTATGGACTAATTGTAAAGACAGTGCACCCAGTTAGATATACAATACATTGGAAGCTTTTAGGCCAAACACACTGCATTCTGGTGGCAGATCAAACGGTGAGCTAAACCTAAAGCTACGCAAGTACTGTGTAAAATAAGCCTGATTTTAAGTTAGCCGACTCTCTTTTGAATCATGCGATGAATTGACGATTAGATGGGTTTCTAGTGTATCGGTTGGCAAAGTCACAATGTTGATTTTGTCCTGCCCGGCCATCTCCTTGTCCATGTACACCGGGTCTGTGAAAGATAACTATGCGCAGTTTTTAATGAGAATGTCAGATTTAACAGTGTGTTTATACAGTGGTCATAGTTATGTGAAACCACCAGCTACCAAACCGAGCCAGTTTTGTGAATTAAAACTCTAAGTGAAGTAAAAAGGCTTTTGCCATTTCATCTGTCATTCATACCCCATTATGACTCATACAGGGGTTTCATCATTCAGCCACCCATCCCATCAAGTTTCCCTCCAGAAACCCTTAGCAACTAAGTGTTGTGTTTCTGTCGTAAAAAAAAAAAGGCTCCACCTTCATTCAACTGATGTGTTTGTCATGGGAAATTCTTTAAAAGAAACTTATGTCTACAGCTGTTAGACTGTTCATTTGAAGGTACCCGAGAAAATCATGGTTAATGCCTTAATTTTACGCCACGAGTGGAATTCACTTCACTTCACAGGATCACGTTAACGTTGCCATTGTACAACATGTAGTGGCTATAGCCGTGTTTCAGTACAAATGACTCTGGGGCCTCCTTGTGGCGAACATCACAAAGACAGCACATGATTGGCCCTACGTTTACATGATGTAACCTCTTTAAATACAATATACCTCTGTCCAGTTCATCCCAAACGAGCTCGATGGGGTTTAAATCTGGAGGCTGTGCTGGCCACTGCTATTGTTTTTTTTTTTTTGTCCTACGTAGTTGCGGCATAGCTTTATGTTTTGGGTCATTATCTTGCTGTAGGATGAACCCCTCACGAGCCATCGCCTAACAAAGGGTACTGCATAATGCAGAATCCTGTGGTTTTGTGTTCTTGACCGGTAGTGTATATTTAGCACTTTATGATCCATAAACAATACAACTGTGCTCGTGCGTGCTCATGATTTTATTGGTTTTAGACATGCTTAACAAGTAACTTAAGGAACATCATGTTTATCCTTCCATTATGTCTGAAAACAAGCAAGAAGACGCAAAGCTTAAGCCAGTGCTTCTCAAATAGTGGGGCGGGCCGCCCTGGGGTGGCATGGTGAACTGTCAGGTGAGAGAGAGCGGGAGGACTTTGAATATTAGTGCAGACCTGCCAACATGTATGAATTTGTCGTACTCATCATATAACGCTTGAATAGGCATGTATGCTTCACTGCTCTCCATTTTGTTGCATTTCGCTGGGGCATGACAGAAAATAACTAAGAACCACTGCCTTAAACGTACCCTTATGAGAGTCAATGCTAAAAATATAGCCATTCTGTATTCACCAATTAGTATGAAATTAACACAAATGGTTGCAGTTTGTACACCGTCCATGCAGAGTGATAATCCATCCATCCGTTTTCTATGCCGCTTCTCCCACCCCAGCTGACTTCAGGCAACAGGTGGGGTACACCCTGGACTGGTCGCCAGCCAATCGCAGGGCACCAGGGTGATAATACTGTATGATAACACGGGTCACTATTGATGGACGTGTATCATTGTGTTCATAGCTTCCCCTCTCATTTAGCCCAATAAGGTGCCAAACTACACGTATCAGTATGATGTAGAGCAGTTCTACACCACTGCTAAGTACAACCACATTAATACAAATATTAAGTTCATCTCTAACATCTCTAACAGGGTCATTGTGGAATTACTGTCACAATGAAATAGGGCAGGTCTTGTATTTGATCCCTTTAGATTGTGCAGTTGCTGACGATGGCCTGCAACTGTAAATGTATAGTTGTAATGCTGCAACATTTCCAACAGATGGCACTCTAACTACATGTATTTATTTCCATTGTACTGTATGTGCAGTAGAACGGCACTATTTTGGTTTCAGTCAGAGCATGTCAGGGTGGGTGATGTCATCATCAACAGAAACTTGAATCTTTATCAACTCAAAGGGCATAGCAGTACAATCGATACAGCACAAACCTAGCTTAAACGATTGCAACGACTGCTGTTTAATTTGGAGCAAATATCGGGCTGGGTGAACTTTATCTTATGAAAGAATTTTTAATAACTCATACATAAAAAGAGCACAAATGACTGTTTTAACAGCACAAACCTCGCACAAACGATTGTGACTATTTTACCACAGTTTTGCATGGACGGGGGAATCAACCTCACATAGGTCATTGTGGTACAGTAATGTTTTCACAACTAAAGAATGTGTCTCATTGCATGACACTAATGCACGATATAGCCAATTATGTGTGTGCGTGTGTGTTTTAAGTCTCAGTGGGACTTGTTACATACCAGCTGTGTGAGCTCACCAGTTAGAAAAAGCGTTATGATAACCTCCACTATCCCTTACACACACACACACACACACTTGTTATTGTAGTGTGTACTTTAAAGTTGTATTATTATAGCACTTCCGACTCCACCACTGAGTAGGAGAGTGACAGCATTAAAATATGTTTATTGGGACATAACCGTGTCTTTCCTTGCATGCTACCTTTACTCAAGTGTTTTTCATCCACCCAGTACGTAAACCTTCGTTTAACCCGAGCTGCGCCTGTCAATGAAAATAAAAGTCACTTCCTGCCCTCAAGGTCAGCTCTCCAAAAATACGCTATTACAGAGTTCCTTGTTTTGTAACTGGAAAACTGCAGTCCTGACCTGCGTCAACATGCTATTGTCAACTGAACCCACACCTTGTATCCTGGCAACCAACAGAGAGGAAAGGAAGTCCATGCGCTTGTGTCATCAGGAGACCATGTGATTGCAGATTGTTTGTAAGCAAGAGCAGCTGAGGGGAGACACTGTTCCACTGAGAGGTGGAGTATTTGGCGTATTTAGTACAAACTACTATCTGTTGCATTCTGGTCCATATATTATGTATCACGATGTTTCTATGCTATAGTTCCATACGTGCAATAGTTTAATGACTAGTTGTGTTCTTTAAATCAAGATAGCAACCTTGTCATGGTGTGTTCTTGTACAAGTAAGCTTTTACAGATGAAAAAAATCCACTGCCTTTACGGTCACGTGCACGAGCGTGCCTAAATGCACAACATGACATTATTTATCTACAGCACAGTGACAGCAGGATAAAAGGTAGCTTTGATAAATTGCCCATTTCTTAATTAATGCAGGGATGGAAATCCTTTAAACAGTTGGAATGTAGAATGTATTGAAATTAAGGAATGGTGATTAAAAGATATACAAATCTTTCAATTTCATGCAGATCTTTAGGCAAAATATGGAGTGCACAGCAAACAGCAAATTGGATGACTTTTATAGGTTTGTTTTATTGAATGTGCACTCAGCTTCTTCATATCTTCTTTAAATCCAATTCTTATGTAGGGGGAGTTATACCAGACGGTTATACACTCAACAAAAATTAGTTTTTACACCCATCTCAGGCTGGCCACAGTAAAAGGCCACTCCAAAAAAGGGGTGCAATGATCATGCTTTGTAATCAGAATCCTCTTCTTCTCATCTGAACAATATTAGAGAGAAAAAAGGCATTTTTGTGCACAAAAAAAGAATAAGTTTTCGATTTTGAGTTCAGCCCATGAAAAAGGTGAGCAAACACAAGTGTTGCATTTTGCGTTTGAGTGTACTACAACATAGCATCCCTATTTCAAAGGCTTTGCTTACACTGCCGGCTCCATAATCATTATTATGCGGATTTTATTTGACTTTTTAAGAAGTCTGAAGTTTTACGAAGCATATCCATCTTCCTTGCAAGTTTACAAAAGAACAGCCTTGCAAATTTAAACTTGCATTAAAAGCACATTGGTTGATGTTGCGCTCCCTACTTCATAAAGGAAGGAATGATGACTTCAAATAACCTTGAACAAACCTTTTGCTAACAAGACCTTACATGCCCTACACACAATACATGTTAAAAACTAAATGTGGCTTTGTCAAACAGCATCAAATAACTGAACAATACGATAGAAGGAAATGCTCTTTATTGTCTGAGCTGTACCATCATGGGTCAGATCTGGAGAGCTTGCAGCCAGATGTTCCCCCTTTGCGAGCCAAAGCAAACAACCACACACTTCCGCATGGCTGCAGTTGTAGTTATCAAAAACAGACATTTCCACTGTCACATGATTTTTGTGCATCCGTCAGGGTCGTATATTCTTTATTCCTGTCCACCTCTTCCATGCTAGGTTAAGGTTGGTGGGACCAGGGTGCTGACTGGATGTTTATCATGGAAACTGTTAACTTCCTGCAATATACTGTAGCTTTCCTTCTACTTTCTAATTGGAAATTAAGTGGGCGATGACAACAATTTGTTGTTATTAAAACATTCACTGAGGAGCCAGCTGTGAATACATGGAAAGAAAATACTCGATGAAATAACTACATGAAGCAATGTCAGTAGAAATTGCGTGTGAATGCTGAAGCTGAACCGAAATGTAGAATGAATGTTAAAATATCCTAAAAATGTATTGAAATCTATTCACCGACTGAGGATTGAGGATCAAACCAGCAACTGGGAGACGACCAATCTACCACCTGAGCCATTTCACCCTGTAGAACAAGGGGAACGTAATGGAGAATGTAAAATGATTTCCCACCGGTAGGGGGGCACCAAATCAATTGCCTAATCATTTTTAGAGGGAAAACTGTTGTTTCTGCTTCTCAGCATTCACAAAATAATGGGATTAAAGCTGCCACGATTAATCAATGAATCGATTATTAATCCATTAGCCAATTAATCGACAGCTATTTAGGTAATTGTTTAATCGTTTCATTTAAAAATGTAGTGTAAATATCCTGATTCCAGTCTCTCAAATGTGACTATTTTTAATTTCCTTAGTCATCCATGAAAGCAGACCTATTATAGTTGTGTTTCAGGTAAAACAAGATATTGACACACATCAGCTTTGACTTTGAAAAAGAGGAATCAGCATGTTTGCCTCTTTCTGATATCTTGTGAAGCAAACCACTGCAGAGATGTGTGCATAGTGCATAAAAACACTCCCACGCAAATGATGGGATTTATCCACTTGTACATTTGCGTAGGAAAATGGGTACATTCATGCACAACTCTTCCCATGCAAACACACAAAACCTAGTGGTGGAATAGTGAAACTACAAATAGCTACGCCTGTGCCTGTCTAGCGCAGGCCATATCATCTTGCTACGTGCGTCACAACTTGACCATCAAAGAAGGCACCGGCCCTCCCCCAAGAACAGACAAGCTGAAGCCAAATGCAAAGCCTGGCCCTAAAGTTGATTTATTTGTTATTTCTTATTTATTTTTTGGTGATGCACATGTTGCAGTCTGTGCCAGTGACTCGTTGATTTGCAGTAGCGTTTGTGATGTTTGTCAGTCGGAGAAAGTTGTCTTCCTGGCCTTCTTTGCTAGATTTTGGGGAGGGAAAAAGTCCATCCATACATTCTTAAAGGGATGGATGGACTTTTTCCCTCCCTGAAATCTAGTAGCAATCTGCTACTAAGAGGCGGAAATTAAAAATGTGTGTGTGTGTGTTTTTTTTAATCCAATTCATCGATTAATCGAAAAAATTATCGACCGAGTAAATGATTATTTAAATCAGCCTTAGTTGCAAGCCTAAATGGGATGTCTCAATATTAGCAGCAAAACATACAGCTTCAGTCTATCATCTTCCTCCTGTGATAAAAGTGAGATATTAACCAGTCAACCTACCAGCTATTAGATTTTGAATCTGACTATGATGTGACCTACAGATTACCTGAGATAACATCAGATGACACTGCAGTTAGGCCCGTGATGGATGTCTTTGCTGCAGGTAAGGATTGGCTACTCCAAGGGAACCTTTGCTCTTGCTAATGGAACTTGAGTTTTATTATGTTGTTCCCCCCAGTTGAGTTCCCAAATGATCTTAGGGTCTACAGTAATTGTCGTGGGTGATGGGCAAGACTTAGAGTGTGTTTTCAGTTTCCTATATTCAGACAAGTTGTTTGAGGAAATTTAGAATCATATCTGATTTACAGAAACTACAGTACCTTCACAATAAAAAGTTACGTATTAGGATTCAGCTTAGGTGACTGACCTCTGCAGATAAGCCCATCGTGGATGAAGGTCTGTTTGCAAACACTGCAGTGCTTGGCCTTCTTGAAAGTCTTCTCCCGGAAGGTATGGGAATGCAAAGTCTCCAATTCCTCCGGCTGCACAGAGAAAAGCAAAATACACAGGTGGCGTGTGAGTGCTAAAAATGTTACTTCATGAAGTCCAGATGGTTGAGTTTGTTTTGAACAGATGTTTTGTGCAGGTGTTGGGTAAGTGGTTCATTTTGTACAATCCGTCTATGGCATGAACAAATGAACACCTGGCTACACGCATAAATCACATACGGCCATTAAAAACTTCACCCTGAAGCCACCTCTCATAGAGAGCATTACACGCAGACATAAAAGTCTCAACGCTATATATTATCAGTGTTTGAATTCAAATGTTTCTCAATTGAGGGGATGCAGTTTTCCAAACAAATCAGCAAAATTATATTTTAATTTCTTTCACTCTCTTTTTGTCCTTCCCGTGCAGCTTTTTGTCATTTTGTCTGCCTGCATCTCGCTGGTCTTTTTCAAAAGTCATTTCTCAGCTAAATCTTTTTTTCTGTCTGCTTTGTAAGATTGGGACACATCAACTCCAGGTGGGGGCTCAACTGTTTCCTGTGGTATCTTTTCAAGAAACCTGTAATGTGTTTGCTCTTTCACACTGAGAACCAACCACTGGGAAAAGTCATTTTCACATCATTTCTGTGGTCTATTTGGCCAACTGGTCCCTGTGAGGTTTAGCTAATTGAGGAATAAGTCAGACAACCTTAACCATATAAATGTTTTGTAGCCATTTTGTTAAAAAAAAAAAAAAAACATACATCAGACCACAATATGTTTTTGTGAACTCAAGCAGTGTGTGGTACTTGATCAACAATAAAAGGACAACCGTAAGGAACATTGCTGAATATCTGTATTAAATCTGCAGATATATACAGATTATATACTCCGTGTGGATTAAGTGCCAGGACATACACCCATATGGAGAGCGCTAAAAGTAGAGATCCCACATATTGGAGGACTTGATGTAACGGATGCCAGCCTGTGAGGCTGTGCAAGTGTACGTTGGTAAACCTCACTCCCTCTGCTTTAAGAGCTGCGCTGAACACGCGGTCGACAAACTGGGCTTTTGGCCGTGTGGTCAGCGCTCTCGCCTCCTGTTACGAATGTCCACGTCGCCCAACCCTATTCCAAATTCCAACATGTCTTCACTTTTGAAGGAAACCTAATTCTTGATTCTGAGAAAGCAATCTACACAAAGCTTACTCTACTTTGATGTATCTCTTACCTCCTTTGTTGGAGACTTAAGTCTAACAAGAACATCATGAAGCGATCATGATGGCTTCCATATGGGGCACATGGACTTTTAAGGAATGCAGTCATCACAGAATGCAGAGACGCATATCCAAACACTAGGCAGGTAGGTCTGACAGAAGACATTACAGAGTTATATGTGTTGTGGGTGTTCAGAGACTTGAAAGTAAAAATGGACAGTTTAGGCAAAGACACAACGACTTAAGTTTCACAAGCCGCAACACAAGAACAGAACAGCTTTCAAGTGTACTAATTTCTTTCTGATGTGAAGCCAGTAATATTTATCTGGCAATCATAGCTGGTAATGATGTGACATGGACTGCCAAGGGAATAATTTAGCAAGTTGATATTATATGTTTCCAACTACTGTGCCCAACTACAGTATTGGAACAGTGAGGCCAATTTCTTTATTTTGCTGAAGACTGAAAACATTTGGTTTTGACATCAAAACATGAATAGGAGACCAGAGAGCAACATTTCAGCTTTTATAGCACCTTTTGTTTGAACACACACATTTCTCATGTGAGCAAATATATTGGAACATGTGACTGACAGGTGTGTTTTGCTGCCCAGGTGTGTCCTATTTACTTATTTGCTCTGATGGATCGGCCATCGATCAGTATTGGCCAGTTTCCATGAAAAATCAAGAGATCGGCATATGCCAATAAATGCATTTTAACGGCGATCACAAAAAGCGATCACCTGTGGCTAGTACTATTGCAGTCTGTAGTGATCCCTGCGTGCAGTGCAGTGTTTTGCCCTACCGTCTTGGGCAGCGTCCTACTCCCACTTTCCTTCACAGGCGTGCCAAAACAAAAACAATCACGTCTGCCGTGTGAAAATTAACTGCCAACACACGCCACAAAAACTATCTTGCGGGGGTACAACGGTTAATACAGCATTTGGATGGATGGATGGATGGATGGAATCCATGTGATCAATATCAGTCCTGGATGATCAGTATCAGAATCAGCGGCATAAAACCTTGATCGGAGCATCCCAAGTCCTATCGCATTGCTACTCAATCAATAAATAGCACAGAATGTCGACGCTCATTGGTCATAGCCAGTACAACCAAATTTGAGTTGTCTTATATTACTAGTATTTCTCCTTCAGGAAGACAATATAAATGGCCTTCTACCAGTTGGATGTGCCCGGAACACCTCCACAGGGAGGCGTCCGGGAGGCATCCTGACCAGATGCCCAAGCCACCTCATCTGGCTCCTGTCAATGTGAAGGCGCAGCAGTTCTACTCCGAGTTTCTCCCGGATGACAGTGCTTCTGACCTTATCTCTAAGGGAGAGCCAAGCCACCCTACGGAGAAAAGTCATTTTGGCCGCTTGTATCTGTGATCTTGTCCTTTCGGTCACTATCAAAACCTCCTATGACTACCCAAAGCTGCTATGACCATAGATGAGGGTAGGAACATAGATCAGCCGGTAAATTGAGAGCTTTGCCTTTCGGCTCATCTCTCCCTTCACCACAACGGACCTATGCAGAGTCCGCATCACTGCAGATGCCGCACCAATTCGCCTGTCGAGCTCACGTTCCATCTTTCCCTCACTCATGAACAAGACCCCGAGGTACTTAAACTCCTCCACTTGGGGCACGATCTCATCCCCGAGTCGAAGGTGGCACTCCACCCTTTTCCGGGTGAGAACCATGGGCTCTGACTTGGAGGTGCTGATTCTCATCCTGGCTGCTTCACACTCGGTTGTGAACCGATCCAGTGAGAGTTGAAGGTCACAGCTCCATAATGCCAGCAGGACCGCATCATCTGAAAAAGGAGAGACCCAATCCTGCAGCCACCAAGCTGGAACCCCTCAACGCCCTGGCTGCGCCTAGAAATTCTGTCCATAAAAATAATGAACAGAATTGGTGACAAAGGGTAGCCCTGGCGGAGTCCAACCCTCACTGGAAACGGGTCTGACTAATTGCCGGTAATGCGAACCAAACCAGTCACACAGGTAACAAACGCCATGAATTAGCTGGTCGGATACCCCATACTCCCAGAGTACTCCCCACAGAAGTTCTCCAGGAACACAGTCGAATGCCTCCTCTAAGTCCACAAAACACATGTAGACTGGTTGGGCAAACTCCCATGCACCCTCAAGGACCCTGCAGAGAGTGTAGAGCTGGTCCACAGTTCCACGACCAGGACGAAAACCACACTGCTCCAATGCTCCTCCTGAATCCAAGATTTAACAATCCAGCGGATCCTCCTCTCCAGAACCCCTGAATAGACCTTACCCGTAAAGCTGAGGAGTGTGATCCCATGAGAGTTGATAATGAACTCATGAAACGTATTAATCAATCATTTGTAGGGGTTGGGGAGAATTGAAAATGAAAAAAAAAACTGACCTGAACTGCCATATGGAACAGATTTGTTTTGACAGTGTACTGTAGTTCGTGAGTTCTGTGGCCAAAGGAAAATCAGTATTAAACAGTACAAGATTATTGGATTTTGTCCAGAACATACTGAGCGACCGTTCCTTCTAGTTTCTAGTTCTCAAGGCTGACGTAGTAGAATGACTGAAAACTGAAATCTCATCTTTATTTATAGATCGCCAAAAGACCAGAGTTCATGTGGAGGTTTAAGAAATCAAATGATGCTACCCCTGGTGTTGCTCAAGCTCGGTGTGACAGCTCAGTGTTTGTATTTGAGAGCCACATGGCAACAGCAGGACAGCCAACCCCTCATTCCGCCCTCCTTGCTATCACTGCATAACATGATTAGCTTAATCTAGTTTGGCTGAAATAGCAGTCATGGCTGTACTGGGTGCACCGTGCTGGCAAGAAAGCTTTCCTAGGAAAGAATGGAGGTTCTGTTTGGAATTCTTCCATGGAGTTACCTTCTGTGCTGCCATGAACTTTGTTTGGCAACTACTGGGTTGGTATCTTGGATTTGAATTTAGGGGGATTTAGATGAGGTGAGCCTTAATTAATAGTCCAGTTATTCGAAAAGCACTAAAAGAGCAATTGACAGTGAAGTAGCGGAAAATAAGTTTCTTGAGCTAAATTAAAAACCTATTAAAGGCCATTGAGATGACACAATTTATAGAAGCAAATGAAAACATTTCTTCGGCAAAATGTGCAATTTACTCCACTGCAGCATTACTTAAATAGGTCAAATTGTAAACTCACACATAGGCCGACAAAAGGCATCCAAAAGATCATTTCTGAGTACAAGGAGAATGCATATTACAAGGTTTTCAGACAATTTTGCAGGTATGAAAGCGGGATTGTTATGACAAAGTGATGTGTATACATGTGATTGAAAAAATCTGAGCGTTTTTTTACTTGGTTGTTGTCATGTAAATGTGCCCTTTGTTTTGCGGCAAGAAAGCATGAAAGCATTCATGTGGTGATTACCGCCCTTTTATATAGAACTCCCTATGGAGGCTAATAGAAAAAGTTGTCATGGAACCTGCAGTCATCCAAAATAACTAACTAGAGATCCGCAGTCAAAATGCCAAGACACCAGAGTAAAGGGGAAATTCAAGGCACTTGGAGCACCAACTGTTAAATCTACACTAAGTTAAATGGAGAATCGAAGAATCATCAAGGAACTGGACAAATTACATCATATGGACTTCAAGGACATTAAGACACAACTCACAAACACCTGATGTAGTTTGAAGTCAACAACAATCGACCATAACAAATCCATTATGTAGAGCCGTATCCAGTCAGTCGTACAGTACATTTGCCTAGCAGACATACTGAGGTCCAGGCATCCAACAGTATATGACTTATCCTTTTTACACATTTGTCATTCTCTTGTATCTGAGGGCGGAAGCAAGGTTCTAACAAAATTCCTTCACCTTCCCAAAATCATGAAAGGAAAACTGTACTTTTTGAGATTTTTTTCCCGTCATCCACAATCCTTATGAGACATGAACACACGCGGCTTTCCCTTTTCTGTGCGTTCTGAAGAAAGAAAAATAGCTAGCACCAGTCAGCTAACAATGCATGTAATGGGAAGCACGTAAAGCCCTCTAAAAAAACCTCCAAAGAATGTCGACAATGTTCCAGTTACATAACATGACCTGCATATTAACTAAGCTAGAGCGACATTGTTATTGTTGGAGCTAACGCCAAAGAACTACTTTTCTGACGTAGTGACACAGCGCCTCGCTCACAGCGCCTCACTCGCAACATCTCACGACACAACCGAGAGGTAATGTAAGCTACTGGAGTTGCTGCGTCGCCGGTTTGTTTGAATTGAAGCTACCAGTTCAACAGTGAGCACAAGTCATGTGCAATCCCATTAGTCGGCATCGCAATGAGAGCGGATCTTGTAACTGTTTCATGATGGTTTTATTTTGTCAATGAAACGTTTAGCACTAGTGCTACATGCTAACGCTATGAGAATGGCTTAATGTTTCACTATAGCTGGATCTGCCTAGCGCCCAGAAATTATTCTCTCCCTAGATAGCAAACGTTTTCTCTATGCTGCTGTTGTTGACTGATGTAGCGTTCGTTGCTATGGGCTCTGTGAAATTAGTGTGCCCAGGAAGCAAGTTCCGGTAACGCTTAAAATGACCAAAATACGGCAAAGTACTGTAAGTATTACATGTTATCATGAATGTGCCTGTGACTATATGGTCACAACTTCTATATAAAACCATAAAACCTTGTTGGAGGGTTTTTAAAGGTGTTTTAATAGAGGGCTGTATAGGTAGAATACGTGAATCCCATTACATTGCATTATTAGCTGTCTCGCGCTAGCAGTTTTTTAATATTAAGAACGCACAGAAAAGAGGAAGACGTGTGTTCCTGATGGGCAAAATTCCAAAAAAAGTGAAGTTTTCCTTTAAAGTGGGAAGCAGTCAAATACATTTCTCCTTTGTTGTTGTTGTGCTCTGCAGAAATCCATGCTCAGACATTTAACCTCAAAATACTATGTAAATACGGCACCGGACAATATAGCTTGAGGTTTCCTTTTGTGAGCTCATCATTGTTTCCGACCATTAGCAATGCAGCTGGCACTCTAGGAGTTTGTTTATTGTTTAGGGGGTAGCTGGTGAGTCGCTTGGAGGGGGGTGACAGGGGAGACATGGGGGGTGGGTAGCACACAATTAATGAGTTTAAGACAACTTTTAGGTCATGTTCATAAACAATGTGGCCCTTTATGATTTTTCTGTTTTAATGTTGCAGGAGCATGCAAGAACCTTCAGCTTTTTACATATGTTTCACATGGCAGGCACTCAAATGAGTCACAAAGGAAGGAAACGGTTTTAAACAGGCAGACAGGACCCCAAAGCTGAGGTCAGGGTGCAAGCATACCCCCCTGAGCTCAGGCACTGCAGCTCCTGGGAACAGACACTCTTCCCTTGGATAGGCATGCATAATCTCCCGACTCACATTCATTAGCACACATCGGTAAAACAGAAACTGAAAATCTGTAAATACGCAGGAGATGGAAACAGATGCACATCCATGCACACACACACGCATGCTTTAAAATCTGTAATGCTCCTGATTTCTCAGTAAGTCTTTAACAATTCAAGGTCACTTGTATAGTACTTTTCATTACTAGAATTTTTTTTACATTTCATGTTACTGTCACCACGTTAAGTCACAATACGATGACTTGACGGTGCTCCAAAAACTAACAAACGCTACAGTGAAAAAAATATAAGCCAAGTCAAATGCAAACAAAAACACAGTGTGGTAAGAAATAGTCTCAGAGGGATTATTACTTTATCATTACAATTACAAAGCAATAACTATTGCAATCAACAGCAAGAAAAGGGCAGAATGGATGGCCGATACAAAACACTGTGGCGGACAGAAAGGTGAACCGCAATCCATGAGGCAAAAAGTTATGTTGTGTCGTCTTTCTAGAAGTGGCACAGCGCTTAAAAGCTGCACTGATTACTGATGGTGGTCAGGTGTGCCTCTTTACTCTTTACAGAAGCGTTCCTGGGGACCATACTCCTCCCAGTCGACCAGACACTGGAAGCCCCTTTACCTTCTCCTAACATCTAAAATGGCCTTGCCTTTAGGTGTGTAACAATACGTGTATCTGTATCGAACCGTTCAATACACATGCGTACCAAACCGTGACCCCTGTATCGAACAATACGCAGTTTCACAATTATTTTATCAACTTCTGACGGCGCTCTGTGCTGAAAGCTCATTGTATCTGTGATCAACTACTCTGGTTTAGGTTGTATTGTCAAGCACTGAGCCACTAAGCTCCGCCTCCCACATTCATACCATGCTGAAAGGTAATTTATTTTTTGTATAAAAAAAATATCGAACCGGAACACAAACGTACCGCATGGAACTGAACCGAACCGTGAATTTTGTGTATCATTGCACCCGTACTTGGCGGTCTAGGCTGGATGGCCATCCATAAGCCAAGGAGGCAGAGGAGGATTGACTAGAGGGCTGAGGTCGCTCTACGCAACAGGCTTACGGATGACAACGAGGAAAGCAGGGCAACTCTTGCGTGAAGAAGGCAGTGTCAGTTTCGTCGCACAGGGGTGGATGACATGACCGATGACTCTAGGCAAGAGCTTCTTGAAGTCTGTGGCCAAAAGTAAGTCTCCTGAGGACATCCGCTCTTTCTGTCCGGGCTGGGAGTCGGATGCAGGTTTTCCTGTGGCAGTCTGCCAGTTGCGTGTAGCAGTGTGGCTAGAGGGTGGCACATGTGATGTGCCAGGCATGGCAGAGATGTTCCTAGACTATGGGGATGACGGCCCCAGACTCCACCTCCCACTATCACGAGAGGGAGGGCAGAACAGTTTGAAGAGGGCTTTGGCATTCCAATTCCTGGATCCAGGGGGATAGGTGAGGGTGAAGTTACATCTGGTGAAGAACAAGGCCCACCATGCCTGAACGTAAAAAGTTCTTACAGTCGGTAAGAAGTGCTCCACTCCTGCAGGGCCAGCACGATGGTCAGCAGCTCCCGATTACCAATATCGTAGGCGCTCAAGTTGGGAGTTGAATGTCCAAAGCATACAAAAGTACAAACAAAGTAATGTCAAAGATACGCTTGCAAAAGGTGACAGCACTCAAAAAAATCAACCGGCTCTTTGAACAGACAGTGTTGGCCGATATACCGTATCATCAAATGAGCTAAAAGAAGGACGAGAGGCTAATTTAAATAATATATGTATTGTTAGGTGTTTGCTTTTCTTTTTCCTTTGGATGTCCATGGAAAATCATTCCAACATTTACAGGAATTTCTATCATGACCTTGCGTTTGCATTTAAAAAATAAGACAGCAGGAGAGGGTGGATGGGCAGGAGGAAACACTTCACCCCCTCTGTCTGGGATATTTCCGACAGTCTGAATAAGGTAATAAAGTCAAATAATGAGCACAGTGGCTGACCTCGGTCAATCAGACACTATTGTTCTTGAACCCATCCTCTCCAGTCAACTGGGTTAATCAGTGAGTTAGCGTGCCGCCATATGGAACACCATATGCACGGATGGACATTTCAACAAGGCTCAGAGGAGTGACCACGACATGTATCCATCTGCAGATGTCGTGGTCTTGGGTCTTGTCATGGTCATGGGTCTTGTGTGTGATTTTATTGTTCTGTCCTGTATTTGCAAAAAAAAGTCCCAGCCTCTTTCGACATACACCCTTCTTGGGATAATAAATGACCTTTGTCCTGTCTCCACACAGCCTTTCTGCAAATCTGTGGGAGTGGTCAATGGACAAATCTCAAGTTATGTAACAAAATAGCTGAGGCTTTTGGAGTTTTCAGACTACACGCACGCAAATACAAAAGAAAATACAAAATAAATCACTTTTTGACATTTCTTATATTTATATCACCAATGCGCAGCACACCAGTGTTTCTCAATTCATACAGTGGCTTGTACAGATAAATAAAGTAGTAGTATTCTCAATACTATTTCTCAATTTCTCAATATTACTTTTTCTTCATGCTTTGTTACAGTTTAAAGTTGGCTGATGTCGCTTAAGCTACATTCACATGGCAGCTAAATTTTAATTTTTTTCTAATATGTGACCTACAGTGGTGTGAAAAAGTGTTTGCCCCCTTCCTGATTTTTTTGCATGTTTGTCACACTGAAATGTTTCAGATCATCAAACAAATTGAAATATTAGTCAGTGACAACACAACTGAACACAAAGTACAGTTTTTAAATGAAACTTTTTATTATTACGGCTGAAAAAAAATCCACACCTACATGGCCCTGTGTGAAAAAGAGATTACCCCCTAAACCCAATAACTAGTCGGGCCGCCCTTATCAGCAACAACTGCAATCAAGCGTTTGCGATAACTTGCAATGAGTCTTTTACAGCGAATTGTTGTAATTCAGGTACATTTGAGGGGTTTTCGAGCATGAACCGCCTTTTTGTAGAAAAACTGAGCTTTTTTTGGAATTTTGCCCATCATCCACAGTCCTTATGTGAGACATGAACACATATGTTGTTTTCTTTTCTGTGTGTTTTACAGATATAAAAACAGGTAAAAAGAGCCAGCTCATTACTGCACATATGGGACATATTTATTCCTCCTATAAAGTAAGAAGAAAGAGCTCCATTTACACATAATGTGATGTGCAAATTAGCCAAGCTACAGCGACATTGTTATTATTAACATTGTTACGCCGATCGAACTACATTACTGGCATACTGGCACTTAGCCACACCACACCGGCTAGCGACTAGCTGGCTAGCGACTAGCCGGCTAGCTTCACCACAGACTCGCCCGTAGCGCGTCAGCATCGCGCTCACAACGCCTCAGACCACTACCAAAAGGTAAGGCTACATATTCGAGATACTGCCGCTGTGTTTTTATTTCTGAGTTTGGAAAAGTTCATGCTAGGTGTAGGCGTTCACTTCTACGATGTTGCTATGTGGAATCAATGCGCTGAGCGAGGAATCTCCGATAATTCTTAGAATGGCCGAAATACGCAAAATACTGTAAGCATTACATATTACCATAAATGTACCTGTGACTACATAGTTACAGCATGTACACTACCGGTCAAAAGTTTGAGGACACCAACATTTTTCCACTTATTTATCGAAATGCAAGTCGTTCAAGTCCAATGAATAGCTTGAAACGGTACAAAGGTAAGTGGTGAAGTGCCAGAGGTTAAAAAAAAGGTAAGGTTACCCAAAACTGAAAAATAATGTGTATTTCAGAATTATACAAAAAAATACTTTTAAAGATGTTCTGCAGAAATGGAGGCTGATCAAGCCTTGGCAGTTGGTGCAACTAATTCCTACAGGGGTTCCAAGTTCTGGAGGACTTACTACCTCCTCTGTCTGCATACAACAGTGTTCGGAACACACTGTGGTACTATGCCCTCGTGAACATCAGTTGAACAGCATTGTACTGGAGAAAAGTAATTTGTTGTGACAAAAATGGCAAGAAAAATGGGAATTAACAATGGACAAGAGACAGACCATCCAACCACTTTAAAAAGTTGATTAAGGCTATGTTCACACTGCAGGGTATGATGCCCGATTCCGTTTTTTTGTTAAAATCCGATTTTCTACGTAGTCGTTCACATTCCGAAAAAATTTCGACTTGTATTTGTGTGGAATGTGAACGCAACGTGTCCGGGAAGGGACGCGCATGCGCACAAACACGCAGTTCAGTATGTTTGCGGGAGTAAACATGGCACCAGTCCTGGCACATTTGTGAAACTTCACCTGAATGAAACCACTACACTGACGAGTTGAAGAAGGAAGTCTCCTTAAATTGTAAGCAACCTATTAGAACAAGTGAAAGGGCAGCAATTCACTGCAAAGGACTGGAAAGACCGTTCCTCCGTCCGCTTCCTTTCACTCTCCATTTCCCACTAACCCAATGGCTTTACAATGAACAGTCACCTGCTATTCATTTGGGGAAAATGCACCCCAGGCATTCCAGCTTTGCCTCCTTCCCTCCTGCCCCCCTTGACATCTCCACTCTCAACATCCATTTTACCTCACATGAATCCCAGGGAGGAAATTACTCAGTCATCCATAAGCAAGGAAGGAAAAAAAATCCCGTCTTTTTCACAAACCATCAGAGAGGAACACAGAGTTGTGGACTTGTCCTGATTGTCTTGGATTTACTGCTTATTCGATATTGAAGTATCCATATTCATAGTGAAAATATTTGGTAGATACACCTTTACAAATGCAAACAAAATAAAAATGCACAACTAAATCGTAATTGTTGATTTAGTAAAAATGTCAAATGGACTTGCTTGACATAAGGGGCACATGTAAGCAACACAGTCGGGAAAAAAAAAACTGTCATAAATTTAGCAACACCTTCTACTAATATTTCATCATCAAATGAAAAACTAAACCTCGGTCAGTGGTTGTGTTACTGTGACCCCTCAGGTGTTAGTTATGAAGCCTGTCCAAGACTGTTTTCGAGTTCTGACATTAACATTCTTCATTTGTGACTGTGACCACGACACTAAACCTTTAACGGATAATAACTAAGAAAAAAATGCAATAACGCTGAACAATCTATGAGTTTTGTGGTATTGTATTTTAGCAAGACTACAAACTTTTTTTTGGTGGCAGAGTCTACATGTGTTAAGCCAATTCTTCAAAAGTCTAACATGATCTAATGAAGATGTTTATATGCGTTTTAAAAAGCTGGTTTCAACTGAATTTATGCAATACTCACTTTATAAACGTAGTGAGAGACATACAGTATCGTCTGGTTTAGGCATGGGTCGGTATGAGATTCGGACAGTATGATAACCTTGGGCAAAAATAGCACGGTTTCACTGTATTATAATTGCGGCTCTAAAATAGATAGATAGATTATTATTATTTTCAAAAACCTTTTTGAACAGAAGAGGAAAAAAAACTTCTGTTGAACAGTCATTATTAAACAGTACAATAAAACATGATGGCAGTGGAACATGTGTATTTAAAGTAAATTTTTAATTTTAAAATTTAAAATTTAAAATTTTTCGCAACACATCTCATGCCCGTGGTTTCAGGACCTCTAAGCCCAGTTCCAACTGCAAGGAATAACACAGGACATGACAAAGTATTTCCACATGGTGGCCGCGCTGGACCTCCACTTTCTTTGATAGCGTAGTACAGTATGACAGACTATTTTAGCAGTTTTGAAACCGTGACTTGTTCATACTGCGGTATACCTTCAAAAGAGTAACCAGCCCATGCCTAGTATGGATTTTATCTTCAGTAGTCTATAACACAACTACAGTCAAACCTCGATCTTTGTATGCCCCGGTTTACAACAAACCAGTACTGCCACAGACTAACTTTAAATGTCAAGAAAAGAATGTTTAATAATTTGCGTGTTTGCATACAAGCATTGTTTAGGTGTGATAAAATGTTTAATTTAACTTGAAATGAAAAGAAATAATTAAACAAATTCAGCAAAATCAACGTAAGTTCAATTTTATGGCCACGGAGAGACTGTCAGTGCTTGAGATCAATATCGAACTATTCAAGAAGGCTCAACCCAAAATACTTTATAAGGAATTGGGGGTCGGATCTCATAATTTCTGTAAAAGTCACATTTCTGTTATTTCCAGGCTATTGTCAAAAATACAACAGAGTAAAAATTTCATTGAATCTAAAATCCCCTCATCCACTTCTGATAAAAATTTCAAGGCCAGTTGAAAAATTGCAAGAATTTGCATTTTTCACTGTTGGGTCTTAAGGAGGTTCTAAGTAGAGCTTCAAAATACGAGAAGAAGAAATGGGACAAATCATTTTGAGTAAACAATTTCTTGAAAAAAAACCCAAAGTGAAATAGACTCTTCACCGGGTGATCAAACGTTTAATACCACAACCTTTCAAAGACAAGATCTTGGCAAAATCGTGGAATCAATGCCATTTTCTGTCAGGTATTCTCACTGTCATGATCTCTTGATAGTAAAGGCAAAAAAGCTTTCTCTCTTTGAACGCTGTCAGATTGTTGAGCTGCATAAGCAAGGCCTCTCGCAGCGCGCTATTGCTGCTGAGGTTGGACTCATTTCTTTTTAAAAGATTCCGAGGGTTATGGAACTAAAAAGCCAATTGATAGACCCAAAAAAAATTCACCGGCCCTGAGCTGGAGGATCGGATTGGCTGTCCTTCAAGAAATGGAATGATCCTCGGCCCAAATGGTAGTTACTGGTGCGAAGTGCAGTCCAATAACCATCAGATGGCATCTGCGAGAAAAGGTTTTTAAGAACAAAGAACGTCTTCAAAAGCCTTGTCTCCTTCAATGCCATAAAATGCCCCAATGTCCAAACATGGGACCTTGAAAGGTGGAAGAAAGTTTTATTCTTTGATGAGAAAAAATTTTACCTTGACGGTTATGATGGCTTCCAATGTTACTGGCATGACAAAAGAGATCCCACCTGATATGTTTTCCACACGGCACAGTGAAGGGGGAGCTATCTTGATCTGACTGCTTTTTCCTTCAATGGAACAATAGAGCTTCATATTGTGCAGGGGCGTCAAACGGTAGTTGGCTATGTGGAGATGTTGCAGAGGGCACCTCTCATGACTGGAGGCCCTTGTCTGTGTGATGAACAGCCTATTTCAGTTTAATGGTTGTTTGCAATAAACTGCTGACTCAAAATTTTTGTCTCACTCCCATCATTTTGAAGCTCTACTAAGAACCTCCTTAAGATCCAACAGTGCAAAATGTAAATTCTTGCACTTTTTCAACTGGTCTTAAAACTTTGATCAGGAGTGTAACAGGAAGCAAAGTCGGAAGTAACAAACAAGAAAATGAAAAAAAAAACATCAGTAGAAAATAATCGTCTGGAGCTTAGTTGAGTTCAGATAAACGTAGCAAATGCATTTGGGACTTTTGATTTGTCACCAAAATTTCACCCCGGTTTTCGCACACAGTCTCCGTTTTCATTCGACCCCCCAAAAGTACCAGAAGAGAAGGTAATTAATGAAGAATTAAAAGAAAATGTGTGTGTGTGTGCATGTGTCAATTTGTGTGCAGTTAAGTGGACATAATTTAAGTCAATCTAGTTGGATCAAGGACTACACAACTGGTAAAATTTAATTCAGTCCAAATCTCGCAAACTCCCTTTAGCGAACGCCAAAAGACCATGGGAGGTTTAAGGCCAATGTGCTCAGTCAAGCATGCGGAAAGCTGGGGCTTTCTTGGAGAACGAAAGGGGTGGGAGAGGGCTTACACAAAGCTCAACACCTCTCATAAATCAACCGAGAAAAGGTTGAACTTCCCCTTTTTGTTGTTCGTGATGTTTCACGCAGGTCACCCAAAGCAAACACATGAAAAGAGCAACACCTAGACAAAATAGCACAGGTCTTGTTGAAGGTTCTAGGTGAGAGTGAGCATTCATCCCAGAATCAAATATCATATGACAAATCCGTTATAGTGAAAAATATAAAACCAGCTGTTAAAATTACTACTCTTACAGAAATGTTGTATTTCTGAGGGGACCCACATATGGTAATTTCAATTGGGACTCTCAAAAAAACTAGCAACAGACCAAATGTGAGAGGAGTACATAAACACTGAAAACAGTGATTGCTTTAAGGAGCATTTAAGAGGACAATATATTCGATTCTTCTACTTTCATGTTAAGACAACTTACGACCAATGACCTAACATTCCTCAAGTGAGTATTTCCCAGAGCAATTCTTCCGAGCCCTGTCATAAAAGCGACAGGATTATGTGCATGTGTCATAGATATCACTCGCCCTCATGAGTTCTTTGAACTTATGGTGTAGCCAAGGGTTAATATTTGCCTTTACACACTGCTGACGCAGCATCTGAGGCACTTTTTCACTTCCACCTGTCACATTTTATGGATTTGTTTGAGGATATTTTAAAGGAGCTTAATATAACCACTTTGGCACTAATCAATTAATCATAATGTTGCCGGAGGAAGACTCTTCCGAAGGTCTTCTTTCAAGGGCTTTCATACAAGACATCCTCCATCCTTGTCCTCATGTATTTACTTTATTATCTAGCTATTTAGTGAAAATGTCTCTATTGAGATACAGAATTCAATCTTCCAGACAGCTTTTTTCCAATAGGCAGTATTTTCTGTCTACTCTAGAGTCTTACATTAGATCAGGGGTATCCAAACTAGGGAATATCGCCCCATCGCCTCGGATCATATCGGTATCGGTTCTGCTGCCGGTAATGATATCGGCTTGCGAGTGAGAGCTCATCAAACAGTTTTACTATGCCCACGATCTGGAATTATTCCCAAGTTTCACCTTTGGATTGTAAATATGCAATTTGCAACGACTCTAGAAGGCTGGTTATGCAAGGAAGGAGTAAGGTGTCTTCATTCAATACTTCTAATGTAATATCACACCACAAACACACGGTTTTTGAAACAACACACCACCAAAATGTCATTAGCTTGAAATTTTGTGCTGAAGTCTGCTTCAATGGGCTCAACTGCATCGCAGGCATACACACAGCCAACACAGATGGCAAGAACCGTAGCAAATGTATTCATAATGTCTCCTGAATGTTCCAGTGTACATACAATACATACAGTCGTGAAAAAATTAGGACAATTAGGGTTCTCCTAGCGGCAAAATTTAATAATCATTAAACAAATTATCAATAGCTTATGGACAGTTAGTTGCCGCCTATGCCCCTGCAAAGACGTTTTGATGGATGACGGCCAAGTTGCTCAACCAAACTTGCTCAGATTTTACAGACGTGTGTTTTTTAGTGTGTACCAAATTACGTGGTGAAATTTCAAGTGAATTCGCCTTATGGTGTCAAAGTTTGGAGGTTAACAGCAATGCCACCATGTGGTGTATTTGTCAGAAAAATAATAGCACAGGTAACAATCGGACTGCGTGTTTTGCCAAAATTTTACCCAATTTTATGCAGTGGTTTAGAAGTTTACGAGTTACACCATGGGGTGGCCTCGTTTGTTTACAACTGTAGATCTTTCAGCTTATCTGTGACAATTACAAAACAGTCTCTGACATCATCATAACAGTTTAAATCCGATTCATACCAATTAGTATAAGATGTGAATTCGGTCCCTGGGCACTACATGGTTTTTGCCTGCAGCTACAGCGACGGTATAAATGCAGAGAACAGTACTCACTGCATATTGGACATATGACATCTTTATGACATCGTCTTTATGTGACATCTGTATGTCATCTTTAATAAGCAGTGCTTTGAGGCAATTATTTTGTTTGATTTGCAGTCACTATTTAGCACTATACAGTCAAACCTCGATTTTCTTACAAACAAGTTTTGGTATGATTCGGTTTTTGTCAAAACCTTTTGGCAAGTTTTGTCTTGGTTTTTGTACACTGTCTCAGTTTTTGTACAATACTACACTTAAACTGTACTGTAGCATTCGGTGAACTCAAGGGCCCAAATAAAGCACCCTGGTTGGATGTATGGAACGGTTTAATTGGATTTATGTTATTTCCTAGGAGAAGAATTGCCTCGGTTTTCGTACGTTTCAGTTTTTGTCTGACATTTTGAAATGATTTAAAAATAAATGAGGTACCACTAAAAAGTATCAAGTAGCAAATGGAAACTGAATGGGTGGACTAGTGAGAAATTTTCAGAGAAGCAGAGAAGATAACCACATTCTGGCTTATTTTACAGCCAAAACAACGGGTGCTTCAGAAGATGATAGATTATTTAAAATGGGATGTAATCGTTAACATGAAAAGAGAAACACTACACATTCTTAATAGCAGACGTGTCCTTAAATATTTTATTTATGTTTCTATGTTCCTTAGTCACCCTATTTGAGTCATCTTGGATGCAAAAACAACTTCAAGAAGGCGTGTTAATATTAACAATATTGTCTGGCCAGATCCCCAAAGAATGATGGGACTCATATTGAACCCATTACGAATACATGAGCTCACTCTGTAATACAGTGCTTTGATGCAGTCAATCAGTGACCCCAAGCAACGCGGGGGGGGACTTAGAGGGTCTTTTAGAAACACCACATTCCCCTCTTCTCTGAAAGAATGGTAATTAACCGATGAAGAGCTCTGTAAGATTATCCGGTCTCCTCGTCAAGAACTCTAGCTCCACCAGTGGTGTGCAGTCATGTCCCAAAGGACCACTGCAGAATGGGGAAGGATGGATCTCAATGGTCTATTCAACTACTCCCCTCTTTCATCCTTTATTCAGCTCAAGAAGAGGACAACAGCATGCACTGCTGTAGATTTTAGACAGGAATGTTCTTTCATATCAGCAGAAATGAAGAAAAGCCCCCTTTTAAGTCAAATTTGGAAGTGACCGTCACAATGCTTTTAGATACACAAACGTTTACTTACATATTACACCTTCAAGGGCAAATAAGTCCACAAACAACCCCTCAGTGAGTGCAGGAGTTCACGGCATATTAAATTATACAAGAGAAAACAAAAATAGCTGTGTGTTCCAACCACCTAGAGAGGGGACACAGAGGAACCAAGGGTTTCGGAAAGGATGAGACAGAGACGACATCCTAAATCCAGTTGGCATCTCAACTGTAAAGAACAAGTGAAAACTGCATATTTTCAACTTGATTCCCGAGCATCCTCTGGTTAACCTGCCTAAGAACTCCCTAATTCAAATGTGTCACAGTGCCAAGACCCCCCTCAGCCTGGGACCTAACCCTACACCCAACCCCCGACAAGTGGACCACCCAATAAGTTGTTTGGCTTTCTTGATCTGATGAGATTCAGACCAATGTCATTCATCAAGCAAGGCAGAAACATCTCTTTTATCATCTTCGGCAACATCAATAAAACACATGCATTTAGCAACTCGCATCTGTTTCTCCAAGAACTAACAACTTTCTGCCATGTGTATATTGTCCATCCATGTCACAGGCATCCACACTGAGAGTTTCGAATGATTCTGATCATTACATTGCAGTTAAGAAGTCATCTCACCCAGAACATGCAGGACAGACAGACCCAAGTACGAGCAGGACCAGCCAAAGCGGTTGGCAAGCTGAGAGAGACTGATGGCATGGTGACGGACGGGAGGGATGCTGCGGTCGCTACACACCAGTAGGCTTCTTGCGGTCTAATCCAGCCTGAAGAAAACGTTGCCAACACTGCAAAGCCATTCCGACAGTGGATGCACAGGGCACATACACTTTCTCTTAACTTCACTTTCCCGCAATGTCAGACAGGGTCGGTCATCTAATTGGATCCTGACTGCCTCTCCTCTCTACTCACTCTGCCTCTCTTTCCCTCTGCCGGGGAAAGTTTCACAAAGCTTTTTTGGATCAAGGGTGGGTCAGGCAGCCCCAACCTCTCCACATGGTGCAAAGGGGGCGGGGGTACTCTTATTATCCATTTCTCCTGCCACTCCTCTTTCTATCTCATTACATCTCTCACTCCCTTCCTCCCCCCTCTTCGTTGCACTTATTTTAATTTAATTCATTCCTTGATCCCTAACCCCCTCCTGTGCAGAACCCTTCAGCATCCCTTCACCTCCCCCTCTCATCCATTTTGTGCAATATTTGCTCCTTCTATTATTGTTCTGTAGTATTTCTTCAGGCATTATCTTAACTAAAATGATAGTTTTTCTTGATGTCAAGCCCTCAGAACCAATTTGTTTTATATTATGTCATATATTCATTCATTCAGGGTCACAAGTGGTCTGGAGTCATACAGTAAGATACAGGTACCTGTGAGAGCTGGACCGGAAGGCACTCAATCACAGGGCACATATAATGGAGATCAGGGTTCTCAAACTCAACTTATCTGGGGGCAGCTGGACGTAGAGTCTGGGTGAGGCTGTGCCACATCAAGTATTGACTCTGGAATCAGTTTCCAACTGACTGTGAGCTGTCACAAGGCCATAAAGAATATGAAACCGAGTTGCCCAAGAGATGGTCACTTCAGCTTGCTTAAAAGTAGCCGTTCTTTATTTCGGCAAGCAGCAGAATTCGCAGTGAGGGTGATGTGGACTCGTAACTTGTCCATTTTATTACCGCACATTAGCGAGGAAAATGCTGGGTAACGAGAGTCTGTGCGAGGATAGCTGTTATTCCCCCGCGCCTTCCTCACCTTTGCTCACGTTCTCAACGCCGCTTGCGAGTACTTCCGCCCGGCTGGGTGATGTTTGTAAACTCCGGTGCGGTACTCGGGAGATCTTAAGGAAGTGTTGAAGATGAGTGATAAAAATGTTGCCAATTTCCAATATCAAAACTCTCTTGTCGAGCTTGTTGAGAAACCAGACCCCACATGAGCAAAATAATAAATACAAAACCGCAAATCTGAAAGAGACGATGGGCTTCAGTGTGTGTGCCTCATCTTGATTTAAATACAGATCTTCTGTTGAACACACATCATTTTAAATTCTTTATTAACACAAATGAGGCTGAATTTGTCTCAAAATAGGCTATTTATAACAAAAACAAAGACTTTCTGTGTGAAAATGTATGCTGAGCAACAGCCGTGGCCACCCCCACACCAGAGCCAGAATCTTGATCAATCAATTCGACTGCGAGATTGAGAGTCGAATCAGACTCCTCTGAATTGATTCGTTGAATAGTCGACTATTCTAAGACGCACCCAGTTAACGCGAAACATATACTGTACTTTGAGCAACTATTTGGTGCCACAAGGCACGGTGGGAGCCAGCATCACTCCTGTCACTCTGGTGTATTAGTCTTCATAGTAGTAGGAGTTGCATGTTGTGTTGTCATTTTTGTGTTTGCACCGTGATTGTAGACCCCCCTGTTCATTTCACTGTGTGGAAAGCTCGCTGTGAGTTCAGTGTTGGCTGTTGCTTGCCCAATTAAAGAGCCTCTTTGTGGGCCACACTTATACACGTTCGGGTCAAGTAGGGGGCCACAAAAGTATTCACACTCACATTAAAAACCCAAATTTGAGTCTCCAATTAACCTAACATTCATGTTTTAGGACTGGGGGACAAAACCAGAGCACCCAAAATAAAGCCACACTGTCATAGAGAGAACATGCAAACTCCACACAGACAGAACCTGTCATGTTTTGGCTTTGTGGCGCTGTGGCAACGACCCCAAGATGCGAGAGAGCAGGTCGCATATGCAGGTAAGAGTATATTTTAATAATAATGGCTGCTGTGCAGCAGCAGGAATACAGCAAAGAGCAGTTCAATTAACACTTTAACACTGACAATGCTCTGACAAACAGCGGCAGGTGCAGAAACGGAAGTAATACCAAAATAAGGGCATGAAACAGGAACTAAGACATAAATAAAAAAATAAACCAAACTGTTACGTGGGCTAACTCACAGAGTTGACAGGACCACGCTGGATTTGTTATACATTATCATTAAACTTCTTATTTTTATTCCTGGAGCTGAAAAAGTAAGATGTTTTTGGTATTTTTCATGACCATTCCATTGTAAATAAGAAGGGACAGTTCTCAGTTGACCAATCAATAGACAGCAGTGTGTCCTTCTCCATCGTACACAAGCATGCCATACAGCACGACTGTGACTGGTAATCCACATGAAAACTAGTTTAGATGTGAGATCATGACTCCTGAATCAAACCATACTACTTGGTGAAAACAAGGCTTTCATTTTAGTCTTGGCCTACTCACACTAGACTATTTGTGCCATGTTGGACCTCAGCGCGATTCCTCCTCCCTCCCCTGGTCGCTGCTGGCCTGCACTCAAAGTGCTTCGTGACGTTTTCTTGTCCCATTACTTCTATACTAATGTATTACTACAATTTTATGACTTTGTGTATTATTTCCAGGCTCATTTCGAATATGAGCACTGCTCAGGGCATTCACATGAGCCAAACCTGCCAGACGTTAGGTGTGAAGTTGGTCCAAGCACGGTATGCCTGGCCTAGATCTTAAAAATTTTGCATCCAATTTGAATGATACAATATCATTGACAAATTTCGTGGGATTGCGATTTCTGAACGTCTATGAATTTGACATGTTTCCTGACTGTGTGTGTGGCTGTGTGGAAAGAGGGCAGTTGAGTTTACCGATGCTGTTTTGTCGTGGTTTGGCCAACAATAGCCTGTTTTGCAATAAGGAGACTGTCGATGGACCACCTCCTTGTCATCCTTACAACACCCGGGGAGACGTTACAATACAATCTTTATCGTTAATGATGGAAGACCAATATTGAGCACAGGGTATTCTTCCGTGGCGCGCCATGCTATAACTATTTTTCCAGAAAGTCTCACGTTCAAGTTTTTAATTAATTAATAGGAGTGCGTACGCACAGTCATGGCCAAAAATATTGAAATGCCAAAGATGCCATTGTTTTTGATTCCCAAGATTCCAATGTTTATTGCCTTGCCTGTATAGAATACAATAAAATCTGCTTAATTCATACAGCCGCGGCCAAAAACGTTGGCGTTTTTGGCATGCCAATATGTTGTAACATATTGGGGTCAAGAATCCTGAACACTTCCGTTATGCCGAGGAGACCAAACTGGCGTGGGAGGAAGGAAAACTATATGTTGTAACATATTGGCATGACTGTAACCACAAAATGACATGACACGGAACGCTGTCAACTGAGGACCCCCTATATATGCACATAGGCCTTTAAAGGACATTTCCAATACATTCTTATTTCATAAACCATATATTTATGCTAAGTGTAGACTTACATCTCTTAATCAACAGTTAACAACAGTCACACATGACAAACTTACATAAATGCATGCATAGATTCTAAAACAAACACCACCATTGGGTCTTGATAACTAGCTGACTAGCTTGGTTCATGGCTCTGTACAAACGAGCCTCCCTTAATGACCGCTTTCTCATCTGTTATCCGCAAATTGCAGCCATTCTTCATGTATGTTTTGCTATTGACTTGTTGACTTTTGTTTATGTTCCAACACATTGCACGTGGTTTACCCCTGCTTTCATTGAGAACATTACGGAACCGTTGAGCATGTGAGTGTGCAATGCGACAACAAATTTGACAGGTTAGACCAGGGGCATAAAACTCATTTTCATCATGGGCCACTTGGCAGTTACGGCTGCCCTCAGAAGGCCGCTTGTACCTGCAAATCCATATAAATGTATAACCGCCTCATTATTACAAAATTGCCCCTTCATTTGATTTTTGTCATTACTTGTCAACAAACTGATGGAAAACATGCTTTGGAGTCAGAAGTCAAGGTAAAGCAGATATTAAAGTTAAGCTATTATAGATTTGCTGACAAAAATATGCCTGGAATAACTTGTTGCATGAATTAATGATGAGTTAAGAAGAACTGCAATTGCATGCAGTATAGTTTTTTTCTCACAATTAAAATCCATTTAGCACGAAAGATGAAGTGCCTTATTGACTTTGCAATCTCAACATCATAAAATCCTGAAGGGTGGAGTTAAAATTAAAAATAATGTAATCACCCAATGTCCGTGAATGCACCTCACTTTCTTATCTGCACTGTTTGCTTGTTACGCCGCTGCAAAGGTGCACGCCATGTTTCTGGGGGGTTGTCCGTCCGACACAAAGTTGCAGATATCTGCTAGAGAACAGCGCGCCATAAAGAGACAGCGTGTTGAAAACGGTCCCTTAAAATATACAATATATGAGAAGATTGAGTTGAAAAATTCCTGCAATTTGGGTCACCAATTGTCATTGTGCGGTAATGGTGGGTCCTGCGGCAAAACCAGTTAAAAGCCACTGAACTAAAGAACGTCTATTGGCTATTTTTGTATTCCACTTTAGTTAGCTTGAGTTAGCTCACAGATAATATGTGTAATACACTGTATGTAATGCTACATCTGACCACTTATTATGATCTGTACACTCTCAACTTTAAAATGTGAGTACATTGAATGGCTGATGAGGTGTTTAGTAAGGGACCTACATCAAATCCATGACCAGAACATGGTAGCTTTAGGCACATCCCTTTCTAAACCGTATGTAAGCATATTGTATTATATAACACAAACACACACACACACCTTAAACCCTTGTTCAAAATCAGCAAAAAAAAGTGTGCAAACTAATTCTGGGTTCCATGGTCTGCAACAAACAAAGATTCTTTCACAACCGAGTTACACTTTTTTTCCTCAAGAACATAAACACTGGCAATTGAAACTATCAAATCTACTACATGTACACATAAACAGCTACAGTATGTCTCCCTTTCACATATACTCGCACATCTTGGGATCTTTCTCCCACCCTGAAAAACTACACAAACGCACAAGCAGAAACACACAAACGAGAGGATTAATCCCTTGGCATTTCCCGCAGACCACCCTTAGAGAAGCAAAATCACCAAGGAAGTCTGAAACCGTTTAACCCTAAATCCTACAAAATGGGAATTAGCTTAATGTGTTTCATTCAACATGTTTACTCTTAATTCACTATAAATCTCTATACATTGTCTATATGACACAATCTGTGCTGACTAAAAACCTGACAAGCCAGTCAAAATTTAAATTTGAGGTATATTGAAACACTTCTTCAGAGTTCAAATCACCACCACAGCATAAAAACATGTAAAAAGCTAACCGTGCAATATTAAGTTCATAAAAAATAGAGGTAAATAAAACCTTGTACTCACAAGCCATTCATGTCACTGATAACAATCGTGATGATTGGACACCATAAGATTTTTTTTTAAATATTTTTTGATTGCATTCATGTGGAGTAATTTGGCCCCATAACTATAGCCTCCGCCCGATTTTGTCATCGCTACACCTCAGTCACGTAACAATTACAACCATGGAATTTCCATTTCACCTACAACTAACAATTTCAAAATATACATAGAACAGAAAATCCTTGCACTGAGCTCTGCAGGTTCGCTGTCATATGCTTGTGGTTTTGCTCTCCACATCATACTCATCAAAACATGTTTGTTTCAACCAAACACACATTAAAGTAGAATAATCACAAAATCCCAATAAATATTATCTTTACTTAAAATCATGCAACAACCTAGTAATTGAATATGCTTATTGGCATTCATATCACCAATGAGTGCAAGTTAATAGGATAATCAAATACAACTGCTCCCACTAGTGGTCACATATCACATCACCTCACCATGGACACAAATGTGCAAGCATGTGTTTGTGCACGGGGGTGGGAAGTATTAAAATGGGAGGGTGTGTTTATTTTGAAAAGGCTAATCAGATCATTTATGGGATTTGTTTTACGACCGTTTTACCCATTCTCTCTTGTGAAGCACCAGAAGGGGGACGGTGCAGCACTCACACAGCTGAGTAGATTATCCACACACGTGTCAACAGGCGGGGGATTCAAAATGTAAAAAAAATGCACGTAAAAGGGCATAAAAAGTGACAAACACAGCAAAGGGATGTGTCCTGCTCTCTTGGCTGATGTCCATCGAGCTGCTAGGAAAGGGGGAGTCAGCGTGTTGACATACAGGAAGAACACACTGCAGCACGCCCCTCAACACACACACACACACACACACGTGCAAACACCCATTCCCACCCCCACAACTCCCATCTGTTGAAAACAATTGACACCCGGCCCTCCCTTTGCATAACACTCACATGTAAGACCACATTTTCCCCTGTTCTCCATCCTGAGAGGAGGCACCCTGCGCTCATCAGGACACACACTGGCACATGGAAAAAATAACAGTAAGATAATAACGACAGTAACACGGCGACTGCATCAGATTCCCATAAATTGTCAGGCATACAGACAAAAAATAATCAAATGTATAATCTTGAAATTAAGAGTGTAGCATACAGAGTACAGGAAGAACGGTATATGGCGGTATTCGTGAGATTAAGTTCCAATGGATGCACCCCGTAACGTGCAGTCATGAGAGGCAGGTCATGATGAGAAATTTTAAAACGAATACAGTAAAGATGACATAAAATAAATATGAGTATTTGTCCATTAAACTGCATAATACATGTATTTTCTGTATGATTCCCGTTGTTTTTTAACATTTTCTTCAGTAAAAATCGCTGAATTTGCACATTTCCTGTTCAAATACAGGGCAGACAACCTAAGATGAGGCTGCCGCAAGTGTCCCTTCTCGACTCAGTGTGCAAGCCCAGCCGACCGTCTGTGGAATGAGTGGGATCTCGGTGCCTGCCAGTTTGTGTTTGTCAGCATGTCACCAATAATATAATGTTGCGGAAACATTTATTATACACCGTGACTTTCTACAGCCCGTGTAGTTGTAGGGCCCTATAATTTCCACGTTAACGGGATTGCGGAATTGGCCAATAAAAACAGAATCTTGCGGAAATTGCCATATAAAGTGAATGAAATGCCATAATTGTGAGGAGAAGGAACGCTGGTGTGGGGAACTATTTCCCCCGCAGACTGCTCATTCAAAGCGGCATGCCCTCCTGAACTAAACATGTCAAGGCGGCAAAATGACAAACAAGGCGGCGAAAACACTTACTTGTCTATGATGGCTGGGTTAGCTTAGTTGAGTGGCGCATGCTAGTGCGGCTGTGTGTGTGCCACTCAGGTGTATGAGTTGTGTTTTAGGTAATGTAACCGAGCGCTTAGGCTGTCCGCTGACTTTGTGCATGAAATAACAATGACAGCCATGGCTGCAAGAAGCACCCAGCAATGCAATACACCCCAAAATTGGACTTAAAAAAAATCAGCGAAAGAGCGAATCCGCAAAAGGTGAACCACGATGTGGTGAGGGAACACCAAAAGGTGATCAGACTTTTTCAACAGTATCAGAACTTTCCCTGGGGATGGATAGCGTGCATGTACATCATATACAGATAAAAGGGAAGAATGTTTACAAATAAAACTGATAAACAGTTAATAACAAATAAATAAAAAATAAATAAATGGGACTAAGAAGTATTTGATAACGTTTTTTTTTTTAAACCAAAGTGAATTATTCTCTTGCTGCCTGTATTAACATTTTTTTTAAACTCCCAAAGGAGCCAGTGCTGGTCATGAAACTTATCACGTCATTGGAAACACCCATAAAAATGCCTATTTTTGACGCTCTAACCCTAACTAGCAGTAAATGAACGTGTTCACAGAAACCGGTACCTGTGAGTCCCGACTGAGTAAGAAACGTGCAAGTTTTGAACAACTCACTGGCGACTCACACATTTCTACGTGAACTGTGGGCTTTCCAGTGAAAAGAACAGCCATGGTCAAAAGAAAATGCCAATCTGATGAGCATATGTGTTCAACCCCAACATACGGTACCTCACTGGCTTTGCTACATACAGCTACTGTATAAAAACATGTGATTTTTCACACAGTGCTTAATTCGCAGCATCGTAAAGTCATGTGGAAATTCATGCTTGTGCTAGCCCAACATGACGGCCGATGTCTACACTGACACTTAGCATTTTGTGTGCATACAGAAAGTGCAAGTGCGCCATCAGTACCTGGATGTTGCACTCAACACGGCCCAAATGGGGATTGTGGAGCAAAGGAGCCCAATTAGCCTCAATCATCGACATCTTGGCTACCTAATGGAACTGGAGGGACTAACTTGAGTGGTTGCAATTTACAATTAAAAAGGAGAAGAAGAAGAGGAAGCGGATAAATATTGTGATCGTCTTTTCCGGTAAGTGTGCAACAAAAGTAATCGATTTAGGACAGCATTACACTGTCAAAATCTGTCAAAATAATGTTTAAGCTGTTATTTTAAGGTAAAAATGCATCAAAATAGTACAATAATCTTTACATTGGAGGTGTGCATAATTCTTAACTATTTTCTTGATCATTTAGCTTCCAATATGCAGAATTGCATGTTCATCGTTCAACTTCAGATGCACTTTTAGTGCACTTCAGCTGTTTTTAGGCCGTTGCATTGCATTCCTCAATTCATTTAAGTGATTACATTGTCAGGGTATGTAGCGCATTTACGAGATTAATAGTCTTATTCAGCAAATCGACCATCAGGCAACGTGCCCAAGTCAGCCGTGAATATGCGACCCTGTCTATGTGTGTGCTTATTTTCCTAACATTGTGAGGACATGTCTCCATTGGGGAACAAAAGAATCGTTGGTTAAAGATCAAATTAAGGTAAGCCGTCAAGAAATTAAATCATGCTAATTCATAAAAAGGCCTAAAAATGCCTCATGTAAAGCATGGGTGTTCAACATGCAGGCCGTATTAGTATACAGTACTGTATTGCTGTATTGTACTTACAAAAGGTGCACTTACAGAACATCACGTCTTGTCAAAGCATCTTCCAGATGGAAAATCTTGAGTGAACTGACCTGCGAGACAGCGCCCTCTGCCAGATTCATAGCTGCAGCAGTCTTATTTTCCCCTGCAGATAGCGCCATCAAACCTCTTTCTATTCAAGTTAGCAAAAAATATGTATTTTTCAAAATTTAAATAGAGAAAATAAATCAGCGAATGCTGTATGTGGGGGAAATACGGCCATTCAATTTAATTGCACCCAAAAACCTCTGAGCAACTTGTTCCAGCCGACATATGTTGAAACTAGGGATGCACGATATTTATATAGAGATCGATACCAATACCAGTTGTATTATTTCTTAAATTTCGATTTAATTGTAGTTTGTGTACACCTGGAAATAAGAACGACTCAAACTAAATTGAATTTGAAAAAATACCTCTAGATTTGTCGTAAAATATGCCAAATATCACCACTATTAACAAAACATTAAAAAAAACTGACTCAAAAGTACAAACTTTGGCTCGGAGTGGTTTGCTGGCCGACGGGGCCTTCGGCAATGGTGGAGGCCGCTGCGGCGATGGGAGTGGGCCCCGGGCATTTTTGGCGGCCGGCGGGGGGCTTTCGGAATGCCGGCGTGGCAATTTCGGGTGGTTGGTTGGCGTGTCGTGTTTGCAGAGCGTGAGCTAGCTAGGGTGCGAGGAGTCTGAAGCAGTGGGGACTTCCCACACGATCGACGCCATGTTTGTTTACAACACGTCACATGTAGGAGAAAAGAAGCACTTGATATGCACACCTGAACCTAAAGCACAGAACAGGTAATCTTGCCTCATTGGAGTGTTTTTTTTCATTATCGGTTATCTGAGCTAATATGTTTTTATGTTAACGAATTTATCGGTATGACTTAAATCACTTGTATAGGCCCGATAATTATTGGTCCGATATTTATCTTCCACCCCTAAGTTGAAACTGCAACAAATGAAAGCATTCCAGAACAAACAGAGAATCACAGAAAAAACACAAAATCTGGCTTACCAACAAGTTGAGGTGATCCCAAGAGTTCATGCGTGTAAAAACTGGGATTTGGCAAGTTTCATATTTAGCATGAATTTGCAACTTCAGATTTTGTAGGGGGTTCAGCAAACCTTTTTTAGGCTTCCGTTTGGTATCCCCTAAACTGGCACAATGTAAGATTGAATACAACTTTGACAGTTTTGAAAAATGGACTAAATGTCCACTTTGACGGTAGAATCAAACATGACATGACAGGTAAGGTTAACCATAACGCCATACTGTAAAAACATGGCCATTTTCGGCCATACATGAAAGTCATGATTGAAAACCATACTGCCAGTTCTCCCAATATTTCACAATGAATTCATCCTACATCTGTTGTAACCACCAAAAACAATACCTTGTCTCGGCTTTTCCTGTGTTTCCAAAATGGGAAGATGCTGTAGAAGAATAATCTTGCCCAGCTGAAGACTGCGTTGAGACACCAGACTAGTCTGCCCATCCTCTCCAAAAAAAACACTCCTGTACTGAATCACTGCAGCTCTTCCTTACAGCTTCTCTCTCTTCCTGCTTTCGCCTGCCCTTCAAAACCAAAGGACCAGACCCGAGAAATCACGGAGACAATCCGAGCCTGTTTGTTGATCTAATCAAATAAATGGCGCATGCATGGCTCTTCGGATCTCAGTGCCTACGTAGGTTCCAAAAAAGTGTGTTGGAGGTCATTCCTTAATATATCCTTTCCTCTTGCCAAGCATCCTCACAGCATCAATCCATCCTCTCCACTTGTTGGATGATGCAGGTCTTCCATTTGCGGCATTAGAAAAAAAAAGACGACAAAAGTGGGAGGCGGCGGGGCGAGTCGGGCAAGGTGGGAGGAACTTAAAGTGATGAAAAAAGGAGGAGGGGTTTTCAACCTAATCACTCCTGTTGCGACGAGCCAGAAAGCAACAGCAGCAATGTCAAGAGTTCACTGACATTTCATCCGTTATTTGAGCTCGAGTATGAGATTCATCTACCATTTCGATTACATTTTTGAAATTGTGGTTGATGGTGGATTCCCGCGTATTCGCAACCCTGCAAATTCTTGTTGTTTTTTTCAGAAAACAGGCTATTCTTCCTGTGGAAAACACATACCATTGACTTTAAGACTAATAATTACTAATAATAATACTAATTAATACTATTATTAATTAGAATAATACTAATTACTAATAATAACTAGGTGATAATCCAGGTATAATATACAGCATACTTGTCCCACTGTTAAAAAAAGCCCACATTTTTTACATTTACCGTGCGTCTTTATGATTCATGCTTTTTCGTCAGCGTTGAAATTTCGCTCTTTGTTCGGCGGTCCTTGAACACACCATAGTTGGTGTCAGACACAAAAGCGAAACTCTGCCTCAAACCTTACAGCAAAGTGAATACAAGTTAATATATGATCCGAAGTCCTGACTGGAAATACAACAGCCATGAGTGTGGATTGTTTTTCTCTAGCCTGCTAGCCTCTAGCCTGACGACCAGGCAACTGTTCATCAATCATCTTATATTATCATTCACTATTGATGAGTACCTATACATTTTAAAATGCGTTACGTATTTTAAAGGCATATTAAAGAGAGGCAAGGGAGCAGCAAGGCTCCATATCCCAGTATATTCTGATGCTTTAAATTATGAATAGACAGCATAACAAGACTCATTTTGTATTATATTACCAGCCATACAATTACATCCTAACCAAGTGGCTACGATTAATGTTCCAAGTACCTCCTACCCCCCAAACATTGATCCATTGCACCCAGTGTTCTGAAAGCTCGGCTAATGTGAGTGCATGGCAGAAATCCATCGGGGATAAAATCAAAACTCATTTCATTAGCGATGCAAAGAAGCATCATTTTGTCTTCAGTCAGCAGATGGGAGCTTTTTTTTCCCCTGTCACATCCGTTTTTAGTTTGGTTCTTTTTAGATTCTGATTTCACAAAAAAAGCTTCTAAAATGTACTTTTAAAGAGTAAGGCATTGATTGCACCTTGTTTTAGAGCAAATATGATGCCGCTCTCAATTTTGAACACATTTACAACATGCTTTGTGTGTGTAGGGCCCTGTGAAATGTTCTATTTTTTCCCAAATTCAGGTTTTATTTTTTTCCAAATTCTGCATTTTTACAATTCTGTTTAATTTTTACACTTAATTAACCAGCATAGTGTGTGTTTTTTGACTCAGTGAACAAAATGTCCATTAATTAAATGCAAAAATTCTTACATTTATGGATGCAATATATCGTTGGATAATTCTGCCCGGTAATTCAGACGCAAATGTAGCTTGGCTACCTTATTTCACTCACAACTTGCACGTCAGCGGGCATCGTAAACCGCTGGCTTACATCAACAAGCGGTTAAAAGACAACACGGAGTCACACACACAGTCCCACTAGCATGCTCTGCTAAACTAAGCTCGACCCAGCTAGTTTCCATTCATGCTCCGTAAGAGGAGTTTTTCCACCAACTTTCGCTGGTGTTTCAGGCCGCCGTATCGACATGTTTAATTCGGGAGGGGGGTTAGTGTTTGTCATGACATTCCGCCGTGTTTGAGCGGTCCGCCAGGGAAACAAACGTTCCTTCTCCTCACAATGATAGCATTTCTTTCACATGATGAACATTTCTGTGAGATTCCGCGTTTAACAGTAGGCTACATACCGTTTTTATTGGCCAATTCCGCGATTCTGTCAGTTACAGTAGAGTATTTTCTTAGTACAGTAGTTTCTTAAGATCGTTTTTTTGATTAATAGAGTAATCGGTTAGGCCCTCAACGGACCGAACCAATATGACCCATACACAAACAGAAAGTGGTTTGGTCCTCAAAAGAGGAAAAAATGTCCATCACTGTTTTCCAAAGTCAAAGCTGATGTGTGTGAATATCTTGTTTTGCCTAAAACACAAAGATAACAGGTCTGCTTTCATGGATGACTGTGGAAATTAAAAAATGTTCACATGTCGGAGGCTGATATCGGAGGATTTTTACATTTTTTATTAATCAGATGCCAAAATAGTTGTCAATTAATTGAATAATCGATTAATCATCGATCCCGTGATTAATTTTTGCAGCTCTAATGTACTGTGTTTTATAACTGCCCAGCAGAAGACGATCCAAACTTGTCTAGCTATGATTACTCATACAAACAAAAACATCACGATAAACAATCAATTATAATAAAGTAATGATGAATAACCAACAATTCCACTAACCACAATCACTGCCGCTTCAAACTGACTTCTTATAAAATAGCCTTTAAATCCCATCTGAAATTTGTCTTTAACTTCCTTTCAGACCAGCTCACTAAAATATCTGACAATAACGACAGTGTGATTGATTAAAAGAGAGGGAATATTTTGAGTGACTTTGTGGAGGAAGCAAAACCCTGACCACGCACAGCTAAAAATGACAGCACTCACCAGCAAGACGGACATCGTAAATCCTCTTTTTTGCAGATCCAAAACTGGTTCCTGGTCACAAAAATGATGTACTCGTCTCTGAGACTTTACAGTGACTAAGAGAGCCCTGTAGTCTGGCCCTTATCCTGACGTACTTCCTGAGCAGCATTGTTAGCCAGAGGAGAGGAAACACAGCATGGAAAGCCTCTGTCAGGATTTTAGAACACGGAAAGCACAAATACCAGGAGATGGTGTTCTCTCTTGGTACACAGTTTTTTTTCTTTTTTGGCCAGTACTACTTTGGCCAAGGTCAGTGCTTAAGCTGTATTTTCACTTGGTCAAACTCGGAGTCTGCTTCCTGGACTGCGAAGTCAACAAATAAAACACACCAGATGCATGTGTTTGCACCTTTTTCCTTTGTTATTTCAACTTCATGCTATTTTTTCTCTTAATATTATGACTTTACTCTCTTACTAATTAATCTTTATTCTTGCAAAATTACAGCTCTTTTTTCACATTTTTGCTGTTTTTTTTTTTTATTTAATCGTATTTTTAGAATGTGTAGATGGCCAATAAAAAAAAAAAAACAGTCACAGGCCGTAAATTCTCCCTGTGATGCACTTTCAACATTGCTGGTCTACATTAGGTAATTTATTTCAAATACAAAACAAAATCCTTCCCAAATCTGAATTTCTGAATAAAAAAATATATTAATTACTATTTTAGAGCCCTGACGTACAGTGGATTTGTTTTAGCATCTTTAATGCACAAAATATATCAATGTGGCCCTAAAACCTTTCAATTTTTCTGTACCGTGACCTGGAAAAGTAGGTACCGAGCTGTGATTACGCCGCACTGCTACAACCCTAGTATTTATTTTTCTTCTGTTATATCCCGCTTACTCATCTCTCACACCGTATTGCTATTCTTTCCTTATATTTCTCACTAGTCTCTCAATCAACTCCTTCCGCTTCTTTCCTCTTTTGTCTGTCTCTGTATTTAGTGAAAAGGAAAAGAAAGAAAACAAGATGATGTTGCTTCAGCTGGCCAGAGCAACAAGTGGCCAAATTTCTGCCACCAGGTGGATGTGGATGTCAACATCATTGATACATGCATTTAAATGTCTGGTTGGAATAACAACATCACACCTGTCATCATCATAAAGTTAAACAACAAAAAAATAAGGTGGCATTGTTGAGACAGAGAAGCAAGGTGAAAGTAATAAGCGTCTACATCTGCGGCTTCCAAAGTGCGGCCTGGGGGCCATTTATAGCCAGCCGCAGTTTTTGTTTTTTATTGGCCGTGGCACGGTCTAAAAATATAATTTAACAAGAAAGCTAAAAAAAAAAAAAAAAAAGAAACAGCAAAAATCTGCAGCGATTTTACAAGAATCAAGTCAAAATATTAAGAGAACAAAGTTGTAATCTGACAAAAAGTCTTATTTTCTGAGAATAATGTTGTAATATGGGGAAAAATAATATTATTTTAGTAGTACAAAGTTGAAATGTTAACAAAAAAAGAGGGTTTTTAAAAGTTGTAATATTATGCGAAACAAACTAAATTATGAATGTAATTTTTGGAAAATTAAGTTGCAGCAAAAAGTTATGATTTTATGAAAATAAAGTCAGAAAAGAAAGAAAATTTACAAAGAAGAAAGTTTAAATAGTTGGAAAAAAACAAAACAAGAACAGCAACAATTTAAAACAAACAGCTGAAATCTTACAAAAATAAACTGAAAATATCAAGAGAAAAAAGTTGTACTGGAACGAGAAAAAGATTTACGAACAACATAACAAAGTTGTAACTTTTGGAAAATGATGTTGGGAATAATATTATGGGAATAAAGTCAAAATATTATTAAAAAAAAAATGTGTGAGGATTATTTAAGACGAAAAATACCCTAAAAATATTTGTTGAAATCTAAAATAAATATTACAAAAAAAACAACAGCAAAAATGAAGAAAAAAAAGGCAAAGACTCAAGTTCATACTAATGATACGCTTTTTCACCTATATCACAAAGCTGAGATGCAGTTTTATATAACTTCTTATCTACATGTGTTGCTTTACAAAATATCAAAGTGGCCCTTGCATCCTTTCATTTTTCAGTATGTGGCCCTGGGTGGAAAAAGTTTGGACATCTACGAGTATGGGACAAAACGCAAGGCTGACAACACCAAGAAAGCACATGACTTAAGGAAGCTGGGGAAAATTTCAGGCACTTGGAGCCATGCAAATGTAAGCACGTGATGTTCCTTAATGCAACTTGTTAAGCGTGTCTGAAACAAAGAAATATATCAACGTAGTGCCTGGATTGCACAGATTTGATTGGCTGAGCAGTATAACATCAAATGCAATTGGTCAGTGTGGATGTGCTGATCCTATAAAACCAGTACCGTAAAGTCTAAAAAAGCTGCACTGATCAAAATAAAAGCTCCCTGTCAAAACATAAAGTACTTCAATAATTTCTTAACTATAGATCCAGATCCATACAGGACTAGGCTTCATTCCATATAGGTTTCATTCCATATTGGCTTCATTCCATCAAGCCTGCCAAAGAATAGCGCTTGTTGTGTGCTTATATTTTAACATGGAGGGGGTTATGTTATGTTTCATTGTTATCGCTCATTTAAGTGCTAAGCCATGAGGGAGGTCTCTGTGATCACTGCTGCCAACAGGAGTGTCTGAAATGTGTGTACTATGTGAATGGCACTCCCCAACATGTGCGATAAGATCAAGGCAGGAGCTGAAATTGGAAGCCTGAGTTGCATGAGCTCACGCTTGACATTTGTGAGAGAGCCTCATGAACACATTGTTAGAAGGAAAGAACTTGGACAAATAAGAGAACTGTCTGCCCCCTGCTGGTCTCTGTTCAGCGTCAACATAGTCGAAAAATGAAGCAATCTATCCCTGCCTTTGGTAAAAAGCCATCATGTTGTCTATTAGGATGAATCTTTGCAGAATTACCACATGCAGTATCATTTTACAGTATTTCTATTGTTCTGTCAGACAATAGAGGATTTCTTTCTTAATAGAGCAGTTTCTACCACTACAATCACTGCAAAAGGCATGCTGTGAGGGTAAACATTCCAAGTGTGAATGTGTGGGGCGAGGGTGACAGGTGGTAAAAGCAAATGTCTGGATTATGTGCACAAAACTTTTAAATCAGACTATAACAGCATTAAATGTCAGTAGAAAAATAAAGTTAAGACCATGTAGTCAAGGTATAATCAAATGTGTTTTATGTCCTTACGACCCTAAATCAATGGTGTTTTAAATTGAACTCATCTGAAATCTTGTGACAAACAATAATTAAGCACATGGACATTTGATTTTCATTTTCATGATACAGTATTTTGAAATTAACGTCATATTATACAGTATAAGTAAAACTAATACAACAGAATATATTTCTTTTAAACATGATTGGTGAAATATTTTGGTAAAAAACAATATACGACATGAAATGTCTAAAATTAGACTTGAAGTGTACCATATCAGGGAAAATGATTAGAACATTGTTCCAGATCAATTGTAGGAGAGGCCTTCTTATTAAGGTCATGTCTTTTAACTTGACAAGCCCTACAAGTTCTCATTAGTGATCACGATTGACTGCAGCTGACAGTATCCCTTTGACAACATTAAAGGATTTGTCACTCATCGGATCAAACAATATTCGGAACACTGGGAAAGTCCAAGGAAGCACTAAGTTGTAGATTGAACAAGTTGGGTAAGTCTTTTGGAATGATTTCTACAGTAACAACTGCTGATTCCAAGATCATAAGTTCAGACAATTGTACGTACTTAATGTGCCTGAGAAAGGATGTAAAAAGTCTCCAAAATAATTTGAAATCAGGACTTCTACTGAATGGATGGAAAATAATTTGGGATATAGTATGGGAATAGGTGGAGATCAAGTAACAACTGCCAACGTGCCCACGTCAGGCCGACGTAATAAGTTCAGAGTAAGAGCAAACCGCAAGACTGGTGAAGGACGGTACCGGCTTGACCATCACTGAAACCATCAGCACTGGCATGGAACAGCCAAAGCAGCTTCATGGGGAAGAACACCTGCAGACATCCTTACTTCTGCAAGACACTAGCAGGTGAAGGTCCCCAGCTATATCACTGGTACCACCCCGCTACCAGACATTGTCTTTGTGTCTGAGACCACCAAGCAGTTAGTGCTACCAGAGCTGACAGTCCCGGGGGAAGACCACCTGGAAGAAGCCTTTAAAGAAAACTTTCCAAGTGCACGGGACTGGTCAGCAACTGTCAGCAGGCAGGACAGAGAGCAAGGTGCCAAGTGGAAGTTAGATGCAGAAGTTTCACAGCCCGTTCTTTGGCCAAAGCCTTCAGCAGTTTAGGCATCAAAAGAGAGGGAGAGGAGAGCCTAAAGCAGTACCGAAGTGGCAGGGAGGGCCTCGAGATGGCTGTGGCTCAAGAGAGAAGATCCATGGTCGCAGCCACTTAGATATCTGGTCACAAGCCAGGGTCTGATCAGGCTTAGCTGGGTCACTTGGACGAAGGTGTATGATGCTGAAAGACCCAATGATTCCACCAACATCATTGAAAACGTGACCAGAGGCATTAGCAGATGTATTGTTTGCGGGGACTGGTTGAATTTCTGTGAATTGGTACAATTGCACCATTGTAAAATTGTGGGGTGTCTGAAATATCATCACAGGGTCCACAGGAAGCTCAAACTAAATGTTTATGCCATCAGAAAGAGCCTACACAACTGTGATTTTCAGGGGAGATGTGCAAGAAGAAAAACCCTACTGTCGAAAAACATATCAAGGCAAGACTGAAGTTTGTCACAGAACACCCAGACAAAGACCAGGACTTCTGGAACAACGTGCTTTGGACAGATGACGATGGCAGACAATGACCAAGGAATAGCTCAAAATAAATGTTCTTGTTGTCATTGTATGATTACAGTACGCAAAATGTTATTCTCTTGTTGATGATCGCTGTCTTAAATTAACCTAACGTGGATGGTTTTAGACTCTGGGTGCCTGCCAAAAACCCATAAAAGCACAAAAAGATCATGCAAGCGCCGCACTGTGAGGGCCAAGTTGAGATTTGAACCCTGAACATCCTGGCTGTGAGGCAAAAGTGTGAACCACACTGCCCATGTGACAGGTGGTCAGTTCATATCTTGGGTATATGTGGATAGTTTCACTTTACAATATATTTAATAAAATAATAATACTTCCAAACAATCATATACTGTATCATGCAAAGTGTAAGCCACTGAGTCTGTGTGGATGTGTGTGTCTACACCCTGCCTGGCAGTTTGTGCCACAACAAAGCTGCATTGCTTGTCAACACCAACTGTTGCCCATGGTGATGGCATCCCCCCATTAGTCGGGCATTATGCATTTTTTGTGCTTTGTAATTTATGCTTGACTGGCAACAAGACTGTGTGTCCAACGTATGGCTTCACGTTTCTCCCAACCTTTATTGGAATTAACCAACCGTGTTCCACTCAGCATGGAAGCTTTTTATATGTGTTTACATTGGAATCATTCTCTACTTTAGAAGAAAAGAGCTTCCCCTTTGCCAACATGGTCACATTTTTCTCACAGAGAGCACAGGACAAATTTGTCACAGCTTATCAACTTGTTCGGCACTGCCGGGGGACTACTACCAGGCCACAACCCAATGGTTAGGGACCCGTGGTTTAAAGCAACTTTTCGAAAGCCACTCCTTGGTCCCTAAAGTCGCTGAGTTAGTCACAAAACAATGCTGCTTTTTGCACCTACTGTCGGTCAAATGTCACTTTTACCCAGCTGCATTTGGCTGCGGTTGGACAGGCTGTTCTTACAGGAAAAAAATGCGCTGACTTATAAAATGTTTTAATAACAACTTGCGAGTCCACAATCGGCTGCAAAATATGCCACTCGTTTGGCCACAGTTGTGAAAGACAGATTTTTTTCATTTTTCTTTCTTTTCTGCTCTGCCTTCCACTGGTCAAAAACGGCTATGACTTACCCAAACAACAACAGTTTATAGTTTCACAGGCATTTAGGCTACTTTCAGAATCATGCAAAATACACTGAAGGCCCACTGGTACTCTCAAGGCAAATTAGTAGTATATTGTGTACTGAGAATTGATATACTGTAACTCCTAAAATGTTAAATGGTATTAGGGGATATATTGAGGTAATGCAATATGTTATTACTTTTGCCTGGGAAAGTCTATCTGGAACCGAAGAAAGTGTATTGAAAAGATTTTTTTGTCTGATGACTTAATACCAAATTTGTATTTAATCTGGGGTAAAACTGTCATGACACAGGAGCATCATTTATGAACCAGTTGTTAGAATCTACATTCATTTTCAGTCTAGGTACCGGTCAACAAATCATTGACAGTGACAGCAAGCGATCTGGAGTCACCACGGCAGTGACAGAATTGTTATTCTTCTTAGAAGTCAGAATGCCATCATGCAAGCAAGTGTACCAGCATGCATGTTATTTTTTTCCTAAGGCCCTTCATTCACCTCAAAACAGCAAAAAAAAAATGTTTTGATTTATGTCAAATTTTCTTTTTGATTTATGCCAAAATTTATGCAGCATTTTATTTTGTTTTATTATGTGTTTTGTCACTGTTTTGAATGAAAAGTGTCACGTTCTGGTATGGTCGTGGCCCCTAGATGCAGAGACGGGAACCCAGGTAAAAGTCTTTAATTATAACGAAGGTTGCAGAGCAGAAAAGGGAAACTTGCAGAAGGCACGTAACATTCACACGCAAACATGCAATTGAAATTCACAAACATGCAATGATACAACAAAGGGAAGACGCTACCAGCAGAACTAAATATAGGAAACGCAAATTAGCGCCAGGTGCATATAATCAGAAGTAAAGGCTGCAGAACAGAACAACACAAGAAGTATTACCAAAATAAGAGCAGGGGAGCCGGAACTAAGAAATAAACAGTCACGCAAGCTGACACGCAGGGCATGACAGAGAAAGACATTATATTTTGAATGATATTATGGCCTGTGGCTTGACCGACTATAATAAATGGACCTTTGACTCACTGAAAAATGTCTCTGTGGACCGTTAAGATTAGTACCATATTTTCTGCAATATAAGTCACATTTTTTTCATACTTTGGCTGGTCCTGCGATTTATAGTTAGGTGCTACTTTATAGCTATATAATACTATATGCTTTTATATGCGGCTCCTGCCATTCAGTGATAAGGAATGAGATCGGGAGCTTGGTGAACTTGCTTACCGATAATGTGCCTGTTGGACTCGCTGGTTTGTTATGTTACTTTAGCCTATTCAGCCTCACAGGTATGTTTTTTATGCCATTGTGTAGCTGAGTAACTGTTAATGTGTTACGTTAACATCCCAGACACCTATTCAGCCTGTTGTTCTGTGTTACTGTTTAGTTCAGTGGTTTCCAGACTTTTTACAGTTGCGTACCCTTTCAGACATTTGACCTGAAGCCATGTACCCCTTACTCCTGCACATTTAAAAAACATAAACCTTTTTACAATCAGCAAATTCATGTATTTTAAACAATACCACTTTAACTAAAAATAAATTAAATATTTCCAAAAATAACATAAATCAAGGCACAAGAAACACAAATGTATTCTTATATAAATATGTAATACATTAATTATCTACTCAGAGATGGGTGGAGTAGCCAACAAAACAATTTTCATTTAACAGTAATTGTTACTTTAGAACACTTTTACTCAAGAAAAAGATATGTGATGTTACACATATCGGTATCGGCTGATGTCGGAATCAAAAAATGGGAGTTGGATAATATTGGCATATCGGTTGTTGGCAAAAAAGCCAATATCGGACATCCCTAGCTCCATTCCATTTTCTCAAAGACGCTCTCTAATTGACGCAGTGTGTGTCATCTCTAATGTTCGTGTTTACGTCGACTCTTTTCCTACTTTGTCACACCTGCTTCAAAACAGACTGACACTCAGACAGTCAACACATTCCAGTCACCTGAGATTACACATTGTTCATTGTCTCGTCTGTTTGGGTATAATTTCAGCTTTTGTATACAGAAAGCCTTTGGGATACTGTCATTAAACTCCCTGTCCGTGGATGTGAAGTAAATGTACGGCATGCCAATGATGCTTGTGAAGGATTTCAGGCACGTGCAACACATGTCCAATATCAAGACCAAGGGTGTGATTTAATTAAACATTCCTCGACCCGGTGCAGTGGGCAGGACACGCCCACTGTCTTAACAGGGATCAGGACAGGAACGTGGGGCATGTGCAACTTTTTATGGAAGGCTATAAGGTTTCTACTGCTTTTCGACTAATAATAACAACATAGCAATTGTGGAGAATGAACTGCCCACAGGCATTCTATTTCTTTTAGTATTACATTTTAATTGCCAAGGATAATATTATACTGTACAAAGTAACTCATCCTCTGTGAGTAATTGTAACAATGAAATATAACATGAAGGGAAATTATCTCTTAAAAGTCCACTGTGAAGCCACATTCCATTGTAAATACCAATGAAAGTGTGCAAACCTATACTTTCAAATCACAGTCAGGGCCAACTTGCCACAATGATCTGCCTCAGCTTGTTACAAGCACTGGTGCAAAACAAGGAGAGAGCAAAAAAAATCAGGGGTCTTTCTTCCTGTGTGTATTCAGAGTAAATGCAGCATGTCAAAGAGGGATTTATTACAAGTCAAAAGAAAAACATTCCCCCAATGATGAAAACATGATTGGGCGACGTGGGTAGCCCGGCCTAACTTCTGATCCACTGTCACAGTAATTACCCTTTGAGCCCTGTGGCACACAAATATCCACAAAAGACACATTTTGTGCAAAAAGAATGCAAGCTAGGAGAGCCAAGTTCCCTGTCCATCAATTGGAAGCCCTGTGAATGGCTACCAAGGACCCCAGAGTGAGACTTTGTGGGATCTTAACCTTGCTGGAGCAAATGTCCCTCTGTCTTGCCAAGTATTAGGGAACAAAATCTCCAACCCCCTTCATACACATTGGGAAATATCAACAAAACTGCAGCAGCATAAAAGCCACATTCATAACACACAAAGCCACACTATGTGGGCATTATGGTTCTCAACTGACTGTATTATGTTACACTAATGTCACCAGGCTAAAGCAGAAGTGCAAGTGAGGGTTCAGCTCACAACCGTGATTCCTACGGAAAACCCAGTTGCCTTGCACCTTAATCTATCATTCTATCACTTTCTACCACTGTCATTCTATCCAATGGACATTTCCAAGTGAATTAAAGGTGCTTTAAGAAGCTCAATGAGCAACTTTTGTACTTTTGTAGCTTCTTGTTCCGGGCAGCAGTATGCATCACTGAATCAGTTAGGACATTTACATGCATGCATTAATCGGATTACTGCTGAACTTTATCCTCCCCATGTTTTCACGCTTCTTAATTGAATCATTGTGCCTCCAAAACACTAGGGGGCAATGGTGGTCACTTCAGGTTGTTTAGCTGCGTTGGTTTATCAGCAAGGAAGACATGTTTTCAGTTCCTGTGAACGCAAAAGATGTCTACTGCCAGATCTCAGCCTTGCTATCCGGGTTTTGGACTATTTTGGCACTTTTCTACCATAATTATAGATATATTTCCTGACGCCCTTGGCTTAAATACAATGAGTAACTGTCCATCCACTCATCCATCTTTTTCCACTGAGAAACCCAGACTTCCCTCTCCCTGGCTACTTTGTCCAGCTCTTCCCGGTGGATCTCGAGGCCTTCCCAGGCCAGTTGAGAGACGTAGCCTCTCAAACGTGTCCTGGGTCTTTCCTGAGGCCTCCTGCCGCTCGGGCGTCCCCTGAACACCTCCCTAGGGAGGAGTCCGGGAAGCATCCTGACCAGATGCCCAAGGCACCTCATCTGGCTCCTCTGAAGGTGGGATTGCAGCCACTCTGCTCCAAGTTCCCTACAGATGACAGAGCTTCAATCCTTATCTCTAACAGAGAGCCACGCTGCCTGGCCACCCAACGGAAGAAACTCATTTTGTTCTTTCGGTCGGTCACTACCCAAAATTCATGACCATTGGTCAAAGGAACATAGATAGACTGGTAAATTGAGTGCTTTGCCTTTCGGCTCAGCTTCCTCTACACCACGACGGACCGATGCAGAGTCCTCGTCACTGTAGACATTGCACCAATCTGCCTGTCGGTCTCACGATCCATCCTTCCCATGAGGAATTAATTATCTGAAAAAAAGTTATGATTGTCGATAACCACTAACAAGACAAGCGAGCAGTCACTAAGAGCTGAATTTCAAAAGGTATTGCCTAGCAACGCAATGATCCGCAGCAGAAAATAGGCTTCTCTCACCTCAATATCCAAGGAGCATGTGGAAGAGTCGCAGGAAAACAGTGATTTCCAAGAGATAATAGCGATGTTGAATGACATGAGGAAAGAGATGTCGGCAATACGGAAAGAGATCTCAACAAAAAAAAGTGAATGATGACAGAAAAAGTTATCAAAATCTACAAGCAGTCATTGTCAAGGAATTGAGGGAAGAGAGCGCTCTGCAAGAAAATGCTGGGATGGAAGGAAGAGAGGACACTTTAGAGAAACAAAATGATGAAAAGAATCAGGTCATATTGCGAATGATGTGCAGAGTGTATGAGTTGGAGCAAAGCACACATGTAAATCATGTGATTGTGACTGGGCTCCGCATTACACCCAGGTCTGATGCCAGCTGCTGTTGAGAACAGCGGGTGAGAAAACGACAAAATGGATGTTGCCTCAACAGAGCGACAGGTGCCCAATGTCCAGGAGGACGTTCATCAACAAGAAATACAAATCATCAATGTGGAAGCAAAGAAGTAAACTGAAAGGTACAAACATCAACGAGCATCCCACAAAAGCGTATCGCAGACAAGACAGCACACGACTTAAGGAAGTCCAAGGCACTTACTGCTAAATGTAAAAATACAAACCTTGTTTTGCTACTAAAGCAAAATCACACCATGATTTTATAGGGCAAAAATATATACAGCACTGTATATTTGATACATTGCACTATTACATTTAGTACGTTTAGTAGCACATGTGGATACTTGGGGGGGAAAATTCAGCGTGGAGCCTCCAGAAGTCACATTCTTTGTGAACATGAGCATCAAAAGGTAAAATGTCTGGAGCTCACTTTGCTCAGGCATCACAAGCCTCTCCCAGGTCAAGCACACATTTGGGCAGAAATAACACACAGAGAGGGTCTTGTTCTGCGGCTTGTGCGTGGGTCAGTGCCGGCAGGTAGGAGTGAACTGATAGGCCCCCTCTGAGACACAGCAAAGAGGACGCACTGTTTCCCCACAGCTAGTAATTGGAATGCATTATGGGATGGTAAGGAACTCTCATTTCACCACGTTCTTTTATGAAAAGAAAATGTAATAGTCCGACCTTCAAGCTTTCACTCAAGTGGGAATTAGGAGAGACTGCCTTACTGTCGTTTTCCATGGTACGCAAATTCAGGCAAAAAAAACTATAGTATTCGCTCGTTTATCGCAGTTAATTGGTTCCAGACCCGACCGTGATCAGTGAATTTCCACCAAGTAGGATTCCTTATTTATAAATCGCATATTTTCGTAGTTAAGAGCATAGAAAACCTGTTTACAACCTTCTAAATACGTTTTTTAACATTATTAGAGCTTTTTACGCTCATATTAACCAATACAGTAGACATAATAAGAATTAATAAATACTAAAGGAATAAATGTGTTCCCTCGGGAGTGGTGGGCGGACGGGAAGTGACGTCGGGGTTCAGAGTTGAATTTTAGCCTGGCGTGGGTTACGGCCACAGCAATAGCCTGTGTTAGGGATTGCTGTGCCTGTTGTGAAATAATTCAAACCTGCAATAAAAGCCTGTTGTTCCAGCAATAAAGTCTGGCGTTTGTGTGTCTCACTGACCATTACAGTAAAATTACTCAAACCACTGACACCTAGTGACCAGTGTAGAATACTACAGGTAAATATCATTTACAGCATCTCTGAATGCGTCTTCTGAATGCCTTCTATTTGTATTTGAGTTCATATAGCTGTTTATATGCTTGAAAATATTTTATTTAGGCAAAAAAGATGTAAATTTGCTTAAGTATGTATTTTTTTTAACGAAAAATAGGGCATATTCAACCATGAAACAGCATATCTCATTAATTAATATCTTTTTGAAATACTGTGATAGCGAGAAACCACAAAATTCAAACCGCTTAAGTGGCGAGGGACGACTGTATACAAATACATTTCAAAAACGTAAAGAAATTGTTTTTACTTATATGCGAAGGTTTGTCACAGGAGTCTAAGGGTGATCATAATCCCTCAATTCAAGAACCCCTCTGGTAAACCTGGTTTGTTTATTTTGCTTATGTGTGAAGGCTTTCCTTTCCGGCAGATTGTTATCACTCTTTCACGTTAGGCTCACAGGTCAACCTGAGCAAACTCTCTTTCCCTGCATCTGGGACGTAACAGCACAAACATCACACACGCACTCAGATGCAATCTCGCAATCTCTCTGCACCTGAGCACACCTGACACAAACATCAGCAACAAGAGGTATGCGCCATAAACACAAGGCTTAGCACCCCATTTGGGAAGGTAAATAAACACCGGGTAGAAAATATTCAGCACATGTGTGGAGAGGCTTTGCACACTCACCCACTCATCCTCCCCGCCTCACATGCTTCTGTGCCCGCCAGCTGTTTGTGTGTGCCACCTGGTTAAATTAGGTGACAGGTCTGGAACTGTCTTGGGAACAATCTGTACATTTACATGCATACATTAGTCCGATTACTGCCATAGTTTGTTCTCTCCTTGTTTTCACACTTGTCTGTCAATTCCTAGTTTACGAACACAAGATTTAACTATGCTGTATGTGCCACTAGGGGGCGATAAGGCTCTGTTCAGCTTGTTTAGCTGTGTGGGTTTGCCAACAAAGAAGAGAAAACCATGCGAGGAGCTAACATAGCAAAACTAAAGCAACAAGAATGATTAAAAAATAAATAAACTACAACACTGAGAAGGTATAAAAACAAGGTTGTTTGGACCATATCATTTGGCCCACTACAAAATGGATTTGGCGCTACCGGTTACCATTCACTCCTGAACATATTATAACACACACCTGGTCTGCCAGGGAATAAGAAGACGGAGCAGGAGGGATCGATGTTGCCAACTTTGCAACACTGTCGCTACGTTTACTGAGTAATCAAACCTATCTAGCAACAAATCCAGCAAGCAGTCTTTTGGAGACACGTATCGCTCGTCTCAACGAGCAGCGGGTTCTGCTGTGGCCTCTCGCGCATCTACTGTAAAGGTAATCACAGGCGGCTCAGTTTTGTTTGTGACGGTTTTTTAAAAAGGAGTGTTAGAAGAATGTTCATTGGTATTTCTAAACACATTTGTTTTACTTTTCATGTTTTTTTAATCACTTTATGCAAATGCATCATGGCCAGTTTAGCAAAAATACAATAATCCCTCGTTTAATGCCGTTCAGTGGTTTCGGACCCAACCTTGATAAGTAGGATTCCTTAATTCTAAAAGAAATATTTTCGCAGTTAGAGTATAGAAAACCTGTTTACGACCTTCTAAATGCGGTTTTTAACATTATTAGAGCCCGCGACACATGAAATAACACCCCTTTAGTCACCTTCACAATTGTATTACCCAAAATAGTATAATATAAGACATAATAAGAGAAAATAAGCCTTTTAAGACAAAATTAAGCCTCGTGCTTGTGTGCGTTCCTATAAATGTGCTCCCGAGTGGATCTGAAAGAGAGACGGACAGGAAGTGACGTCGGGGGTTCCGAGTTCAGTTTCAGCTTTGCATGGGTAATGGCCGCAAAAGTGTTTTTATTTGGGGGGTTTTATTAGGGATTAGAGATAATTAGTGAGATAGTTCAAACCTGCATGTGTTCAGGCGATCAAGTCTGATCCTTGTGGGTTTCACCGAACATCACAGTAACATTACTGACACCTGGTGACCAGTGTGGCATACTACATTTCATCAGTGTCTTTGAATGTACTGTATTTTTTTAATGCTTTATATTTGTATTTTAATTCATTCAGCCATTTTTATGCTTGGAAATGATTAATTTGGGCAAAAATACACAACATTTGCTTAAATGTGCATATTTCTTTAGTCATAATAGGCTGTATTCAGGCACAAAACTGATGATTTATTAAGATATTTTGAAAAAACATGATATAGCGAAACCGCAAAATTCAAAGTGGCGAGGGACGACTGTACGACTGATATCGGATTTGTAAACGGAGAATTTTTGATGCACCTCTCAGTTGGATTGTGCAGGGGTACCAAATTTTGTTGTGGTCGGCATATTATAAGCGCCAAATGAAGGTAGAAATTAATTGTATACAATAAATGGGGCATTGTTATACATTTTCTCCATAAAATGTAAATTACAGGAGGCTTGCACACAGAATGAAGTGTGTTATTTCCAGTCATGTTCTCGGACGAACAGCGTAAAATGCACTACCACATATTGTAGGTGTGGACGGTGACCAATTTAAATTGAGCTACACAAATAATTTACATTTTAAAAAACCCGCAGAGAGACATACGTGAAATACGCAATCCGAGACTAACCTTGACGGGGGTGCTCTTTTTCTTCTTCTCCTCCTCCTCATGCTGGCAGACAGGCATTTGTAGGTAGTCTTCTTCACAGCAGATAAAGCTCACTGTGCATCCCATCCGAGCGGAAACACGGCGCCCAAATCCAAACCCATTCACAAACTTTTACCGCTGGCTCTCCTTTCCTCTTCTGTCCCGCTCTGATGACCGTGGTTTCATTCACCCCACTTGTGCCGTGAAACACATTCTTGCCGTTTCACACACTTGCCGAAGAGGTGAAGTTCTCCCTGTAAATTGTGGATGGTCAACAGGTAGTCAGTAGGAGGCGGGCGGATCGATCCAAATATCGACACTGTAATACCAAGTAATAGCAGTTTAGGGTCGATACCAACGTGGCGAGATCGACATGTTACAGGTGCGTCTCAATAGATTTGAATTTGGTGCATACGGTTGTTGTTTTTCAGGAGTTCATTTCAAACTTTACGTAATAATATTGAACTTTCTGTCTTTTTTTCCCAGATTTTGACTTAGTGAACTTGAGTTTTTTTAAATAGCTGTAAACTATACAGGTAATGTATCAAATTATGCAGAAATTAAGGAATACACTTTAATGTATTTTACTGTATGTGTAGTGAATGTATAGAATGTAAAAGTTTCACTTGTTTCATTGAACGACTGAAATAAATTAACTTTTAAAAGATCATCTTACTAATTGAGATGCGCCTGGATGTTTATTTTCACAAATATCTGTTGTATTTTATTGTGTTGTTCTTATTATTACATTGGTGATACAGTATTATCACAGTTATATTTATTACTGTATACAAAGGTCTTCGGGGGGGGAACAAAAGATTTGAATGAGAGCCAATCCTATTGTTTGCTTTTGCTTACTTATTTTGCACTTTTAGCTTTATTTTGCTGAAATATTGTAATAAAACGGAATAATTGCATGATTTTGTTGATATTGTTGTATTGTGGTATTGGTATTGTGGTAAAATGTTTTTTTTGTTTTTTTGTTTGTTTGCCTAAAATCTTTGTCCCGTGTTTTATTCTGATCATAATCATTATCAACAAATTGAAAGCAAAATCACACTCATTTATTGAGCTTGAAAAAAAAACACATCGGTATCTGACACTTGTGTTTACATGGTATCGAAGAGTATCGCCCACGCTTAACAGTTAGTGCACGTTCGCTCGCTTTCTCTTCATGCATTCTTGCTGCCCCCTGCTGGTCTCAATGCCTCCTTTCCAACAAACCAGGATGAAAAAGTCCATCTTATATGCAATTTGCAATGATTGTAAAGTGTCTTCCCTTATTGCTGTTAATCTAATACGCACACCCCAGGAGGAAAGTCACATGTGGCATTAACCCAGGTTATAATTAATTTCACTGATTGCATTAATTGACTTTGTTCTGATACGGATGTTTGTGCCACATAGAAATGTGCAGCTTTCCAAATGGTGTCGTTGGCAGCATTATTTAATCGGATTATTATGTGTGACTTTATTAAGACTAACCTGTCTTACTTTTTCAAAGTAGGAGGACATATTGCTTTAGCTGACTATTGTTTTGAGTTTGAGGGAGGAGCTACTGCCTATATCGGCATCAGGTTGATATCGGAAGTGCTGGACAATATCGGTATATCGGATATCGGAAAGAAAGCCAAGATCAAGCATCTTTATTTTATTAGCAACAGGCTTTGCTTTGATCATTTTCTGACGTTTTAAGGCTGCCACAGCATATTCATAAAGAGGATTTAATTTTTTTTTCATCAAACGGAAAATAAATCCACAGTTTTCACTTACCCTGTGACAAAAAAACATATGCACAATGTCACAGTCATCAGTTATTTTCATTTATGTAGACGTTTTTTTCAAGAAACTCAACCTTTGTAGCAGGATGATATAAGACTATTTGTGTCCGTATAAACGGACAGAGAGTGGTCACTGAAAGACTAAAAGTTGTTGAAGTCCCAAGCGCTGCTGAAGTGCCCTTGAGTAAGGCAGTGCATCCTCAGCTTCATGCATGTCAACAGGATGGTGCTGTGTGTGTTTCAAGTGCAGTGAAAAAGTGAATTTTGCCTCTTGAGAACAAAAAAGGAGCAAAACAAAAATTCAAAACGAGAAACTGCACTCATGCCGGTGGACTATGTGTTGCATTTTCATCCCCTGTCCACCAAGTATACATTTATTGGTCTGTCTGGTATGAGAACAGTGCGGTTGAGACCTTTCACCTCTCCCACTGTGGGGTCTGGTTTGATTTCAAACAGCCTGATTATCTGAAAAAGAAACACACGAAGGAGGTCAGGGAAGCTAATTGGACTCATGGCATGCGCACGTGTTGCTGATGTGACACACTTGCATGCATTAACGTCCAGGCTGTACGAATTTCAAGAAGTGATATCAAGTTCCTGTGGACGCTGAGAATCATACTGTGTATAACACGTACGTATAATATAACATTACAAACCAATACAATGTCAAAATGTCCAGCTCATTCAGGACACGCTGGCTATCTATCAGAATTGGGGGGTTTTTAATCCCACATTTACAGTAATTTACAATTTTCCCATTGAAAATGAATGGGCAATTTATTTGGCGCCCCCTAAAGGTGGGAAATCCTTTTACATTTCCTACCACAACAACATTGTGCATATTCTCCATGATGACATGACTCAGGAAGTAGCGTGGTTGTTTCTCAACCTGAGTGTTGCTGGTTTGATTCTTGATCTTGATTTGATCCTGTAATTAGTTATACATTTCAACATTCAAGCTGCATTTTTAGGTTCCAACAGTTGAAATTCTGCCGTTTTTACTCTGGTTCCGTCTACTGGTAAAAAAAAAAAACTTTTCCGTTTTCCATTACTGTTGCATTCCCCTTATTCTACAGGCTCTACTGGCTCAGGTGGTAGATTGGTCGTCTCCCAACATGGTTGTTGCTGGTTCGATCCTCAGTCCCTGTGTGTCATTCTCCATTTTTGCATTTCAAATTCCGCCTTTTTTTGACCGCGAGCTACTCCCACATTTCTCAAATGCTTCAAACCATTCCAACTTCAAAATGTTCAGCTCATTCGGGAGATGTAGGCTAATAGAGTTGTGAACGATACAGTAAACCAATATGACCGGATATCCGGTTTGACAAGCGAACGATTCTGCTGTATCGATAACAATCATCGATTGTGGAGGCATGCACCCGATATTGTGAAAGAAGCAATCAGTTGACAGACTGTCTTTTAAACAACGTGAGAGCCTGGGCTCATCAGCAAAAATATATATAAAGCTTGGAACGTCTTTGGATTGTACAAGAAGGGCGCAAAACTTTAGCAGCCAGACCAACAGAGGCGAGTATGGTCATTTTTTTTGCTTTCTAACTAGTTTACTTTGAAATGTTGCACCTTTGTTGCCGTTCTGGAGGGTTGAAAACACTACGCTCAGTCTGAAATGTTGCACGCTTATTATTGTTAATACCACTACGTTAATACTATTGTCAATACTGTTACATTTTGAGTATGGGATTGTTTACTTTTCCAAGCTAACACAGCATTTTTCATTGCACCCAGGTGACAAATTAAAAAAATTCAATTTACTTATCGGTGCTTGGACACATTTTTGCCACTTTTAAAGAGAGGTGTCATTATTTAAGGGGCTTTGCACTATTTATTTATTTAGTATTATTGATTGGACTGGAGGTTAATTTAATTTTAATTACCGTAGATAAATCGATGTTTATTGTCATCGCACACAGTATACAACCAAACTTAGTTTGGTGGCTCCACCTCTATTTCTAGCAACTTTAAGACATTTTAGAGCTTAAATGTTGTAAATGTAACAGGTATGAAATGACAGGGAAAAAAAACGACAACAAAAATGGCAAAATCAGCAGGAATTGTAAGAGAAAAAGTTGCAATCTAATGAGAAAAGGTCATACTGTAAGTAATATCATAATGTCATTTCAGTTGCATGAATTTTAAATATTGAAGAAAGACATTTTTTCAAGTCGTAATATTATGACAAACAGCGAATAAAGTTGTCATTTTTAATAAATAAGATTGCGGGAAAAGTCAAAATATTATGGCAATATAGTCAGATCTGTGAGAAGAAAATTTACAAGAAGAAAGGTTGAAATACTTTAACTTTTTAATACTTAAAAAAAAACATACAGTCGCAGAAATGAAAAAAAAATGTTGTAATTTTATGACAATAGAGTCAAAATGTTAGGAGAAAAAAAAGCATATCTACACGTGTTGCTTTACGAAATAGTAAAGTAGCCCTTGCGTCCTTTCATTTGTCACTATGTGGTCCTCAGTGGAAAAAGTTTGGACCCCCCAGTGGTACACGTATCAACACAAGCACATACTGTACAGTATAATGCTCTGTCATTGCAAACACTATAATCAGGTGAATGCTTGGAAAGAGTCATTTACCTGAAATAAAGCCAGATACATCTCAAGCTCGGCAATTCTTCGCCCAACACAGCCTCTCACTCCATAACCGAATGGGATAGAGCCAAAAGGGTTTGGCCTCTCTCGGCCATCACGGAGCCATCTCTCTGGCTTAAAGGTGAACGGCTCTGGGAATGTTTCGTCATCATGACTGATGGCGTAGTGGCAAAATGTGAAAGCAGTCTGGGGAAACATCACATACCATGTTATGAGGGATTAAATAGAGATGACACCAAATTCTAACAATAATGCAGCACGTGTAATAATACCATGCTGTACCGTTTTAAAAAGCACACCTACATTTTTGGGAAACTGATATCCACCAAGGACAACACTCTTTTCGGTAATGACCCTTGCGTTCAGAGGGATGATTGGATACATCCTGTAAGAAAATAATAATAATAATAATGGGATGACACCACGGATGGGTTTCAGTAAGTGGATTAAGAGAGAAGCTTGAACAATCCAAGGTACCTCAGTGCTTCCTTGATGACAGCCCTTAAATACGGCATACGGGTTACCTCCTCAGCAGAAGGGGTCCCATCGGCTTTACCCAATGACACTTCTTCATAAAGCTTCTCCTGGACTTCAGGGTACTTGGACAGCAGGTGAATAGTCCAGGTAAGAGTATTGGAGGTCTGGAAATGTAGGAATATGTTTACAGTAAGAGAGACCCATTGTATATGTGCATCATTTACTGTACACTACCATGCATTGTAGAATTTATGCAACAGCTTCTCATGTGATGCCATTTCACAGGATTGGATTTATTTTAAGCAATGCCATTGTAATAAATCTGAATAGGCAGGGTGTATGCAGTGGTACCTCAGTTTTCGTAATTCATTTGTTCCAAAAGGTTTGACAACAATTAAAACGTACATATTTTTAATGTCAATATAATGTCAATCGTATTAATCCGGTCCAGTCACCCAAAAATATCAACAAAAACATATATTTTATACAGAATAATTATTGTTTGGGCACTCAATTTTGCAAAACGATACACTACAGTACAGGGCAAGCAAACTACAAACTACAAAAACTGACACAGTGTACAAATACGAAAACTTCGGCATACAAAAACGGAGGTTTGACTGTATACAGATTTCAAAAGCATTTCAGTTATGTGTCTCTGCTTCTACTCGACATAAAATAGAACAGAGTCTGTAGATTTGTAAAAACAAATTACCGTGTCCACTCCAGCTAAGAGGAGCTCAGCGATGCTACCATACACATCTTTAGTACTCATCTCAGTGTTTGAAAGCAGGTATGTTAAGTACTCTCCTTCCACTTCCTGGTTGTTGGCAATGCGCTGCTGAATGTCCTCCAACTTCTTGTCAATCAACGGTTTGGCTAAAATAAATGGAGAGAGGTTTCATTTTGTGGACCAGCCATGCATTCTAAAAGTACTGTAATGTGGACGCCCTTCTTTTACACTGTTGTCATAAACTGGCAAGTGACAGTCCCAACTTCTGCAAAACTATGCACAAATGAGACTATGTCTGCTTTTATATTGTTATTTCTGTTTCCTGTTTGACACAGTATGCATAACCTTTACTCATGGTCGAGGGAGCTGGGAGCGCACCTGCTTGCGAGCTGCTCCTTCAACTCTCATACCTGAGAGCTCGATGCACCCCCTTGGCATATCTGTTAGCAGTTTCCTGTTTCCTAGAATTATTCTCCTTTTGTGTGTTTTCACCTCCCATGGTGAGTTTTGTGTTTAGCATTAGTGGATCCCGCCTGCTTTCCTCTTACTTTGTTACTTTTGTTCATTAAAGACTTTGTTGATTGAACATCAGCCTCGCACCTTGGGGTGACACAACATGGCGGGGCCTCCTGTCACGTTGGGGGTCACAAAACGTGGAGACGTGATTCGAAGGAGTCGGGGATGAGTGAAATCAACTGTTTACTCTGCACCACACCTTTGCAACGACTCAATCGCTACAACAACCACATAACTCGGAAACGGACTATTCCTTGGTGAATGTCTTAACCATATTGTGGGGCACCACAATCAGAACAATATTAAGCATTCCAGCTTGATTACAAGTCATTTTAATAAAATAGTAGGATGTTACTTAATCAAATGTAACTGTATTGATTATCTTGGAGAATGTGTTTGCAATCTAGAGATAAAAGCTACACTAATTAAGTATGACTGACAAGTACCATTTTTCCTTGTTAAATACGGCAGATTATTAGAAAATGCGGTACAGTGAGGTGAACTTGTATTGCGTTGTTACATAATGCACCTTTATTACATAATGTAGCGCTACAAGGTCGCTAGCAATGCAAATCATTATGTCGTGATTGTTGTCATAAGAGTAGCTCATATAACAATGTTTTACTGGTCCTCAGAAAGCACACGATTGTGCCTTTACGATGATTTGACCAACTTACCAAAGCTGAAGATGCCCTCCCATCCATCGATGTAGCGTCCCCAGTATGGTAGTAGGTTTCGGCTCCACTTGGGCATTGCCACCACAGCGAGGCTGTTGGAAAACATCTTATGTATGGATTCCATAAACTGTTGGGTACCTGCTGGGATGTCCTTTTCAAGAGCGCCGAGTCTGGTCTCAAACAATATCGTGCCAATACCTTGGTGGAAAAAGATTCAACTTGAGACGAGCAAAGCACAATAAAAAACTGCAGCTGGAATGAGCCATACGGTACTTACTTTCTAGTGAAAAATAGTAAAACTCATTGGCCAAATTCATCACCAAATCTCCTGACGGGCTGCATTGGCGCACATAATAGAGCCTTTTTATGAAGTCCGTAACCACAGCATTGATGATGCTGCCGTATAGTGCAGAGTCTTTTGGACGCATCATGCGCTTGTTCAACAAGACCCTCAGCTTGTACCAACTCTCCCCCTCCCTTCGAAGACAAAGAGAATCCAACTTAAATGAAAAACATAGCAGAAACAGCCTTTTAGATAAAGATGTGCACAAATGCACTACGTATTCCACATTCAGTGAATATTCATTTAGTTTATTTATTGTCAACCCACATCTATCACCCAATACACATAAAACCATACACTGCTTTTATAAGTGCAATAACAGAGTATTTTTTCCAACACATGAAATTCATCGGTCTTACTCAGTTAAAGGTCCGTAGCCGAATCCCTTCATATCACGATATTCTTTCCAAAAAGACATATCTCCTCGGCTAGGAAACTTCTCCTCATTCCTCAAGAGTTCCTCCAGTAGCTTTGGAGTGTTCAGGGACACAGTCTTCAATCCATCGATGTATATGGGCCCGTAAAGTTGCTTTTCATACAGCTGATGACAACGGAAAGTGAATGGAAGTGATGCAAAAACATCCAGGATAATAACACATCAGGCTGGAGTTCAGACAGAGGAACACTTCGAACTGCTTGTCAATAGAGTCCAGTCACTACACAAACCTGTCCCATAACAATACACCTTTAACTAGAGGTGGACAATATTTTTTTTTTCAAGCCAATATTGATATCGATGACTGTCCTAACCAAATATCATGACATCATTACAGTTGAACCTACTGTCATTAATTCGTTCCAGAAGGTTCAACTCTAACCAAAACGGACGCTCACCAAATAAATGTTTCCCCGTAAGAAATAATGTAAATCCAATTCATCCATTCCAGGAAATAAAAATGTAAAAAAAACAAGTTTTTATAGTTTTACCATTGTAGTTTTACCTGCTGAAAACAATTCAAAATGCATATAAACACATATAAATAATGAATGACAGGGATAAATGAACACTGTGCATGTTCAAAAGAATTTAACAGACCTCTCTGCATAGATTATTTGCGCCCCATGAGTGCAGTAACAGTTAAAAAAAAGGGGGAGGGGGGCTTGCCCTCCAAGCATAATTAATCTCCTCTCCTCCCCCTCCTTCTTTGCAAAATGAGGTAAAAGGGATGTTAAATGTTCAGTTGTCCATTCGTCATTTGTAATTAGTTTTGCTTTATTTTCTGCATGTAAAACTATAATTATTGTCTACAAAATGTGTTTGTGTTAAAAATGTTGGGTGTCTGGAACAGATTAATTGGACTTACATTTTTTGCTGTTGTAAAATTTGCCTTGGTTAAAGTCTGTTTTGGTTTGAGTCGGCCCTTCTGGAGTAATGACACTAACCAAGGCAAAAAAAAATAGCGACAGCTCAGAAGTTCAAACCGTAGCTCCAAGGGGTTGACTTTGGATTTACTTTTTTGTTTTTGGCTTTTTGGGCTTTCTGGAATGGATTAATTGGATTTAGATGACTTCTCATGGGAAACATTGATTCAGTTAGTGTCCGTTTCGGTTAGTCGGACCTTCTGGAACGAATTCATGACGCTAACTAAGGTTCCACTATTACGGTACTTAGTAACGCCGTTATTTTTAATGGCATTGCTAGCATTGCTATACAGGCTATTGTTTCACTAAATGATTCACATGGATTTATACATTGACAAATAATCAATATGTATGATACGCATTTTAGACCTGCATACATTTGCTTGAAACGGGCGTCATTAAATCTGACATGCAGAATCTGACATGTACTTTGAAAAGCGCTCAAAAAATAGTGTTAAAAAAAGTACTAACTACTAACGGCGATTGAGAAAGCTCTTCCTGAATTTAGAGTGAAAAAACAACAGGTTTTGACTTTAGTGTAGAAACAGTGGGTGGGTCAACATACTTGCTACCCATTCAACCGGTTCTCAGAAGCAAAATAATTCCTTTCTACTGTACTTTCCTTAAAGTTTCTACAAGGTAACATTACGTATTCTTCCAAGTTGGTAAAAACACTGAAAGTCCATTACGTACTTAGATGCAATTCCAAACAACACTTATCAACACTTAAACTATACGGAACAGCGTACCTGTAGTTCATGTGAGCGGCTGTAGAAGCCTTGAAACACCATTCTATAAAGCAGCTCCAAGAAGCTGACACGTAGGAGGTCCCCCGCAGTCCGAGGCTTGTCCTGGGAGGCTGCAAGAGGGCGCGGAGTAGAGGACGTGCTCCTCGACCTCCTCAAGACTTGAGCCACAATGACTGGGCTCCTTTGCATCACTCTCTGCCACAGCAATGCAGCAGCCATGATGGGTAAAAATAGACTAGTTTCTGTTACACTCTACAGCTAAAACCCATAACTGAGAAGGGAGGGGTTAGTTCTCACAGAAAGTTTAACCCTTCTAGCCCAGATGCTATCAACATGGAATGGACTCTAGACTTGTACTTTGTTTTTCTGTTTAATGTCCCCTCTTCCACGAGGTAGGATTCTTTATTTATGAATGTTTCCATAGTTAGAGCATGGAAAACCTATTTACGATCTTCTAAATAAATTGTTTAACATTATTAGAGCCCTCTATACTTGAAATAACACCCCTAAAGTCACATTTACAATCGTATTACCCAACACAGAGGACATAACAAGACAATTAATATGATGTAAAGTCAGGTGGAAAACTTTGCTCGTAGGACTGAACGCGGTGCTTTTGAGAAAAATACAGTGAACAAGGCTGACAGATTATTTCCCTGTTTGCCATCAGTGGATGTTTGCATGAATCGCCAACGTCGCACAGCTCATTAAAAAAATAATGAAATAATAAAGTCTTACAGATCACTTACACACATACACGTTAAACATATAGCTGAATAATGAATATAGCAACTTCAATCCATGTCAATTTCAGACTTAAAATAACGTACCAATATAAGCCCCACCCATTTCCACTTAAGCCACGCCCACTTCTAGTTCATGCCTCACCCACTCCAAGTACATATACGGCTACGGATCATTTCGATGGTGAACAGTTACAGATACAGATATAGATAGTGGTGTACTTGCTCATCCCTACTACATATTATCACAGCACCTTTGAATGTGTCTTCTGAATACTTTACATTTGTATTTCAGATCATTTAGCCATGTTTACGCTTGAAATGTCTTAATTTAGGCAAGAAATTGGTCAAATTTGCTTAAATATGCATTGTTTTTTTTACTAAGAAGAGGCCATATTCAACCACAAAACACCACTTTAAACAAATGTTTTACAATAGCAGAGGGAAAATAAATTAATGGATGGCCGATTGTGTTCCATTTTATTATTTATTATGTTACTAAAAACAACTACCAATATTTTATACCTATAACTGTAACAGTCCATCTGGAATTATGTTTTGTTTTAGCTGCAAAAGTGTCGGTATGTGCACTACAGCACTTTAAACATGTGGAGGCTGCTTTGCATTAGTGAATAGAATAGGTTTTATTGTCATTGTCACAGATACAACAAAATGAAAGCTGTGCTCTCCTAAGCTGCCATAAAAATACCTATAAAAGCATATCACACGCTAGTAATAAAAAGCTCAGTAATGAATAACAGAATGCTAAAAATGTTATGACATTTGGCATCAAAAGCCAAACTGAATTTTCTAGGGTTTTACTGAATAAGAATACACATGAAGAAAAGACGTGGGATTTACTATGAACTATAAAACAATGATGCCCTGCGATTGGCTGGCGACCAATCCGGGGTGTACCTCACCTCTCGCCCGAAGTCAGCTGGGATAGGCTCCAGCATACCCTCGCGACCCTAATTAGGATAAGCGGCATAGAAAATAGATGGAAAATGAATATTAGTATGTGAACATCCTGTTTACTTCCCAGACAACCTCCTTGAAGCCCTCTGCAATCAAGCCAAAACACACCAAAACGTTAATGCAAAGCGTAACCACCACCCAAAAATTTGCTTCTGTGTCTCCCTCCGTCACTCTACTCGCGCTACCTGCTGCTTTGCAAACAGAACCCCACCTACTCTGCTTCGTATCATTCCCTAGTCTTCCTGGAGCTGCTGTGATGCAGTCCCTATACCGTAATGATCCGTATACAGTGGTGTGAAAAAGTGCTTACTCCCTTCCTGATTTTTTTATTTTTATATTATATTTTATATTATATTTATATATTATATTTTATAATTTTATATTATATATTTTTTTTATTTTTTTATTTTTTTATTTTTTTTGTCACACTTAAATGTTTCAGATCGTGAAACAAATTTAAATATTAGTCAATGACAACACACCTGAACATAAAATGCATTTTTTAAATTAAACTTTTTATTATTAAGGGAGGAAAAAAATCCAAACCCATGGTCCTGTATGAAAAAGTGATTGCCCCCTAGACCTAATAACTGGTTGGACCACCCTGAGCAACAACAACTGCAACAAAGCTTCAAACTTGCAATGAGTCTCTTACAGCGCTGTGGAGGAATTTTGGCCCACTCCTCTTTGCAGAATTGTTGTTCAGCCACATTGGAGGGCTTTTCAGCATGAACCGCCTTTAATTGGAGTCATGTCACTTTCTGTTCGTTTCAGCTTAAGGTCACATGGCTGGACATTCTCCTTCACGACTGTTTGGTAGACAGCAGAATTCATGGTTCATTTATCACAGCACATCTTCCAGGTCCGGAAGCAGCAAAACAGTCCCAGACCACCACACTACCACCACCATATTTTACTTTTGGTATGATGTTCTTTTTCTGAAATGTGTTTTACTTTTACGCCAGATGTAATGAGACACACACCTTCCCTACCTTTTGTCTTGTCAGACCACAGAGTATTTTCCCAAAGGTCTTGGGATCAAGATGTTTTCTGGCAAAATTGAGGCGAGCCTGAATGTATTGTATTGTATTGTATTGTATTGTATTGTATTGTACTTTATTTATCCCACAGCAGGGAAATTCACTTGTTACAGCAGCAAGCAAGATACGCGAGTAAAGAATACATAGTGACACATGGTTCAAGTGTTTTTTTGGTTTTCTTCTCGTCTTTTCTTCGAACTCTGCCATGCAGGCCGTTTTTGCCCAGTGTCTTTCTTATGGTGGAGCCATGAACACTGACCTTAACTGAGGCAAGTGAGGCCTGCAGTTCTTTGGGTGTTGTTGTGGGGTCTTTTGTGACCTCCTGGATGAGTAGTCGCTGCGCTCCTGGGGTAGTTTTGGTTGCCCGGCCACTACTGGGAAGGTTCGCCACTGTTGTATGTTTTCGCCATTTGTGGGTAATGGCTCTGACGGTGGTTCGCTGGAGTCCCAAAGCTTTATCTCAATTAAAAGATTGCAATTAATCTCAGTTATGTTTTAACAGGGGGGGCAATCACTTTTTCACACAGGGCCGTGTAGGCTTGGATTTTTTTCTCTCTTAATAATACAAAGTTTCATTTAAAAACTGCATTTTGTGTTGTCATTGACTTATATTTAAATTTGTTTGATGATCTCATACATTTCATTGTGACAAGAAATCAGGAAGGGGGCAAACACTTTTGCACACCACTGTATCACTAGAAAACAGACTCCTACGCTTCAGAAACCATTGGAATCATTTTCATAGTTCCACATTTATGGTATTTTGAAAAAAGCATTGCAAACTGTATCGTTGGCTGTAGCTTCAAAATGTCAGCGAGCAGGACATAGTCATAGGCCATAATTAAAAATTCCTCCTTACAATGGGCAATAGAAAAACGCAATTAATTAGCATGTTGGTAGATTTAACTGATTTCAAATATTCATTTATTTAAAACACAAACATTAACAAAAATAAAATGCATTTACACAACTTAAAAAATATCATCGTTATTCCAGGACACAGTTTCATGATCAAGAAGTCCAGTGTTTGTAATGGCACACCTCAATGGTCAAAGAAACATTTGTTTTTTTTATATAAATATGCAACAATGCTATCCTTGATACTCTTTTTTTTTTTTTTTAAAAAAGCATCCTGTCCGGTCATTCCTTTATTTTGGCAACATTGTCTATGGATCCTTCTGGGTCCATTTTGTGCAAAAGAAAGTGTCCTTGCACTTGAGCAGCGCTGATTGTAGTGTGGGCAGAGAGCGCACACTTGGCAAAACGCTCTCCCTCAGAGGCGGGCGCATCTGGATAGAACCGTCTGAACATCTGGGTGAGCTGCCAGTGGGTACAGTGCCCAATGTATTGCTTCAGATCAACACGGCCGGGCCGGATTAGCGCTGAATCTAACCTGCATGCACACATGACAAGCACAATCACTGCCGCTAATAAAAGAAATGTCAGGAATATAGGTTTTACATGTACACTATTTCAGTTGCCGCTAAGAACAGTTAAGAATTCAGTTAATGCAGTACCTCAATTTCACATCTGTAAAAAGAGTTTAAAAGGTGTTATCGGTATAAGGCCACAGTCAATTCATACATTTCAGTCGCCATAAGACTCTTCACTAAATTTGTCACTAGTTGCGTTTTTTTTTTTTTAATGAGTATATATAGCACAGGTGTCAAACACAAGGCCCGGAGGCCGGATTTGGCCCGCCATATCATTTTATGTGACCCGCAAAAGCCTTGAAATAATGCATGTCAAAAGGACACTTATTTTATTATTATTTAAAAGAATATATACTGTATATACACTTCTATATACATTGTAATTTAGTTATTAATATTGATTTTGTCTACTTTTTTAAGCAATATTATTTTACTTTTATAGTATTGTAAAATTATATTTATATTATTGCATTTTTATATGTACTCTATGCTGTATGCTGTAATTAAATTTTGTTTTTACTTAATATAAATTTACAATAAAATAAAAAATTTTACAATAATTTAATGAACATTTACCGTTACATTTAAAATAAATAAAATAATAAAGTACAAACAAAATTAACATTAACAAAAACAACTTACAATATATATATATATATATATATATATATATATATATATATATATATATATATATATATATATATATATTTTTTTTTTTTTTTTTTTTAATCAAAAAGACAATCTTTCTTGCTAAATGTATTTGTTGTCAATATTGACAGAAAACCTTATATTTTTTGGTTGTCAAATCCAAATTAAAATGACTATTTCTTTATTACTTATTAATGAAAAATGTATGTAATAATTAATGCATGAATTTCTAAAATAGACTTATAAAAAGTGGCCCTCTGAGGATAACCATAATTGCAATGTCGCCCACAGTGAAAACGAGTTTGACGCCCCTGATATAGAGGGTTCTGACTACTCACTAAATATAGCGAGATAGTTGCTAACGCCGATCCCTCCTGCTCCACCCTCTTACCCCCTGGCATAGCAGATGTGTTATAATGTTTAAGAGCAAGGGCGATCTGTGGCGGGCCCCCACAAACAAATGAATGTGTGGGAAACACTGATGTGGACACAGAAGGAGCTACATAGCCATGCCACTAGGAGTAATACAAATACTAATCTATAGGGATGAGCCCTATAAAGAATGAAATGCATTTATGCTGAATACGAGCACGACACGAGTATATCTCGTCATTATCAGTAATCGTGATGAAAGAAAATCCTCATTATGTATTCACCTTTCACGCTCTGTGATTGGCCAGTCACACACAGCGACCGCCCCTCCCGAGACACACTGTGCAGGCTGGAGCCACAGAGGAGCTGAGCGGCGCCTCGTTCATGTACATGGTGCAATTGGCAAGTTGAAAACGGCTCGTGTGGCGTTGCCCAATGCCTCCACTTTATGAGGTTTTCCTCAGCTCGCCTCTATTCCGGTTTGTATCTAAAGTTACTTGGTAAACTTGTTTCGTAAAGTGCACAGTGCATTTGACAAGACGGCGCTGTGCAGGCATGTCTTGCGTCAGTCACTTATGCAACTCAATTGGGGTAGCATGATCGCTTTTTTTCCTTGAAATGTATTTTGTCTTATTCCATATAGTCATCATAAAACAGGCGTGCCACCTACAATATAAGAATTTTGTTAATTTTCTGTTGGCAGTACCCAGACAGTGGTAACAGTAACCTGCACTGACTGGCCACAACATTAGGTACACCTGCACAGTACAGGAGCTGCATCAAACATTCTGTATCCTTGTTAAAACATATTGCTCCTGTCATCGTATTTTCCTCCTCCTCATCCTCCTCCATGAGCCGAAGATTAATTTAGTCCGCGAAAGGTGAACCGCGATGGAGCGTGGGAACACTCTACACCAAAAAGCACCATTATTTGTGGTTTTAGTAATTTTATACAAATGTGGTTTTAGTAATTTTATATAGACAATTATTAGTTAAAAGGTCTCTCAGTAGAGTGTTTATTCTATTAATTTATAATTAATAATAGTTCCATATGTTGTTAGTTGGAAGCTATTGAGGCAAGACAAATATAGTGAATTGGCTACTCTCTCTCTCAGGGTGCCTCTTAAATCATTCTTCTTTAATATACGTAATTGATAATTACGTTCAATGGTAATTACTTACACCTGATATCCTATTCTCATGGCGTCGCAGTTGGCGCCCCCTGGTGGCATAGACTTACCTGTCAATGAAATTGGTTGTCATAAATACAATTCTGGCCTCAGATGAAGCCACTCCATCCAGAGAGTTCAGCAGGCCACTGAAGGTCAGCCTTCCCATTCCCTGGAAGGCTAAAGGGTCTATGAGGGACACGTAAATAGGATTTAAATGTCAAATCATAGTGTGACACAAAGTCTTTTAAGCATAAAACACAGGCGCAGCGGTAAAGATTCAGATAACTACTAGCTGTACATTATTGATAAACTTCTCTGTCACATACTCTCTGTTGGGAGCAGTTCTCTGCTAACAAATGCAGCGTCGACGTCCTCCAACAGTATTATACTTTGCTGCGGTGCCACGCTCAATAGATGGTTCAGACGGTCATCTGCAAGCGAGCGGTCGCTCAGACTCATCAAACAGATACTATAGCCCAGCTCTCCGGCCAGTGCCGTGCTGGAATACAAACAAATAACAGCATATGAACATAGGAAAAGAAGTGAATGTGAGCCAAAAGGACATAAATAAATAAAAGCGTAATTAATGAATATTTAATTCTAGTAATTATACTATTTTTGTTATTTATTCAATTAATTATTATTAAATCATAAGTAATTATTATTCAATAATATTGAACTAATTGCAAAAGAAAGCAATAGTACACTAACATAAAGCTGCTTTTTCCACATCCCGGTGGCCCATATAACAGATATCCTCTTCTGTAAGGTATGCCTGTAGAGACAATTTAATACAATAAATTAGGGTTGTAAAAAATCAGCGCATCAATCCAGATTAATTCATTTGTATGATTAATTGATAACAAATGTTAACACATTTAGCACAAGCAAAGCACAATGACTCAGAATTGATCCACATAAAGTAATTTGAACACTCTGCAGAAGAAAGTTTTTGTTGGCTGTTGAAAATTTCCCACATTTACACCTGCAAATGTTGACAGGTGTGTAATGCTGTGCCTGGTGGTGTGTAACAGGGCAATAAATATATAGTGTATACCCTTATGGACAATGAAATATTGTTAAATGCTGGGCTGCAAAACAGGATCACTTACCACGATCTGTATACCACTTAGGGTTTCCAATGAACTCCTTCACGTCGTCGACAATTCTTTCGGCCACACCCGCCTCCAGCACCACAGAGCTGAGGGGTCTGCGTCGCCGTGGGAATCCAAAGGGCCTCCACTCCGCTCCCATGGCTGTGTACATCACTGTCCGTCCTTCCTCCTGTTTCAAGGCTAATTCTCTGGCTAAAAACATGACAGAAAAATGCCATGAATACTCTATAGACGTCTAGGAAAACATGTTAAATGCCACTTATGATATCACTACCTTCTTGTAAGATATTGAAGAAGATTTGTCTGTCTCTGCCTAATGCTGTAAATGTGACAGACTCCCAAGGGGTTCCAGTGTGCAGGTCAATCATCTGTTTCTCTCTGGTCCGCTCCACCCTGATCCACTTCCTCCCATACCTATACAAGAGAAGGCAGTACGGTAAGTTGTACCAGCTAGGGACGTCCAGACATTGAGAAAATAGCACTGACCAGATGATGTGGTTCCCAGGGCTCGGATGAAAGTCGAACTGAGTGTGAACCCGTCCACTCTCATGTGCCAGATAGGAAGTCTCCACACTTAGGTGCTGTGTGTGCCTGGCATGCTTTGTGATCCAACTCAGCAACCAGTGATAGCTCTTATCCTTGCTCGGGACTTCCAAGGTGATCATGTAGTGTCTGCGAAAAAACACCATCCCCACCTGGGCTCCTTTCCTGGCCAGGGCCAATGCTGTTCCAACACCAACCAGTCCAAACCCAGCCCCAAAGTAGGGGTTGTCCTTCAGACTGTCCAGAAGGTCTGACAGTGGCATTTTTTGTTTATATACAGAAATTTCCAGGAGAAGCGGTATAGAAAATGGATGGATGGATGTAAAGAAATCTCCGTCTACATAATTATAAAACTTTCAAACCACGAGTTGCTTACGTGTGAGATAGTTGACATTTTAGAATAGCCTACTGTTTTTTGACTGCCTCAGTCTGGGAGGAAGTGATATTGTTTTCAATTCATTATTCACTAACGCTAACATGATAATAAATTCCTTACTTTGGCCGTCATTCCACTGCGGTTGCCTCCAGAGCCATATGAGAACTGTCTAGAGTAGTAACCTAAAAATTCGCATTATATGAAAGGAAGCATGAACATAACCACAGGGACCGGTCTCTTGCGACCTCTGAAGAACTTCCTGTGTTTCTTACACAACCTTCCCTCCTTTCTTGTGTTGACGTAACATTGGTTCCGCGTTCGTGTTTTTGTTTTGTTTTCCCTCCTTAGAGCATATGCTGTAGTCACATTTTCTGATTTACTTATTTCTTTTATGATACGTGTTCATCTAAATACGTGGACGTTATTCTAAATCTCGAAAAAACACCAACATATAGCTGCCAAATAGATCTGACGCTAACGCTAACAAAGCCACCGATGATGTTGGATTGGAGTTATTGTTATCATATGAAGTAAGTGAGGCGCCTGAGGCGTTTAATTGTTTTTAGTGTATTAACAGGCAATGAGCCTAATCTTCATATTTTGTTTTTCAGATAAAAAAAGATTGGAAACAGCCGGTAGGTCGACTTCCATTGCTCTATGTCAATATAAGCATTGCGGCAATGTTTGTGATACTATACAGCTACAGATATATGCATATTGTGCATATTTACTTGACTATACGTGTTATAATGCAATAATATCAAAAAATGAGTTGTTGATAGCAGCTACTATGAAATGTCATTTCAAGCCCCTGAAAATACAGTATTTCCCATCTACTGTATGGCTGTGTCTCAAATAGAATACTATACTTTGTACACTTCAATGTGTGTACTATGTACACTGCCTACTTAGTTCTTCAGGGTGCAAATTTTGGCGGTGTAGTGCTGTCTCAAATCCATTACTAATGACAATCGCAATATTTATCCACTTTATCTTCTTCTACATTCCTTTTTAATTACGAATTGTAACCAGCAAACGCTGTTGTTTCAGTGACCGTGGGGATGATGGAACCTCACCGAAGTGAAACATGCGAGCAGAGTTTTTCGGACGTTGGCCTGCTCGTCTCTCACAGCTGTTCGGAGAGACAGACCGTTCCTCACAGTCAAGGACATTTAGGAACATTCAAATGTTCTCAATGCGCTGAAGCCTTTTCCCAACCAGGTGCTTTGAAATACCACTTTGACACCGTCCACACACCTCTTGAACATGAAGGCCCGTTTTCCTGCTGTGAACAAGACTGCCAGTTCCGCAGCTTGGATCGTGAGGAATACCAGTTTCACTTGACATCCACGCATGGTCTCCCACTTATTCCATGCACTTTCGAGTCCTGTAAAGTGTCTGTTCTTACACAGAGTGAAATGGAGACTCACAGTAGGGTACATAAGCATTTTGGCTGCTTTCATTGCCAGTTTGTCACCCAAACGTTGGAAGAATGGAGTGACCACCTTTTGGAGCACAACACTGAAGGTAAAATGAATAGACTTTGGGTCAATCCCCATACTACCCCTTAGCCCTTATGGGTACGGGACTGTGAAAGTTTTGGGAACCACTTTGTTAGGGTGTAATACAGTCATGTAGGACTTTGTCTCCAAAAGATGAATGACATTTTGCATCATCTCACCATTGAAAAGATTTGTGTTATATTTAACCATATCTCCGCATATCTGTTTACAGGTAAGATGCCTACAAGTGCAGGCACAAATGGAGACCACCAAATTCAAGTCTCTGCTTCAGGTTCCAGTCAAGTCTGCATATCATCAGAACTAGAACAGGGCAACGAAGAAGAAGCAGCACAACAAGAGCACAATGTGAAAGAAGTGGGAAAGACGGTGGAAAAAGACACACTTTCAGCAGTGAATGCCACACTATTGCCGACTAAAGGTACGTACATGCAACAATGCTAACACTACATTAGACTACAAGCTCATACGTGTTATTAAAATATGACAATGACAATATCTGAAACATTAGCACAGGAAAATGTGAGCACTCCCTATAAATGATTAAACTCTGATAAGAAGTTACAATGACAATATAAAAATGGTCTTATACACATAATATTTTGACATTCCTAACATAACCATAAGAGCAACATTGTGTCTCTACAAAGGATCCCTCGCCACTTCACTCTATCACGGTTTTCCAAAATATGATAGGAAATAAATAATAAAACATGCTATTTCATGGTTGAAAATGGCCTATTATTAGTCAAGCAATATGCATATTTAAGCAAATTACACATTTTTTCCCCTGAATTAAGTATTTTTAAGCATAAAAATGACTATAGGAACTAAAATGCAAATATAAGGCATTCAGAAGGAATATTAAAAGATGTTATGGTGATATGTAGTATGCTACACTGGTCACTAGGTGCCAGTAATGTTACTGTAATGTTCGTGTGAGACACAAGAAGCACCAGACACCAGATCAACAGGCTTTTATTGCAGGCAAGCACAATAATCCCTGACACGGGCTACTGTTGCAGCCGTAACCCACACCTCGATAAAACTCAACTTTGAACCCCTAACGTCACTTCCTGTCCATCCCCTACTCAGCTCCCCTAGATCTGGAACACATTGACAGCAACACACACGAGAACAAGTCTTATTTATTTCTTAAATGCCTTATTTTCTTTAATTATGTCTACTAGATTGGGTAATATAGTGCAAAGGTGACTATAGTGTTGTTATTTAATGTCTAGAGGGCTCTAATCATGTTAAAACCCTTATTTAGAAGGTTGGAAACAGGTTTCCTTTTCCCTTAACTATGAAACTATTTGATTTATAAGGAATAAGGAATCCAACTTACTTTGTGGTGAAGTGAACAGTCACAGCACAAACCAATACAAATGCAAGAGAATGACATCTATGTGTGGATATTAGCAGGATGCACTCACTCACTCCACAGTGTTTGTGGACATTATTAGGTAATTGCTGTGTAATACTGCCAGACCAAAAATAAATTCCTGGTTTTGTGGATACATATCATGATTTAGTAAGTTCTCTCTCACATCATTTCTGGTTTAAAACAAATATTTCTAGAAATAAACCTGTGTTCTGGAAGAGCAATACAATCTAGGGACAAATATGAACTGCCCATGTCAAATGCAGGCTACTGGTTTTATTGTTTATATCAAATACATTTTCATATGCTACACCCCCATGGAATAACCATGCAATGTAACGATGAAGGACACATACAAGAATGTATTCATGCAGACTGATTTAGTGTTAGAAGCGCTATTTTCATCTGCTGCATTCATTATGTCGGACGAAAGATAAGCTTTCACTTCTGTTTGATCCCCTTGTTTTCAGCTATTTTATGTCTTTATGCAACACATCATGCACACTCACACTATCTGAGCACATTATTTCAACGGCATGCACCATTCTTCACATTAGTTTGCATTGTACAAATATAGTCCGATCACTGGAAATGGTGCAGACTGCCGCTAAGTCACATGGTTGCAACCCAGCAATTGTATACTCTGACAGGGTTGATCAAAACTGAGCTTCTAGTTTTTGTTTGTAAAGGCAGAATTTTTGATAGTCATTCAATTATACAGGTTTACTCAATGTTATGGCTGGCAAAGTCGTGATTTTTATTTTTGTGACTTTAGTGAAGAATCATTTCATGTTGTTTTCCTTTAGACTACCTCGCAGAGGGGGCAGAGCACATGTACCGTACCCACATTTGCCCCAAATGCCGGCGCTGTTTCAAAATGCGTTCCCATCTGCAAGAGCACCTCCGTTTACATTTTCCTGACCCTAACCTGCAGTGTCCCACATGCAAGCGGTTCTTCACCAGCAGGAGCAAACTACGCACACACCGACTACGTGAGGCAGGTGAAAAAGTCCATCATTGCCACTTGTGTGAATATTCCGCTGTGGAGCGGAACGCAATCCGCCGCCACCTTAGCACCATGCATGCTGATGAGGCAGAAGATGACAAGATATGCTGCAGCTATCCTTGTCCTACATGTGGCCAAAACTTTACCCAGAGCAGGTCGTTGAAGGCTCACATGAAGACTCACAACGTCCAACCAGACTGCAAAACTGCGGTGGCTTGCTTCCAAGAGGGCTGTGCTTTCCAGACTTTTTTACCCAAGGCTCTTGTCCGACATGCCGCAGAAGTGCATGAGATCAAGGCCGTGGAATGTCGACATTATGCCTGCGGTGCCATCTTTCCAGGTGAGAAGGAAATGGAGGCTCATTACAGGACCCACCTCGCCTACCATTGCTCTCAGTGCGATTTCTCATGTTCCAATAAGACCGCCTTCATCCAGCACCGGCGCCATGGCCATCCAGGAAGTGAAAAACTCTGTTGTGACTTTTGCACCTTTTTCACATTTAACCCTGTGGAATTTGAGCAGCACATTGAACACCTGCATGCCAACGAGAAGATCCATCAATGCCCTCAGTGCAGCTATGTGACCTCACACAAGAGAGGCTTGAGGCGACACATGCTGAAGCATAGTGGTGAGAGCGGAATTGTATTTTAATGTTTGTCCTATATGATTATGAATGATTACTTCTGTATATGTTTCTGTATATTTTTTCAAGGTGAGAAGCCGTTTAAGTGCCGCCTCTGTGACTTCCGATGCCGCGATGTTTCCTACCTCTCAAAACATATGCTCACGCACTCAGATGACAAGAACTTCATGTGTGCTGAATGTGGCTATGTCACCAAATGGAAACACTACTTAAACGTCCACATGAGGAAACATGCAGGAGAACTCAGGTAGCATGTCGCCTTTATTATCATTTCTTTTTTCAGCATGCTACTTTCTGCTTTTCAAGACCGATATGGTACCGATAACTTTTTTAATATCTACTTCATTAAATTTAGATTTAACTGTAGTTTGTGCACACCTGGAGGTAAGAAGGACTTAAACAAATTTGGTTTTGACTAACTGTGTCTGTTGATTTGTCGTAATCAAATATGATGAATATGATTCAAATATGATGGGTGATTCCCATTTTACGCAAGGGGGCGCATTCTCTGCAAATGCGTAAAGGATGGGAATCGCTACAGCGTAATTATATACCTTCTGCAATCTAATGGAAGAGCATTTAATTGTTCTGTGTTACAATCTGTGGAGCTGTCGAGTGCTTGACCCCGGTGGAGGCCTGTGGAGACAGGCCTGGGTGGTGGAAAATAAAACTACTTTAATAAATCAGGTGCCGGAAAAAGAACAGAAAGCGACAGAGGCAAACTGCTCTGTGAAAAACATACACAGGAGACTAGGCAGTAGCAACAGGTCGAGGAACCGTCTAGGTGACAGCACAGGCGACGTACACAAAGGTAGCAGGCAAACAGACAATGAACCAGCGCCGTAAAACTGAGACGGCGCTGGTATAAACCCCACTAATTGCAATTACACACCAAAATAAGAGCGCAGGGCAGAAAGTGCTCGCTTCTATCATATAGAAGTGTTTTAATTTCTATGGCCTAACCGATTACTCCATTAATTGAAACAACTAGCTTCAGATTAGTTGACTAAAAAAATTGTCATGATTGTATTTTTGTGTAGATTTATTGTTTTACTGAAGCTATTTGACAAACATTTACATTTTTAACGGAATATTCAAGCAGCAACCTGATGTTTGTGCACTTACCGGTATTTGCTCTGATTTTTTTTACTTTTTTTTGTGTCGAAAAGTGTTTTTGCGTTTTGAATTTTGTGAACTGACTTTTTTTTTACACCGAATTAGGCTGAAAATGTCATAGAAAAAAAATTTGTAAGCAAAATGCATGTGTTTGAAGTTCAGTTTGCTGAAATATGGTGTTTCAAGAAACTATATAAAAATTCAGTGCAAAAAAATTGAATGCAAATAAATCTGATGTTTCAAAACTCGATTATGCTTCCGGTAAATCAAGACTGAATCAATCGATCAGGTCTCAGAATCAGCAAATCAGGTATAAAGTGCATAGGCACGTGACACGGGTCTTATGAAAACTGGAAGTGTATATGTGTGTTTTGAAACATAAGATGTATTTGCGCTGAATTTTTATAAACTGAATCTTAAAAGACTGTATTTTAACAAACCGAATTTTGGTTGTGAAATTTTTTCCAATGACATTTTCAGCATATTTGAAGTAAAAAAAAAATGTAATTAACAAAATTGAAATGCACAAAATTCTGTTGCATAAAATCAATGTCTAAAAAAAGCTTTGGTAATAAAGAAACAAATTAACCTTGCATGTTTTCTGAGGAAGGATGGATATCTGACAACCCAGATGTGTTAACCGCATGTAAAAATGTAAAATTTATTCAATCCAGGTTGATGTGCCAAAAAACATAGCTGCACAAAAATGAATAAGCCCTTCGTTGAAGGTCCATGTGCCACCATTTTTTAAGACTAAGTACCTTTTTCACTCTTCCAGGTATGAGTGTGATCAGTGCCCATATCGTTGTCACCGCATGGACCAGCTGAAAAGCCACAAACTTCGACATCAGGCCAAATCGCTTATGTGTGAGATCTGTGCCTACGCCTGCAAGCGCACGTATGAGCTCCGTAATCACATGTTGGCGAAACATTCTGCAGAGGGCAAACAAGCATCTCTGTACAAGTGCAAATACTGCACATACACAACATGTTTTCGCCAAGCCCTTCAAAATCATGAGAATTGTAAACACACCAGGCTGAAACAGTTCTGCTGCGCTCTCTGTCCCTATTCCTCCTTCAGTAGCATCAGCCTCTTCTTGCACAAGAGGAAAACCCATGGGTACGTACCGGGTGACAAAACCTGGCTGGAGAATTATGCAGCAAAAGAAAGGGAAAGGAACTCATCTAGCATGTTATACAATGTCTGCAATGAGCCACCGACATCCAATGAGACATCTAAGCTGTTGACTGAAGAAGCTCCAGCAGATTATGGTGCCAGTGAAGCTCCTGAAGCTGTTGGATCACTGAATGCTGATCTTGTCGGGACTAAAGAGGTTACCAATGAAGGAATATCAGATAGTCCACTTGGCACCAGCCCAGAGTACTGCACTCTTGTTTTAACAACATTAACTGCAGACTATGAAACTGCTTTTTTGCCAAATGAAGACGCATCCCCTTTACACTATAATAAGTCAGTCCAAGAGAAAGAAGACGGGATTTCCATGGTTAATAAAGAAGGTAAAAAAAGTCCAGTGGCTGACAGCTATGAGTCGGAGCAGGAAACTCTAGAATTGGATAATGATTGTGGCAGTTCACAATCCCCACCTGTGAAAAATCACCTGTTAGAACGTTTGAAGCCCAGGGGAACACAAGAAAAGGACCAAGCTGACGCGATGGTTTTGGAGGGAAGAGTTCAGATGCTTGTGGTGCCAACTAAAGATGGTCATGGCTGTGACAGATTATCTTGTATGACCAAAAAGGAGAAAATGTTAAAGCTACCACAGCATCATGAGTGCCAGGCATGTGGTGCTCAGTTCAAACAGAGGCAATGTCCTGCATTTCCAAGAAAAATGCAAACTTTTAGTGGCAAGGCAGTCACACTGACAGAAGACAACCTCACTCCGGGCACTTCTAAAAAGCTGGCAGGAACAATTTCACCTGAGGAATGCCATGTTCAACAAAAAGACAGAGTATCTTTGCGTACTTTAGCAAATTCCAAAAGTGCCTCTATGTGTACTGAGGCAGATCATCAGCAGAGCAACACACGGACAGAAAATCTGCCGGAGGTTCAACATGAAGACATTTCAGTACAGAATGGGAAATTTATGTGCAGCCTGTGCAGTTTTTCATCAGTCAGGCTTGCAACAGTGGATAGACATGTTTCAATTTGCCAAAAGCGGTTGCAAAGAAAAGAGAGTAAGACAATCTCAAAAGGCAAAGACAGTACAAGTAAGCAAATCAGTGAAGAAGAATCTGGAGAGGAATTTGGTAAAAGACCTGGAGAAGTTTCTTCTGCTTTGTCTAAGGGTGGATTAAGAACAGCTTTTCATGAACCGGGAAAGCCCAATGAGTTGCGCTGCTCCCTGTGTCCATTTGTTGACAAATCCAAAATCTATTTGACCAATCACATCGATAAAAACTGTAGGCCAAAGCATTTAAACCAGGGCGCTACCTTCACTAGCAAGCAAGAGCGGGGAAAGACACGGCTAAAACAAAAAGGTGCCGCACCGCACACATGCCGCTACTGTCCTTTCAGCACCACAAGGCGCTATCGCTTGGAAGAACACGAGTCTCTTCACACCGGAATCGGACGCCACACCTGCAACATCTGCAACAAGACCTTTGGAGCCCTGACCAAACTGCGTCAGCACAAGGTGCGCATCCACGACAAACAACCTTCTCAGGCTTGCGCGCTCTGTGACTACCACGGCTACACCCTTGATGACGTGAGGAGGCACACCCTCAGATGCCACACGGGGGAAATGCATCATATCTGTGCTCATTGTGAGGCTCGCTTCAGTTCAGAAGTCGCTTTAAGAAACCACTGTAAACGTGTGCACAAGCTCCAAGTGCTTTTCTCATGCAAGCAGTGCGACTACTCTTGTAGCAACGAGGCCACACTGAGCACCCACCAGCAGAGCAAACACCCACCAATGAACTGCACCACCAGCCAGGAGTCTTCGGAGACAAAAGAAAGCACCAAGGCTCATCGGAGAATCCACCTTGCACAGCAGTGCCAGCTCTGCCCCTTTGCTAGCAAAACAAAGCAGCTCCTCGCACAGCACCTTCTGGATGAGCATGAGGAAGGGGCCCTGCTGGATAAGCCTCTCAGGTGCAGCAGCTGTCCATTTGCTTGTCAGCATCCGCTGGTTTTGGAGCAGCATCTCCGCTCGCATGGAGGCAAGTGTGTGTACCAATGCACCGACTGCAAGTATTCCACTGGCAACAAGCAGAAGATGACGTGGCATGTTCGCATACACACCGGGGAGAAGCCTTACAGGTGTGAGCATTGTAGTTACACCTGCATTGATCCATCAAGGTTGAAGGTAAGTGTATATCAGGATATTATTTGAATTGTGATCTTTTTCTCAAACTCTTTGCTAATGATGTCAAATCTAATATAGTGGCACCTCAGTTTTCATACAACTTGGTGTTTGATGAAAATTATTACCAAAAATATGTCTTGGTTATCGTACAGCCAAACTAGTCCGTTTGCCCACATATCATTCCGCTCCAGCATACCCCCGCGACCCTAATTACGATGAGCGGCATAGAAAATTGATGGATAGATAGGCCATGCACTCTGTATCTTTTTTTTTCAAAAGGCAAATCCATGTTACGACCTCAAGAAGTTTTAAAAACATGAAATATGTGCACATGTTCCATATAATGAATTACTATAAATTCACTGCACCATGCAAATGCTTCATATTTCTTTACTGTTAAAGCTGCATATGAGGGTTCATCAAGAGGAAAAGAAGTACCTTTGTCCCGAGTGTGGCTACAAATGCAAGTGGGCCACTCAACTGAAATATCACATGACCAAGCACACAGGTGAGATCTGTTTCTGTGAGGCATAATGTTCTTCATATTCATAACCTGATATTTATAACCTTCAGACCCCCCCTCCTCCCACTACATATTATTCACAGCATCTTTGAATGCGTCTTCTGAATGCCTTATATATATTTATATACTATATTTTAGTTTAGTTTAGCCATTTTTATGCTTGAAAATGCATAATTTTGGCAAAAAATACATCAAATTTGCTTCAATATGCATATTTTTGACTAACACTAGGCTGTATTCAACCGCAAAACAGCATGATTTATTAATTCATATGTTTTTTTTTTAAAACGAGGTAGAGTGAAGCCGCGAAATTCAAACCGCAAAGTGGCAAGGGACAACTGTACACCCCTCACATTTCAGCCATTTTATTACAATATATCTTTTCAAAGGAGAATACTATACTGTAGAAAGGAAGCTTGGGATATAGTTTAGAACAGTCAATGTACAGCTTGTATAAGTGTCATTTCTATAGTCTGTCCTTCAGAGCATTTTGTTGTCTTCAGCATAATTGATGGTTCTTTGCACTTAACACTTTAAACAACATTTTTTTCCCTTTATTTTTTTGTCACATGAAGGCTGAAATAACATTTTATTTATGTATTTTCCTTTAGGAATACTGGTGTACTTTGTTATGGCTGAATAATGAAAAAGAAATTGGGGAAAAACCTCCCACAAAATCAGGCGTTTAAAGCTATAACTTGGAAAATGCTTGTGAAAAATACTTGTGGTCATTCAACACATTTGTATGCAGGTTCATTGTTGAGAATGTTATTCATTTATGGTCCACTGTAGGTGAGAAGCCATATGCCTGCGATCAGTGTAGCTACCGCACCAACCGAGCCGATGCCCTCCGTGCCCACCAGAATACGCAGCACTGCGATGTGCGCTCCTACGTCTGTGAGAAATGCGGCAAAGCTTTCAAGACAAGTTTTATACTGAAGACTCACCAGCGGCAGCACAGTGACCAACGCTCGTACACTTGTGGCTTGTGTCAAAAGGCCTTCCGGTGGCCAGCCGGCCTCAGACATCACTTCCTCTCACACACCCAACAGCAACCTTTTCGCTGTTGCCATTGTTCCTACAGGGCCAAGCAAAAGTTCCAAGTCATCAAGCATTTACAGCGGCACCACCCAGACATGCCAGCGGAGCAAGGGGTGGTAAGAGACTCAGAAGCTGGCAGCCTCACTCTGAAGGAGGCTTTGGAAGGAACACTGAATGACAGAGTAGTGGGGCAGAGGAGGAAGAAAAATGACTGAAGACCATCACAGCGGTACAGTATCTTAAATATTAATAATGAGCCACTTCATCTTATTGCAGTAGTAAAAATGAGCCACCTTGTCATCACTTATTCTGTATTTGCAGTGAATGCCTGAACACGAAATCATTTTTGCTGCATAACAATACTACTCAGCAGTCATGAACATTCACATTTACATCATTTGTTTATATGTTAAGGCTATAGCAAGCATATATCAAGTCAGTAAATAAAATAACTTGTGCAATCTAGTACATTGTGGGTTCAAAGGAGGATGTTTGTCTGTTTTTGTACATTCCATTTCTTTTTTTCCAATCAGAATGTTGGATGTATATTGAAAGGCAAAACAGGCATGTTTGCCTTGTACATGCTCAAGCAAGGGAATACCGTTCGTCCGATAGATAACTGGTATTGCGCTAATAAACAAAGTGGTTGAAAAATGAGATGCAAAATTTACATTTACAGTTAGTTTTCTCTTCCGTGACAAAACTTACAGTCTAGCATCAAGTACTGAAGATTGTTCCCTTTAACCAATGGTTTGAAGTCGCTGTTTGAAAATCAAATAAAAAATTCCGTAGGGCAGTGTTTCCCAGTTCAGCCAAGGCACATGTTTTATATTAGAGAAAACTAACGGCACACTACTTAACAAAAATGTACGAATGTCACCAGGTGGATACACAGGTCAATTCTGTACCTTCTACTATCGAGAAGAAGAGTTCTTGGAGGAGTACTAATTGTTCTGCCTGTCACTCTTCGTCACTGGCAGAGATAGATGAACGAAGATACATTATTTGTAGTAAATTAAGAATAATGTTTGGACCAATTTAGTGAAATTTGAACATTTCACATGGCATCCTAATGTGCCAGTTGGGAATCACTGCCTTAGGCAACATTCTTTTATTTGTGGAAACCGCCTATTATGAGTTGAGTGGTTGACTCGCCTGACTTGTGTGCAGGCGATGAGGATTCAGTCCCCACTCAGTGACGTATACATGGTTGTCTGTCACTGTGTGCCGTACGAACAACTGGCGACCAGTCCAGGGTGTTTGCCCAAAGTCAGTGATAGGTTCCAGTTCTAGCGACCCTGAACAGGAAAAGCTGTTCAAAGTGTACGGATAGATGGATTCCGATTATGACATCCCAAAGCACTTTCCCAAGGTCAGATGATTACACCAGTGCTTCCTGATCTCCCCTCCTTCATGTTGGAGATGTTGGAGTGGTGACAACAAACACATACTCAAGTTCTTCATGTGAGGTCCGAGATACTGATATTAACAAACAATGAAGACGGAGGGATGGCTGTTCCATCTCTGGAAAGCAGATGGATGTGACGATATCCTGTAACAGAGATGAAGCTTTTGAGTTACAAATTGCCTGCCTATGAAATCCTTCTTTTATATTAAAAAAAGCCACACCGCTCACCTGATTGGATACATGTAAATGGAAGGGTGTACTGTCCAATGAAATCATTTTTGGATGTCTTGTCATAATCTTCAACCACAAAGCGAACCAGAGCCAGATCAGGAGTATGGATGACAAAATTCAAAGTTTGATTCCACACAGGGTTAAAACCTGTAAGAGAGAAAGCAACAATGACGGCACCAGTCAATTGTATGCATAAATAAATCATCCAATCATACTGTAGGACATTAACCATTGTTGTTAATGTGACTGGTCTCGTCTTTAGCCTGGTCCTGTGGCACTCCATAGACCTCCACTCTGACCAAAGGGTCTACGATGGAGCCCTCTTTCTGGTTCACCTTTGGTAGCTGCTGCCCACTAATCACCTGATAAACATAAAACATAGTGTCATTAGAAACTCAACGCAATTACCTGTTGTGAGTTGTATTGTATTATCTCAATTTTCTTCTGATAGACCCAGGAGATAGAAGTCATTAGCTAACAATAATTAAATAACCCGACATTTGAAAGAGGCAGATTGGCGCGGTGTCTACTGTCTACATTGATGTGGACTCTGCATTGTGGTGAAGTGAGAGCTGAGCTGAAAGGAAAAGCTCACAATTTACCAGTTGATCTACGTTCTTACCCGCACCTATTGTCATGAGCTTTGGGTAGTGATCGAAAGGATGCGGGTCCAAGCAGCCGAAATGAGTTTCCTCTGTTAGGGTGGCTGGGCTCTCCCTTAGCGATAGGGTGAGCAGCTCTATCATCCGGGAGGAACTCGGAGTAAAGCCGCTGTTCCTCCACGTTGAGAGGAGCCAGATGAAGTGGTCCAAGCATCTGGTCAAGATGCCTCTTGGACGTCTCCCTGGTGAGGTGTTCAGGTCGGAGAGATTATGTCTCTCAGCTGGCCTGGGAACGCCTCGGGAGCTGGACGAAGAAGCTGGGGCGAGTCAAGTCGACCCGGCTCCACATAAGCAGAAGAAGATGGATGGATGGGTGGACATTTGAAAGAAATATATAGTACAGCAAACTATGTTTGACTGGACTATTTTCCCACAACATGCCCATATAGCATATTTTTCCCCAAAAAGGGTAACCCCTAAAATCCCCTTGTTCTTTATTCTGTTTATATTGCAGATCATTACTTTTTGTATGAAGTTATGTTTGCAAGAGGAAGAGCTCTCCGAGATCAGTGTTCCTTAAAGGGTGGTTGGCAGATCACAGGTGGTCCCCCAAAAATCTCACATGGTCTGAGGTTATTTGTCAACTTTTTGGTCTTGCCCACTGTTGTGGAGACGTTTGAATGGACGAGACTTTTTCTATGAGGTGTCTTTTATCCACATAACAAGTTCTGATTAGGAGGACTTTCCTAAAGGGACGGGACTAATTTGTATGTTTCATGGGCACATAACCAATCTGGGGTTTCTGGAACTCTCCCGGTTAAAATACACATACCTAAAAATTATGAATTGGTCACGTGCTTGTCAAGGGATAAACTTGCCAAATTAGGAGTGGATCAAATACTTATTTCTCCCACTGTAGATAGATTGGCCTGTTGTTTTGGGATATTTAAAGAGTAGGTCGTCTGAATGTTTTTTATTGTGAAGTGGTCATTTTTTTTGGAGAAAGGTCTGAGAAACCCTGCTGTCCATGCTTTAGTCAGTTTACCTGTATGGATAAGCGTAATGGTTTGTAGCCTGGCTGCTCCTCTGGTTTCTCTGGGTTGAACTTGGTGTTAATGTCTCTCATGAAGCCAGGCTTGAGTACATAACCACAGCGGCCATTCTGTCTAAAAAGCCCGTCGTTCAGGTCCATTTCCAAACCTGCTGTCTGGAAGTTCAGTGCCACTTTGGGAAAGGTGGACATTTTTTCAATGAAATGCACATTGGATACATGTAATGCAAGACACAGACGTGTAGTTGTTTCTATAGGTTGAATTTGCAAAACTACAAATTTCCCTCACCTATTTGGCATCCCACGTTCCACATCTCCTGAGGATTATAGTTAGAGGAGTCAGTCCTGAGGCCACTAGGGTAAATCCTGCTTAGCTGTACTGAATTATGCTGCACAAAGTCTGTTCCTGAAAAATAAAAAAAAATCAGAATCACACATGTGTCGCAGATGCATCTATGAACAGATGATTCTGCTTTTCTTTCCACTAATGTGGCGCCACGTATTTTGTCATTCATCAGATACGGCGCATTGTCTCATGTTACCTGCTTCCTTTGCAAGCCTCTTGGCCTTGGACTCGGAGAATGAAGACATCTCATTGCATTTCAAATTCAGAGGAGCACGTTTAAAACCACGAAAATGGACACTCTTGCAGTAAACCACCAAATCGGACAACTCTCTTGACAGGTTGGACTCGGATTTCTGAGCGATGACCTACGAAAAAAATTTGTATGATGAGCAAATATCATGTAATCTGGCAGACTGAACAGGTGGAAATAATAACACTCCAGCCCTTTAACTTATAACTTATATATATTCCTCCTTCCTTGAAACAGCCCTTAAGCATGTGTGTCTTTTGTGTCTTTAAATCATGTGTTTTATAGAGACTGTAGAGCTGTTTCCCTCCTTTTTATCTAGCGGTAATCCCATTAGCTCATGTGGTAACTATTGCTACAGCTTTACTCACTTACTCCTCACTAAATCAGAGGTCTTAAACTCATGACCCGTGGGCTGCAGTTGGACCATGTGTTGTGGCTGCATACTTGACATCAAAGTTTAGTGTTTTCGTGTGGCCCAGACAGTGAAATGAACAGTAGGGTCACTACACAGAACACCGACTACAATCACAGTGCAAAAACAAAAATGACAGCACAGCATGTAACAGGTAAGTAAACAAACATAGGACAACTACTCCTACTACTACTAAACATGCAGCTTTTTATAAATCATGTGCCGCAAGGAACACTGGTAAGCTGCAAGCACCTCCAGCAATACCAGTATTTTTGGAATACACGAAACCCTTTTTTCGTGGAATACTTGATGCGGCCCAGACTCAACCTAGAGTGGCCCCAAGCTAAATTGAGTTTAAGACCCCCCACTAAATAGTCTTAGGTGTTTGGCTAGGTCAGGGGTCGGCAACCCACGGTTCCTGAGCCGCATGTGGATCTGCAGTCTCCTTGTTACGGCTTTCACGCCAAGCTGTGTGATTTATTTTTTTAACACCGAAGTGGAGGAAACGGGCATTTTTGAAAAGAGTTTGAAATATCCAACTCACAAGTCCATGAGTGCGTCTAGACTGCATTCTGACTGCTGACTGGATGAGCAAGCGAAGGGGGAGGGGGGGCCAGTGTGTCCAGTGAGACAAGAAAAAGATGTCTTGTGAGTGTGCTACCCCCACAGTAAGCTATCCATAACCATCCCATAATACATCCCTAAAAAGAAAAAATCTGGGAAGTAAAATTCTGAATTGACATATTCCTTACCCATGTGCTTGGTATGTGGCGGGAAAATAGTAAACAACAGAAAATGTAACGTTGAAAGACATTTTCAAAACAAGCACTCGGCTTTTTCTGAAAACCAACTGCAGATGTGCGTAAGGGAGCGATTTCGGAATTACCGCGGAAGGTTGAGCAGAGAAAACATACTTTCAAGGAGTGGATGAACGCTCCTAACTCAACTACAGCTGCTAGCGTTATGGCTGCACATGCAATCAGAAGGAGGTGGGAGCTGTTCACAGATGACGAATACGTGAAAGAATCATTCATAAATATATCAGAGCATATTTCCTCCAAATTAAAAAAATAAAAAGGAAATTATTCAGAAATTGAAAGAAATGCCTCATGCCGCATTTATAGGCAGATATGTGAATTCTGATGGGCCTTTTTATGTTAAAGTTGGCTACGTTTTCTTATAATTTTACAGAAATATAGGAACAACTCAAAAAGGCCGACATAGTTCAGTGTTTAAATTATTTGAATGTAGGCCTACACATGCACGCCGCACTGTTAGTTGAATTCTGCTGTTGGAACAGGTCAAACTAAAAAACGATTAAAACTTTTAAAAGTTTATAAACTGTGTAATGTTTTGCGGCTCCAGCCTATTTTTCTTTACTGGAAGAGGAGGCAAAATGGCACTTTTGATGGTAAAGGTTGCCGACCCCTGGGCTAGATGAAGTTTCACCAACATTTTTACCTTCTCGCTGTGGTTCAAATCCTCAGGTGCGGATAGGTCTTCGACAGAGCGCTTCTCAGCACTGCCGTTGGCCATATCCTCTTCATCACTAATATCTGCCAGAGTTTCATCAAGATGACCACCGATTTTCTTGGCTTTCAACAAAATCTTTCCTTTCAGTTCCTTCAAACACCAAGAAGAGTTTAGAGTTAGTGTTCTGTGCTGCATGGAGAACTCGTAAGATGTCAGTAGATTTGTGTGTGCTAAGAGGACACCATCTTCCTGCACTTTACTGTCATTTTGCAGACACATACGCATTTTGGATTATGGAAGGGATTCATGACTTGCACGCACTGATGTGCCATTACTTTAATATTGATTCCCTAAGTGCTACAGCATCTGCTAATGGAAAGCAATTTGAAGGAGGAGGTAGAGCAGGTCATCTGAGATCGGAGGGTTGGCGGCTCAAACCCAGCTTCCTCCATCCCAGTCACTGCTGTGTCCTTGTAAAGCTTTGGATGTCTAGAAAGGCACTACATAAATTCAATTAATAATTATAATTATTATTAAATCCAATAGATACCCACATATTCACAGATTTCTTTTCTCTGCTTTAAATTGTAAATCATTTTTTTATGGTAACTTAAATCTCGGCCGCGCGGTGGCATGTTGGCCACACAATAAGGAGCTCTGGATTCAAGTCTCTGTTGGACATCTCTGTGTGGAGTTTGCATGCGTATGTCCGTGGGTTTTCTCTGGGTCCTCCTACATTCCACAACGTATCCTGCCAACGTATGAATTTATCGTACTCAGAATTTGACTCTTGAATACGCTTGTATGCTATACATTTTGTTGCATTTTGCTGGTTTCAGTTTCGGGTTTAGTGTGTACAGTACAAATAAATACAGTAAATACTGTAGATGTGATCAATTTCTCAATAGTATTTCAAAGCGGGGGGGGCCAAACATTTCTGTCCCCCAGTGGGGTCATGACAGAAAATAAAGAACCACTGGATTAATTGTCCTCTAAATTGTTCATAGGTATGAATGTGAGTGTGAATGGTTGTTTGTCTATATGTAGCCTGCTATTGTCCAGGGTGTATACCCCTGTGTATATGCCTAAGTCAGCTGGGATAGGCTCCAGCATACCCCCGTAACCCTAGTGAGGACAAGCGGCATAGAAAATGAATGAATGATCTTTAATCTATGCTATCTACAGGGGAAAAAGAGTGCTGCAGCTATGAATCCAGTAGAGTTAACCGTCTCACAGGTCAATTTATTCAACATTTTCAGCAGGAAGATACTTTGACAAGACATGATGTTGTGTAACTGCACATTTTGTAAGTAATACTGTATGACTAATTGTTTTTTCATGTGTAAAACTGGATTTTAGATATGTTTAAAAACTGTGAAAGTCATATCATAGGGTTTAGTGTATCAAAATAGGTATTTTTAAGGCTTTTTATGGGTGTGTCCATTAATCCTGGGAGGTCTGGAACATAATCCCTGCAAATAGTGGGGATCTACCGTATCTATCTCCACTTGCATCCTTTGATTTTTCAAGTTTAGACACCCTTGCTGTACAGTGATGATATACTGTATGTGTTGGTATAGTGATGGTAGTTATACGTGTATGTTCACTGCTAGAAGGTGAGGTAAGTCGTTTGTCTGACCTGTGGAGAAGGGAGATGCTGAGGTGCCTGTCCATCCAAAATGTTCCTCAATAGTGTGTCACCTAAGATTTGGCGAAGGTGCCTGGCCATTATTGTCTGTTGTTCCACACCACAGTGGTTCTCAACGGACAAGATGACTGGAAGGTCTGATGTCTGTACAACAGGAAGGAAAAAACACAAATCATATAATGGCAGAATTTTGAATTGACACTTGCTTTTGTAAATTTGATCATTTCAGATTAAAGTTAAGATTTCTATACACTTAAAAAAAAAACAGGTATCAAACAGCACCGGAAGCCCTAAAAGGTAATGTCCATCCATCCATCCATTTTCTATACTGCTTGTCCCCAGTAGGATCATGGGTGAGCCGCAACCTATCCCAGCTGACTTTGGGCGATAGGCAGGGTACACCCTGGACTGGTCACCAATCAATCACAAGACACATATTCACACATATGCACAATTTATAGTCTCCAGTTGGCCTACCAGGGGATATTCCAAAGGAGATTTGAACTAATCTCCATACTATAAAGCTGACTAACCACAGGTTGTCCATAAAGTGTCTTTAGAATTTAACACCATTCCATTTACTTCTGCTTATCCGGGTCATAGGGGCAGTAGGGAAGTCCAGACTTCCCGTTCCCCGGCCACCACTTTCGGCTCCACCGAGAGGACCCGAAGGCGTTCCCGGGCCAGCTGTGAGACATAATCCCTCCAGCGTGTCCTAGGTCTGCCTCGGGGCCTTCTCACGGCTGGGCATTCCCGGAACACCTCAACATGGAGGAGTCTGAGAAGCATCCGGACTAGATACCCGAGCCGCCTCAACTGGCGCTTCTCGATGTGAAGGAGCACCGGCTTTACTCTGAGCTCCTCCCGGATGACCGATCTCCTCACCCTATCTCTTCGGGGGAGTCCAGTCACCATATGGAGGAAAGTCATTTCAGCCACTTGTATCCGTGATCTTGTTCTTTCGGTCATGACCCAAAGCTCATGACCATAGGTGAGGGTGGGAACATACGGTAGCTCCACCGGTAAATTGAGAGCTTTTCCTTCCGGCTCAGCTCTCTCTTCGCCACGGTACAACGACCGCATTACTGCGGATGCTGCACCGATCTGCCCGTCGACGTCACGCTCCAACCTTCCTTACATTTCCCTCCCTCACTTCTGAACAAGACCCCGAGATACTTGAACTCCTCCACCTGGGGCAAGACCTCACTCCATACCCGGAGGGTGCAGTCCACCCTTTTCCGACTGAGAAGCATGGCCTCGGATTTGGAGGCGCTGAGTCTCATCCTAGAAGCTTCACACTTACCTGAAAACCACCCCAGTAAACGCAGGTCACAGCCTGATGAGGCCATCAGGACCATATCGTCTGCAAATAGCAGAGAAGAGATCCTAAGGCCCAATGTGGCTTACAGCCACACTGCTCTGTCGGCACCCAATCTCGTCTGACAATTTAACACATTTATTACAAAAGCAAGTTAATAGACAAACCTGTGGTCATTATAGCATAGCCTCATCAATGGCATCAGGGATCTTTTGCTTCAGGTTGCTGATGTCCCGTATATTTTCCTTTCACAATATTCTGAGGGAATTGCATCAAGTGGACTGTTCAGGTTGTCTTAGAAGACTGAAGCAAGCTTCATGAGTTCATGCTCACGACTAGATAGGACAGCACTAGTCTGGTGCAGGATCCAAAGTATTTACCCTCTAAGGCAGAGGCACGCCCCAAACAAGAATGATTTCACTCTTTTGTGGTGCAAAACGGCAGTCGTTATGATACAGTGGGTAGTGGAACCCATGTGGAACCCATGATGCAGTCCCCAATGTGACTTTGATAACAGTAAATAGCTCATTGATTGCTCTTATAATACATTGTTTAAATTGTAAAGAGACTCTAGTATTGTGGTAATCTTCGCACCATGAATGCATATTCTTTGAGTGTTACGATGATGTCTTTGAAAAGGATCTTGGATGTCAGAGTGTGACCGTGATACACCACTGGCTCCCCATCACTGCCATCCCAACAGTCCACTTCCACACAACGACAGCCTCTCTTCAGTGCCCTGTATGTACACCAGCATAGCAACTTATTTCAAGTGACTTTATATTTGACATCCATCTTGTGTGTTGTGACCAGCAGGACTCACTGGATGTATGCTTCCAGGCTGCTCTGGCCCCGCAGCTGGTCCTCCAGCAGGTACGTATTATGTGAGGAGGAGATGAAGTAGTGGCTAAGTGGCTGGCTCATGTCCTGGTAGATGCCCAGATGCTCTGGTCTGAATATAGAGCCCTCCTGGGAGCACAGGTACATCTGGAAGCCTTCTAAGGACATGATACCTTGCTTCTTGGCTGCACAAAGAGAGAAGTGACACATGTATACTATCTTCATTGAAGCTGTGAAAGCTCACAGCAAGAAAGTAAGACCCTAATTGGATAAACAGCAAAAGACATCACTTCCTAGGGAAGCTGAGCTTCACTGTGGGTTTATGGAGCAGGGTTTTTGACTGACAGCAGCCAGAGGAGTGAGCAGTTTATTTTCCCCCTTTCCGCCATGTGACGCACTCACGCATATTCAAGGGGAGACATCAGTCAGAGCAGACGTGAAGTCTCTTTTCTGGAGTTAATTGTTTCCCAGCAATTCATTTCCACATCTATTTTCTCACTTTGTACATACTACATTGTAAATAAACGACATAATTATAGCGTTACTGAGTTTTGTCCGTTCGTTGGTTCATTAAATCATAACCCTAGTTGTGGGAGGAGTAGCTTGCTAGTTAGCCCAGACACCATGTCAGCAGACAACGTTGCTAAAATCATATTAAATGTATGTCAGACAACAATGAGTGCCCCTGCTTCAAAGACCAACAGCCGCCCCTGATGCCAATGACTGGGCAGACTACAATACTGGGGAACTTTACCAAATGAGTTTTATATCTGAGCTTGTGGTCAGATCAAGCAGACAGCAGAAATGTGACAAGGTATTGATTGGTAATTGCTTATATAGGCGGTCAGATGACAACTTGACCTATAGCTAACTATTACTGGAACAAGTGTAAAGGTTGAGAAGACACCTCTATATGTATGGGTCTTCTAGCTGATACGGTACGACTAATACAGTACTGACTTGCAACACATCAGTCTGAAAGTTTGATGGCAGAAGACTGAAGAATGCCAATCCAGACACAACCCTCCCATTCATCCGGCATGGCTGGGTGTTGCGGCACTGGCCGGGAATCAAACATCGTCTGCTCAAAAGGTAGCTTTGTGTACCATCACACTACCAGGGCCAAAATTAAGATATGAAATTTCTAGTTTAGTAACATTTCCAGCTAATACCTATAAAGATCAGAGTTAACAGAATTTTGTCAATCAAAGTCCTTGTGAATAATCTCCAACCATCATTTTCCAAGTAATTATTCTGGATACTTCTGATCTATTTGAGAGTAAAGGTTAATCACTGACCTGCTTCAGACGGTTCATAGCGGTCAATCAGCTCTCGAGCATGTCGGGTGCTGCCGTCTCCCTCCTGTTGCTCCACCTTCAAGAAGCTCTCCAGCTCCTCCAATATTAGCTTTTCTCCATTTCCAGAGTAGTCCTGGAACACCCTCCACACTTCATCCCTCTGGGTCAGCATCTTATAGAAGAGGACAAACTGCTCAGATTCCAAAGAGCCACTTTCTGATTGGTCAGCCATCTGTGAACCAAGAGGAAGAGCTCGGTTTATACACGAATCTGACAACCAACACTTTCACTTGAGTGGCCCCAATCAAATTTATACCGTGAAGAGATGGAAGGCATGCTCGTCATTCATGTCTACATTCATCATCTTCAACAGTGTCCGCACTTCTTTGAAGTTCATCTTCCCATCTTTGTTTTTGTCAGCTTTGTGAAACCAGTCCCGGACCCACCTGACAGAATGCTCAAGGAAACTTGGATTAGAAGTTTTCTGAGTGACTCAGATCATGAAAGGAAGAAGTTTTGCATCAACCATCCCACAAACAGATAATCCCTGTTTGGGATCAGGAATCTAAAGAACTGACCTACAACACAAGAAGGATACTGATCAAGCCTCTGTTTCTCATCCATAGTTTGAGCCTTGTTAATGAGCTTACGCAAACCCCGGATCCAGGCCTGTGCCTCTCCTGGGGACTCAGCCACAAGGTCTAGGTTGCCTTGGCGACCGTGAAACACCAAGGTAAAACAGAGGTCAGCAGAGAACTCCTCCGCGATGCTCAGCAAGACCTCCGACTGGTGGCCCTCACGCACAGCTTCTACCTCACTCACTGAGACTGAAACAAGAGGAGGGAGTGTAGGAACAAGTGTTGGAACCATGTCATTGTCAAGAGTGAAGTGATAAGGAAACAACAAATCTGTAAATCAACACCAGAAACATAAGAAATAATAACCTCAAGTAAATAAAGTGGAACTCGTTTAAGTCGGATTGGCTGACTCACATCGACACAAACGGTCAACGTAAATGGGTGATAATAACAGATTTTTCAACCTACAGCAGTTTGTTGACATATTATTAATACATTTCCCTGTCCTCCATGTGTGCAACATTTGAATGGGTGCATTTTGTTTGTTGCGGAAAGGGGAGTGAAAAATCAGCTGGGAAGTGTACCACGGAAGAAGATAGGATCTTTGGTCCTCTGCCGGAATGTTGAAGGTAAACAGATCTTTTTTTCTTTAGCCTCTTCCACCCTTTTTTATCTGTTTTTTTATTGACTTTGATTTAACAAGAAATCTGCTCTTGCAAAAACATGTGAGCAATAATGATGAAGTTAACGATACAGTGGAACCTCAGTTTTTTACAGCAATTTGTTCCAAGAAATCAGACGAAAACCGACACGTATGAAAACGAGTACATTTTTCCCAAAGAAAATTATGTAAATTCATTTCATCTGTTCCAAACACCCAAAAAATAATGGAAATAAACAAAAAAAATTATAATTATAGTTTTAATTATAGTTTTACATGCAGACAACTGGATTGACTTATGAAAACCGAGGCAAATTTTTTTTTGAAAATTTTAGTGAACATTTTCGACAAAAAACGAATAATTCAAAAACTGGGCCGAACAAAAACCAGGGTTAGACTGTACCTCAATACATGTCGACGTCAACTGACCGATTCTGCATCTCAACTTTGATGTTAACTCAAGCGGTCGACCACGTATGCCGACGTTGGCTTCAGCGGGCACTTTAGCACAGTGGAAACCGTTTCATTTCTTCTTCTTTCTTCTTAAATAATCTTTGTAATTTTTCTTCTCGTAATATTATAACTTTATTCCCATGATATTTTGGCTTTATTCCCAGAGTATTATAACTTTTTTCCCAACTTCATTTTATTAATATGACTTTAAAAAAAAATAACAGATTTTTCTTTGCTCTTTCAATGCTATGCTACTAAAATAATTACTATAATATTATTATTTTTCTTCATAATATTACGAGTTTATTCTCGTAAAATTGCAACTTTTTTCTCCGTAATTTTACAAGAAGTCAAAATATTATTTTGACTTTCTTCTTGTAAAATTACAGCAGTTTTTTTTTTTTCATTTCGGCTGTTGTTTTTATATATTTTCCAACTGTTTCAAATTTTATCTTCTTCTCCTTGACTTTTATTCTTGTACCATTATAACTTTTTCCGCAACCTAATTTTCCAAAAATAACAACTCTATCCCTTGTTTGTTTGTCATAACATTACCACTTTTTTGTTTAACGTTTCAACTTTATGCGACGTAATTATTAATTATTATAATTATTTTTCCTCAAAATATTACAACGTTATTCTCATAAAATTTGAAAATACTACATTTTTTTACCATATTTTGAATTTATTCTTATAAAATTACTGCTGATTTTTCTAATTTTTCTTGTTAAACTATATATAGAATCTGCCGCAGGCCAATATAAAAAGCTGCGGGCCACAAATGTCTCCCGGGCTGCACTTTGGACACCCCTGGCTTAGGCGGAGTCGACTCTAAGGGGTTTTCACAGTATATCAAGAAAATGATGTGGGGTTTGCTACTTGGGGAACTTTCACTAAGACCCTCTGTAAGGGTTGATCATGTGACTTTAACAACACGTCATGTCGCAGTACAATCATGGATGCAAAGACGTACACACACTGTTATGTACTTACAAGTGGAGTGGCCTTTCCCAACCCATCGGGACTTGTACCATATACTCAGACCGTCGTCCAGGAGTCGGAAATGTCGCTGCTTCTTCCATGTTCGGGACTTAACCTTCCTCAGGGTCGATCCTGCCGTCATCACCTTGATATCAGGGTCATCCTGAAAAGCTGGAGTTATATACAGTACATTTTTAGAGAGTCTGTACATGCAATAAATATTTCTATGGAATTAATAATAAATGGGGGAGTTTGCTCAGGTAATGTAAGTACACTTCTGTTTTTACCCCCTTTGGAAGTAACGCACATGTACTCACATTGATTTTGAGACTCCATTTGTTGCCCCTCAGTCATACCAATGGAAATTTACTGAAACAAATCAAATGTTAGTGAATTTGTTATTCCAAGTCATTCCAAGACATTGGACATATTCCAAGATTACGACATGAATAATGACAGTACAGTTTTTATTTAGACCAGGAGGGATCTTCAATGTTTTCCAAGCCAAGGACACCTAAACTGATAAAGAGATGGTGCAGGGACCTCCTGCTATTGATACGCTCTATGCTCACATTTAGCCAACAGCAGTCCTATCTGTCTTTGTATATACAGCATGTATCAACATAACAGAGCCTCCATGAAGGGAACTTCCTGTGCTAATTGTGAAAAATATCCTTGTAATGTGTCCCAGTCCAGTGTATCATTCACAAACAATCAATAACGATGTCCGTGAAGGAAAGCCAGAACAACAAAATGTGGAAATATCATCTTGGCTTGCACATCTGTGAAAAGATAGATAGTTACCTGACTTTTAACTTGGACCTGACATTTTTTTACTCGTAAATAGTCTGTAATTCCATCATCATCCAAATTCACTGCAAATTACTCAAAAGTAAGTCATTAAATTAATTAATAAAAAATTAATAATAACATCAAATTAACAACTAAAGTATTAATAATAATGAATACAACAATAATTACATAAAATAATAATTGAAGTCATGATTGAATTATTTAATTAAGTAAATTAAATGTAATTAAAAGCAACTAGTTATAGTTGCTTTCCCAAAAAAGTAATTGAACTAGTAGCACAATTACTCCTTCACAACTATAATTAGTTATCATTTGCATAACAGTACATGAAGAAATGCTGCTTATCAGTAAAAGTAAATCATTTAAAAAAAAATCAAACTGCATCTGTGTTGTTTGCTGATAAGTGTGAATGATATGCTTCCGGAAGATAGTGAATCTGTTCCTAAGAAGTCCCTCATTTCCTGTCACTGTCTCCTGAAATAACAAAGATTCACTGTGGCGTTCACAACCACGAGTGTTCCCACACACTAATAGGGATGAGACGCTTTCACATCATTTGAAAAGTGAAAATGATCCTTTCACGGTTTCATCCCATGTTATGCTGATGTTTTCGACTGCTGTACGCCCCACGTTTTATTTTTAGTGCCACTCGTGTGTTTTGGGTCATCACACTCCTAAGGTGAGATGAGTCATTGCTAAGCCACAGTGACACACACACACACACACACACACACACACACACACACACACACACAACCTGACCAGATGGAATGTGGGACTCACTCATGAACAGTAACGGTTTTGTTTAGTGTGTGCTCCATTGGAGCATGCATAAGGTAACATTTTTCCAAACTCTTTCTCTCTCTCTCACACACACACACATTCCTCACACCCATGAAATCCATGCGCAAGTCTTTGCTGCAGACGCTCTGTCCACAGTAAATAAGAACCAGACACTGTATAGATGTGACGTCAGCTTTGCAAAGCATAATCACATCTTAAGACAAACTAACAGCATTTACAGTACATATTTGGACACACTAACGAGAATAAACGGGAGTTTTACCAGAATTCAGCAAAAGTGCAGGTCCACTGGGGATGAGTCACACATCCAGATGTGGTCCTGTGAAGGCTTCACGTCCTTGAGGGTTAGGATGCATTGTGGCCCGCTTGAAAGAAGACGGTGTTGTGTTAAGGGAGCGTTTGAATCCTAGGAGTGTCCACTGAGAAATCTAGCCCGACCAACTCAGGTTTCTTACGCTATTGCACACTGGACACAGACTGACTGACTCTGCTCCTCCTCCTCCTCCTCCTCCGCCTCCTCAGCAGCCTGCCTTCCTTTCCTGCCACTCCCTCTTCCCTGCAAAGAGCACTCAGTGCATTAGCCTGCTTTGGGGTTATGGATTATACGGTGCAATATTCTAAATAAGACTCTGTGGCAGGGGTGTCCAAAGTGCTGTCCCAGGGGCCATTTTCAGCCCGCATTTCATTTTTTACTGGCCCTCTGCATATTCTAAAAAATAAAATAATAAAATACAAAAAAATAGTAAATTCATTACGAGGGATGTCCAATAATAACGGCTGACCGACATTATCAGCTGATACTGGCATAAAATGAGATATTGAATCATATTGGTGTTGGGTTTTTTTGCCGTTTTTAGCCTGGCCCACTGCTTTTCTTTGTTTTAGTTTTTTTTTTTTTACATACAGTTTTCATTCAATGTGCTTTATTTATTTTCATTTATATTGTAGATTCTCAAAACTATAAATGAACACATGTGGAATTATGTACTTAACAAAAAATGTGAAATAACTCTAAATATGTCTTATATTTTAGACATATATTTTATGTCTTATATATATATATACAGTATATATATATATATATATATATATATATATATATATATATTTTTTTTTTTTGATGGCACTGCAAACCCTTGGTGTTCTCTCAGTGAGCTTTATGAGGTAGTCACCTGAAATGGTTTTCACTTCACAGGTGTGCCTTGTCAGGGTTACTTAGTGGAAGTGTTTGCCTTATTATTGGGGTTGGGACCATGGGATGGGGTTGTATTGTGTGTGTCCAAACCTTTGGCCTGTACTGTATATAAAATTATATACATTTTTAAAATATATTTCATTGTGCTGTTTGCTAGTGTAACGGATGCCAGCATGTGAGGGTGTGCAAGTGTACGTTGGTAAACCTCACTCTGCGCTGAACACGCGGTCGACAGTCCAGTCTTTTGACCGTGTGGTCAGCGCTCCCGCCTCCCATTGTGAAGGACATATGTTTGAGCCCCAGTGCAGGAAACAGAAGAAATAAAAGAGGAACTTTTATGTTAGGCATAAAAGAGGAACCAACGTGAAAACTAAGAAAAAAGAAAACTAACTTGTGGAACATGACAAAGCATAATGCAGTGTTTTGCCACTTTTTTGATAAGTTATGTTTAGGGGGCCGCACGGTGGTCTAGCCGCATGCTGGCCACACAGTCACAGTCTGGAGATCGGGAAGACCTGGGTTCAGTTCTGGGCATTTCTGTGTGGAGTTTGCATGTTCTCCCCATGTGCGCTCCCCATGTGGGAGGAAACTCCGGTTTCCTCCCACATTCTAAAAACATGCATGTTAGGTTAAATGGTGACTCTAAATTGTCCGTAGGTATGAATGTGAGCGTGAATGCTTGTTTGTCTATATGTGCCCTGCGATTGGCTGGCGACCAGTCCACGGTGTACCCCGCCTATCGCCTGAAGTCAGCTGGGATAGGCTCCAGCATGCCCCCGTGACCCTAATGAGGAGAAGCGGTATAGAAAATGGATAGATGGATGTTGCATATTGCAGTATCTGTCTTATTTGTGTAATGCATCCAATTGAAGAAGCATAATGTGTTCATTATAAAACAATAGTTATCAGTTGAAATCGGTATTGGTAATGAAATGCTTGACAATATCGATTTATTGGGAAAGGTCTTCTGTAATAGGCCAAGCCAGAAACTGTAGGATTATGAGAAGTATATATATATATATATATATATTTGCAATTTATGGTTAAATACACTGATGAATAATATTCCAAACTACGACAAAACTCACTATGCACACCGTAAGTGCAGGCTCCTCACTGCAGTCAAGATAATGTACTCATCCATTTGAAAGGCAAACCTTTACTATTGACTTTCCATGAAGTGCTCATAAAACAAGTTGGCAGGAACACATCTTGCACGGAGAGCAGATTCATCTCACAAATGGATGGCTTGGCCGAAGGCCTTCCAAAAATGCATCTCAGGGTAATGGAATCTATGGAGTGACTACTGTATTACTACAGTGGCTGGGGTGGCTAATATAGGAACTATTGATGAGAAAATCGCCTATAAATCCAAGATGTAATTAACATTCTAAATGAAAACAGTTTAATACTTGCATACATGCGTATGCTTCAATACGTGATGCCTCACATGTGTATCGATTCAGTGGTATTGAATGAGTATTGATACAAATAAATAAAAAAAATGCATGTGTCACTTCCTCATGGGGTAACTTACTACCACGGACGTATTCGGAATTCGGACGGGGGCACATGTCCCCTGTAGTTTTTACCGCCCAAACACACTGTTACACTATATTAAAGGAAACTAGTCAAGCACTAGGACCAAGCGGAAAACGGCTGCTGAGCTGAAGCCTCTTTCTCTTTAGACACCCCACGAGCTCAATTGGCTCAGCCGTTTGATATTTTTTTTTTCGCTAGCGTGTGATTGGCCGTCCCGATGTCACTCCGTAAGTGCCAGGATAGTACACCTGTGATTTTGTGAGTTAGCCAGATGCTGTGTTCATGCACCACTGTAAATTAACAGGTTGATTGTCTGGTCTGTCTGGGTGATGTCAACTAAACAGAATTTAATATTAATAAAAATGCACCATGTCCTAGTCATAAATTTCCCCCCTCCCAGCTCCAAAAAAGATTTTACACTGATCATGTTTTCAGGTCAAACTACACAGGTTAACATTAGAACACAAATTTATTCAAAATAAATGAATTCATCGCTTTGGCAGCCTTATGGTACCCCCCAGTCTAGAAACCTTTGTAATAGGACATATTTCTTTTATTTATTTGATGAAAGATGAACTCTGATGTGTAGAAAATTGAATTCATCTGACATTAAGAATCACATCTTTTACATATTACATATTGAAAACTGCAAAAATATGTAAAAAGTATAGACAACCAAAATTGTGAAACAGCTGGCAGTCATCGATGTGTCAACATTTACCCAAATGTAAATTGCAAATAATTCTATTTACATAATCATCAGGTATTTACAGTTTTCCGTGAGGTTGAAAGGCGTATGGAGAATTTCATTGTTCAATCATGTTTTTTTTAAAAGTCTTTATTAACCAAAACCGAGGGATGTAATGTGCCAAAAATGTGCACAAAACACCAGACAATGTTTCAAAATTGAATGTGTAACTCTACTGATGTTGGCTTTAAATATTGAGAATGTGGAATATTGCAGAGGCAGCACATGTGATCAAAATGACTATCCCAAAAAAGCAAATCCAGCAACTATTGTTAGGCCCTTCACTACACAGAGAGACAGTCTTAGCACCGCATTTGGCGAAATACAAACTAGTCGAGGAGGTGCTGAAATCACTGCGGAGCCAACGGGATGCCCCGGGAATCGGTGACCTGGCCTTCCTGCAGGTTCTTGACTAACTGTGCCAGCCAACGCTTGGTGGTGGTGTCGTCCTTCAGTACCTGGGCGAAGGTGCTGTCTTTCAGCTGGTCTGGCAGGCACTGCCGCAGGGCTTCTCTGGCTCTGAACACACAAATACCTGATTTAACCTTTTTAAAAGCATTTATATTCATTGTTTATTACATCCATCTTAAGCTTTCATGCCAACAACAATGCCAAACTTGTTAACGAAACAGCGATCACAAACCATCAAAAGATATTGATCTAAGTTGCGTGACATCAGTGTACGTGGATGTACCTGAGATTATCCGAGAGGCGAAGGTAGCATCGAACAACGTGCTTCAGCAGACGCGCTGATGGCTCTTTCGACAACTGCAGTACCATTTTCCCCTGACAGACAAGAGGTTGAAAATCAAACTGTGAGCTTCACTTACTGCTGACAACAAGCTTGAGACACTGGGTGAACTTCGGAACGGGCACTCACAAGGATCATGGCCACATGGGAGAAGCGCTCGTATGTCTGACAAATGTAGGCCAGCCCTGTATCATCCAATAGGATCTTCTGCAATATGAAAGTAGCAACCTGACATATAAAAAAAGAGAAAGATTAGTGATGAAATACCACCTGAAGTCCAAATACCTTATGTTAAATCAGGAAACTTGACAGGTAAGGTCTTTTCCCCAAAATATTATTCACACAGAGGTTCCACTATATAAAATAGGTTAGATGGGAGTCGTTGATACCCTTCATTATTTATCCTAGCTAACAATACAGACTACTAATGTGCCACTCTGAGAGGATTGTTAGAAAAACAGATCCATCAGTACCGTTTTGGAGAGTTCACTCCCCGATTCCATAATACGGAGACACAACGGGATGATTTCAGTAGTGAGAAGGAAGTTAATCACTTCCTGCTCATCCGTTTTCACCAGCGCACCTGTAGTAACAATAAAAAAAATGCACACTGTCAACAAATAGGAAACACACACACACACACACACACACACAAACTAAGTATTTGATCCCCTGCTGATTTTATAAGTTTACCCCCTTACAGAGATATGAACAGTCCAGATTTTTAATTATATTGCAAGAGAGAGAGACAAACTGTGGAAACAAAGAAAGAAAAACATGTATTATTTGATCCCTAAGCAAAACATGGCTTAGTACTTGGTGGGGGTAAACCCTTGTGGGCAAGCACAGAGGTCAGGCGCTTCTTGTACAGGCGGTCCTCTGATAACATGCTCCCATATATTAACTTTGGTCCATAAAACATGAGATTCACTGAACAACTAGTTACATCGCCTGCCGGCGGAAGAATACGTGATGCACCCAGCACAAGAATACAGTGTGTACTGGGCGGATGAATCCAGTGTGTGCCTGCTCAGCTGCACCGAGGAAGAACCACATCGCTTATCAGTCAACTTTTCAGACTTCATTGTGTCTCCCAAGCAGCGGTGCGCCAAAGAAAAGGAAAGCCATCGCCATGGAAGTGAAAATGAACATCATAAAAAGCTCAGAGAGAGGCGACACGCCCACCACTATTGGCCACTCTTTGTGTCAACCGACTGTCCTGACCATCATTAAGGATAAAGATTATTGGATGGCAATGAATGCTAGAGGGGTCATGGATTCCGTGCACTGTTGCAAGAATACATGGGAGGAGAAGAGTTGGTTATCCTGACAGACATTTTTTAACACACTCTCTCTCGGTTAGAATAAACCTACCAAAAAAATCTGGACTGTTCAAATCTAGAAAAAAAAATTATTTGCGATATAAACTTACCTATGACTCCAAGGCTTGTAAGTCGCAGGTACTCAAATGGACGTGTTTTGCTCACAGTGTGGAGAAAAGGATAAAGGAAAAGTGGAATGTGAGCTGCAAGAAAAGCCGACCTGGTGGGTGACAACCGTGAAATCCATTTGAAATGAGGTGAGCACATTCGCTATCAGATGTATGCTGTGGTGCGACTTGCATGATTTGGTAGTTTCGCCTGGTAACCAACAGTTTATTATGTGTAGAGTAAAACCACACATACATTAACCAATTTGAACACCTTTGTATTTTTAGTACAGAGTTAAAACATAACCTATTTCTATAGTCCAAATGGGTTAATGTTGTTTTTTTTCCCCCCAGAGTGGTCAAATAGCTATTTGAGGAGTAGCCACAATAACCACAATTCCCATTTACCTTGTTTCTGGATGTGATGCAACACACTGCAGAAGTGCCAAGGCGTTGCACACTCTGTTGGACTGGTGAGCTGTAAGCGTCGGTGGGTTTATAGAGGGATAGATGTTCACTATTTCCTAAAACAAGACAAGAAACGTCTATTAGGATACCAAAAAAAACGTGTAAACGTTCTTGCCAAGAGGGCAATAGAATTAACTGACACATGACCACCAATGTGAGTTATTTGTTTGTTGTGCAATGCATTCGGCATGAAAAACAACAACAAAAAACTATAACAAAGTAAATTCTGTTATTTAGACACTGGTGCTGCATAGTTCTGCAAAAAAATGTGAATCAGAATTTTGTTGTTTTGAATTGAGATGGTGAGTCTTTGGAATCACATGTTCACGACCATGTGCACGCCTTGCGGGCCAGGGCAGTGGCGTCAATTTGTGCAACACCTGTGCAACTCTTGAGTGAAATGGCAGCATTTGTTTGTGATGCAGTTTGTCATGCAAAATATTTTTCAAAAAGCTTTCGGGGGATTTTTTTGGTTATACACAACATAGACATACCTGCAAAAGGGCAGCAATGGTGCCACAGGAGTGCCAGAGCATGGGTGCCAGGTCAGGCACAGATTCACGTTTTTTGCTGAGCTCCAGCAAGGCATTCTCTCTGGTCTCAGGGCTGGACAACTCATTGATCCATTGGTAAATCTTCTCTCGGTCTACCTGAGCCAAGGCTGTGACGTTTGTTACAGCCTTCGAAAGTAACAGTAACAACACATTTACAACATGATGCTAACATACAGCAGTGCATGCCTGGACAACGTTACAACGAGCTGGGCAGAAACCAAAAAGAACATTTAACAGCATAATAATTGCAGTGCAAGTATTCGAAAAGTACTTACTGCTCCCGTAGCCAGCATTCTCAGAAGCCTTTCTGGCGTCACAAATTCAGCGAGTACCAATTGTGCGCGGCTAACTAAAGTTGACGAAGCTAACATGCGATCCGACAGTTAACGTTAGCCGCAGCTAGCTGTTAATGGCTTTACAAACAGGAGCGAATGTTGTAGCTACATTACAAACAGCAGGGCGCATCGAGTCTAGGAGATTTAAATACCACGTTTGCTCAAGATTGCATGGAAGCCAAAAACACTGACAAAAATCCTAAAACTAACGTTATCGGTGCAATACTCGGTTCGCGTTTCAGGGCAAGCCGTTGAACAACTAAAATATCGCGAGATGGCACGCAGAGCCCATGTTGGCGTCACATCCGGTGTAAATTTTTACGTTCCCGCCATCATCGCACTGCGCTGCTAGGCGTCGTGTGCGAGTCCTCTGTCAACAGGATCCATACAAGGTGCAGGTGAATGCCGGCAAAACAAACTTTGGGCCAACAGAGGACTTTCGAAAACGAGACTCTCATAGGAAGGTTTCAAGAAGAGCGCATACCAATAGCAGGTAAACAACTCAAACTATGCGTTTGAACTGTGGCACTGTTTTCACCCCCAACATTACAACCAGGCAAATTAGCCAGTTAGCTAGCCCCCGTTAGCCTCCTAGCCGACTTGCTAATGTCGGCCTCATCCGTCCATTGAGCGAATGTAGGTGAGACGACTACATTACCTGTAATCTAGACACGTGCTTTCTATAAAGAGTAAATTGTATTGGTTTAACATTGTTAGTGTTATGTGACTGCTCTTGATGTAGTTTTGCCATCTAAAGCAAGGCGTGAAGAGTGCTGATGACAGTACGGTTGCCTTCTCTCCCCTTTACTACGGCGGTCACAGACTGGTCACCAGGCTAGTTTGGTTACAGAAATAACACATATTGTACATTAATGGGCTGGGTTGTCCCGTTAGGCGGCAAACACCATTACTGTTACATTTGAAACTCTGCGATAAAAAAGGTACCTTGCATTCCATGCGAAAATATCCTTGTATATTTAATATCTACTCTTAGCTGGTGCGCTACCTTAAATGTATTTGATTGGTAGTTTGTTACAATTGTATTAGTATGAGTTTTAGTTTTGAACAGTGGCGGAGCTCCGAGTGGCCGTGACCCCCGTCACTCTCCGGCCACCCCACTGGCCATCAAGACCAGGGGTCGGCAACCTTCATCAAAAAGCACCAAAAGAAACATTTTGCCGCCTCCGTTCAGTAAAAAAAAAAAAAAAAAAAAGTCTGGAGCACATTACACAGCTTATAAACATGTCAAAGTTGTAAAGTTTTTTTTTTTAAGTTACATGTTACAGCAACAAAATTCAACAAATAAAAGTACAGCAAGCATGTGTAGGCCTACTCAGAAATCATGTAAATGCCTTTTTCAGTGGTTACCGTATTTGTTTAAAATGAAAACCAAATGTAGACAACTTTAACATAAAAAAAGCTCACAAGAGTTCACATTTTTGTATTTGAGTGTTGTTTGCTCAGTAGCGTTTATGCCTGTGCTGAATTGTCATGAATAACCATTCTATTGAGCCTGTCCTTGACTGGCTTTGCGGAGGAAGGCATTCTTTCATTTTTTGAATAATTTCTTGTTTATTTTTTAATTCGAAGAATAGATGCTCTGATATTTTTCTGAACTATTCTTTCACGTATTCTCCATCTGTGAACGGCTTCCCCCTCCTTTCGATCTCATGTGCAGCCCAGTGTTGCCAAATTGGCCATTTTCTCACTAAATCTGGTGACTTTCCAAACCCTCTTGGTGATTTATTTTCCCAAAAGCGACTGGCGACAAATGTATGGACTGGTATTTGGAGACGTAAAAGTGGAAAAAAAACGTATTGTTCTGCACCGCCTCACAGCAGTCGCAAGCGGGGTAACTCGTCAGGTACCGCAGCACACTATCCGCCTCTGCCGGAGTCACCACCGCGACGAATAGCGCGTCACGGGCTCCGGACACATAGCTACAGCGCGCTTCTCGTGATAAAACACATTGCTATGCTCTCGTTAATACTATAGTTTTATTTTACTGTGCAGTAACTTGCTTCAGACTCAACTCCAAACTTGGTCAACTTTTTTCTCTCCAGTGAGACTCAGCGCATACACTAGCCTACCCCCCCTTCCCTTGCTCATCCAATCAGCAGTCAGAACGCAGTCGAGATGCATTCGCGGACTTGTGGTGAGTCGGGTATTTCAAATTCTCTTCGAAAATGCATTTTCCTCTACTACGGTGTTAAAAAAAAAAAATCACAGAGCTCAGCAAAGGGAGCCGCAACAAGGAGGCTGAAAAGCCGCATGCAGATCTGGAGCTGTAGGTTGCCGACCCCTGATCTAGATTCAAGAGATTCAAGATTCAAGAGAGTTTTATTGTCATGTGCATGGTAAAACAGCAGTAATACCATGCAATGAAAATGTTATTCTGTTCATTCTCCCAAGAAAAGAAAGAAAACACAAGAAAGAATAAGAACAAAAGAAACATAAACATATATACCAATAAATTAAGCAGCAACAAAAAGAAGAGACATTCATACAAATAAATATACAAATAAATAAGTAATAAATAATAAATAAATAAAGTGCTATGAGTGTGTGTGTGTGTGTGTGTTGCGTGCGGCGTGTGTGAGTGCTTTGTTGAGAAGCCTGATGGCCTGTGGGTAAAAGCTGTTTGCCAGCCTTGTGGTCTTGGACTTCAAACTCCTGTAGCCAATTCAGGTATCAACTTAATGCCACCCCTATGTGAATAATGGTCTCACCTTGGCCACCCCAATGAAAAATTTCTGGCCACGCCACTGGTTTTGAATGAATTGGGGTTGTGTAATAATATAATGCTCGTTAAATCCTTTCGAGTTGTAATGGTGCCCGTGAAAACTTTTCAAAGATACTTGACCCTTTGATGTACTTTAACAAAATTGGCGCTGGATCAAGTTTGATGTAAATTTGCGTTGTTTAATGAGAGAAGTGGTGGGATATTTCTGGCTGTGACGTGCAGGTGCAGCTCCAATAAAATTGAATATATTTGAAAATGTAACTTATTTCAGTAGTTTAATTAGCAAAATGTTCTTTATTAGGGCTGCACAAGTCTGGAAAAGATGTGAATCCTGGTTTTCTTGTTTAGACTTGAGATTGCAGTTTTCTGGGATTTTTTTTTTTTTTATTCGCCGGTACACCGTTTTTTAGTATGATCATTTTTGTCAGACTCCTGGTCCTGTTCTGCTTTAAATACATTCCCATTGGTCTTTCTGGCGTTTTTCATGGGAGGTTCTGCAAAGACGGTTGACGGGGGACTGTCTGCCCTGGCCAGTTCGCTGGGGGACAGGAAAACTGCGAAGGACCTGTTGTTTGTCATGCGAATGACAGTGCAGTCTGAGCCCTTGAATAAAAGCTCATTAAGTGAATTAAAATATAATATTATATAAAAAATAATATAATATTATTTTATAATATACAATATATTTTAAAATAAATATAAATAATAAAATATAATACTATAATATAATTATAGGAGTATTGTATTATTTATATTGATTTTATTATTTTAAAATAAATTTTGTTTGTGGAGCCCTATTGAAATATTTAAAGAATGTATGTGTTCATTTTTTAATAATTTTCTAATAAAAAACAATTGTCAAAAAAATCACTATAATCAGAAACTGAACTGCAAAGTCTTTATAGTTGGTCTTGTAGTCTGAACTGCAATCATGAAATCAAATTTATTGAGCTGCACCAACAATTATCAGTTCAGCTCTCCTGTTATTGCTGCTTGAAAAGCCGATTTCATACGTTTCTTGTGTAGGATTTAAGTGATCCCAACCTCCAAGGTGCACTGGAAAGCGAGCCATGGCAACAGTAATGCCCAAACTCTCCAGTGGCGGCGCTGTTCGGATCCGCTTCAGCGGCTTCGATTTTGGCACCACAAGGTGGAGAGAAGGAACTTTTGAGATCCTGGAAAAGGACAATAAAGTGAACCTCTCCATAAGATTTAACTGTGGCGGAGCATCCAAAACCTTCCAGGTAATCTTTAATGTTTTTTCTTCTTTACAAAGTACAAAAAGTAAAAATATGCACATTTAAGCAAATGTTACACATTGTTTGCCTAAATTAAGCATTTTCAAACATAAAAATGTCTAAATGAACTATAAAAAAAATTAAGGCATTCAGTTGTGAACATATGTACATTGGACACTGGATATCAGTAATGTTACTGTAATGTTCGGTGAGACACACAAGCGCCTGACTTGATCACCGGAACAATAGGATTTTATTGCTGGTTTGAATTATCTCACAACAGGCAAAATAATCCCGAATTACAACATGGGCTACTGTTGTGGCTGTAACCCACGCCAAGATGAATCTCAACTCTGAACACATTTACAGCAACACGCATGAGTCTTATTTCTTTAATGGCTTTTTTCTCTTTCCATGTCTACTATATTGGGTAACGCGAATGTAAAGGTAAATATATGAATGTTATTTAATGTCTAAAGGGCTCTAATAATGTTAAAAATTGTATTTAGAAGGTCGTAAACAGGTTTTTACGCTCCAACTAGGAAAATGTTCCATTTATGAATAAAGAATCCTACTTTGCCGACATTAACTTTGCTGACATTCACGGTCGGGTCTGGAACCAAGTAACCGTCATAAAGGGATTACTTTATCCATAAAAACTACATGCACATAGCCAGTTAAGGAAAGTAGACAATGACATCATCGAGCTTTAAAATGTGACCATTTTAAATGGGTTTTCTTGCCTTCAGCTGAATCAGAACGTGAAGAGCGTATGCCCGAATATGACCCGAATCATCCTTACTCTGAAAGACAGCAGCGTCATCACCTTGGACAAAATGTCTCCATCTGTGGCCCAGAAGACGAAAGACTACCTGGAGAAGCTGAAGCAAGGAAAAACAAGTAAATCATCCATTTACCATTCACATAATTCAAAATCCATTGTAATGAATGGAAGATAGGGCTATGGTGACCAGAATAATGAAAGGCAAAATGCCATGTTTTTCTGTCTGATTCACAGTATATTGCTTTGGCTATAATTATTTAACAAGATTCTTCTTTTTACGTTTCAAGCCGTTTTAAAGTCATCCCACGGAAGTGCAAACTTCAGCGTGCTGAGCCGTCGCTCAATGAAAAATGAAACCAGTTCCTCTGGCGAGAGACAGGTGAGCTGAAACACTAAACATTTAGGTACTGTACTGTTAGATATTGGCATATATTTAAGCTAACTGTCCAGACTATGGACATCTTCCAGACTACACCAAGGCGGCAGAGTGCAGAGGGGCGGGAGGACTCCACACCACGTAAACCTTTGGGCAGCCCGAGCAGAGTGGCCTCCACACCCACTCGAACTGGGCTCTCTGAGAATAGGTATGATCGATATTTGTGTTATTTTTCTCGTCATATGATTTCTCTGCTTAAGTTGTACATCATTGTGTGCACCTGGGGTTTACAGCTTTGGGGGTGCAGCCAGTGAGGCAGAGGGTATCGGGGTAGCTGCTGTTGACAAGCATGCGCACAAGTCATAGAATGACTGTAATGTGATCGCTCCTCGCCAGCAACATATGTTAACATACTGTATTTCAGATGCAATACGGATATTGCAGGCTTGAATATCGGCCAATACTGATACAGAGTTTCCCCAAGGATTTTTTGAAGCTGTGGTGGTGGGCTGCATGGGAGAGCGGACTGCCGCCGCTGTGTCGTGCTGCTGCTGCCTCTGCAATTTAAAAAAACAAAAAATAACAAATAGCAATTTTTTTATGACTTATTTATCCGTCCATCCATCCGTTTTCCTCTGCTTATCCGGGTTGCGGGGGCAGCAGTCTCAGTAGGGAAGCCCAGACTTCCTGGTCCCCGGCCACCTCCTCCAGCTCCACCGGGGAGGACACCAAGGCGTTCCCAGGCCAGCTCTGAGACATAATCCCGCCAGCGTGTCCTAAGTCTGCGCCGGGGCCTTCTCCTGGCTGGGCATGCCATGGAGGAGTCCAGGAAGCATCTGAACTTGATGCCCGAGCCACCTCATCTAGCTCTTCTCGATGTGAAGGAGCAGCGGCTCTACTCTGAGCCCTTCCCGGATGACTGAGCTCCTCACCCTATCTCTTAGGGTTAGTCCAGCCACCCTACAGAGGAAACCCATTTCAGATGCTTGTATCCACGATCTCGTTCTTTCGGTCACGACCCGAAGCTCATGACCATAGGTGAGGGTGGGAACATTGATAGACCGGTAAATTGAGAGCTTGCCTTCCAGCTCAGCTCTCTCTTCACCACGACAATCCGATACAGCGACCGCATTATTGCAGACGCTGCGCCGATCCGCCTATCGACCTCACGTTCCAACCTTCCCTCTCTCGTGAACAAGACCCTGAGATACTTGAACTCCTCCACCTGGGGCAGGACCTCACTCCCAACCCGGCTTATTTATTAACTCTTTTTCAACAGCTAGCAGAACATGAACCGAGAACTGTTAATTTGATGGCAAAATTGCTGAGAGAACTACCAACATTTACTGTAAATTGCACTTTATTTACAAAGCACACCTCCACTCAGTGTGCTCATTTGTCATTAAATACAGGTGTCATGTTTGAATAGAACACTTACAAAAATACTAAGAGTTGAAGGAAATATTCTTTGCTCAACTACTCAACATCAGCTGGTGAGCTACTGCTAGCTTACAAGCGACCTGTTGGAGACCGACCGCTGTGATACTGTCTAAAGCTGTACACACAATGTGTTTCTGTTGCACAACTTTGACACACAACTAGTGTTTTGAAGACAAGCCATAAGTATTATAATGCTAACAAGAAAGCAAAATTGTCAAAAAGATCGCCAAGCCTTTTGTGAGGTCTGATTTTTATTTGTATTTTTTTTGAGGAGGCAATTTTGTGATGCGAATATATTACTCTTTTGAACGCATATTGTTTTGAGAAGACAAACTCTTTACTTAAATGGCCTCAGCAACTAAGCGGAGCTACGGTCTTCATCACCGAAATCCGACCAGAACTGGACTTTATGAGACCAAGTTGGGGGTAAGTCTTGGTTAATGGACTACACTGCCGATGGGGATGTTCTACAACTTCAAGTCAAAAAATCCGAACTATCCCTTTAACACACATGCTGCTGTTGTGATCACGTGGGCTATATCCGACTGCTGCTGGATTGACGTGCTGGGGCTGAGTCTGGAATCAACTGCTTGTCTCGGGAGTGTCAATATCCACGAATTTAGATTCAGGTCAATATCCGATATCAATAACGGATCGGGACACCCTTACCTTTTTATAAAACAAATCAACAGAAAGACTCCAAAATAGTCTACAGTTAAAACCCACGACAAGCATGCTCAAATAAAAACATGCTGAATATTTAAGGCAATCTCTGCCAAATAGAGAGACCAAGAAATTGTGATCATGGAGAGACATTAATGACATGTTATGCAAATATGATGAATTAAAAAAAAAGGCAATTTAGTTGAATAAATACGAAAAATACCCTTAAATGACTTATTTTGTGCACTGGTGCTCTATAAAAAAATAACTACACAATTTTACATTTAAAAAGGCCTAAAAATTAAGTTTGTCATGGCACCCACCTGAATACTGTATAATGGGAGGGTATGCACTGTTGTAACTTGTTTTACAAACTTGTTTTGGCACTGTGTGTCAGGAGTGAAAAGAGAAAGCGACTCCTCAACTCTGAAAGTGACTTGACTGAGGACTACCCCAAAGAAAATGACTCCTCAAGGTAAAAGTATTATCAGCTTGAACTGAACTACTATGCACTTTGAGAATGCTTCTCTTCATGTCTTGTTAATATTCATTATTACATTTTTTTTTCAAGAATGTGCAGCTGATACCATTTTGAAACCACTGTCAAAAATGTACATGTGTACCATGTTCTACTGGAACATAACACAACATGACGTACACTTTTTTTATAGCAACAACAAGGCCACTTCAGACCCATCCAGGAAGTTTTTACTAAACTGCAAAGACAAGTTGAAGCAGACAGAGGACAACCGGAGTTTAGGTAAAAAAACATACAAAATAAATAATAAGAATTAATATACACATATACACTATATCTTTTGGAATTATTATTTTGTTTTTTTACTACTCTCAGGTCCGCTGGGGTCAACTCCCCTCCAGCCAACTTCATTCTATGGCAGTCGATCTGTGACTAAAGATTATAGCCACAGCAACTCCTTTACTGAAAGGTGAGCTTTTTTAATTGTCAAACTACAGTTGTGATGCACAAATATATTGCTATTGTAAAGCAATAGTTGACGTATATTTTGGCATATTTAAAGACCATTTTCGCAACAGTCTGATGCAGGACTCTTTAAAGCCTTGACTGTAGTAACACGTGTATGACCTATTTGAAAACCTCAGGTCATCAAGTACATCACAGACTCCCACAGCCAAGCGTAGTCTTCTACTGCCCAATCACTCCACTCCTTTCAAGAAAGTACGCCCCGCTCTAGATTATGGTGGCTGGAACAAGCAGAGACCCTCAACTACGGCCCAGCAGCAGCCTCCCCTGCAAGGGTAATTGCTTGCTCATCTTTAAAAATTTGGCGATATTTTAATGCCATATGAGTTCTGGATTTACATTTGCTGAGCCAAATTATATACATTAACTGTATCGAAACCACACCAATATTTGAGAACCAGAAATAGAAGAAAATATTTTCTCCAGCCAATTATTTGTCAAGTAATTACTATCAGATATTTTCTGCCTCATCAGTTCCAAATAAACAGCTCTTCTTCACACTTTGCAGCTGAAAAACGATTACTGAAAGTGAGAATGTAATGCACACAGCAAGCTGGGAAATCCAATTTGTTGAAGCAGAAGCAAATATTATATATATATATTTTTTTTTCAGATTTTCAAATTTGGGCAACACTTGCTATATGAATGCCATTCTGCAGTCGCTCTTCAGCCTTCCTTCATTCTCCAATGACATGCTGAGGCAGAGCATCCCTTGGAAAAAAGTACCCGTCAATGCATTGCTCAGGTACTGCAGCAAATGAAAACATAGAACGTAACTGTACTATTTTAATGTGTTTGCCTTTGACTTTCAGGCGTTTTGCTCATCTTTTGGCGAAGAAAGATGTGGGCTGCCTAGAAACACAAAAGGACCTATTGAGGAAAGTGAAAAGTGCCATCTCCTCTACTGCTGAGCGCTTCTCTGGAAATACACAAAATGTAAGATTTGCCTGAGCAAAACCTTTGCTTGTGGGTGGTGGGGAAACTGTCTTTAAGTTATTGATAATAATAATAATAATAATAATAATAATAATAATAATAATAATAATGTGGCTTTATTTTAACCAAGACTGAATAAAAGCCCCCAGAATATTACGTACTGTTGCGTGAGCAGGCAGATTGCTGCACGCAGACACTCTCTCTCCTTGTCGCTCAACATGTTAGCACGAGATGAGCCGGTGTACGTGTGTGCGCGCTCATGATACCTCCGTTCGGGTTTTGGGGACTGGACTCTAAGCTGGAGCTTGCGGGCTGCGTGCCTGGAGAGCGGCAAGTCGTATGGGCTTGTTCAGTGGTCAAAATGCGTGCCTGTTAGTCATTCTCTGGGAGCGGAGGGCACTGATGTCATAATACATTTTTTTCTAATATTCTTGCGTTTGACCGGCAAAGTAGCTCGCGATCGATGGGTTGGTGACCCCTGGTATATGGTGATATTAGTACGGGCTAGGATTTTTCCCTGTTCATTTACATCTAAAATGTAAAATATGACAAATGAATTCTGTTTAACGAAGTTGCATGTAATTACGTTTACCAGGATGCACATGAGTTCCTCAGCCAGTGTCTGGTCCAGCTGAAAGATGATGTGGAGAAAATGAATAAAAGCTGGACAAGTGATGCTTCGTCCTTCTCATCTGGGATGTGTGAGGGTAGCCATGAGGCAACAGCACACTCAGCGGCAACCAAGGCAGACCCCAGTGAAGAAGTGGACACCTCTCGCATCTACACCTGCCCTGTGGCAGTTAACATGGCGTTTGAGGTGCAGCACACGATCACCTGCAAAGGGTAAGGCCTGCCACTTGACTGATCACCTGGTGGTGATGACTTGCACTGCATCCACAATTATTAGGCAATTTGCATTATTGATTAGTTTTATTATTTAACAATAACAGTGCTCTTAGTCAATCAGAATGTTAATAAACCTCAAACTTAAATATTTAAGGAAGTGAAAATTAGGTTTTGGCTTTTGTTGAGAATATCTGTGTGCACAATTATTAGGCAACTATTAGTGTGCATAATTATTAGGCAACTCAAAGAAAAACCAAAAATATTCACATCTCATTACTTTATTTACATTTTTTTTAAGTCAGAATGATAAACAGACAACACAAACTTTACAAATAAATATTTCTGACATTTCCCAAAATAAATCAGTGACCAATATAGCCACTTTTCTTTTCAATAACACGGAAAAGCATTCCATCCATGAAGTCTGTCAGTTTCTTGCTCATTTGACCATCAACTTTTTGTGCAGCAGCAACCAAAGCCTCCCAGACACTGTTCAGAGAAGTGTACCTTTTTTCTTCACTGTAAATCTTACGTTTAAGGGCCCACGAGTACTCAATAGTGTTTAGGTCGTGTGAGCAAAGAGGTCCTGTCAATATTTTTTTAAGACCTTTACTAACTAGTCACGCAGTGGAGTGCTTGAATGCATGAGATGGAGCATTGTCCTGCATGAAAATCATGGTCTCCTTGAAAGATGCACACTTTTTCCTGTACAACTGTGAAAAAAGTGGCAGTGGGTTTTGGATTTGAGTTTGAGTCCATCTTCAACCTGAACAAGCTCATCTTTTAATAATTCCAGCTGTTACCAGTCCCTCGACTCCACCTTGCTGGCGTCTGAGTTGGAGTGGAGCTCTCTGCCCACTGCTAATGCAGCTACGAGCCCATCCCTCTGGTCCATCGAGAGTCACTCTCATCTCATCAGTCCATAAAACTTTTGAAAAATATGTTTTCAGAAATTTCTTGGCCAAGTCATAGCCTTTCAACTTGTGTATCTTGTTCAGTGGTGGTCGGGTTTCAGCCTTTCCTACACTCCAGGTAGATTCCAGTTCTGGAATATGACAGCACTGGAGGATAATGGTTTCCTGGGAGCTTCATATTTAATTTTTCTCAAATATTTGGCAGTTAATTTGCATGTTTTTCTCTGGACACGTTTCTTGCAACCCTTTTGTGCACTTGCAACAAAACATTTAATGGTTCTGTGGTCACGTCCTAATATCTTGGCAATTTCAAGAGTGCCGCATCCCTATAATATAATATGTAATTAATTCATATTATATTAATAATATAATATGAAATATGTTTTACAGTTCTTGACTTTTCACTTTTTAAATCTCTGTTCTGGCCCATTTTGCCAGAGGAAAAGAAGCTATAATAATTGTGCACACCTAATAAAGGGTGATCTCCTAAGGCCACATTCTCTCTCAGTACACACATGCACATCACCTGGTATGCTTAAACCCAATAGGCATTCAAGTTTAATGTTGAAAATATGGTTGGAAAATATGCATAAAAATGACAACATGGTCAAAATACTGACTTGCCTAATTGTGCACACCGGGTAGTCTAATAATGGCTGGATTTTACAGTTGTGGTGAAGTGGTGACCAAGCGTGAGCAGTTTAATGACTTGTCCATCGACCTACCTTGGAGAAAGAAGACCCTCCCACTTCGCTCTATCCAGGATTCTCTGGATCTGTTTTTTAGGGTGAGTCATTTGTCAAGTTTCTGTTTAAGATTCTATCTTAATAATTTCTTAGTGACGCAATACCTCTATGTAAAACACAGCAAATGCTTGCACATTTACTAATAATTATGTTGGTTTTTTTTACAGTTAGAGGAAATTGAATACTTGTGTGAAAAATGCAATGGAAAAGCAGCCATGGTTACACATAAATTCAGCAAACTACCCAGGTAATCTACACAGACAGACTCTGAGTGATACATGCATACATTCATAAAAACAAGAACTTTTGTAGTGGAGCAGAAATGTAGGATAAATAGAATACTATAAATACAATAATTAAATGAAACAGTAATAAATAAAATAAAAAAAAACTCCTTACATTTACTCTGGCTTATTGGGAGGAGGAAGTAGAAGAAGCAGGAGAACAAATAAAACAATGAGACCACTGCACTGTTTATTAGTGTCGCTTTCATTGGAGTAGATGCTTTAATATGCCAAAGGTTATGATCTTTATCCTTGATGACGGTTGTGATAGTGAAATATTTAATACCAAAAGTGCTGCCAGCTCTCTCACATCTGTGATGTTCATTTTCACTTCTATGGTGCTGGCTTTTCTTTTCTGTGGTGTATTTTCATCGGAAGAGCCTGCCTTACGCTTGGGAACAGCATGAACATGAAGTGAAAAGGGTTAATTCATAAGAGATGTTATTCACTCTGTGTAGGTTCAAATAAGACATTTTTCATTCCCGGTGTGTCAGACGAGTACACACTGCATTTTTTGCAGTGTGTACTCGTCCGTCGTGCGTGCTGAAAGTAATTCTTCAGCAAGTCCAGTGGTTACAGATTTAAGATTTACAAAATTAAGTTTTTAATGAATTTATGGGAGCACATATGTGATCATGAAATGACAACACTCGGAATGCCATAACCTGAGTAGAAAGAATCCCAGCAGTTTTTGCTAATAGATTTTCTTGTCATGCAGAGTGCTCATCCTGCACCTGAAAAGGTACAGTTTTAATGCCCAGCTGTCTCTGAACAGCAAGCTGGGCCAACAGGTGGTGATACCCCGCTACCTGACGCTGCTGTCTCACTGCACTGAAACAACACGGCCCCCCATCAGTCTAGGTTGGAGTTCGCAAATGTAGGACATCTACACAGAAAATTTATCATATTTTGAGTTCAACTGATTAGATGAATCAATAAATATATAAATCTTTTTTTAAATCTGTTCTCACAGGTCCAGACCTCATAAAACATCACAGTCAGTCAACTCTTCCACAGCACCTCTCCGGTAAGACGTTCAAATTATGATACATTCAATTAAAGTATGTACATCCAACAATGATTTCGGGATGTGCATTGTAAATGTAATTAGAAACTTTTGAATGCTTGCAGAAGGGTTGGAGGAAAGTTGGTCAGTTCCAGCAACACATCTGTCCTAGGGGATTCAGACAGCGAGGAAGAGCTTACCAGAAAAGTGAGCATTAGCCGCAAACGACGACTCAGCAGCTGCCTGCCAGAAGATGATGAACGACCGGAAGAGGTGACTATTTCCTGGCAAACGTATATATTCTGGAGTTACTTTTGTGTTTCTTTCTTTACACTTTTTTTTTCCTGTTCTCAGCGGGGAGCATCAATGGATCCAGCACACTTCGGTGGTATAAATGACGATGAAATGCTAGCGGCTGTGCTGGAGATTAGTCGCCAGGAGGCAGGTCTCTCTCCTCCTCCTCTGGAGGATGAGCCAACAAGCAGCCCAGACACAGGGTTTGGGGACACAGATGCACATGACCTCGCCTATCACACAGAGCTGCTGGACACAGACACTAAACAGCCTACAGGTATGTGTGTAAAAGATACACGTTTTTATGTTGTAATTGTCCGATATTGTATTATTGGCTATTACAATGGCGATCATTTCCTATTGAGCTTAATATTAAATGTTGCTTTCACTGGTTTGTATTTGCCTTATTTAGATGTGTTGGATTCTCTGGACTTGACCATGGATGAAAACAAAGAGAACCAAACTCCAGAGAGCATGCAGCAACAGGGGGAGCTTGATTGGGTTCAGCAGTACAATTTGGACCAGGAGAGGGAGGAGCAGGAGTTGCAGCAAGCGCTGGCCCAGAGCCTCAAGGAGCATGTATGTGAGAGCAAAAGAATTTAAGAACGTGACAATGATGATGTTTCTTCATCATAGTTTGCAGCATTATAATTCAGTGTAATCACTCATAGTCAAATGTAAATGCTCAAAGGGGGCATGTATTGGAAAATTGACTTTCATTTCTGGTGTTCCCTCGCTACATTGCAGTTCACCTTTCGCGAGTTCGCTGTTTCGCGGATATTTTTAAGTGCAATTTTGCTTCTTTCTTTTTTTTAAGTGTATAAATGTGCATTGTATTCTGCATCCTTGTGGTGTATTACAGCGATCTATCGGTGCTCTGTTGTATCTTGACTGTTATTGTATTTACTACTGCTACCAACAGAGGTGTATACTCATGTTGAAGATGTGTGCAGCTCCACCTAGTCTCAGTGTATGTGTTTATGTGCCTGCACGACCACATTAGGAACCCACAGTAGACAATAGCCGGCTAAATATAGAGCCACAACAGTCCTTATAGGCTAAGGGAGGAAAAAGTGCATACATCTTTAAATCTGCTTACATTAGAAAAAAATGATCTTTTTTTTCTTGTCTGTGGTTATCTATAAATCCTATATAAAGTTAGGGAGTTAAATATTGGATCATGTTCTGATGAATATACTTGTTAAACAAGTAGACACCAATCAAAAGGTATGCCATGAGTAATTTCTTGCCCTGTTCGCAAAAATCCTTGTTCATGCTGCATTGCATACAGGAAGCCCAGGAGATGAGGGAGGATGATGATCTGAAGAGGGCAACTGAGCTCAGCTTGCAAGGTGAGACAATTGTCATTCATAACATTGGGTGTGTACACTGTTAGTGGATTACATCTTAGACTTTTTCCTTGTAAGGATTTTTGTCTTCTGTTTCTTCCTCAACTAACTAAGTAGCGAATGTACTATTTACAACTTAAAACTCCAGTCCATCTTGTGAATATGGCACAGGTATTAGACGTAATTTTCTTGTTGCCCAACAGAGTTTAATAATTCATTGCTTGAGCTGTTGTGCTCAGATGATGATTCTGGCAATGAAGATGTGCTCGACATGGAGTACACTGAGGCAGAAGCTGAGCACCTGAAGAGAAATGCAGAGGTAGGTTACTTCCTGCTGTCTGTTTTATCTCTGTCTGTTTTCAATTGTAAATTCAGTAGTTCCATTGCTGCAGGCAAACACGTCATTATACATTGCCACAGAGCTGTTAATTTCCTCAACTTTTATGAGTAAGCTATTTATTATGGAGGAGGGCTTTAATTGTATTAACAATATATATTATCATATGTATGTATTGTTTTTATTGTATAATTTGTTCCAGCCTCTGTTGCTTGTTTTTGAGATGTGGTGATGATACTAGTGGGTTTTGTTTTTTTTTTGTTTGTTTGTTTTTAAAGTAGTTCACAACGTGTGACGTTTGCAACATCATTATTTTTGAAGCATCCTGTTACCTCCTATTTACAGTGTGGAGATTTGGCCAATTCTTTTAGACTCATCAGTGTTGTCAGTCACATTGGGAGCAGCTCCTCCTCTGGTAAGCACTTAACTGAGTTTGTGTGTCTTACGAGTGAAGCACAGCCACACTCATTTGTGATTGAGGCTGTTTTTATAAACATCCATTGTTGGAAATTGTTTTCCTTCCTTGCTGACATTTTGTTTATCTGCACTTCCCAACACAAGGTGGCACTAATATGCCACTTAGATGGATACCAAACTCTTCAAGATTTTACACACAAGCCATTGCGCAGGAAAAAAGTGGCCAGTAAGCCCAATTAAAGATGAATTTAGCCCAGTGGTGCCCAACCTTTTTTGACACGGACCGGTTTGTGTTCCCACAAATCTCCCGCCGACCAGGGGGAGATTATAGCGATCTAATTCATTATGTATTGTGTAAAACTAAGACATGAACAACATCAAATTAAAAGCACAAAATGAATGCAGACCCACCATCCACCAGTACAAGCCTGGAGTTTGTTTTTCAGAGAGATTATGACATCGCTGTTTGTTGTGTGTGGTAAAAGGCAGTGTGCTAGCATGAATTAACTTGAGACAAATATGCACATTAGCACTCAACAAGGTCATCAACACCTACCTTTATGCATTCCCACATAGTATCAGCATTTGAGACCAAATATGAGGTGAAAGAAAAACAGTAAAAATACAGTAGTAGTCTTTCTGTGCGGCATGAGAGAAAGTTAGCACACGCACGATGGTGCGTTCAGGGACCATTGAACAAAGTGGGACGGGTTGCTGCTTGCAACAAACAACATATAAATGCCAAAACTATGGGATTTGTAACTGTATATTATTTTAAAAATAAAATAATGACCCTTATTTCAGAAATTGATATGCACTTACATAAAATTGGATGTAGTTATTTATAAGTGTATTGTATTGTATTGTATTTATTTATTTTAATCATTGTACCTGAAAGCTTCCCGGTTCGGCCCCACCCGTGGACCGGTACTGGGCTGTGGTACAGTGAGGGACCCCTGATTTAGCCCATATTTAAGCAGTTAAGCTGTTTTTTCATTGATGGTGATTTATTTATTTATTTTCAATTTTCAAACTATTTCAACAGTCTCCTTGTAAATGTTCTCCTAATAATTGACTTTATTGCCATATTACTTTTATACTTCATTCTTGTAATTATTCTTGTAACAACTTTTTCCACAACCTGATTTAAAAAAAAAACAACAACCTGCAACTGTATTTGTTTTATTTGTTCTTAATGTATTACAACTCCTAAAAATCTTTTACATTTTATGCTACTAAAATGTTATTTTTCCCACATATTTCGATGTTATTCTTGAAAAAGTATGACTATCTTGTTAGATGACTTTTTTTCTCTTAATATTTTTGACATAACTTGTAAAATTACTTCTGATTTTTCTATTTTTGCAGATTTTTAATTTTTTGGGGGGTTTTCTTAAATTATATTTTTAGAATGTGCTGTGGGTCAATACAAAAACAGCTGCGAACCGCACTTTGGCACCCCTGCTTTACAGCCTTGAAGGCAGCATGTCACAGTGTCTTATTTGTCTTCCTAGGACATTACATCAGTGACGTGTACGATATGAAGAAGCAGTCATGGCTGACGTACAATGACCTGGACGTGTCACGCACACAGGAAGCAGTCGTGCAAAGAGAACGTGACCGCAGTGGATATATTTTCTTCTACATGCACAAGTAAGTTGGCAACTTGTTTAGTGTAATTTTTTAAAGAATTTTTTTGTTGTTGTTGCGTGCACACCATTTTGATTACGTGTTGTTTTTGCAAAGCATAACCTGCGTTGATCTTCTTATATGGTGTGTCCTCAGGGATGTGTTTGACCAACTGTCAGAAATGGAGAAGGCTGGGGCCAGTAGTACCTTAGATGTGGGGAGGAATGTCCTGCAGCCGCTCTGAGGTCTTTGAACAACGTTAACACCTGAACACTTGACTGGTGTTCAGTCTCAAGAACTTTAAGTACTACTGATTGCTGTCCCGTTTTCTCATTTTTGGCACTTTTCTCAACGCGTCAAGAGTTTTGATTTGTTACGGAAACACCTGTTGCTACCCAAGGTGCAAAAGTGTCATGACCACGAGTGGCCAGAAATGCAGTTAAACTGTTCAATTGAACAATGATTCGTTCATGTTTTGGTGGGGCTTCAGTTTTTTTGCTACAGTTTTATCAAGCAACTGTTTTGTAAAGGTTACAGTTCTTTGTTTCTTGATACACTTTGAACTTTAATGCTGTTGCTACAGACTTAAATGCAGCTGTAAAATAACAGATGCTACTATTGGAGCTTCATGAATTATGTTTTTCAAACTCTTTATTTCCTTTATAAAGTAAATACAAATATTATATGTTGGATTATAAGCTATTATAGAGTTAGAGGGTTGTTGTATTTAGCGGGTACTTTTGGTGCAATATCTATGTCTTGGCACAAATTCGACTTGCTGTGTGGATTTCTTTTTCCCAGCTGCTTTTTGTGCTTCATGTATTAACAAGTCCCAACAAAGACCTCCTGTCTTGAGTTTTGATCTTGTGCCTCCTCAATCTTTTAGATATGTATGTGACAAGCTTTACTTTCTTTTTCAATATTTGTCAAATTTGTAACAATTTTATAGTCGGGTTTTTCTATTTATTGCAGTTTAGGATTTATTCCTCTGTTGACCAATCAAGTGGTCAATGGGGGTAAATCATACTCGATCACCAGGGAAGCAAGATACAGTATGTTGTCATGCTCAATTAAAGTCTCTTCATCTTCACATCAATCCCTTCAAGTTAGTTTGTCCATAGAATACTTTTGTCTTTTATTCCATGACAACACTGTTGTGTCAAACTGCTGTTACTTCATTGCTTAACACAAAGACAAGCATTTAGTGAGTTATTGCCACCTTGGATTTCTTCTTGACTTTCTTCCACAACACCCTCCGTGAAATGCAGTGTAAAAAAGGTGCAGTGAGCAGCTCTTTACAGCCCCCCCACACCCAAATGACACATTCTTACAGCTGACTTTAATAAAATATTACAACAAAAGTACAAGTCTGTTTTAAATGTTTAATACTCGTGTTCAGAAAGATATCCAGACAAGGAGTAGCTTTACAGAGTATTTTAAACAAATACAGACAGAAAATTTGATTTTGGAGTCTTTGCGTGTGAATGAAATCAACAGAATGGCTGGATAAGCTTATTCCAGTCGGTGTCACCTATCCTGGTGGCATCTCTTCATCAGTGGCACCAAATGTTGCCCTGTGAGTCTGTTGTACTCACTAAGAATGTAGCTTTCCTTCTGCAGCATCTACAGGCACAGCAACAAATTACTCAGCAGGTTATCAACTGTCATATTTAGGTGTTATCTCAATGTTTTACAATCAGAAGACGCAAAAAGAGGGCATTGAATCAATTTTTAGCCATTCTGTGGTTGAAATGGGATACTGTAATCCCTAATAAAATTCTCATCCAGGTACGAATTATGTCTTCTTAACTATACTAATTAGTGTTTAAACGTTACAGAACGCCTACCAGTGAATGGCGAAAATACGCGTGTCATCGATACACCCATGCAAATGTCTATTTGGAACACTTGCTCCTACCCCTCCAAACCCTCCATCCGATTTCAGATCAACATTTGGGATAAAAGTGACTGTTGTAATTATTAGATTATGTTCATCTCCAGAACACTCTCAATTGCCATTGTTCCATAGCAATGGAAGCTAACAAGCTAAATCCTCTCATGCTTACTAAACACATTTTCAAGTATAAAATACTGTATATAGCTACTCACAACTAATGAATTACTAAGATTATCGATGCACACAACTGTGGTGCCTTCAAAGACTGCTGGACAAAGTACGACATTTCAATGCTTGACAAAAAATCTAAAAATTATGGGCTTTTTTTTTAACAGTGTTACACGTATGCTGTGATTTTTTTTTTTTTTTAACCAAAAATCCGCTAATTTGCAGTGTTAATGTGCAGGGATACCCTGGAATACAGTAGGGAGAGTAATAACAGAGTTATTTAGTATTCTGTTATAAATGGCATACTAACACTCATTGGACACATTACCTGATATGTTCACCTGCACTTTAAACGGCGATTCAGGTTCAAAGGTAAAGTACAACCACAATAAAAATGTTAAGTGATGATGACTGATTCGCTTTGGAGGATAACAGCGCGCGCGCGCACACACCAGCATTCTCTGAACAGGCTTCTTCATTAAGCATGATGTCTCCACACATACCTCACTCCATTCCTCCTCCGTCTCGTGCCTGTAACCAAGCAGGTGGCAGATACCATGGGCAACCATTACCTAAAGCAATAACCAATGGGATTGTTTACCCCAATCAAGATGTGTTGGTAAAATGCACTGGACATCTATGCTACTCACAGTGAGTGTTCCATGCAGATCTAATGATTCCTCCTGACACTGTCTCATAACAAACTCCACACCCAGGAAAATATCCCCAAGGTTGAGCTCATCTCTGTGAAGGGGGCACGGCATCTTGCCAGGTCGCAGTCCCTATAAATCCATTCAATATTTGGGGAGATAACTATGAAAAATGTGTACATATGCCAAGTTTATTGTAACCAAGCCCATAACTACATGGGAGGATCTGGTTAATGATGTCAAAGCCACAATTAAAAAAAACATATGGAGAAAATTATTTCTATTTTGGGCTACTAAAGATACCTCGTGGAATGGAAAAGAGAGGACGTCTGTAGGTGTGTTTTTCTTCCTGTAGATGTGATTTATCTGTTGAATCCTGCGGTCGTCCACACAAATGATGCCCAGGTCGAAGTTCTGGATGCCAAGAATGTGCCTCAGCGTGTTCACGTCCTTTCGCAACCTGGCACGGCGAAGAGGCACCACCTTCTGGAGATTCCGCACCACTACACCCATTTTAAAGCGCCACTCAAAAAGACGAATAAGAAAAAAATTGGAGACACATTTGTGGTAAAAATGAACACACCCCGGTTGACTGCCACTAGTCTGTCTCGCAACAACTGTCCTTCCTGAAATCAAGGTGACACGCCGGGAGTATGACGTACAAAGTAAGGAAGCCAGATGATTTATGAAACGTGTGGATGTACACCCAAACACGCGAACACTAACATAGCTTTTTCAAAAGTATGGTTAAGCATTTTTAGACTGCTTCGATCAATGAAACTGACTGCAATGGCGGAATACAAACTGACGGCTCGTGTGGCATTCAATAACACTGTGAATTGGGTGAATTATTTTTTTAACTACTTGCTGTCACAACGGCTAGCATATAAATATATTCACGAATATGAAAATATTACAAGATATTATTGGCTTATTAGAGTCGTCAGCAGTGTCTGGTTGGACCGATTTGAGGTCTAACAGCGTAACCTGCAAATTACATTTTTCAGATTTCCCAGTAGCAACAAACGCTGCATAACATTGCCGACCGGAACCGGAAATTCGTATGAGTGACGATGGCGGCTATGGTATCTAAATTACTTTACTCTCGGCGATTTAGATATACGGCGTTTTAAAACGAGGTCGGTTTCAGTCCTTTAAGTAGGTGTATTTTTATAATAATGACGCGGATAGTCGTGACATTAATTCATTTGGATGTACAGTATGGAGCCAGGCCCCTCCCATTATATTCGGGCAATGAAAATAAATCATTACATTGTAGAAAAAGCTATACCGTATTGACACTGAAACAAATATTCAATTCAAAAACAAAATGAATGTAGGTATGTTTTGTCCTATTATGTGTGTTTCGATTCTAATATATTAATTTCATTCACTCATAAAAAAAAAAAGTTTGTAATTTTTTCATTACTGCTCGTAAATGCAGCAACAGAATGTGAGCGCGTGTAGAAATTATAATAATAGCTCTCTGATTGGAGGACTTCCCAAAAGATCCGCCCATATTATTGTCCACACGGCCTGTGATTGGTTAGCACCGCCTCTGGTCATGTCTCTCCATGTCGAGTGTCTTTCGAAAGATATCGCCATGTTTCCTGGGAAATGGTGTGTAAACTTATTTAAACAGTCCAGTCACGCCTCTTTAAAGCACTACACTTCCCAGGGCAAGCATGGAGGAGGCGGAACATTTGGAGAATCTGAACTTATTCACACCGACAACAGAGAACTTTACGCTTTTTGCTCGAGATGACTGAGGGGGTGTAAGTTGCCATGTTTTTCTAAATAAGACTAATTAAGCCAAATGATTGAATGAAAACTAACGTTAACACAACTGAACTGCGTTAGTTAATTGTTATGAAAGATGTTACTGATCCAAAGTTACTTTATGTTTTTTAATTGGCTGTTTCTGACATGCATAGTATTTACACCGATATAATGAATAAAATACAGGATATATAATGTTTAATATATTTTGTATAAATATATTTGTATATCATGTTCGGGATCAATATTGCTCCCATTTATTTTTTTAGTAGTTATAGTACAGTAAGATTGTATACACTGTAATGTAACCTAATCTGCTCAATATTAATTTTATTTTTTGAATAATTTTAGCTTTTATTTGGCTAACTGCAACTACAGCATACTTTAAGAAAGTCTGCCAATTATTTCTATGCCAATTATTTTGTCGCTCCAGCCTACTGGAATAAATATGATGGATTTGTTCTGACTGAAATTTTGAATTTACTGTATATCTGCCCAGTCCTTGGCTGCCCTCTAGTGGTGTTCATGTAGTTTACAACATTGGTGCCCTTGCATTTCAGTTACAGAATATTACAACATGTCATTATGATAAAGTTCTACAACATTTCAAAGTACAAACACAATAATTCACAAATCATAAAGGCAGAATTAGATTTTTTTTGTGTCAAATATATTTTCTGCTCATCATCATGCAGTATTCATGTGTGCAATAGAGGTCCATTGCATGACTATATGATTATGATCGTATGATTCTTGCCAGGCACCTGCGTAGGCGAGGGGGGCCGCACAAGACGGAACCGGCCACAGAAATGAGGCGTTGGCGGCTGACTAATACTGACGGCAGACAAACCTGGCGTTATGTGGATGATGGGGAGACTCCAGAAAGAGAACAGACCATGCTAGAGGCCCATTCTTTAGGCTTGGACACGGTGGGGGGGTTTCTTACACTTCATAAAAATTAAGAAATTCCCTTGGCAGAGTTGTGGGAAACTTGGATTTGTCAGTTACTTTGTGAATGTTGTGATACAGACTTCGGTTTGAGACGTCGATGTGGTTTGACGGTTCAGTCCTGATATTTATTCCCACAGACGAAGTTTGTGTGTGACTCCCCACACGCCAACACAGCTTTAAATGCAGCCATGAAGGGGATGCTCTTCTATAGTCACCTCCAGGCTGAGGACGGCCATTGGGCAGGGGACTACGGTGGACCTCTCTTCCTGCTCCCAGGTATGACATGTTCTTAGACGGGGGACTAGTTGTTGGTGTCCCTTTACTTTAGTCCCGATAGAGTATTTTTGTCATGGAAGTAATAGCATGTAATGTGGTTACATTTGTGCTTCCCAGGTCTACTGATCACTTGTCATATAGCTAGGATCCCTCTGCATGAGGCCTGGAAGAAAGAGATGGTTCGATACATGCGCTCTGTTCAGCTTCCAGATGGAGGCTGGGGCCTGTAAGACAACAAGACTACTATTATTTATTATTCGATTTTTTTCCCTGCATATATACACATTTTTAAAAATATATTTCAAGTCTGTGAACTCAAATTTTGTGCATTATTCGTTGGCAGACATATTGAAGATAAGTCGACAGTATTTGGCACAGCTCTGACTTACACCTCACTAAGAATTCTGGGTGTCAGTCCAGATGATCCAGATATGGTTCGAGCGAGGAGCAACCTCCACAGCAAAGGTTCAGAACATTACATTTAACTCCAGTCATCCCTTGCCACTTGGCGGTTAAAATTTTGCAGCTTCACCCTTATCACGGTTTTTCAGAAATATATGAATGAATAAATCATGGCGTTTTGTGGTTGAGTACGGCCTATTATTAGTCAAAGCATATGCATATTTAAGCAAATGTTACGTATTTAAGCATTTTCAAGCATAAAAATGGCTAAATGAACGAAAATACAAATATAAGGCATTCAGAATATGTATTCATAGACGCTGCTGTAGTATTCTATACTAGTCACTAGATGTCAGTAATGTTCGGTGAGCCACACAAGCGCCATACTGGATCGCCACAACTGCAGGCTTTTATTGCAGGTTTGAGTTATGTGGCACAGGCACATTAATCCCTAATAAAAACACGGGCTACTGTTGCGGCCGTAATCCTCGGCAAGATGCAAAACAACTCTGAACCCCCTGACATCACTTCCTGTCTGCCACCCACTCTCCCTAGAGAACACATTAATAGCAACATTCACAAGCATGACTCTTATTTATGTCTTAAAGAGATAATGCGTTTTTTTTTTTTTTACGTTAATTTGTATGACATCCCCATCAGCAGTGTAGCACTCTGGTCGGATTTCCGTGACGAGGAACGTAGTTCCGAGTAGTTGCTGGGGCCATTTAAGTAAGAGTTTGGCTCCCCAAAACAATAAGTGTTCACAAGAGTAATGTCGCCTGTCCATTCTTGTATGTGATGAAGATGCTCGCATCTTCCTCCACGACGGAGTGCCGCAGCCATTTTGTTTACTGCTGAAAAAAATCAGAATTATCCGTTGAAGTATCATATTTTGTCTTATTATGTCTACTATATTGGGTAATATGGTGACTATAGGGGTGTTAGTCCATGTCTAGAGGGCTCTAACAATGTTAAACATTTGTTAATGATTTGATAAAGAAAATGTTCAAACTTTTCTATGCTCTAAGTATGAAAATATTTGATTTATAAATAAGGAACCTTACTTCACTTATCACAGTCGGGTCTGGAACCAATTAACCGCAATAAGCAAGGGATTATTGTACTCTTATATTGAGGCAGTAGTTAAGTATATAAACTGTTTGTTTGCAGTATAAAAAAAACTCTGGCTGTTTATCACCTTGCACAGGTGGCGCAGTGGGGATCCCTTCATGGGGGAAATTCTGGCTGGCCATTCTTAATGCTTACAGTTGGGACGGAATGAACACACTGCTACCAGAGATGTGGTAAGTGCCTTACTGGTGCATACATTCATCATTCATGCCAACACTACTCCATAACACATCAACGTCATCGGAACCAGGAAGCATGACTCTGCTTACTGAAAAATCAAAGGATGCAGAGACCACTTTTATATTTTTTAAAGAGCCAAACCTTTTATATATGACACATTCTCTGAACCTTTACGAGGATCTTACATTCTATGTATATTTTTAAGCTGCTAGTTGTATTATTGGGCGGCACGGTCAGGAGATCGGGAAGATGGGTTCGAATCTCCGTTGGGTATCTCTGCGTGGAGTTTGCATGTTCTTGATGATTTCATCCTGGATATTGGGGAAGAAAGGACACAGAAACCTGACAGGAACATCATGGCTTTATTGAATGGTTCTGATGAACTGTAATTGCGTTGTGTAAAATGATTTGCAGTGGAAGTCGTTATTGATGTGCTGTTTGCAAATTACACACACCATTTCTGCTCCACATATAATATTGACCAAGCACAGGAACTTTGGAAATCTAAAAACAATTGCTACCTTCCGTGTCCGCCACCATCACATGCGTTAATTAACATGGGAGGCTCCTTGAACGCTTTCTGTTTTGCTTCTAACACACACCAGATGCAAAACAAGAAGCTTGGCCATTGTTATGGGGCCAAATTAAAGTACTATTAACTTAATTAGTATGTACTTTTTAGTATGTACTAGTTTTTTTCCCACTATTTTTTGTTAACTGAACATAATCATTTTACATGTTTTTTTATGACGTGGTTATTGAACACTGCAAAACATAAGCAAGTTTTGAGTGCAGCTTCACTTCAAATTTGTACCCCCTTGCCAGGTTTTTAGTCAGTCGGTTCGGAGTACATGTCATATCTTTAAAGACAGCTTTGTGTTGTTATTAGTCACATTTCCCATATTTTTCTCCTTATTTTGTGCCATTCTGCTCTATTTTTCCCCATTTATGTTGTTTGATTGTATTTATACAGCGTGCCTTCAAGCCAATAAAAAACAAGCCGTGGGCCGCAAATGGCCCCCAGGCTGCAGTTACGAGACCCTTGGCTTTTTTTGTGGACAACATATACACTCACCGGCCATAACATTCCGATATAAGATTTGTACGAAAATTTGTGTCTGTATAAAAGTAGTAATGGCCGTTAGCAGTTATGAGTTATTGAGGGAATGTTAATATGTTTTTATCTGTTCTTACAAGTTTGCATTATATAATTATGAATTATATTATTAATGGAATTTAAAAATAACTTTGGAGGTTGTAGTATTTGTAATGTTATATACAATTTAATATTGTATGATAAAATATTAGCAAAAATGTGAGGGGTGTACTCATTTTTGTGACATTCTGTATTTTTTTTCATAGAATATGTTTTTAAATAGAATGCACACGGAATTATAGTCAGTAATGAATGATACCAAACAACATTAATTCACCAAATATCAGATCGGTGATATTTAAGAAACTGTAGCTGCATCCATATAACCGTGGATGCAGAGTTATCAAGTTCTGGATCGCTTGACCGGTCCCGTTTTGGCATTTTCATAGGTTGCTCCCCACTTGGATGCCAGCCCACCCCTCTACGCTGTGGTGTCACTGTCGCCAGGTTTACCTCCCCATGAGCTACTGCTATGCTGTCCGACTCGCAGCTGAGGAGGATGCCCTGGTTCTCAGCCTCAGACAGGTGCCATGATTATGTATTCCACCAGGGGGCGTCATTACGCCAGGACTTGAAGACTGACTTCTCTTTTGTTTATGTGGTGACATCAGGATACAACCACTTTTGAACATAATTTAAGTGCAAAAATGTTCAATACTCACACCATACATACTGAAAATTCACATTTTATTTTGATTGTTCCAAACATTGTTATTATTGTACTATTTTTACGATTGATCTTTTTTCATTAGGAGCTTTATGTCCAGGACTATGCTAGCATTGACTGGCCAGCTCAGAGGAACAATGTGGCACCATGTGACATATACACGCCTCATAGTACACTGCTGACTGTCACTTACAGTAAGTATGAAGAGTACTTATTCCTCTCTTGACTATTAAACATAGTCACATTTACCTGAAACTTGCTAGTGATATTATTATTACTTAATGCAATTTTTCACCGCAAAATCCACAGTCACAGCTGGCCTGTGACTGCGTCTCACTGCTGTTTCACTTTCCCTGCAGTGGTACTAAATGTGTACGAGGCTCACCACAGCACCACACTGAGACGGATGGCTGTCAGAGAACTTTACGAGCACATTCAAGCCGATGACCGCTTCACAAAATGCATAAGCATTGGGCCGGTAAATCTTACGAAACGCACACACAAACACGGAAGACAAAATACAGTAGACACACCAACCTTAATCAGTACAGCACTTCTTCATTTTGTTGTACAGTGTTCCCTTGTTTATCACGGGGGGCTAGCTTCCCAAAATAGCCCACAATAAATGATATTGCTGTAATAAACAAAAAAAATCAGCGAAAGGTGAACCGTGATAGAGCGAGAGAACACTGTACAGTAATCCCTTGTTTTTCATGGTTAATTGGTTTCAGACCACACCATCATAAAAATGCAATGTTTTTGTAGTTAGAGCATAGAAAACCTGTTTACGACCATCTAAATATGATTTTTAACTTTATCAGAGCCCTCTAGACATGAAGTAACACCCCTATAGTCACCCTTATGTCACGATCCATGAGTTAGCCTGCATGGCAGTTTACTGTAGTTTGTTTCATTGGCTCAAAAAGGCTGCGGGCCACTTACCAAAACAACATATAATTAATCCTCAAAAGGGAAAGAAAAATTGCTTCAGTAAACAATGTATCGTGTCCAGATTTCCAAGACGATCAACATGCTGGTTTGCTGGTACGTGGAAGGTCCCTCTTCTCCAGCCTTCCAGGAGCATGTGTCCAGGATCCCCGACTATCTCTGGTCAGTCGGCTCCACTTAGGAAATCATCGGCTTTTCAAAGCTTCATCACAGTGGTGTCACTTCACTCTGGCGTGAACAATTTAACAGCTACACAGCTGTATCATAAAACATGGTCCAAAGTCCATAATGCAACTAAATATAGTACATTCTGCATTCCAGGTTGGGACTAGATGGCATGAAAATGCAGGTGAGCAAGCGCAGCACACGACTATGGTGTGTTCAAGGACAGTTTGATCAAAAAACATAATCGGTGAAGCAAAAAAGACATGAACATGTAAAAATTGTGGGCTTTCTAAGAAAGGTACAAGTATGTTGTACACTTTATCTGCATTATCACATATAAAATATAAATTATTACCAATTTATGGTGAATGAGATGTGTTTTGTGTGTAAAAAAACAGCCTATTTTCGGAGATTAAGAAAAAGCGAATGCGCGGAGATCCACTGTATTGTTGCCTGCTTTACACTGTAAAACACAGAACTATTCCTTTAATCACATTAGTTTTGCCAGTTTGTTCCATATTGAAGTGATTTGGTATATGAACCATGCGCAAGTTCGGACTACTTTATTTAGTTTTAATGTGTTTTCGCTCTTTTCTTATTGTGCTCTGTACAGGGAACCAATGGCTCTCAGCTCTGGGATACTTGCTTTGCTGTACAGGCTTTCCTCGAGGTAACTCACTAATATTAATACTGCATTTGTAAGAAGACAGACATCCGTTTTAAAGTCCCAAAACATTACACACAGACCCACAGTCTTTACAATGATGGAACATTAGGGGTCTACTTTTAATTATCTGAACAAATGTGAACCATACATCTGGATGGAAACACTTTCTGTTGTATTTGACAGTTGCATTTGCATTTTCCTCAGCTGTGAGCTTGTGTTTAACCTGTCGGACAATCGAACTCCCACGGAGAACAGTATTAGAACAGGCGTAATTGTGTGAAGCACCATTGACAAGAATTTAGAAATCTGGGTCATCCACATGTTTGTTTGTGTTTGACATGTACAGACAGATTTGACAGTGTGCATTTACACTTATACTGTAAGTTAGGCTAATTCCTAATATATGTTCCCTTTTCTGAGATACCGAGTAAAGCACACATGTATACAAAATCCATCTCATTACTATCTTGTGCTAAAGAATGATCAGCATAGTCTCATCCCAGGCAGGCGCCCAGGATAACCCTAAACTAGCGGAGTGTCTCGGACGTGCCCACCAGTTTCTCACCATCACGCAGGTGAGAAAAACATCCCACCCACTGCTGTAAACCATCCTGTAAACCATACTGCTTTGTGGCTTTTTGTAATAGTGAAGACACATAGAGACAGGCAGTCATTCACAGTCACATACCTTCAATTAACATGCTGTGCATGTTTTTGGACTGTGGGAATAAGCCAGTCTACCTGAAGAGAGCCAACACGAGCACAAGTGCGGTCCACACAAAGACTCAAACCCTTTCAAAGGCACAAACGTCTCAGCGCTAAACCACTTTTGTGACTACATAAAGGAAAACTTCCTTTTTTTTGGAATTTTGCCCATCATCCACAAGCCTTATGTGAAGGTCTTGTTCTTTTTTGTGCCTTCTATAGAGAGAGAAACAGCTAGCATGTGGGAGCTAACAGTTCACGTAATGGGACACACAGCCCCCCAAAAAAACCCTCCAAAATATGCCAACAGTGTTCTATTTACATAACTGACCTGTATATAAACCAGGGGTCTCAAACACAATTTAGCTGGGGGCCGCCAGAGGTAGAGTCTGAGTGAGGCTGGACCGCATCAAGTATTGGGAGTAGGGCTGGGAATCTCGGGGTACCTCACGATACGACACGCGATACATGACTCACAATAACAATAATATCTTGATACAGTCATAGGGTGAATCAAAGAAATAAATAAATAATTTCACAGTTTATATTTTGCGGCATTCAGCTGGGATAGGCTCCAGCTTACCCGTGACCCTAAAGAAGACAAGCGGCATAGAAAATGGGTGGAATTTTTTTACCACATTTTTTAAGTGATTCACTCACTTTTAGTTCAGTGTGGGCCTATGTGTGCATCCTACGAGTACTTGTTGCAGGCCGTATTACAGTAATCTTTGAAGACAAGTTGCGGGCCGCAAAATGTGACTCGGCGGGCCACAAATGGCCCGCGGGCCGCGAGTTTGAGACCCCTGATATAAACTAAGCTACAGCGACATTGTTATTGTAGCAGCTAACACAAAGAACTATTTTTCTGGTGTAGTTCCTCACGCTACTACCCAGCGCTGTTCAAAACAAGGCGTAGGACACCAATCTGCACTGAATAGGAAACAAGAAGAAGCATATGAACAACTACGAATAGATAACCAAATTATCTGTAAAGTATTAGCCCACATTCCATGTTTTGTTTATAAAGGGCTGGATGGACTGTGTTGGGATATCGTGCTGTGTGCGTCATGTACCACAGTCAATATCATAGTGACTTACTCGATGGACAGTTGTCCGTCTGGTCCAGCTGGTCTGGCGTGTCTTTTCCTGTTTAATTTGGGTAGATGGAAAAAAGTTCCTTTCGCTGCAGGGTGTGTTAGCGCTAACAATTCTGTGTTTGTTGGGAGGCAAGCTCTTGGAGCAATGTCCTCCTTGCCATACACACGACGCCTTTCCATCGATGGTAATTCATCATCATCTATCGGTTGCCACACTCCATTTCTATCGACATGGCTTGACAGGCTCCACATTTACACAACCAAGTCATGCCGGTGTAAAGCCTTGCCCCCCATCTGCAACCTTCAAAGTTTCACTCTCTGTTCTTGCGGGCTCACCTTCTAAAACCTGTAGCTCATCCTCCATACATTCAAGATTCAAGATTCAAAAGAGTTTTATTGTCATGTGCATAGTAAAACAGCAGTTATACCATGCAATGAAAATCTTATTCTGTTCATTCTCCCAAGAAAAGAAAGAAAAACACAAGAAAGAATAAGAACATAAGAAACATAAACACATAAACATATATACCAATAAATTAAGCAACAACAACAGAAGAGACATTAATACAAGTAAATAATACAAATAAATAAATAAATAAATAAAGTGCTATGAGTGTGTGTTGCGTGTGGCGTGTCTGAGTGCTTCATTGAGAAGCCTGATGGCCTGTGGGTAAAAGCTGTTTGCCAGCCTTGTGGTCAGTCTCAAAAAGATAAGGTTCTGGATCGTCATTTGTCCAAAACTAGTCGGCGGCGGCGACACACACTTGACACACTGTTGTTCTTGACGGAAGTAACTAGATGTGAAATCACTGCACGCAGGAACAAAGTCATGTTTAAAATGATCAATATACGGCAAAATACTGTAAGTATTGCATGTTGTCATGAATGTACCTGTTAGCGCATGGTCACAGCATGTATATAAAAGGATAAAATGTTGTTGGAGGTTTTTTAGAGGGCTTTATAGTCGAAATAGGTGTGTTCCATGATGTGCATTGTTAGCTGCCTCGTGCTAAATGTTTTTCTCTTTTTAAAACGCACAGAAAAGGGAAAAACGTGTGCTAATGTTTCATATGAGGATTGTGGATGATGGGCAAAATTCCCCCAAAAATGTGCAGTTTTTCTCTAAAATTGACCAAGGTTTCCCCCTTCAATAGATTCCAGATAATCCTCCAGATTACCAAAAGTACTACAGACAGACAAATAAGGTACAAGTAATATCACCTCGAAGGCACTTTGACTTAAAAATTGAAGAGCTTCGGATAAAAGACGTATTATTTTTTTTGTCAGGGAGGTTTCCCCTTCAGTACCCGCGACTGTGGGTGGATAGTAGCTGACTGTACGGCCGAGGGCCTCAAGACAATGATGCTGCTTAAAGAGCTGTGCCCCTCCATCGGCGAGCCTGTCGCCGTGGAGCGACTGTACGACGCCGTCAATGTGGTCAGTAAGCTTAAAACAGATCATGTCGGAAATGTTTTTTAAATATTGAGATTTTGAGATGAGAACATTCACATTATCCATTGCACAGCAGTCGCTGGCTGCAGATAGCAGCATTCAACTGGTTTTGGAATAGGAATATGATGTAGTACAGGTGGTCCTTAACTCCCAAGTCACTCACACTGTACACAGAACACATGAACGACATAAATTACAGTAAAAAAACACAAAATATAAGAATGAAATAATGAAAAATAATAATATAAATAAAATCTAAAGCACGAGAAACCGTTCCATCTCAATAAGTAATAACTGCGTAGTTATTACTGTCGCTTTCATCGGATCAGCAACCTGGAAGTTATGTGTACTGTAGTGTTAGAGTTTTGCGATTTTTGACTGTCTGCGAACGCGACACGAGCATGTGCAGAGAGGACAGTCGAGTCTTAGCACGATTAGGCTGACAGTAGCCTGTTTTTGCAATAAAGTGATTGTTGATCCACCACCACCTCGTCATCTTTACAACGTCCCGATAGACGTTAAAGTGCGATCTTTATCCTTCATGATGGTTGCGACAGTCAAGCGGTTGAGACAAGTGCGGCCAATATTGAGCATGTAGTGTACGGTCGTCCCTCGCCACTTCTCACTTCAACTTTCGCCGCGTCGCTTCATAACGATTTTTCAAAATATACTAATAAGTCATTGCTGTTTTGTGGTTGACTACGGCCTATTATTAGCCCAAAAATATGCATATTTAAGCAAATTGTATCCATTTTTGGCCTAAATTAAGCATTTTCAATCACAAAAATGCCTAAATGAGGTAAAATTAAAATATATAAGGCATTCAGAAGATGCATTCAAAGACATTGCGATGATATGTAGTATTCTACACTGTTCACCAGGTGTCAGTAATGTTGCATTGATGAGACAATAGCCACTGCACGAACTACTCTTATATGTCTTGTGTTCTCTTATGTCTACTATATTGGGTAATACGAGTGTAAAGGTGACTATAGGGATGTTATTTCACGACTAGAGTGCTCTAATAATGTTAAAAACCGTATTTAGAAAATCGTAAACAGGTTTATAGTGCTCTAACTCCGAAAATACTTTGAAAATTTATAAATAAGGAATCCTACTTTGCGGAAATTCACTTATCATGGTCAGATCTGGAACCAGGTAAGCGTGATAAACGCACCACGTGATAACTAGCTCATGAGTGAGGTACGTTTTTAATTCCGTTATGGGCCCGCACGCGTAACCATGGACTGCCATAAACTGGGGACCACCTGTACCGAGTTTTGTAAATGCTATGTGTGACTAACTATTCGGATGTGTTGCCATTCAGCTACATCATTTACAAAAGTTGATAGTATTATTTATACTCTCGCTTGTAAAATAACAGGATAACCAATAAAATAATGCCTATTTCCATCGTGTAGCTATTGAGCATGAGAAACCCAGACGGTGGATTTGCCACATATGAAAGAAAGAGGGGGGGGAGACTCCTGGAGCTGCTCAACCCATCCGAGGTGTTTGGTGAGTCCCTTGTCAGATATTTGTGTCCTTCTATGTTAGAACAAAAGCTGTCTTTCACAGAAAAGGTGAATGGATATATTTGTAGTACCTCAAATGCTATTATGCGACAATATACAAGGATGTACAAGATGTCTTTGTCACGAATACCATCTTTCCTACCTTATGTTCATTTGGCTCAAGACATCTAAGGTAAGAAAGATATAATGAAAAGACAAGCTTTCTAGAGATACACCTTGGATACAACTTTCTGGACTTCTGTCTCTTTATAAGCGTCTTCAGGTGTACTTGTCTCACACTAGACCATTTGTACTAGGGATGCAACCAGCGTACTAGGATAAAGCCATGTACCGTTTGGTTCACAATTCCTCCTTCTGTGCCGCGGTTTTTCAAAGCATTTTGCACTTTGCGTGTGTGTCTGTGTGTGCGCATGCCTGTCGAAGCAGGGGAAAAGCCATTGCCGCGATGTATTGTGCCTTTTCTTACACTGTGTATATTTCAAGTGTGGGACAGTCTGCCTAAAAGCAGACGAAAAGACGAGGGATTCGGTGCATACGTATTGACCACAGCTGCACGCCCTCACGGCCTGTGTTGGCGGTGCGTGAGGTGACTCTGACCCGGTGCTGTTTTTGAAAACTTTTCATGAACAAATTTCATGCTTCATTTAAAAAAGAATTTGATAAAAATAATAAAGAGACAATTTGGGGAGAAAAAGTTAGGGACCGTACCGTGGGTTACCTGCACCGTTGCACCCCAATTCCCCCTCCCTCTCCTGGCCCCCGCTGGCATTCGTGCACCGGCCCATTTGCTTGTCCTGTCACTTCTACACAGTATTGCTGCGATTACCTGACTTTGTGGATTAGTAAGTGTAAAAGCTGATGGCTGAATTTCCTTGCGTGACTGAGTCATGCAGGAAATTTACGCAACAGACACAAAATGCCGATTTTAAAAGTAGAACTAATTTAAAAATGACCTTTGTAGTGCCTGACAAGTACAATATTAATTTCCTCTTTTAAAGAGGATGTGGTGCCTGTTGTGAAATCAATTTGAGTTGATGATCAGCCTTTCACTCTCTCGCCTGCTCGCACATCCACAAACAGGTGACATCATGATAGATTACACCTATGTGGAGTGTACGTCAGCAGTGATTCAGGCTCTGAGGTACTTCCACAAGGTCCACCCTGAACACCGCACAGAGGAAATAAGGTACACAAAACACCAAAAGCCATTAGCACAGTAATTACAATCCAGTCGATTCTTCTTTCTTATTGGTTTTTAGTGCGTATGCAGAACTTTGAAAATTGTGATTGTGTTTTTTTGCCCTCAGGAACACCCTGAGAAAAGGACTGGATTATTGTAGGAAGGTGCAGAGGCCAGATGGATCCTGGGAAGGGTTAGGTCACCTGATGATATGTGATTTTCATTCAGAAGATTAGATGCGGTTGTACTATCATCGTTTTGTACTCGTGTTTAGGTCCTGGGGAGTGTGTTTCACATACGGGACATGGTTCGGCCTTGAAGCCTTTGCTTGTATGGGCCACATCTACAAGAATGAGTAAGTGCCAACCCATCATCATTTCAGGCCTGGCTTCTGTCTCACACTAATGCTATTCCGCCTCCTCCACCAGGGATGTATGTGCGGAGGTGCAGAGAGCTTGTCAGTTCCTGTTGGATCGGCAGATGTCAGACGGGGGCTGGGGGGAGGACTTTGAATCATGTGAGCAACGTTGCTACGTTCAGAGCAGCTCACCTCAGATCCACAACACCTGCTGGGCTTTGTTAGGGCTCATGGCTGTCAGGTGAGGTACTCGTCATCATATGTAACATCTCAAGTGACAATACTATAGCAATGAAACTTTGATATACAGTGTTCCCTCGCTACGTCGCAGTTCACCTTTTGCGGCCTCGCTGTTTCGCAGATTTTTTAAAGTGCATTGTGTTCTGCGTCCTTGTGGCATATTAGAGCGATCTATCGGTGCTCTATCGTATGTGTCTCTTATTGTATTTACTACTGCTACCAGCAGAGGGTGTTGTATAGAGTTTGTTAAAGACGTGTGTAGCTGGAACAAAAATGTCGTCCAGCCACCTCGTCTCAGTATGTGTTTATGTGCCTGTACGAGCATATTAGGAACCCACAGTAGAGCTACAATAGCCAGCTAAATATAGAGCCACAACAGTCCTCATCTAAGGGAGAACCCGCCCTTTGACCATTGTCAATCAACCTCCTTCGTGCAGCACTGCCGTGTTTCCTGTATGATTGCTAGCAAACAGCTTGCAGTGAATGCACCCAAATGGCAGAGGAATCCAAGCATCGCACAAAAAGTTGGACTTCTGGACATGCTGAAAGAAGGTAGAAGTTGCTGCTATAGTGCGCCATTACGGAATACTGTAAATGAATCTTCAGTTCAAGGAGGAGGACGAGGAAAATAACGCGACAGGAACAATATGTTTTAACAAGGATACAAAAACGCTTCAGCAGAGCGGCTCCAGGACAAAGAGGCATGGTCGGGGGAGGGAAATACATGTGATTCACTTAATAATTTCTCGTGTCCAACCTTGTAAGATGATCATAAAAATTCAAATGAAATTTGAACTTTAAAGAGAAATGTGAGAAAATGTTAATGTCTGTCTGAGAAAAAGTATATGGTGAGGGGTTTTACAGCCTTAAATATATATTAATTGTAAATAAAATGATAAAGTTGGCTACTTCGCTGATTTCACTTATTGTGGGTTATTTTGGGAACCTGTCCCCCGCGATAAACGAGGGAACACTGTACTTTAGACTCGTCGGAGTACAGCACACCGGTATAGATTTACCATCCACTGAAAATTCACACTGGAAAAACTCTGGCAACACAATATAACCGTGTCTTGCCGACTGTCAGGCATGGTGGTGGTAGCGTCATGGTCTGGGACTGCATGAGTGCTCCCGGAGAGCAGCGGTTCATTGAGACAAACATGAATTGTACTGTGACATTCCCTTGGGAAACTGGACAGAAATGGGCTGTAAATGCACGTGTTTATTGTGGTATGTTGGTTGTATTTATGTCTTTTTGCAGGCACCCTGATCAGCAGGCCATTGAAAGAGGAATAAAACTGCTGATTGATAAACAGCTTCCCAATGGAGACTGGCCTCAGGTGAATTCTCTCTTCACTGCAGTCTTAGCCATGCTCTACTGTACTTACATTGACACGAGCCCACCAACTATACACCTAATATGATGTTAAACTGCAGTACTGTAAGTAGAATATAATATAAAATATCATTTGAGGTGTCACATGATGTTGAATTGCACCCCATAGGAGAATGTTGCAGGTGTGTTCAACAAGAGCTGCGCTATCAGCTACACCTCCTACAGAAATGTCTTCCCTATCTGGACCCTTGGCCGCTTCTCAGAACTAAACCCCTGCAGCTCTCTGACTGGAAAACTCAATTTGTGAAGATCTGGATCAACTACACGGTACGTGTCGAGGCATGTCACGATAACCAATCAATTAACCGCACGATAAATAAAGACAAACTCGATCATTTTGCCGGCCTCGATATATTGACATGTGCATGCGTGTTTCTCTCTTTATCAGACAGGCTGGATGACAAGAGGATTCACTCTGTGCATCTGCCTCAACACCTTGGCGTATTGGTTCTATAGCGGAATGAACGGAGTGAGTGAATCCTCCTGTCAGTTATTTAGTCTCTTTGTTCCAGAGGAGGGAGGCGGGGCATTAGCGAGTGCACACACAGAGTGCTGCAAGTGAGTGTCGTGAGGAGTAACAAGCAAGCAAACGCCAATGGGTGATTCTCTGAAAGGGGTACCAGTGACAGTAAAGTTACTTCGAGGGGCATGACGCACAGACTACAGTGATTAGAAGCCATAAACATGTCATGAAAATGAAAATACACTGCAAACGTATTGAAGAAACAGTGTCGAATACTTTCTTTGTGCCTGTTGTGTATAAAACACCATCTGATGTCAATTTCAGCCTGTTTGCACCTCGTCATTTTGTAACATGAAAAAGTTTGTGACAAATACAATTAAATAAGTAATACAAAGCGGTGGAACTTAATTTTGCTGTGATTCCCGAAGTATAACACCTCATTGTGCACCAAATGCATTTTGCTGCATCCAAAACACGTACTTCGACCAAACTCTGACAAAACATTACACGTCTGTTTACCTGCCTGCTACATGTTGTGCTGTCATTTTTGTGTTGGCACCGGGATTGTAGTTCGTGTTCTGTCTAGGACCCCTCTGTGTGACCGTCTCACTGCGAGTTCAATGCTGGCTAATGCTTGCCCAATTAAAGAGCCTCTTCTTCAGGATGTGCGGGCCACACTAAAGCACACTAAACTTTGATGTCATGGGCTGCAAGTTTTAGACCCCGGATTTATAGGGCGTGTGGGATCAGGCTCAGCTACTTCACTGAATGATAGTTGTTTTTTTTTTAGACGTAGATTGCCTAAATACACATTCATTCATTCATTTTCTATACTGCTTGTCCTCATTAGGGTTGCGGGTGAGCTGCAGCCTACACCAGCTGCCTGCCGACAAGACGTGCGGTCACCAGTCAGTCACAGGACAGATGTAGACATCGGCTATGGACAGTTTAGAGCACGGCTGTCCAGACTTTTTCCAGCAAGGGCCACATACTGGAAAATGAAAAGATGCAACGGCCACTTTGATATTTTGTATATTTAAAGAAAAAAAATGCATCTCAGCGTATTACTTGTATCATCTTTAGTCTTTTTTTCCCCATTTTTGCTGTTTTTTTTTTTTTTTTACATTTTGCAAATATTTCATCATTCTTAATAATTTTTTGTCAATTTCCATCTCATATAGTTTATTCCCATAATATTACACCTTTTTCCCCAACCTATTTTTCAAAAAAAATTCAACTTTCTTTTGTTTTGTTTGTTTCTCATCTTATTTTGACTTAAAACATTTTTTTCTTTAACATTTCAGCTGTATGCTACTAAAATGACATTTTTCCTCATCTTACAAGTTTATTCTTGTAAAATTGCTACTTTTTTCTTGTTAGATTACAAATTTTTTCTCTTAATATTTTGACTTTATTCTTGTAAAGTTACAGCAGGTTTTTTTCCATTTCTAGCGTTGTTTGTTTTCCAACTATTTCAACTTTTTTCTTGTAAATTTCTTCTTGTAATATTCAGACTTTATTCTTATAATATTTTGACTTCATTTTTTTGCAACCTAATTTTCCAAAAATTACAACCTTATTTGTTTGTTTTGTTTCTCATAATATTACAACTTTAAAAAAAAAATCTATTTTGTTTCTAATATTTCAACTTTTTCCTCATAATATTGCGACATTCTCATGAAATTATGACTTTTTCTCATTAGATTCCAGCTATATTCCTTTAATATTTTGATTTTATTTTTGTAAAATTGCTGCTGATTTTTCCATTTTTGCTGTTGTTTTTTTTCTTTTTGTTTTCTTGTTAAATTATATTTTTGTAATATGCCACTGGACACTTAAATAACAGCCGCAGGCCGCAAATGGCCCCCAGGCCGTACTTTGGACACCCGTTATTTAGAGTCTATAGCTAACCTAACATGAATGTTTTTGGAATGTGAGAGGAAGCTTGAGTATGCAAGCATGGTGAAAACATGCAAAAACTCGACACGGCGAGACCTACACGCTGCCCCCTAAACACACATGCCTAAAATGCAACAGTACAGCTTTTTGGAGTAGCACGGCTATATAGCTCAACAATTTTACTGTCAAACAACACTGAATGATTCCATTCAGTGTCAACTGTCAACTGTCAACTTTTGCATTTCAAAATAAGGGGACATTTTCCAGAAAATGAGGGAAGAATTTCCACCTGCACGCAGCATGATTACTACACTCGTGTACCTTAGGCTGGCCACAATAGTCCACTCAGAAATCCACATCTGTTACGTCAGTCAACATTCTATTTGGTTTGTCAACTTTTATGGTGGAAAAGGAAACAAAAGTATGTGTGAAGCAAGCGGCTTCTGATCTGCTAAAAATACCCACTGGGAAGTGTTCAAAAGACCCTTGTCTTGTTCAGAGGCCCGCCTTTTGGTCTCATGCAGACTGGCGCCTACTCTCTTGTGAGGAGTCCCTTTGCAAAGGTGAACAACTTGGATTGTCATTATTTCCGCTGTCACAGATGTTTGGATGTTTTAAAGGTGCAGGAGAAAATATGCGCGCTTGTCGGAGAACGAGATCTGAAATGACGAAGGAGTGTCTTGCAATGTGCAAGCCAGTGAAAAGAGGGCGATCTTAATGACGATAACAAGCATATTTTAAGACGTGGAAGGCTGCAACTGGTTAATCCTGTCCTGACGTGACCTCAGCGTGAAAGAAAAACAATAACAAAAGTTGTTTTTCTTTCACTCTTTTGTAGTTTTCCATTTCCTTTTATCCTTTTGTGGATGTCCAAAAGAAGGGTTCACACTTTTTCCACCGGTGGTCACATACTGAAATGTCAAAGGATGCAGATATTTTACATAGATTTTTAAAAAGGCAAAAAAAAAACCCCATATATATTTAAAGACAAAACTTTGTTTTAAAAAGCTTTGTGTTGTACAGTAGTTGACAAAGTGTATTATTATTATTATTATTATTATTATTATTATTATTAGTGTTACTAGTGTCAACATTTCATCTTTTTCTCCTCATTATGCTTTTTTTTGCACTTTTCCCCATTTTTGCTCTTATTTTTTTGTTTTCTTGTTACATTTTAATAATAATACATAATACATAATAATATTACATAATGTTTACAATATTATATTATTATAATATTATACATTATATTAGCTTGAAGACACAAAGGCCTCGAGGAGTAAAAAAAAAAAGCATTTATTGATTTAAACTTTGCATTGAAATTTACACAGAACGTAACATTTAGGGCATTTTCTGTCATTCTGCCATTGAAATATTGTTGAGGACATAATGATAATATGTATTTATTTATCTGTACAAACAACCGTCTGAGTTGCTGGCACCAGCATCCTGCAATCACCTTATTATCAAAATCAATTAATAAAATGAGCTGAGATAACATCTGCACTTATAAGAATTTCCAAATTAAAGGGATAGTTGGGATTATTTGACATGACGTTGTATGACATCCCCACCAGCGGTGTAGTACATTAACAGTGACTTACCCCCCACTTGGTCCCGCCGGTCCAGTTCTGCTCGCATTTCCGTGACGAGGTACGTGGTTCCGCTTCGTTGCTGGGTCAGTATAGTCAAGAGTACGGCTTCTCAAAACAATATGCGTTCATCGCCCAGCGATTTGTGAGGTCTGATATTTTCAAGGAGGTATTTTTAGGTTGTTTGAACGCATATTGTTTTGAGAAGCCAAATTATTTACTTCAGTGACCCAGCAACTAAGTGAAACTACGTATGTTCCTCGTCACGGAAATCCCACCAGAACTGGACTCGTGGGAAAAATTGGGGGGTAAGTCATTGTTGATGTAGTACACAGCTAATGGGGATGTCATACAACTTTATGTCAAAAAATCCCAACTATGCCTTTAAGTTTTCTCGCCCTGGAGGCCCCACCTCACCTTTTGAGAAGCGCTGGTTTAGGGGGATGGAACAAAGTTCATTTTCTGCATGTTTTCCTCTCAGGCCTGCAAAGAGAAGGAATATGTACGTGGCAGTCAACAGCTGATAACAGAGCCCTGTAGAGGATTGCCATCAAATAGATGGCATAGGACTGTCCTAGTTGAATCGACTGACTGCAAGAGAGAGAAGAGAGAGAGATTTAGGGGGATACAGTAGAACAAAGTGAATAATCTGCATGTTTTTTCTCAGGCCTGAAAAGAGAAGGAAGGGCATTGACATTGTTTCTTCTCTTCAGGTTTGGCCTCCTGACAACATTTTACAGGTCAATGAATCAATCAAATGTAAAAAAAATAACACAATTGTGTGTTCATTTCAACATTCCTCCCTCCGGTGATGCGCATCGCTTCATAGCTGCATGCACGCTTTCATTGGATAGTTGACATTCTGCACGCTGTAAACCAAACAAACATTACGTCCCAACCACATATACTGTAGATTGTAGATTAGAGCTGCATCCCTGCCCCCTGAGGTGTGCCTGCAGGTAAATAGAGGAGCAGGCTGCAGAAGCGCCTGTGGCTCTGCAGATCAGCATCAGGTAAGTTCCTCAAAAAGCGCCTGTAACGCTTCTTACGCTTTGATTGCGAGTGATTTCTTGACTTAATTTGTGATATTTGTTCATTGCAGGTTCTGAAATGCACCACAACAAGCAAGGTAAATGTGCGCTTAACGCCTTCTCAGAGCATTCTTCTTAAAAATGTACTGAACATGTTACACACCACTGTGACCAGTCCAGGGAGTACCCTGCCTCTTGCCCAAAGTCAGCTGGGATAGGCTCCAGCTTATCCATGCGACCCTAATGAGGTTAAGCAGCATAGAAAATGAATGGATGGATGTTACACACCAGTTCAATGTATTTCTGTAGGACGTTGTGGAGGCCGTGGTGGTGGTGGTGGTGGTGGGCATGGTCAGGGACATCATGGACACGGACACGGAGGATGTCACGGGCATAAACCGGGCTGCAGAAAGGGTCGTAGGCGCAGGCACAAGCTAGGACACAAGCATCGCAAGTGTCACAAGAAGGGGAAGGACTGTCACGGGGTGCGGTTCACTGTTGCCTTCACGTTACCTGGGAACGTTTCTGCTCATATTCATTCTCTTAATGTCTTTCATGTTTGTGCCATGTAGTCCTCCAGCAGCTCCTGCAGCAGCAGCAGCAGCAGCAGCAGCAGCGACTCCGACTAGAAGATTCTTAGACCTTCTCCGCTGAGCCCTTCTGCTTTGCACAGTAACCTTGCATGACCGTATCATTAACTTGTCTTTTCAACTCAGTAATAACAATATTAAACAAGTTGTGCAACTGTGCATTGACGAGTTTTATATCTGTTGAAATAAAGATGTAAAATGTACAAGAAGGGAGGGGAATTACTTCGCTAGCTGTTACTGCATGTGTAACATAACATAAACAGCAGAGGCACGTCACTGATTAAGTGCCCCTCTAAGAGTGTAACAAAAGTCTTTCATTTTTTTTAAGTTAATGAATAAATTACATTTGCACACGTACATTAAAAAACATGAAAAAAGGCACCTTTAAGTGTCTGCATGGTGCATATTCCACAGAAAGTCATTTGTTGCACTCCTATGCCAAGCAATGACTGCTCACCAAAGTGACGGGTTAATCCCATTAGGGTCTAAAAAGTGCAGCTCGGGGGCCATTTTCATCCCGCAGCTGGGTTTTTTTTTTCTTAATATTTTTTCTTAATATGTCACCTTTATGCTACTAAAACGATGTTATTTTTCCTCACAACATTATGACGTTATTCTTGTAAAATGATGACTTTTTCTCGTTACATTACAACTTTTTTCTTAATATTTTGACTTTATTCTTGTAAAATTAATGCAGATTTTTTGTGTTTGTTTTTTTTTGTTAATTTATATTTTTAGAGTATGCCACGGGTCAATAAAAAAAACATTCAACCTCCGCAAATGGCCCCCGGGCCGCACTTTGGACACCCCTGGACGAGACACTATCATGCTAATAACACACATTTTTGTTTATGCTATTGAAGTTTTAAGGATGTTTTGAAGCAGTTTAGATTGATTGTTGTGTGTTTAGAAAATAGTGTCTAAAATTGGTCATGCGTGTGTTTTGGACCAAATGTATATCTGGACGGACGATTGACAGCACTTAGTATAAGTAAGTACACCCCTCACATTTTATGATATCTTCAAGGGACAACACTGAAGACTTTACACGTTCATACAATGTAAAGTTGTCAGTTTACAGCTTGGATAACTCAACAGAGCCATTAATGCTGAAACCGCTGGCAACAAAAGTGAGTACACCCCGATGTTAAACTGTACAAATTGGGCCCAATTAGCCACTTTTCCTCCGTGACTCATTAGTGTTACAAGGTCCCAGGTGTGAATGGGGATCAGGTGTGTTAAATTAGTTGTTATTGCTCTCGCACGCTCTCATACTGGTCAGTGGAAGTTCAACATGGCACTTCATGGAAACGAACTCTCTAAGGATGAGAAAACATCGTTTTTGCTCTACATGTTTTAGGCTATAAAAAAGGCTGGCAACACCCTGAAACTGAGCTGCAGCACGGTGACCAAGAGGTTGAGTGCACATGTTCAGGGAGGGAGTGTCACGGTATGGGGCTGCATGAGTGCTTCCAGCACCGGGCAGCTACAGTTCTTTGAGGGAAACATGAATGTGTTGAGTTTTGTGAGGGTGGACTGGAGTGTGAACTCGAGTCACAATTTTGACGACTTTGGGATCAAATCATCAAAGACTTGAAACTCGACATAGACTTTGACATCAATGACTCGGACTTGAAAAATACTTGAGATTTTCAGTGAGTGTGTTGAGAAAAATGTGTCCCCTTTTATAGTTCGTATTCAACTACTGTGACCATTTTTATGTCATTTCCAGCAAGAGAACACATTTTCCCACAAAATCTGAATCATTGAATGCATCTACAGTATTAACATCCAATCAACATTAAGAACAAAGGAGGGCGTGGCTTACACTTCTGCAGGCGTTTTGTGAGGTCTGATTTTTTTGAGGAGGCATTTTTATGATGCAAATGTCTTCTGAACACATATTGTTTTGAGAAGCCAAATTCTTTATTTAAATGACCCAGCAACTAAGCAGAACTACGTTCACGGTAATACGACCAGAACTGGACCAAAAATGGGTTGGGGAGCTGTTTGGGGTAGGTCACTGTTGAAATAGTCCGCTGCTGATGGGGACGTCATACAACTTCATGTCAAAAACTATCCCTTTAAGACTTGACTTGGACTTGTCTTTATTGATGCTTGAGTCGACACTTGGGATTAAAGACTTGAGATTTGCAAAACATGTACTTTGTCCCACCCCTTTTGTTAGCCAAGCTGTACACTGACTACTTTATGTGCCCGAGAGTCTTTTCTTTACTGTTGGCCCATGAAAAGACATCATGAAACATTTCCTCACTTTTGTGACATGCAGTCATCCCTCGCAATATCGCGGTTCGATTATTGCTCCCTCGCTAAATCACGTTTTTTCAGAAAATTCATGAATGAAATGATCATCGCTGTAGACAATGGTCTATTATTAGTCAGTACATATTGAAATACAAGTGATATGTCGTATTGTGGTCACTAGGTGGCAGTAATGACGCAAACCAATGATGAGACATTACCTTACATTACATTACCTTCAAGCTGCCTGAAGTCATGAAGTCAGCCATGGCATGTCCGACATGACAGAGTGGGAAAAAAAGCTATCCTCCGATTCCGTGTGGAAGTGGTACTTTTTTGACTTCTTAAATTTAGAGGAAATAAATTCGAGGATAACAGGTTAGCTTGCTAGCTCCAACCAATGAATAGTAGGAGTGTAAAGGTGCCAGTAGGCATGTTATTTTACACTACATTCATTGAATCATTGAATCTAGGGATGGCTAATATGTTATGATGTGCTGGTATTAATTTGAGTCCTTTATTACATCCATGCTTTTAAGGCGCTACCATTTCTCTCACCCCAAATGCTTATGTAGTTGTTTAAAAATATCGGAGTCTTTCGACAAGGTCGTCAAAAACAAGGCCAATGACAGGAAAGCGCTGATGTGGCAATGATGCCGTGACATCACCCCAAAGAACTTAAAAAGTGTTGCGTGTTTTTTCATTGCGCAATTCCTTTTCCATTGTTGGCACTTGAATGAGATGAGAGGCGTGGTGCTCACACTCATTGCTTTTTCCTGCTGATTGCGGAAAGCACCTTTACAGCATATCATACGCCCAAAGTCACGGGACAGTTCAGGATTTAAAAGGTGTTACAGTATTCATCCATTCTACTTTTTATTCACAGATTGGCCAGAAATGATAAATAATATGTAAGATAAGGTCACATTTGTGTGCGGTTTGTTTGAAAGCATGATCGACAACAATAAATAACAATAAATACAAATTCTATTGCGTGTCAGTAACTGTGAAACTGAAATAAAGCATCAAATAATGATTGATCACTCTTCAGCTCATAGGTTTTCTATTATCTGTTGTTTTTTCATTTTCTGGAGAACAAAGATGGAGTCACATGCTCTTAAGTCCTTTTAGACCCACAGGTCCCGCGATATCGGGGGCTGCCGGGTCGCTACGGTAACTGCTCCAAATCAATAAACACATGAAGAACGTGATTTTAGGAAAACAGAAGACAATTCAAACCACATAAATGGTGCAAATGTCGAAAACAAGCGAACAGCCTGAGCCCAGAAATACAAAGCATTCGAAAAGTATTTATGGCGCTTCTTCCACATTGTCTTATGTTACAGCCTTATTCCAAAATGGAATACATTCATTCCCCCCCAATATTCTACACACAACACCCCATAATGGCAACATGAAAGCCTTTTTTTAACGTTTGTAAATTAATACAAAAAGTACAAGTATTCACAGCCTTTGTCTTGTGTTGTTGTTGTCTTGTGAACCTTGTAGACGCAGAGAAAAAACATTGACACCTCCCGAAACAGGAAAGACAAATCCTTGTCATCCTTGATAGGTGTGGCTGCAGGTGGAGTAGTAACAGGTGTGTCTTCATATAAAGGCACAGCCTGACGACAGGTGAGTGTGGATCTGAACTCCAGTGCACGGTAAATAGATCAATTTCTACTTGGGAATAGAATGTGGAAATGAGTTCTACCTCGGTACCGCTGCTTCTGTACAGGATGTTAGTTACATTATCAGCCTGTGTTGTATTGACGCGACGCAACGTGTCGTTCTTTTCATTTCAGAGTCTGGATCTGTGGATTGAACAAGTCTAAGAACAATTATCAAGGTATGTATTTTTTTATTTCAGCAATATCATCATTATTTGTTTCCCTTGGTATTTGGTTATAGACGGTGAAAATGACATCAGGTGAAACAGGAAATAGTCCAAAGAGAGCAATAGAGTAGAATGGAAATCCCCTATTGTAGTTCCTGGTTCTGTTGCAGACGCTTCCTTATGTGGGTGGAGCATCAGGGCCTGAGCGTTCGGGTCTGACTCACAAAAAAAAATCAAAAAAAGAAATTATATTGTAAAAAAAAGTCAATATTTTGGGATTTAATGTGTAGCCAAAATAAATGTATTATTCGTTTTAAACATATTTCAATCCTAGTGAATATTAGTTCCATTTTTTCTGACAGTTATTCTGACGTTTATTATTTACATAACCTTTTTTTTATTTTTATTTGCTTATCTCTGCTTTCCTTTTCCTTTACCGCTGCACAACCTTTTTTTTCTACTCAATTTCAACGACCATCATTCTTTCAGGAGCCAAAGATGCCAGTTGGATACCCTGCCTGTCGACCATACGCTGGCGCATATGGGCCCTATGTAAGGCCTGGTTACGTCTATAGGCCTGGGTACGGGTACGGATATGGACACGGCTACGGGTATGGCCATGGGTACGGGCACGGCTACGGGCATGGTCATGGGTACGGGCACGGCTATGGCTACGGGCACCGTCCTGGCCACCACCATTACGGATGCAGCATACAATAATCACATAACCTTGAAATGTACTTGTTAATTTAAAAGCATGTACTATATATTTACATTCCAACAAATAAAAAGGTATAATCCAAGATAACAATGGCGTTTATTGGTTGATTCACTCTTGAACACAATAAAATTACATTTTAAAGTGATAGTGATGAAAGACACGACAACATTTTTAACAAAAGCGAATTCTTCTCTTCTTCATCTTGTTATCCTCCAAACTTCCTAAGACGTCTGTGCCTCACGAGCCACGAATCTCACCGCACGTCGCTGGTTTTGACGAGGAGCGATTGCATTCCAGTAATAGTGTTTATGGTCACGTCATCATTTTTGCCTGTTATGACGTTATGGAATAGTTGATTGGTTCATGACAATCATCGGTCTTGAGCAAAAAGCAGGTTTATTTCAAACATAAAACAATAAAACCATCAAAAACGACACATTTATGGCAATGTACACAATATATCATCTGTGGATAATATATTTCTCATCTACTTGTGTGTTTCTCATCTTCCTCATTCTGATTTTAATAGGCTGAAAGCTGATGAAAAGCACATTTTAACATGTTTTAAGCCTCCACTGCAAGAGTTGTAGCTGCCGGTGTGCTTTTTATTACAACTATTTACGAAGGCAGGCCTGAAAGAGGACCTTTGTTCAACAATATTAATTTATAAACAGTTACGTCATGCCGCATACTTCGGCATCACTCGTGTTTAATCAGCTGAGTTGCGCACCCATGAATGTAACCTTTGCTTTGTACCTTACAATATCATACAAACAAGAAGACCTTCTCTGCAAAAAGGAGCTTCTTAAACAGGTGCAGAATGTACACGTGTTCCAGCGTAGGTTGCGTTTTGTGTCATGCATGTAAAAATTGTCTTCAAAAATGTTAAACTTTCACACAGAATATACAAAATGTTGTTATATAATAATAATAATCATCATCATTATTAGAAGAGTAATTTAAAAGACACTTTAAAATATAACAATTAAACAATATAAAGGTATATTAAAACGACAATAGACAGAAAAACTACTACTGAGTCTTTAAGTATTAAAATCAGTTAAATATAGGTGGGTTCTTAGCAGTTTTTGGGAGGTGAATGGATTGTACCAGAGGGAGGGTGTACAAAAAAAACCCCAAATGCAGATTACTGCAGAAGTTTGCTCATGAAGCAAAACAAAAAGAAATCAGATTACTAACATGGTGAAATACATTAAGTGCACATCAAATACATAATGTGTAACCGAATCGTCAGATGAACGACTCTAATGTAAAGCAGGGATCCCCAACTCCCGGGCCGTGGGTCATTTGGTACCGGGCCGCACAGAAAGAAAAAATAATTTCCATTATTTCATATTTATGTTTTATTTTGAAATGTGGCCGGATTCTCTCTGTTACATCCGTCTCACGTGACGCATGTCCATTGTGCGTGTGCTAACTTTATCTTATGCCGCACAGATAGACTACTACTGTATTTTTACCATTTTTCTTTCACCTCATATTTGGTCTCAAATGCTGATACTATGTGGGACTGCATAAATGTAAGTTTTGATTACTTATTGAGTGCTAATGTCCACATTTGTCTCAAGTTAATTTATGCTAGCGCACTGCCTTTTCCCGTACACGCCAAACAGCAATGTAATCATCTCTCTGGAAAAACTTGGCTGGAACTTGAACAGGTGGATGGTGGGTCGGCATTCATTTTATGCTTTTAATTTGATGTTATTCATGTCTTAGTTTTACACAATACATCATAAATAGGATAAATTAGATCGCTATAACGTACCAACCCACGCCGGCCCGCCCCCCACCCGGTCCGCGGGAGATTTGTGGGAAGACAAGCCGCTCCGTGAGTCAAAAAAGGTCGGGGACCACTGTGTTAAAGATTACACTCACACACCCATATAGGTCACAGTACAAATATGTGCTAAGGATTGCAGCGGCCCTCCCCCGATCAAATGTTTAGGGAGGGGTGTAGAGGAGTGCTTTCGCATAAAAGAAGCAATAGTCGGCGGCTGCATTTGGCAACCCACCTTCCTGCGTACAGTAAGTTCATCTTTCTGCTTGTGGTCTGTTGCTCGTTGGCAGGCAATGATTTAAAAAAATTGTCTGGACTTTCTTCTTCATTTCAGGAGACGGGCTCTCATTTGTCGTTTGGAAAATGTACGGGCATAACCAAGGTAAACCACACATTTACTAGGCATCCATGAGAAGCAGTAGCAATGTTCTTCTCTAAGTCCAACAATACCTTCAGTGCCGAGTCGGATGTTTTTGTTTCAGGGCAAACACTGCCGTCGGTATCAGAATGTAAATATATGTGTATCATAACTGACACAAAGCTGTCATTTCCACCAAATATACAGTCAAAAGGATCAAATTTAATCTCAGTCACTTCAAAATGTACACGCACGCTACGATCTTGTCACATGTCACTTACTGTTTACCCATTTGGTCACAGGCTAGCACAGGGGTGTCCAAATTGCGGCCCGGGGGCCATTTGCAGCCCGAAGCTGTGATTTTATCGGCCCGCAGTACAGTCTAAAAATTTATTTAACATTAATTTAACAAGGAAACTTAAAAAAAATCAACAGCAGCAGCAAAAATGGGAAAATCAATCGAAAGTCTACTATTAACTATTAAGAGAAGAGTTGTAATCTCTTATTTTTGGAAACTGTTATTTTTGGAAACTTAGGTTGGGGGAAAATTTATAACATGGGAATAAAGTTAAAATATTAGGAAAGAAAGTTGAAATATTTGGAAAATTATGCAGAAAAAATCCACAGCAGAAATGTGACCACGGTGAAGTCAAAATATTAAGAGAAAAAAAAAACATTTCTAATGAGAAAATAGTTGCAATTTTATGAGAATAAACTTGTGAAATGAGGAAAAATATCATTTTTGTAACAATGTTGAAATAAAGAAAAAATACATTATTGTTGAAATGGAAAAAAACAGCTGTAATTTTATGACAATAAAGTCAAAATATTAAGAAAAAAGTAATAAACGAATGTAGAACAAAAGTTGCAATTTGATTATTATCATTTTTAGTAGCATTCCACCTCTATTACAAAGGTGAAATGCAGTTTTTTCTTGAGCTACATATAGCTTCTTAGCATATCTCTATGTGTTGGTTTATTAAATATCAAAGTGGCCCTTTTAGCCTTTCATTTTTCAGTATGTGGCCCTCGCTGGAAAAAGTTTGGACACCCCTGGGCTAGTATTACATGTCTGAAACCCCTGCAGTCACTTCCCAAACACACTATAAACAGTTAGCATAAGAAACCGCACATTTCCACCGTTGTCCAATTTTACATAAATAGAGACTACTCGGCTGGGAAAACATGGTCAAATGATCAAATCCCTATTTCGTTGATAAAATGATTCACGGGTCAACATACGAACAGCTGTTCACAGCACAGCTAGAGAGGCAAGATTATTCCCTTTAGGAAAAGTGGATTTGGGCAGACAGCTTTCTCCATTCGAGGTGCTACCGAGTGGAACCTCACGCTCATTGCCATTAGAAATCAAAACACAAAACACATCCGGTATAATACATTCAATATCCAATGAAATGGCTTATTGATGTCCATGTCCAAATATTGAACATCCATGGGCAAATAGTACATACTGTATTGAACATCCATATGTGAATATTTAACATCCGTGTGTGAATAGTGGATATTGAATAGCCATATGTGAATATTGAACATCCATGTAAGAATACCGAACATCTATGTGCAAATATTGAATATCAGTATGTGGATATCAAAACTCCATGTGCAAATAGTGAATATCGAACATCCATGTGCTAATAGTGAATATAGGACATCCATGTGTGAATATTGAACATTGAACATCTACAGTACAGTATGTGCGAATAGTGAATATTGAACACCCACGTGTGACTATCGAGTATCACTTCTGCTAATTTCTATTTCCTGTGTGTGTAAAGGGAACCAGTACCCGGGCTATCCAAACCAACCAGGGGGTTACCCTCAATACCCCCCAGGAAACTGCCCTCCTCAGCCCTGCGGCCCACCTGGCTATGGTCCTGGTCCCTGCCAAGGACAGGGACAGAACTATGGATGTGATCATGGGCATGGGCATGGACATGGTCAAGGACACGGGCATGGGCATGATCATGGGCATGGCCATGGGCACGGACATGATCATGGTCATGGGCATGGACATAATCATGGGCATGGACATGGACATGATCATGGGCATGGACATGATCATGGACATGGGCATGGGCATGGGCATGGACATGGACATGGGCATGGTCACAAGCACAAGCACAAGCATGGCCACAAGCATGGCAAGTGTCACAAGAAAGGAAAGTCTTGTCATGGGGTAAGATTCCATTACTTTTCTCTGCAGACTGCACTGTTTGTTTGCATGCAACCTTTAAATGTATTCATCAGTTTAAAGTCATTCTAATTCTTATTTTTGGTTTGTCTTTGCATTCTTGTAGTCCTCCAGCAGTTCCTGCAGCAGCGACTCTGACTAGATGATCATTTCTGGATGGGAGTGACGACGAAAACCACACTTGGTTCACGTCGTTTTGTAACCATGGTTGTTTCCTACCAACAATTTAAAGAGGATGAGCGTACACTCGCATGTTATGTTGGCACACGACATTGCAGAAAACACAATATAAGCTCTGCTACGTTCTTGTTTGTCCTAACAATGTTTTCAGGGAGCGGATGCATGTCTTTGTCATATACATACAAACTTTACTACATTCCTGTTTGTGGCATCACTCAGTGATTTCAGTAACATGCAAAAATAAAAGATAAATCTCTTGTATTTTCTCTTCTTTATTACCTCCGCCAAGCGCAGCACACGCGCAGCGTGGAGGTTATGTTTTTGCCGGCGTTTGTTTGTTTGTGTTCAAAATAAGTTGAAAAGTTCTGAATGCATTTGGATGACATTTTCAGGAATTGTCGGAAATGGGATATGGAAGAACTGATTACAGTTTTGGGGTGATCCAGATCACCGTCTCAATCCAGGAATTTTCCTGAAGGATTCTTTAACATTGCAAAATAGGACCATTTTCGGTATTTGTGCATATAACACCACAAAAAATGATCAGAGCACTTGGGGGGAAAAAAAATCCAGAACATGTTTCCAACAGGTGCTACAAAATATCAAAGACTGATCCAAAAAATGTTTTGGAGTGAATCGCAATATGGGTTGAACGACGGCGCTTGGCGGAGGTCTGCACTCTCGAGTGCTTCTCCAAGTCTCACTTGTTTACTTTTCCATCGAACTGGCCTAATGTGTTTGCTATGGGAGAAACTCAACCTTAATCATCATGACATTCTAGAACATGCATGTTGATCTCATTCTGATAACTAATCCAATCCTATCTTGCATGCACCCTAGGATGAACTCCACCTTGCTGTGACTCAACACCACATTACGTAAACTATTCAGACTTCAATAAAACATTCACTGGTCTTTAAGGAGGGTTTCTTATGCATACCGAAACCAGTATTTTATTGAGCTGAGGAACTTGGTAGTATGGCTACAGCCCCTCCTAAAATAAAAATAACATCCATGCACCATAGTCATTCCATCCAGTGTCCACGTGAGGAAAAAACCCAACAATTAACAGTTAAGATTTTTTTAGTGCTTCCTTTAATACAGATATGAACGCTGTTACAGGCCTGGCCCTTTAAGAATAATTTCCTTGTGGAGAGTTGTGTCTTTCCTCTCTGTATATCTGCACCGCCCATTGTTTTCTGCGTCCTGATTGGCTGTAGACCGTCGTCAATCAATCTCCTTCGTGCCGCCCTGCAGTGTTTCCTGTGTCCCCATTAGCTTGCTTGCATGCTAGCTTGTACATGAAATCTTCGGTTCGTCGTTGGACTGCAGCAGGAGAGGAATACTCGTGAGTGAATTAATAACTTCTTGTGTCCGCCTTTTGGAGTTGAGCATTAAAATTCAAACGAAGGCTTGAACTTTTTTGAGTGTTTAAACAAGAGAAATGTGAGAAATGTCATTTGCCTGTCAGAGACAAGTGTATAAAGTGCCGTCAGAGAAACGTTTATAGTTTGTATGGTGGGGGGTTTTACACCAAAACAGAACTCATATTACAAAACACATTTGTTCTCAATATTTTTATTTTCAGTGTTGGATGAAGCACACACCTACACAGTCAACAGAAACATACAGTAGCACTTTGAAATTATTCCACTATCATTGTAAATATTATTTTTGTAAACTGCTCATCTCATAAAATGTCATTCAATGTGTAAGTCAAGTTTTGTCATATATATACAGATATATGTAGTCAAACCTGTCTTAGCGGCCACCTGTCTATAACGGCCACTGAAAAATCCCCCGCAGAAAATATGCGTGTTATAGGCCCCGTGTATAGCGGTCACCCGTCCAACGCAGCCAGCAGCCACCCATTTTGTCTCCCTTGGTCAATATCTGACTGCATATAGCGGCCAAAATACCGACTCAAGCAGAAGCTTCATGCACGAAAAAGTTTCGTTTTTTAAGCAATGAAGCCGTCGTGTGTAGACTTTGATTACTGAGTCCTAGCTCAGTCACAATCATTCACAAGATCCACACAAACTGTCAGTTGTTCCACAGAAAAAAAAGCCGTCTTCTTACTTTGCAATGCCGCCCTGAAAAGATTCAGTGACGGCCAAAACAGTAATCTTCCCACTTGGCAATGCCGTGAATAGATTCTAAAATGGCCAAAACACCTGAATAAAACATCTAAAATTTCACTTAATTGCCGAGTAATTAGAGATTAGAAGCCCATTCAATAAGAAAGGAGCGATGGTATTGTTAGTTTACGACAATCTTCGCCCCCCTCCGCACTCTATTGTTCACGTACACACCCATTCATGACTGCTTCATGCGTATCCTTCGATCCCATTCCTCAGGCTCGTTCACTAAAATTTTTATTTTTTGCTTTTAAAATCGTGTTTAAAAAAAAATCAAAGATGGAAATTGGTGACCTTCTGCAGGACAGGAGTGAGCGTCCCGGCAGGCTGTGCCTTCTCCGGGGAGGAAGAGGCAGCCGCTTCATGCCTGGTGGCCGCGCAGCTGCACTCAATTAACATTTGTGGCGGATAAAAGGCCAGCGCCGTCGAATGTGCGGCGCTGGTTCATTGTTGTTATTGATATTACTAGTTTCCTCACCGGAGGATTCACCTACCTGTTTGTGTCAACAGAGCGTTTTCCCCCCCTGTCTCTTTTGGTTTTGCTCCAGTCTTTTTGTGAATACCTGTGCCGATTTCATTAAAGATTCCTTATTTTTGCACGCCACCGCCTCGTCTCTGCATACCGGGGGTCAAGCTTTCGGCAGCAGCAACCAAACGTGACAAAATTAATTTTTAAAAATATTTCTCGGCTACTTATATTTTTATAATTTTATTACCTTCTTTGATTTAATTTTAAAAATTATTTTTAAACACTAAATTTTTATTTTTTGTGAACATGTTAATATGTGTGCACACAAATTCAAAATGGCCACCAACCTGTCTATAGTGGCCGCTTTTGCCGTTTCCCTTCAGCGGCCGCTATAGACAGGTTTGACTGTATATGTCTATATCTGAAACGTTTTCCACTAACTTCCAAGTTCATGTGTCGGGATGTTTTAGAATCAAGTTTGTTATAGTCAACAATTATGAGGGGAAGAAAATAGAACTTACCGATTTAACCATGCAAGTTCCAAATCTGGTGTAATTAAAGAAAACAATAGTAGAACGCAATCGATGACTGCTAAGTCACTGACTAAAGTGGGGGGAGAGGGTCTGGGTCAGAGCAGATGCACAGAAAGAAAGCTGTTGCAAAGCTACATTTGCTGAGTTGAGTTCCCGTTCCAGGTGTTGTTGTCGTCCTCGCTATCCTCGTGAGTCTTGAGCTGGCAGATTTTCCCGTCTTTCTTGAAGTTCTTGGGCTGTTTCTCAGGAGGGACGGAGAGAGGGTCTCTGAGAGAGCCAAGTAGAAGATGTCATACAGTTAGTAAATTTATGATTTATGGTGACGTCGGGGGATCAGTGATGAGTTTTAACTTGGTATGGGTTACGGCTGCAACAGTAGCCCGTTTTAGGAATGATTGTGCTTGTGGTGAGATCATTCAAACCTGCAATACAAACCTGTTTATGGTGATCAAGTCTGGTGCTTGTGTGTTCTCATCAAACATTAACATTAACAATACTGACACCAGTGTAGAATATTACATGTAGGCCTGTCGTGATAATGGATATATCAATTTATCGAACTATAAAAAAACCCAAGTTGATGATTATGAGCACTAGATAAATTGGAAAGGAGTCACGAGGAAGCAGGGGAACACGACCAATTTGTATGCTCACCTGAAATACCACCCTCCTTTTCAGTTGTCCCAACTGGGAAGAATAAATACCCTTCGTGCCGACAACCAACGCTTACTGAGGCCTTTGGTCGACAATGTAAATACAAGCAAAATAGCGCAAAATGGTGCACACTCACAGAGTGGCTCACTACATTGCAAAAGTAATGCAAGCATTCAATACGGTGGAAAAGGCAACATTTCGGGAAATGTTAGAAATGTTTCACAGACAGTACGAACTGCGTGGGTCTTTTTTGTTTGCTTGTATAATGTTTTGTATTTAACACCTCTTGACATTCCGATTATAATGCTAAATACTCCTGAGTAATTAAAATGTGTTGCATTTGATACGATGTATTCGCATCATGCCATACAAATAATGAAAAAATGGTCTCTGAACTTGTGCCAAGCAAGCGACTGACTGAAGCGTACACAGGTACACTGTACTTGAGTACCATCTAGTGGTTCAAATGTCCATTACACCTCACGATCTACGAAAAATGCCATCCAAAAAATATGACGCAGTTATCGTATATCGTCGATATTTTGTAGCACAGTTATCGACCAGCACAATGTATTATCGTGACAGACCTAACCACATGTCATCGCAACGTCTTTGAATGCATCTTCTGAATGCCTTATATTAATACATTAGTTCTTTTAGCCATTTTAATGCTTTAAAATGCTCAATTTAGGCCAAAAAAAAGTGTACAATTTGATTAACTGTGCATATTTTTAGACTAACATTAGGCCGTATTCAACCACAAAACAGCATGATTTATTAATATAATTTCTTGCATGCTAATCAAGCCTGGGCAATGTCCATGGTGCTTCCGTAACTAAATAACATCAGTGTGCTTCAATTAGCTTGACATTTACACCCATGCTCACACAAAACAAACCAAGAAGAGCTCTTCAATCCAAATACCTCCCTCACTCACGGTGCAACCAAACATAACACAAGTAACACGTGGAATACACAATGTAACGGCACCACTTGGAAAATGTGTGGCTCCAAAACGCTTACACACAGGGCATGCTGGGTAACTTCCTGTTGGGCTTTTCCACGGGAATTGTTCAATGTTTTAGTCATAGCATACAGACAGTGCAGGATGAGAAACAGGCCGTAACTCACATTTTGGTTTTATCAGAGCGCGTTGCTGAGTTGGTGTGAGAGTGAGACGAGGGGAAAGATCTTCTGGATGTTTCTTGCGGTGCAGGTGCAAACATCCAAGAGCTTAGGAATCGCCATACGCTGAGAATTGGGTGGAAGAGTGTGTTCAGAACCGCCCAGATACCACCTCCCGAGGATGGAACCACTGAAGAAGCCCTGCCACACTGTTCAAGAAATATGCAACAACCACAACTAAACAAACTTGTCCTTGGTTCGTCGGATCAGGTCTACTCACAGGCACAAGGACAATGGAAGAACTTGGAGCAAGATCTAGTTCCAGTAACGTCTTATTAAAATCTTCACTGGTGAATTCCCGTCGAGGAAACATGGTGGCCATGGAGAAGTTACCATAGCGGTTTCCAACCTCCTGAGAAACAAAGAATGCACAGAAAAGGCCTTTATTATGAAGTGACGTGTTCTCAGTAGAGGGACGACGGAGCTGGGGAAGAATGACTACCATATGGGAGTTGAGATGATGCTAACAGGCACGTTTTGTAATAAAGACATGTTACGAACACAGTTGGACTCATGCAGTGTATTAATAAGATGACAAGTCATCAACACATGGGATTCTTTGTTTGGGCACTCAATTCAGCAGAATGATATGCAAACAACGACAAAAAAGAAGTTGATTTAACATTCTCATTTGAGTTTGCCAAATGATTGTGCCTAACAGGATACCGTCGTACCGTGGAATCTAAGTACAGTATGACAAAACTTGTTGTTGACTGTGTGATCCAAGATGGCTGAATAAACAAGCAATTGTGGGAGTATCGTCCGGCCACACTTTTATTAATACTGCAAGGGTGAAATAAAATGTGTTGCGTGCAATACTGTACAATACGTGTATAAAAATCTAAACAAAATTTTGGCCAACATTTTCAGAAATCGAGGTTCCACTGTATTGTTAAAGTGTTCACAAATATGATTGATGATTAAAAATCTTTTTTGGTTTGCCTAAAATCTTAGCCCTATATTTTACTCTGACAATACTACTAATCATGATCACCAAACTGAAGGCAAAAATCACAAAATCATTCATTTATATTGAGAAATTTTCAAGGCATTACTGGTACTGTTCCTTACTTTGTATCAAATCAATACCAAAAACTGCAGTATCGCCTGCCTTTAAAAAGAGAAATAGCAGCAGAGCCCAGCATCCACTCACTACTGCCACCTGCTGTTCAGATTAAATTGTAATTCAACTGTCTTCTCAGTGACATCACATTATGGGTATGACAGGGTGTCAGACTGACATGTGATTGGTGTCGTATGTTTTGACTTGTGTGCCATTGGTTAAGTCCAACAGTAACTTACTACGGCTTGTCAATAAACCTTCTACTATAGCGCCACTGTTTTGATGGCGTTCTATAGCCGAGGAAGACCAACAGCTGGAAGAGTTGGAGAAATGGCTGGGGTGAAACGCTCACAGTAAAAAGTCAAAGCTTTCAGAGACATCCAGGGCCTCTGCCTCCCAAATACTGTGGTATATATTCCTTTCACTCACCTGAACAGCAAACTGATAAGCTTCTTGCAGTTTGCTCTGAGAGGAGAACTGGTTGGTGAAGGATGATCCATCTGGGAGGCGAAACTGGAGCCTTGCAATGGTGCTGATGATGCACAGAGAGACAAAATTAACTATTGAGTAAAAACATGCATATAATAGCTGCTGTATTGAATAATCAAGCCAAATGTGTGGCATTCCAGATGCATTTTAGTGCATTTTAATATTGTTAGGAAGCAGAGTGTTCCAACTGTTGACCTTTAGAGGTTTCAGTTAGAATTAGTCTATCAAATATAATTCATAATTATTGGGAATCAACCACAGGCACTACAGGGAAATAGCCAATTAATTAATTAATTATTGTCTGTAATGTAGGTCAATAGACTGTATTATAAACTAGATAATCATATACTGTATCTCATTAATAATTTCATTTTTTACAATAGACCGAGGGCCAGTAAAAACAAGCTGCAGGCCGAAAAAAGTGCACTTTTGACCCTGGAAGGCAAAGTGTCCAGAAACAGGAGATGGAAGATGGTCTCCAGGCTCTGGCTTCTCCTTGGCACTATCCTCACTGGGCAGCAGAGGTGCTCTGCATGCCCGAATCTTCGTTTCCGTGCTGAATGCCTGGACTTTGTGTCCATTTTTTTAAATGAACACTCTCCAGGGTTGTGGAGGTGCATGGCAACGCCGAATGCACTCTTAATGTCCCTCATTTTTAATGTGTACCATGTAAGAAATCTGTACACACCTGTGCCAAACCGAAAAAAAAAAATCTAAATACAAATATGAATGTACTGTTATTGAAAATTTCAGTGTGGTCAACTTTGTGAACATTCCTGTCTGTTCAGTAGGGACTAATACATACAAGTAGGATCCACATTTTAAAGCTGGCAAGTTTACCTCCTTTGCCTCACAACAGCGGCCTTCCTTGCTTCCTCCTCCGCCTGTTCGGCCTGCTGTGCTACTTTCTTAGCCTTTTCTTCCAAGAATTTGGCATAAATGGCTGCTCTTTCCGCTCGGCACTGCAAAACAGAGGCAACAAAGATGTGACTTCAGTGATAATGATTCCATGGGTACAAGAAAATAATAAAACAACCGCTATTTTTCCCCCCACACAGCCCCAAATCATAAATGGCACCCCTGCGTACCATAATAGCTAATGGGCTCTTACTATGCACATTTGCAACCTTACCTCATCTTCTAATGCAGTTTTTTGCTTGCCCTCCGGTTTGTTTACTCTTGCAGGAAAAAAAAAAATCAGTTACCTTGACAACAGATGTATAGGTAATATACACTATTAATTAGATGTACTAACAAATAAGGGAATTAAGAACTGAAAAATGTCAACTAAAATTAAGTTTAAATATTTAGTGAGTTTGAATGTGTGCTGTTACCTTTCCACTTTTGCATCCGGGTTTGTTTCATCTGGACAACATAAACTGGTATCTGGACATCCATTCTCTGCAGCTGACTGGCTGCAGGCAGCAGCTATGATCGAAAGCATTGAGCAAAAACAAGAACAGAAAACAGCAATTCATTGAAATTGTCTCCAATTCATACAAATAATTTATGTATGTATGAAGTTTATTTATTTTTGTCTCTTGGTGTTTCCCATCCTGAGTAACCAGTCCAAGTCAATCACATGCTTAATTTGGCTTAGTTTTCACACTGGTTGCCTTGAAAGACTTACAGTACCTTCACATCCCTGTCCAGGCTCTAAGCCTTCCACTGCTTCCTCTGTTGATATGGTGGACACAGATGCAACAAAGGGTGCAGCCAGGGTAGGTTGCGTTGCGCTGATCACAGGAGCCGTTGCTTCCTGTTGCTGCTTACCAATTTGCTGAGCGTGCATCTGAAGAAGTACAAAAACAATTTAGCAGTTACAATATCACTGATAAGTTAGCTGCTATTCGACCTTACAACTCAATATCGAACTTGAGAAAGCAGTGCGGTAGCAATGCAACAGCTGCATTCCTACCTGCTTCACTTTGTTGATTCTAATCTCAAGTTCTGTGGCAGACACGCTGCCGGCGATGACCTCCAAGGGGATACCATTCTCTCCAATAAAGAAACTGGAGGGAATGCACACCACTGGATCTTTATCCAAAAGCTGTTAAAGAATAAACTGCTGGCAAATGACATGTCATCCTGCTACACTTCAAAACAACATTTAAAGACAGTATGACATAAATCAGACAAGGGATGGAACATGATAAAAAGATACAAATCTGGGAGAACTGCACACAAGTATCACTGTTGGAATAAAAAAAAAAACAGAAATGTCACACTCCATAGATACACATAACAAAAAAGATAAACATTTCAGAAATGTCCTATTGTTATTCAGCACGTAGTATGTATTGCATGCATCGGGTTTAGATTAAGCCTCATCTATTCAGTTTTTTTTTTTTTAATATATACAAGCATATCCCCAGCTAGTTGTCCCTTTTAGGTGAAAACAGCCCCATGTATATCTCCCCATGCGAAAAAGGAAAGCATCAAAAGCATTTTTCCTGCCTTTTGCTTTAAACGTATGCCAACTTTGTACTTAACGTCTCGTTATTGACTGTATGCGCGTGCACAATTCGGACATGTGCTTGTGCACGAGCCGTGAGCGAGTGACAGCCATTACCACCACGCCCACTTTTCGGGCCGAACGACAAATCCCTTTCAGTTTGACTGGTAATTGTGAAGAATATAGACATGTTTGTCCAGTCTCTTCTCTGAAACCACACTTGGAAACGCATGCTAGCCGGGGGTGGTGGTGGTATACTTTTCGTGTGAAAAAACCTGTGCCATTTGGAGTCAAGGAGGGATAGCACTTTGAAGATAATCAGTTAATCTAAGTTATTTTTAATTACATTCACGGAGTGATGACCTTCATGTCAGTTACCTCTTGGCGTCGACTTTAACGGCCACACAACCGTTGTGAGCAGTCTCTGAGACGTCCTCCCAGCTGGACATCAAGTTTGCAGATTGTTCATCTTCCCCTACAAGCAGAGAATACAGTGGGCAACCATTGCCGGTCGTCTTAAATGATGACATAACTTAATCTCGGAAGACACGTCTCATGGCAGCGATCAATGACATCCTCATATATCTTCTAAGCAAACTCAATACAAAAACACTCTTTTTTTCTATCTTTGATTACAGGTGTTAAGTTACAGATGTTAAGTTACAAATACGGATTCTTTAGTTGCCCCGGGTGGCTATTTGACGAATATCTACAAATGTAGGTCTTAAACAAAGCTTATTTCGGCATAAAATGGAAGCACATACCAACAATGACGACGACAAAGACAAAACTCCGCTGTTTTGCCAAATTAATGGCATCGGGAATGCTGCCATTAAACCAAAACATTATTTCATAAGGCTCGAGCCTGCTTTGGTGTTGCTGCTTTTACTGCGCGTACGCATGCGCAAACGTCTTCTTCTGCTTCTTAATTTTCTTCTTCTACTGCTTCTTCTTCGTCATACCAGTGTTGCAGTACTTTTTGTAGAAGAAGACGAACGAGGAAGAAGAAAACAACAACAGCAACGATATGTCTGCAACTGCTGCTGATGTGAGTTCATATATATATACAATAAACAATTACATGAGAATAATGTAGAACTTGAGGCCCTTATTTCCTTATAAGCTCTGTACATGTGTGTCCATTTTTTGCAGTCCGAATCCGAGGTATTCGAGATCACCGATTTCACCACCGCGTCAGAGTGGGAAAGGTATTCTATCTTTAAACCACTTTGCATTTATATAGGTTTACTTTAACATAAGCATTTGGTACCAGTTTTGATCATCTGTATAATTCTATGGGCATGATAAAGCTATGTAAGAAGATAAACTTCAACCAAAATCATCATAACCTTTGCCTCATGTCCAACATCATGTCATGTCCAGCATTTATCATGTACAGTATTCACCTACATTGATTAGCCATGAGTTATAAGTAAAAATAATTATAATTAATAATTTGGTTAGTTAAAGTTCATTGCACTGGGAGTTTGTTTACTATTTGGGCCAGCTACAAAAAAATAAAAAAGGATATCTTAAATATTTGTAAATACTGTATTAAATCATCTGTGCTACTGGAATAATTGGTGTAAAATGCCTGTAAGGCATTATAATAGGATCTCCAATTACTTCACTTCTGCTGAAAGTAAACCCAATTTTCCTTATTTCAAGGTTTGTGTCAAAGGTTGAAGAGGTGCTAAATGAATGGAAGCTAACTGGAAACTCTAAGAGGAGGTTATCCAGAGAAAAGGTAATTGGATTTAGTTGTTTCGCTTAACACCACTATTTGTTAGTGTGACAGTGCTCTCTCATACCTTCTTCCAACCCAGGGTGATTATACAAGTGGCATCTGGGTAGAGCAATCTCAGGAAATTAATTTTGTGGATTTTAAATTCTCCATAACCCACTACGCCCTGGCACAAGAGCCGAACGACAATGCAAATGATGACTTGGAGGAAGGTATGATCAACGTCTTCTATTATTTTGTATCAATTATCAAACTCAAATCTAAACTGAAGTCTACTTTAAAGTCTGTTTTTAAAAACCTGTGCATTTTAGAGTGGGAACAGTGTATATTATTTGTTACCAGAAGCGTTAAATCATTATTGATAGATTACCGATGACACTTCATAGCAAAAAGGTTGCAGCCCGCTGCTCTAGAAAACACCGAGCATTTAAGTAAGAGGCCTTCCATTTGACGCTTACTTTGGGATATTTTGTTATTTCCAGATGACGTTCCTGTTGCAATGCAGGACCTTCTGTGCACAAATAATGACTTCCCCCCCCGAGCCCACTGCTTGGTCAGATGGTGAGTTCTAGCATCTATTTTATCTATTGTACATTTTCTAAAGGCGCTTCAAACTATCAAGAAAGGTCTCTGTCAATGTCTAATGACATACATTAACCATGTGGGACGATGGGGTAGGAAACAGGGACATAATAATAATAATACATTTAGTTTATTTAATTTATAAGGATGTTTTACAAGCTACAGATGGAACAACAATAGATCAGGTGGGTTTTGAGTCGGGGTTTGAAAAGAAACAAAATTCACATTTAAAAGATGCATGTTTCTGTTTCTGGTGACAGGTACGGTATTCGAGAGTTTGTGGTCATTTCTCCTGGAACCAACGTTGAGGCTATCATCAGCGAGTCAAAGTGCAATTTGCTTCTAAGCTCCATCTCGGTTTCTTTGGTCAACAGTGGCTGGTGAGAAACCATCAACACCTAATAATATAACATAATATTGTTCATTCACAAAAAATATGAAAACATGTTACCTTTGTTCCACTCTGTGTTTTCCACTCTGAAAACACACATATATATATAAAACATATATGTGTATATACACACACACACACACACACACACACACACACACACACAGATATATATACATATTATACAGGGTTTCCCAAAAAAACGTATACACACTTTAAATAATTGTAAACTAGTTGTTTATTAGAATTTGTTAAATTTTCAAAATGCAATGGAATCTACAAACATAATTTTATTGTTTTGTCACTGCCTTTTCTCAAACTGACGTCCCTTCTGGTCCAGGCACTGCTGACAACGCAAAGTGATGGAACCGCACACATGACCAAACGATTCCATTGGTTGCGTGCGTTCACGTTCAATGACTGCTCTCAATTTAGCAACTATTGCAGATCTCATAGCGTAGACTTTGTCTTTTAGGTATCCCCATTAAAAAAAAGTCTAGTGGTGTTAGGTCTGGTGAACAAGGAGGGTATTTGATGAAACTCCTCCCTCCAATTCACCAATTCACTCCAATTCAAGATCTCATCAAGGAAGGATCTGACATTGCGATGGTATCCTGGGGATGCCCCATCTTGCTGAAAATGTTAATTGGTTCCAGACCTGACCGGGATAAGTGAACTTCCTTGTTCATACATCAAATATTTTCACAGTTAAGAGCATAGAAAACCTGTTCATGACCTTCTAAATATAGTTTTTAACATTAGTATAGCCCTCTAGATACTGTATGAAATAACACCCCTATAATCACCTTTTCACTTATATTACCCAATATAGTAATGGTAAATGGTCTTTGACTTGTGTAGCGCTTTTCCACCTCCAAGGCACTCAGCACTTTAAACAAATTTACCTGCTGATGACGGAGTATCTTCACCAAGGACACTTTGACACGATCACGGGAGGATCGAACCCGCAAACTTCAGGTTGGGAGCTGACCACTCTACAACCAAAGCCAAGCCGCCCCATGGTAGACTTAATCAGACAAAAAAAAAGACTAAATAAGCCATTTAAGACATAAATAAGTCTCTTGCTCGTGTGTGTTGCTGTTAATGTGTTTGGGGAACTGTGTATGGGGCGGACAGGAAGTGACCTTTTGGGTTCAGAGTTGAATTTCAGCTTCGCGTTGGTTACAGCCACAACAGTAGCTCGTGTTTTTATTAGGTATTTTTTATTAGGGATTATTGTGCCTCTCCTCCCTGAGCTACCACCTTAGCGTGGTGGAGGAGTTTGCATGTCACGATGATCCTAGGAGCTAAGTTGTCAGGGGTTTTATGCCCCTGGTAGGGTCACCCACGACAAACAGGTCCTAGGTGAGGGACCAGACAAAGAGTAGCTCAATAGACCTCTATGACGATAAAAAACATTGGACCACGTTTTCCCTTGCCCGGACGCGGGTCCCCGGGGCCTACGCCCATGGGGCCCGGCTGGGCACAACCTAAAGAGACAACATGGGTCCCTCCTCGAATGAGCTCACTGCTCATAGGAGGGGCCAAAGGGGTCGGGTGCAGAGTGAGCTGGGTGGCAGCCGAAGGCGGGGACCTTGGCAGTCCGATCCTCAGCTACAGAAACTAGCTCTTGGGACGTGGAATGTCACCTCTCTGGTAGGGAAAGAGCCTGAGCTGGTGCATAAGGTTGAGAGGTTCCTGCTAGATATAGTCGAACTCACCTCAACGCGCAGCAAGGGCTCTGGAACCAGTCCTCTTGGGAGGGGATGAACTTTGTTCCACTCTGGCGTTGCCAGCAGTGAGAGGCGACGGGCAGGGGTGGCAATTCTTGTTGCGCCCCGGCTTGTGGCCTGTATGTTGGAGTTTAACCCGGTGAACGAGAGGGTAGTTTCCCTCCTCCTTCAAGTGGAGGGACGGGTCCTGACTGTTGGTTGTGCTTATGCGCCAAACAGCAGTTCAGAATACCCACCCTTTTTGGAGTCTCTAGAGGAAGTACTGGAGAGTGCTCCCTCAGACGATTCCCTTGTTCTGCTGGGAGACTTCAACGCTCACGTTGGCAGCGACAGTGAGACCTGGATTGGCGTGATTGGGAGGAACGACCCCCCTGATCTGAACCTGAGCGGTGCTTTGTTATTGGACTTCTGTGCTCGTCACAGATTGTCGATAACAAACACTTTGTCCAAGCGTAAGGGTGTCAACATGTGCACCAGGACACCCTGGGCCGCACTTCCATGATTGACTTTATGGTCGTATCATAGGACTTGCGGCCATATGTTTTGGACACTTGGGTGAAGAGAGGGGCAGAGCTGTCAACTGATCACCACCCGGTGGTAAATTGGCTCCGATGGTGGGGGAGGATGCCGGTCAGACCTGCCAGGCCCAAACGTATTGTGAGGGTCTGCTGGGAACGACTGGCAGAGTCCCCTGTCAGAAGGAGTTTCAACTCCCACCTCCGGGAAAGCTTCGACCATGTTCCGAGGGAGGTGGCGGACATTGGTGGACACCAGTGGTGAGGGATGCCGTCAAGATGAAGAAGGAGTCCTATCCTTTTTGGCTCATGGGACTCCGGAAGCAGCTGACAGGTATCGGCAGGCCAAGCGGTCTGCGGCTCTGGCAGTCGCTGAGGCAAAAACTCGGACATGGGAGGAGTTCGGGGAAGCCATGGAGAACGACTTCCAGACGGCTTCGAAGACATTCTGGACCACCATTCGGCGTCTCAGGACGGGGAAGCAGTGCAAAGTCAACACCGTGTATGGTGGGGATGGTGTGCTGCTGACCTCGACTCGGGATGTTGTGGATCGGTGGAAAGAATACTTCGAAGACCTCGTCAATCCCACCGACACGTCTTCCTATGAGGAAGCAGAGCCTGGGGACTCCACGGTGGGCTCTCTTATCTCTGGGGCTGAGGTTGGTGAGGTTGTCAAAAAGCTCCTCGGTGGCAGGGCCCCGGGGGTGGATGAGATCCGCCTGGAGTTCCTTAAGGCTATGGATGCTGTAGGCATGTCTTGGTTGACACGACTCTGCAGCATCGCGTGGACATCGGTGACATGACCTCTGGATTGGCAGACAGGGGTTGTGGTCCCCCTTTTTAATAAGGGGGACCGGAGGGTGTGTTCCAACTATTGTGGAATCACACTCCTCAGCCTCCCTGGTAAAGTCTATTCAGGGGTTCTGGAGAGGAGGATCCGCCGGATAGTTGAATCTCGGATTCAGGAGGAGCAGTGTGGTTTTCGTCCTGGTCGTGGAACTGTGGACCAGCTCTACACTCTCAGCAGGGTCCTTGAGGGTGCATGGGAGTTTGCCCAACCAGTCTACATGTGTTTTGTGGACTTGGAGATGGCATTCGACCGTGTTTCTTTGAGGAATTCTGTGGGGAGTGCTCCGGGAGTTTGGGGTATCGGAGCAGCTAATTCAGGCTGTTCGTTCCCTGTATGACCGGTGTCAGAGTTTGGTTCGCATTGCCGGCAAATAGTCGGACCGGTTTCCAGTGAGGTTTGGACTCCGCCAGAGCTGCCCTTTGTCACCAATTCTGTTCATTATTTTTATGGACAGAATTTCTAGGCACAGCCAGGGCGTTGAGGGGTTCCGTTTTGGTGGCTGCAGTATTGTGTCTCTGCTTTTTGCAGATGATGTCCTGCTGGCTTCATCGAGCCGTGAACTTCAACTTGCACTGGATCGGTTCGCGGCCGGGATGAGAATCAGCACCTCCAAGTCCGAGTCCAAGGAAAAGGGTGGAATGCCATCTCCGGGTTGGGGATGAGATCCTGCCCCAAGTGGAGGAGTTCAGGTACCTTGGGGTCTTGTTCACGAGTGAGGGAAAGATGGAACGCGAGATCGACAAGCGAATTGGTGCGGCGTCTGCAGTGATGCGGACTGTACATCGGTCTGTTGTGGTGAAGAGAGAGCTAAGCCGAAAGGCAAAGCTCTCAATTTACCCATCGATCTACGTTCCTACCCTCACCTATGGTCATGAGGTTTGGGTAGTGACCGAAAGGACAAGATTGTGGGTACAAGCGGCCGAAATGAATTTTCTCCATAGGGTGGCTGGGCTCTCCCTTAGAGATAAGGTGAGAAGCACTGTCATCCGGGAGAGACTCGGAGTACAACCGCTACTCCGCCGCATTGAGAGGAGCCAGATGAGGTGGCTTGGGCATCTGGTCAGGATGCCTCCCGGACGCCTCCCTGGGTAGGTGTTCAGGGCAAGTCCGACCGGTAGAAGGCCTCGGGGAAGACCCAGGACACGTTGGAGAGACTATGTCTCCCAACTGGCCTGGGAACGCCTCGGGATCTGCCGGGAGGAGCTGGACGAAGTGGCCGGGGAGAGGAAAATCTGGGCCTCCCTGCTTAGGCTTCTGCCCCCATGACCTGATTTCGGATAAGCGGTAGAAGATGGATGGATGGATGGATTATTGTACCTGTTGTAAGATAATTCAAACTTGCAATAAAAGCCTGTTGTTCTGGCGATAAGTCTGGTGCTTGTGTGTCTCACCGAACATTACAGTAACATTACTGACACATAGTGACCAGTGTAGAATACTACATATCGTCATGTCTTTGAATGCATCTTCTGAATGCCTTATATTTCTATTTTAGTTCATTTATCAATTTTGTGCTTGAAAATGCATAACATTTGCTTAAGTATGCATGTTTTTCACTATTAATTCGCCGCATTCAACCACGAAACAGCATGATTTATTCATTCATATATTTTTGAAAAGCCACAAAATTCGAAGTGCAAAGTGGTGAGAGATTACTGTATATAATTTTCTATTCATTGAAATTAGTATGTCAAAAAATATGTTTGCAGAAGGCTTATGTCTCATAGATTGCATGATAATTGCACAGGTGTTCATTATGGTGGTGACAACATGTAAAAGTTTATTTTATTTTAAAGAAATGTCTGCATGTCTGTCTCCAGTTAATGATCTATATTTTCCTCTGTGAACAATTAACAAAGGTCTGCTGATGTTAAATGCACTCTACTTACCAGTCAAGATTGTTACTTCTAGAAAAAAAATAGAAGGGTGATAAAAAGAAGTAGTACTAGCCTATCACGGAAAATGTACTGATTTGCACTTTGACCTCATCTCCTGTCGATCTTGTGTAGGATTGAATTCAAAATTGTTTTTGCTCAGAGAAAAAAAAATCTTAAAATTCGCCAAATTCTTGCTATTGTCCTTGTTTTGCAAGATGTGTCATACAACAATTTAGACAATTATGATACAATTACCCATTATACATAACAGCTGCTCGGTCACGCTGGTCTTCAGATAAGGTAAAATATTAGTTACGTTGAATATTTCTAATTATTATTGCTTGTTTCTTTTGTCCTCTACCATCAGCCAAGTCCCCATGTTTGTGCAGATTCAGCAAAAGTGGAGGCGAATGTACGCCGGTGAATGCCAGGGACCGAGTGTCCGTACTGAATTTGAGATGGTACACCTTCGCAAGGTACCAAGCCAGTACAACCACCTGTCTGGCCTTCTGGACATCTTCAAATCAAAATCAGTAAGTCTCAAAATGTTAAGAAGCGTTACAGTCAAATTGCTGTGGTGTTTTGTAACTGTAGCGAACAATTATTGTAAAACAAAACGAATAGTTTGTAAATTTACGTGAGAAATTATAGATTTTTTTTCTGTTGTAGCAGTGCTTCCTGCAAATACATTTTCTATTGTGTTTATTTCTCTTTTAAATAGTTTGTAGCTGGTATGTTTGTGTCATGCTGCTTTTTGCTCAGATTGAATGCCCAATACAATACAGTAATTTTCATACTCAGTCGCAATAATGTGTTTTGTCACAATTCTTTTCTTGTTAGGGATATACCATGTACCCCTTACCTCCAATCAACATTGCAATCCGTTTTACCTACGTTCTTCAGGACTGGCAACAGTATTCATGGCCACTCCAGCCCCCAGGTAGGAACACATAATGATAATTACATTTTTGACCTCAAATGAACTCTCCAACTGTACTGAGTTGCATGTATACGATCCAGGCATCAGTTGTTTCTTTTTAGGCTTGTTTTATGGCTATTTTAATCACGGTGTCAAAATGTTTATTACTATAGAAGTAGTTTGCAGTGGTGAACAGGTGGCCCTTGGTCTATGACTGCGGTGTAAGTTGGAACTCATACCTAAATTAACACCTATGTCACTCAATATACACATTACACATGGAGGACATATGAAATAGAGTAACAAAAAAGGTTAAATACAAAAAACAGTAAGAAAAAAGAGAGAACCACTCTTGCTTTTATCCCTGTGGTTGTCTCGCACACTGAAAAGGGCGTTGCAAGGAAGGGCGAGAGAAAGGCTTTTTGGGAAGAGGATGTCTCAATAATGAGACCACTTCGCTGCTGAGTTATCACTGTCCATTTCATAGTTGAAAATCCTTTCACATGCGCATGAATACTATCTTTTTCCTTTCGGTTGTGATCACACGCACATTAGTAGTTCTTTCTTTTCGTCTTTGTGCAGTATTAATCATTTATGGGAGTAACTTTGTAATATTGAACTTCGTAAAACGAGGGCAGCGCGCCAAAGAGAAGAAGTGACATTAGACTTTGTAAATGGCTCTTCTGCGACGCCGATTTAATAATGCCGTTTAAGCAATGCATCATCAATTATCTCAGATAACTTTTGCTTTTGCTACCTAGTAACTTGAACACCTCATACTTCAATTTTTTTGAATGTACAACTGTTTAAATGTGCTTTTTGGCAGACTTTGATAACCTTCTTAAAGGTGAGGTGGGAGTGGAGGAGTTTGGGAAGCTTCCGTTTGGAGCATGTGAGGAAACAATAAGGTAAAATGATCTGTTACATTCTAAAAGTGTGTACAATATCATAATATTTGCATTGTTTTTAATGGAGTTGAACAGTTGCAGGTGCAGAAGTGTTAGGACTTTTGCCTTCATACATGACTGCAATGAGTCACATTGTGACTGAAGTTTCAGCTTTGTTTTATTGTTTATTTATATTTATATCATGCAGGGTACCTTTGTTTTCATGGTCTGAAAAGGATTTGGTCAATTATCTCACAAGAGGTTAGCAGGCCAGGTGAGGTAAAATGCCTTCAAGACATGAAGCAGATAAGTCTGGAGCTGTGTTGAGTTAGCAAAATCATTAGGAAGGAATGATGAAAATTCTCATTAGTACTACATTCTGAGAAAGAAAGCAAGAACGGGTGAGTGCGTGCTGTGGTTAGTTTTTAACCTAATTTCAATAGTTTTGTTTTTTTTGTCAAATCCATTTTTATGTATGAAGGGCAAAATAATATACTACTGCGTCAAACTATGTTCTTTTTTACCCCCCCCAAAAAACAAAAATAACTGATCATCTTTTCCCGGTGAAGTGAGCTTCAGCTATCAACCACGTGGCCTGACTTGACGGAAGGCACAGTTTTGGACAATGATGTCTACAGGTAAATAAGTCTATCTTTCCTCTTGCATCAGTGTTTTGTAATGTCTTTCTACCATGCATAATATTAGTTACCACATCACATAGTGGTGACAGGAAATGTAAAAAAAAAATTAAAAAGTAATTAATTGCAAGCATCTTACAAGAACCGACTCCTTGATGGGGTCTATCCGATTATATTTGAATACTGACAGGATCTATAATATAATTGATGACTCTAGGCAAGGATTTGAGTTTCATCAGTGAATGTTGGCCGAGTGTGGTGGTGGACCATTGGCTTTTGCCATTGAACACAAATTGCTATAATCTGTTCTGGAACACGAGATTTTCCCAGTACTTGACTGTGTGTATGCGGTCTCTAGTGGCGCCACCTACAAGGGAAAAAAAATATTAAAATGTCATAATTACTAAGGGTGTCATGAGATGAGATGATATGCGAGATTGGGTCTACAAGGACGAGAAGAGATTTTAACTTTACTTTTAAGAAAAGTGCAATGAACAAATGTGACAATATATTGCAATCTGTTAATATCATTTCTACTACATTACACTCTTCTGCAATCTGTGCGTATGCTACTGGCCCCGCCTCCACCCATCGAGACAAAGAGACTGTATGACTGACAAAAAGGGCTCACTCTGTTTATGCCATTGTTGCTTAAATGAACAAATGTGTAAGGTGCTAAAACCAATGCACAGAGTGAACTCGCTTCCTGCCCGTTTCGAGGCGAGAGACAAGGAAAACAGACACGCATGCAAATGGCAATGAGTTCATTTTCATTTATTGTGTGATGAATACATTTATTGTCGTCCCAGGCCTAGTGCCCACGAGACATTTTTTTTTCTGCATAAGAAATTTTAATCTCGCGAGATCTTGTGACACCCCAAATTAGTATTTTTGTCTTTTCAACATAAGGTGTGGGTGAAACTTTGCTGTGACACACTGACTGCCTCGGTAGAGTTTTGAAATATGAGCACCTTCCACCATTGCGTCCAATTGACATGAAATCTGGTATGCAAGTTCATCACGATGGTAGCACCGAAATCGTCAAGGAACATGTGATGTAATAGTGGGAATTTCAGCTCTTTTAAGTGAGGCGGTTTTCCTCATCTTGCCAGCTTGCTTGTGTGAGTAACCCCGAGGTCCCCCTTCTGCTTAGTGTCTACACATCTGCCGCCACACATTTCGGTCAACCATGCATTAAAAAAAGACAAACAAAAAAGACGAGAAAAAACAACGCCTCGTTCGCTTCAAAGAGCCAGGTCTGAGAGCCATTTTGTTCTCGACCAACATATTACTATGACGCTAGAAGCTCAGGTAGTCTGTCATTTTGGTGTGAAGGTGCCATTTGTCCTGAAACACGAAACTCCCTTAACTCCATCTTCTCCAACATTGCTGTGTATGAACAAAGTTTTACCCTGAAGGGATTCATACATCATGTTTTACAAGTTCTTATTGTTTTTGTTCCCCAAATATGTGCGACCTGTATTATCTTTGTTGTTATAATTTATACATGTCTTTTCCTGATTTGACAGTGATCTTGACCCTCTACATGCGCCTCACTGGTCAGTCCGAGCCAGGGCAGTTGAAAATCCTCAGTGTTTACTGGGTAAGACGTGCCATTTGGTCAGATTTGTGATTTTCTACAGAAAAACATTTTATACATTATTCATATTAGCACTTTAAATTATTATAATTATTGCTATACGCTAGGCTAGGGAAGTGTACGCTAGAGCACGATACAGAGCACTCACACTGGGAGAGTTAGACTTGGATGAGCATGGTGCCCATTGCCTAGTTTTAGCGTCCCCTTAACAACATTGTTGTTCAGGTTAAAAGTTTGATTCAATTTTATTTAAGGTTTAATTTCCTATGCAGGTGACTTGCTGACAGAGTTCTTTAAGCTATGTGGAAGGAAGGAAACAACAGAAGAGGTTCTTGGAAGAGGATTGGCTGAGGAGGAGGGAAAAGGTGGGGTTGACGCTTGCTGTCTTTACTACTATTCTCATTAAACTTGTGTGTACTGTATGTGAATTTGTACTGTTTGTGTATTACGCAATCTTTATAGTTTCTACACAAACATTATTTACTAGATGTATTCAAACTGCGAGTCCAAGATCATCAAGTCGAGTCCAAGATCATCATTGTGCTTGTCTTTGTATTATAGACAACACATAATCAACATTAGCACATAGGTTCTCCTTCTTCTTCTTTGGCGTTCATCTCCTTTCTTCTTTTGGAGTAAATGTCGGATGGCAAACTACCTCATTTGTGTGTTACTGCCAACTACTGGGCTGAAGTGTGGAGCAGAGGTTTGTCAGCAATAAGAAATATTCAATAATAAAATAAAATCATCACTCAAAATTGTCCATAGGTATGAAAGTGATTGTTAATGGATGTTTGTCTATATGTCCCTTGCGATTGGCTGGCGACCAGTCCAGGGTGTACCTCGCCTCTTGCCCATAGTCAGCTGGGATAGGCTCCAGCATACCCCCATGACCCAAATGAGGATGGAGCGGCATAGAAAATGAATGAATGAATGAATAAAATCGACAAATTAACTGATCACACGAGCAGATGACAGATGTACTCGCAATGTCTCGAATCAGGATTTGCTGTAGTCTTACATAATTAGCTTTTTGTTTGACATTTAAAGTACATTTCTCACAAAAATATGGGTTCATTTTCAAATTGAACAACCTTTCGGGCATTGAATTGACCACTTTTCACTGACTCACGTTATTACATCAGTCTGTGTGCTTGGGTTAGTATTATGTACTGTACACAGTCCATTTGTCAGTTAATATAAATGCTCTGGCAGTTCATTGATAATGAATGCGCGTTCAGATGGTACATATCACATGTGACTCTAAAATGTGTTGTTTTTCCTTTCCAGATGGCGATATCACCTCTGCTTTATCAAAGCTGACAGAACCCGCTGCATCAGTGCCAATCTCCAAACTGTCTGTGTCCAACATGATGCACAATGCTCGAAGGCACATTCGGCGTCATAGACTAACTGATGAGTCCCCACTTAGCGCTGATATTCTTAACTCTATTCTTCAGGTAAATGGTGTGGTGATTTTTATTTTTTTCAAAACGTCACAAAATATGCTTGGTAGGCAATTAAAAAAATAAAAAATAAAATAAAATAAAAAATATATATATCTATATATATATGTAAATGTAAATATTCAAGGAACAGTTTAGTATGCACAAAAAAATGATGGAATTGTTGAAATAACAGACTAGAGAAGGGATTATTGGGGTTATTGACTACATTAGTGCACATTTCAGAACATGTGCAATGTTTTTTTTTTTATTTTTTATTTTTTTAAGCCAAATTCCTAAAAGAAGTTTGGCAGTCAAAAACCCTACATCAACAATCTATCACAGTTGTTAAAAGGCGGAAAGGAATGAACAACACACACTGAGCTTTGTGAAGTATTTATGTGACATGGAACACATATTGTACTGTATACTGAATTCTATGAATCTTACATTTTTGTGATTTTTTTCTTTTTTTGCTTTGTTTGTTTCTTGTCTTAGTATCTATTTGCAGATTCTGTCGTGGATAAAACATCCAAAAATAAAATCACACAAGCGGATTGCAGTGGAAAGGCCAGGAAAGATGAAAATACTGACGTATGTAAATATTATTCCAAGTTATTCTTACAGTGTATTCACAGTATGGTAGTTATGTTTGTTATGTTATGTTATACAAAAGTGTATCCATTTTGTTTGTCATTTTTCCTTCACCCTGTGACTAGGACCTTTATATTCAGCTGAAGTCGGCACCACTTGAAAGTCTGACCTATCGCCTGGCACTGTGTGTGTGTCTGGTCAACTTCTACCATGGTGGGTTACGCTCTGTTGCCTACCTCTGGCAGGAGTTTGTCCTAGAGTTGCGAGACCGCTGGGAAAACAATTACCAAATCAACGGGTGGGTATGACACGCATGTCGCCGTCATTGTCAAATGATAAAGAGACAAGATTACATGATACCTCTCTTGTTAATGTAACAATTTAGTTTGATTTATGCACATAAAATAAAGGCTTTATGTTAATAGTAGTAAACATTAAATATATGGAATGATTGTCAGGACCCAGGAGTATATATGCTTGTTTTTTATATTGTAGTAAGACCAGAGTACCAAACTACTAAGTGTGTATTATTAAGTGCGAATAGAGCCCCAGGCTTCTTTTGCAATACACATGCGTGCAAATAAAAATGTGTGCTAAGGGGAAAAGTTTGTGAGCAGACATTAAATCTTAATAATTTTTGTCTTCTTTGTTGTATCTACTTCATTATCTGCAGATTGCCAGAAGAACCACCTGATCTTCGCTGTTGTCTTTTGCATCAGAAGTTTCAGGTAGCTATGACTTTATAGGAAAACTACATTGTTTTTTTCATCATCCACAATCCTTATGTAAGACATGACCACACATGTCATTCTCTTTTCTGGGCATTCTAAAGATATAAAAACAGATAAAAAGAGGCCGCTCAGTACTGCATGTGATGAGACACAACTATTCCGCCTATAAAGACCGCTATTAAAGCCCCTTCAAAAATCTCCAACAATGTTTTATATGAATGCTGTAACCATGTAGTAACATGCACATTCATCATCTAATGTAAAACTTATTACCCGAACTTCCTTCCTGGGCGCTTTGATTTCAGATAGCAACATAGAAAAAAACGCCTACACTTAGCATTAACTTTTACAAACAAAAACAAAAACACAGCAGCAGTAGTGGCAGCTCCAATATGTAGCGTTGCCTTTCGGTAGTGGCCTGAGGCTGTGGGCGAGTGTGTGGTCAAGCTAGCTCCTAGCCGGCTAGTAGCTATGAGCCGGTGTGGTGTGGCGAGGTGTGCAATACGCCAGTAAAGTAGTTCTTCAGCGTAACAATGTTAATAATAATAATAACAATGTCGCTGTAGCTTGGTAAATATGCACGTCACATTATATGTAAAGTGCAGTTGTCCTTTAAAAATAAGGTGCACAAGAATATAAAAATATAATTGATTTGCTATTAAATATTTTGGTTCAAAATAGTTTAATGACAAAAACTTTAAAGTATGCAAAGAGTTCAACAGTACAGTAAAACCTCGGTTTTCCCGTTGTTTTGTAAGGTTCAGTTTTTGACAAAAATCTTGGCCAAAAATATGTTGTTTTTTGTACACAGTCTCAGTTATTATACAGCCAAACAGTGCCCAAATAAAGCATCCATTTATCTGTGGCTCTGTGAAGAATGGATAGTGGATATTTTACAGTTTGATTCAAGAGAGTTTTATTGTCATGTGCATGGTAAAACAGCAGTTATACTATGCAATGAAAATCTTATTATAATTCTCCCAAGAAAAGAAAGAAAACACAAGAAAGAATAAGATCATAAGAAACATAAACACATAAACATATATACCAATAAATTAAGCAACAACAACAGAAGAGACATTAATACAAATAAATAATACAAATAAATAAATATAAAGTAAAATAAATAAAATAAAAGTGAAATAAAATAAAAGTTAAATAAAAATAAAGTGCTATGAGTGTGTGCTTGTGTTGCGTGCGGCGTGTGTGAGTGCTTCGTTGAGAAGCCTGATGGCCTGTGGGTAAAAGCTGTTTGCCAGCCTTGTGGCCCCGGACTTCAAACTCCTGTAGCGTCTGCCTGACGGTAGGAGTGTGAATAATGAGTGTTGTGGATGTGTGCTGTCCTTGATGAGGTTGTGTGTTCTGCGTAGGACTCTAGATTTATAAATGTCTTGCAGTGAGGGGAGGGCTGCCCCAACAATGTTCTGTGAGGTCTTGATCACCCGCTGGAGTGCCTACCTATCACGTGTTGTACAGTTACCGTACCAAACAGTGATGGAGGCGGTAAGGACACTTTCGATGGTGCATCTGTAGAAGCAACTCAGGATTGTGGTTGACATGCCAAATTTCCTCAGTCTTCTCAGGAAGTACAGTCTCCTTTGGGACTTCTTCAGAATTTGTTGGGTGTTGTGAGACCATAGACAGATTCTGGCCAGGGAATCCTGCAATTACTGTAGACAGATTCTGGCCAGGGAATCTTGTAATTACAGTATCTTTATATGTGTGTGTGCTTTTTAAAATAAATAAATCAATCAATTTAATACAGCTGTAAAAAAAAAAAAGTTGCAAATGCCTGAACTTTGATAAAGGAATGTGAGAAGCACTATTTAATTCAAGAATTCAAGGCCCCAGGGACCCAGTCTGACAAGCCCTGGTCTTAGGCCCGGCATAATTCCATGCACACGCACAGCTCAGCACAACGTCGTCATAGAATGACTGTAATGCAGTCGCTCACAGCAGGTTATTCATAATAACTGACACAACTCATAATAGAAATAAAATACCAAGAATCAAGAATGATCCCAAAATGAAACCCACAGCGCCCTCACTCACATTCTCTTTATCACGCACATGGACGAACATTTTAAAATTCATAGTTATTTCAATACATATGAGTGAGTAATACCAATCGCTACCATGAAAAAGATCTGCACAATTCCTTTACTTTCACTTATCACTACATTGCGGTTTTTGTTATTCACACCGGAATATTGATGATTTAATTTTAGGTCCAGTCTACATAATAAGCACTCAGAAGTGTTTTTCTCCCTTGTTTGAAAAGTATTTGTCTATTTTATAGATGCTGAATTGCTGCATCAAGCGCAGGCAAGCCAGAGATAACCTTTGCAAGGCTCCTGAGAGAAGCAAAGGAAGAGATCACCAGAACATCCGCCGGTCAGAGATCACAGCAACACCTTCATCCAGCGAAACGACTGCTTTTTCAACTGGCAAATCCTGGGATTCTTGGAGTGACAGCGAAGAAGAGTTCTTTGAATGTCTGAGTGATCAAGGGGAGAATGAGTCGCCGCATAGTCGGAGTGACAAACACGGCAGTAAAACTCGAGCAGAGGGTAGAATGCACCCGTACAACAACATGAGCCTGATTAACTCTTCGGAGCTTCTCTTTATTCCTGTGACACAAGTTAGTATATTTCTTTATAATACATTTAGAACAACAGAACACATACTGTATCTACCAAACTATTTTATGTTTTATTTGGTTGTTCTATGTAACAATCATGTCAATAATCATCACATGTAAATACTAAGGGTACGTGTACAAAATAGATAATGTTTTTATGTTTTATCAGGAACCTGCTCCCATGACCGAGGATTTATTAGAGGAGCAGTCGGAAATCCTTGCAAAACTGGGCACATCCGCCGAAGGTGCCCAACTCCGTGCTCGGATGCAGAGTGCCTGTCTTCTCTCTGACATGGAGTCTTTTAAGGTACAATTGTCTTTTTGTATGTGTTTTGATGTTTGACATTAACTGTAATTGTTACATTTTTGTTTCTCTTTCCCGCACTGTACATGTCATGCGTGCCAGAGTTGCAAGGCTTGAAATTTACCTTACCTACCGTTTTCCAGACTATAAGTCGCTCCAGAGTACAAGTTGCATCAGTCAAAAAATGCGTCATGAAGTGGAAAAGTAATAAGTCGCATATCCTGGTATTTATGATCGAGCTGTCATCAGAGCAAGCTTTTTTTTAAATGTATGTATTTTATTTTATTTTAGGAGTGTGATGGGTGATGGGTGCTCTTAACAACATTAAATAAGAGAAGATGAAGCCAGAGGGAGGGGACAATGTTTACATCAGGGTTATCCAAAGTGTGACCCACAGCTGTTTTTTTTTTTTTTTATGGCCCTCGGCACGTTCAAATTAAACAGTAAAAAAAACTTAAAAAACAACAACAAATGGAAGAAAAGAGAGTAAGTTTACAAGGATAATAAAAATATTAGGAGACTAAAGTTATAATATTCATAAAAAATATAATTTTACAACAATAAAGTCTTAATATTATGAGGGAAAAAATATATTTTAGAAGCATAAAGTTTAGATATTAAAGAAAAAAAGGATGATTAAAAAAAAGTTGTAATATGAGAAAAAAACAAAGAATAAAGATGCAAATTTGGGACAAATGTATTATCAGAACAAAATCGAATTACTTTTGGGATAAAGTCATATTATGAGAAAAAAGATTCACAAGAATATTGTTGAAATATTTATATTAAAAAAATGTAAATGCAAAATTGGAAAAATAAGCAAAAAAGTGCAATATTAGGAGAAAAAGGTTTTTATATTAAGAATTCATTTAGTCACCCACAACACAAAGCTTCAGATGGAGGTTGTTTTTTCTTTAAATATATATATATATATATATATATATATATATTTATGTGTGTGTGTGTATATACCCCCTGTATATATATACACTGCTCAAAAAAATTGAAGAAACACTTGGAAAACACATCAGATCTAAACTGGGGGAAAAATGATCTTGAATATCTTTCCTGATAATAAGTGGGTGATGTATTAGTAACAAAATGATGCCGCATAATTTGATAGAAATGAAAATGATCACCCTATAGAGGGGGGAAATCAAAGGCTCCCCAAAAATGAAAGTGAAAAAATGATGCAGCACACTGGTCCATTTTGCCAAAATGTCATTGTAGCAACTCAAAATGATTCTCAGTAGTTTGTGTGGCCCCCACGTGCTTGTACGCATGCCTGACAACGTCGGGGCATGCTCCTAATGAGACTACGGATGGTGTCCTGTAATTGATGGATAAGTCACAGGATTATGACAAAAAGTGTGATGGTACTCTTTTTGCCATATTTATCTAATTCTATGGGGGCAGGTAACTATGTATTTAGTCAATAAATGTAAGTGTGAATAAATGGCAATACAACATTGTGAATCCCTAATAAAGCTTTGACGGAGGTTTAAATTACTAGAGAAATCAAAGGAGATGTCTCATGTTTGCATTTAGTGTCTCCCCCTGCACCAAATCATGTGCCACATTTTGCTCTGCACACACCCTGCCACAACTCGAACTTTCACCCTCCAAGCCTTCGTATAACCGTGTAAATTTACATAGCAACTTTTTTTTGGTATTATTTGTTAAAGTAAATCAATTTCGTCTTGCTCAATAGGCAGCCAACCCAGGTTCCGTTCTTGAGGACTTTGTGCGCTGGTACTCACCCAGGGATTTTTTGGAGGAGGAAGTGGTCAATGAGAAAGGTGAAACAGTCTTGAAAGGTGAGCTCAGTGCGAGGATGAAGATTCCAGGCAACATGTGGGTTGAGACGTGGGAGAATGCCAGGGCCGTACCTGCAAATCGCCAGAAAAGGCTTTTTGACGACACCAAGGAAGCAGAAAAGGTCATTTTCAACCCTTTCCTTATTTGACATGACAATTTTGGAGAAGTACAGTATGCAACTTAAAATGTAATTGTATCAATCATAGATGATTTCACTACAATTTCTGATCCTGCATGTGTAGAATTCCAGGTCACACTTTAAAATAAGGTACACAAAAATACAGTAGTTACTGAGGAACTAATGACTAAGGCACATTAATTCCGACTAGTAGACTGAGGAACTAATGAAGAACTAGTGACTAACGAGCAGAGTAGTTACTGTGGAACTAAGGCACATACATTTTGAGAACTAATGAAGAACTAATGAGTAACTAATGAGCAGTGGTTAGGGTTAGGGTTAGGTAGTTGCGTTCCTCATTAACTACTGTAATTTTGTGTACCTTATTGTAAAGTGTTACCGAATTCCTTTAAAAAAAAAAAAAAAGCATTCCATTTGATTAGTTGTGGCACCCACGATGCTCAGATGCTGAGCTCTTGACAGTTACTGTTCAACCAAAGAACATAAAATAAAATCAGATTTGGATTTTGACTGGTCTTTCAGGTGTTGCATTATTTGGAAATGCAGAAACCTGCAGACCTGACTTGCCATCTCCTGCCCTGCATAATACATGCTGCAATTCTAAAGTTGAAGGATGAAGGTGAGGACCTCAACCAGTCCCTATCATATACAGGATAATAATAATATTATAATTATTACCATCTAGTCCCACAATTCTCAACCGATTTTAACCATTGATACATCCAAACGTCAGGCTCATTCAGGAAAGAGGTGCTATCTATTATCTCCGCAAAATTCCCAGATTTTCCGCAATTCTGCATTTTCCGAGAGATTTTTCCCACTGAAAATGACTGGGGAATTATTCAAAGTTCTATATTTCTCACATTTCTCAACTGATTCGTACCACGTCACAGACAAAATGCTGAAATCATTGGAGACTATTTATTTTTGCAAACAGTTGTAGGCTGCGCCATGCACTGTGGGAGGTGCCGTTGAGGATTCGCTTAGGTGAGACTCCTGTGCTGTAATTCAGGGTGTTTAGCATTTAAGCCATTTTTATAGGTATAAACTTACATAAAGATTAAGCGCTATCCTGCTAGGTGTTAGCATGTTAACCTTTTTTTGCTATTTTTAAAAGGTATAAACGTACACAGACATTTTTCATGTTAGGAGTAAGCATGCTAACAGCTAACATGTTAGCATTGCTGGCATGCTAACATGTAAACTTTTTTTGCTATTTTTAAAAGGTATAAACGTACACAGACATTTTTCATGTTAGGAGTAAGCATGCTAACAGCTAACATGTTAGCATTGCTGGCATGCTAACATGTAAACTTTTTTTGCTATTTTTAAAAGGTATAAACGTACACAGACATTTTTCATGTTAGGAGTAAGCATGCTAACAGCTAGCATGTTAGCATTGCTAGCATGCTAACATTATCATTAACTTTTTTGCTATTTTTAAAAGGTATAAACTTACACAGACAGTTTTCATGTCAGGAGTAAGCATGCTAAAAGCTAGCATGCATTGCTAGAATGCTAAAACCATCAGCTTGTTAGCTTTTTTGCTATTTTCATGGTATACATTTACACAGATACTTTGTGTTTTCATGTTAGGTGATAGCACGGTAACAGCATTCTAGCATTGTTAAAATTATAATGTTAGCATGGTGGTATTTTATCCATTTTCTCAGGTATTATCTTATATACACTTAGCACTATCATGGTAGGTGTTAGCATGCTAACAGTTAGCATGATAGCTACAGCGTTTCAGTCCGGCGTCTGCTCATTAGGGTTTGGGTGTAGGATTTGACATTGAGTGCAACATTGCAGTTTGCCGTCAGCATCGCCAGCACTCATACAATTTCTCCCGAAATTGGTAATTTCTAGTACACATATAAAATTGCACCATTTTTCATTATTATTATTAATATTATTGTTATTACGCGTCTGTTTTTTTGTTGAGAGACAGAATGTTAAAAATCCAGAAAAAATACATTAAATAAAGAAATGACAAATGAATCTGTATTTGATTCCAAATGAGACAGGCCGAACCCTTGATCTACTGACTGTGAGGCCAACATGCTAACCACTAAGTCACCGTCCTCAAGTAAATTCTCTCAGGCCATTTTCTTATATTCAACTTGGTTCAGCCTGTAATTCAATCTTATTTTCCTCACTATTTTGTTTTGTGGTTCAGGGTCTAGTACTGAGAGGGTTAATAATATCCGTTTACTACTCTAACAGAGTCAGTGGACAACATTCCATCAGTCAAAAAAACCACCCAGAAAGCTACAGCTCAAGCAAGCAAGCTGCTGCAACAATCCAATCCGGACTATAATCATTTAAAGGTCAGTAACATGCACGCTCACCACAGTCTCGACTATTTTTTTTGTTTCAGCCCCCTGCCCCCAATTTTTTTCTTGTTTTTTTTTGGTTCAGATTAGCAGAAACCTGGGCTAAAGTAATTTTTTGTTGAAGCGCTTTTTCATTCCATTTTATTGGGTTTTTATTACAGTCATTTTGGAGTCGGGCATCAGCCAGGCACATCTTGGTCTGGCAATAGTTCCCCACTTTTCTTGCAAAAACACTCAAAATCTGTAAGTTTTTTGAGGGCATCTGCTGTGCATGGCCTTATTTGGACCACCACAGAGATTTCAAATTGGATTGATCCCTGGGCTCTGTGTGGGCCATTCAAGAATGGGGAAGCTATACATTTGTTGATTTGGATGCTGCGGGTCATTGTCATGCTCCGAGGTGAAATTCATATATGCCTTCAGCTTCCTAGCATAAGGAACTATCCATAATTCCCTCCACCTTGACTCTGTAAGGTGTAATTTCAGCTGATTGAATGAAACAAGGTTACAGGTGACATAAACAGTCATTCAGTTCCATACATATTTTAAAAGCATCCATTTGTGGCCTCTCCCTTTCTATAGGATTGCCTTGACTTTTTGAGTACCATGGAGAAAATCATCGCCCAGTTTCGGTCTCTCAAACAAAAGTTTGCCATTGATGAGGCTGAGAAAGGCCAGGACAAAGAGGAATTGAAAAAGTAAGTTATTAGCAGGTATTAGCCGACTCATCTTCCTGTTGATTAGTGATTAGTCTTTATGACTGTGTATAAGAAGAAAAGTATATCAGCTGTTCCTGCACGCCAGATAACACGTTCCAATGCATGAATAGGACTGCACCTGTTTCTGGCGTTGCTGAATCTGTCTGCATATTTTCTTCTTTTTTTTCCAGTTTTGTAAACTCTCTGCTAGAAGAGCCGGAGGTTGTTGTAAGCGGAGCTGGTCAAGGCAATATTGGCAGCATCATCCACAGGCTGTTTGCCGTTGCTCAAGAGGTAAGCATCTCCATATAGAATGGAATGGAATGGAATGGAATGGGAAATCACTCAGATTGGTCTTTCTCTGAATGAATTTGCCATTCAAACTATCTAGACTGCCCTCCTGGATAAAGATACTGGACTGGGAAATGAAGAAGAAAGGAAGCTGACTGAAGGAGGGAGCAAAACTCACAACTTCCCTTTCCCAGCAGGCCGGGAGATTTTGTTGCGTACATGTGTCCCTCGACCAGCACCATATTCCAAGGCTCTTCCTCAGCGGCTTTTCTGTGTGTTAACGATGGAGGAATTCAGACTTGTGGGGGCCTTTTCCTCTGATACGTCTTTCTTTTAATTCCTAACACCGTAAAGTATTGCAATATTTTGGTTCACCTAAGTGAGATTTGTTCCCTGTTGTAACCTGTGCATCTGGTATACAACCAAACAACGAGTTAACACGATACACAGTTTGTGTGTCAGTCAAAAAAAATGGACAGTAGATGCCTGCTTCTCGCGGAGTTAATCTTCTGGATCACCAACCGAAAATAAACAACTGTGTGAAATCTCAACACTGATGAAAAAACGCTACACAAAAAAAGAAACAATTTTTTTACCAAAAAGCCACAAATTTGCAGGGCGGTGAATCCTGAATGGCGAATGTGCAGCGATCCACTGTACAGTTATTTACATACAGTATTGCATTAACGGTTGGGTAGCATGGAGGACCAAGGCAAACTCTGCATCAGCACCAATCTTTCATAGATTTATCATTTATCATTGTACCAGCAGCAAAAAAGTAGCTTTGTTGCTGACAGTATCGACTGTAAATACTACATGACATCATCAGTGTAACCATTCGACCCATCCATGCAATGTATGCAACTAACTACTGCTTAAGTAAAACAGTACTCGCTTACCTATCTAATTGCCTCCTAATATACTGTACATTATAGTGTGTCCAGCAAGAGAAAATGTACATCAATGCTTGAAGGAAAGACATCAGTCTGGACACCAAAATAACTTTTATGAACGAGGGATGTTAACAACATCAATCGACCAACATGATTATCACTTTCAATTCTCTCTGGATTTATAACTACTTGGCGAGAGAACAATGTGGGCATAAGTCAGTGACTATCTAAGTTACCTTTCAGCTTTGTAAGGAGAAACAGTAAATATGAAATAAATTAATTACAATCAAGTTGTGTTGTCATTCCTTTGCATACACCGAATTTCAAAATAGTTTTGCAACACATGTTTAATTTGTACATTTTTATGCACTTCAGTCAATGACATTTCCAATGACATGTGGTGAGGTTCATGGCTGGTGAGGCACTCACTCCCTTGGTGTTTTTTATGTTAATACAGGTTGCTCATTAGGGGTTAACAAGAAAAAGAAGAAAATCATTCACTTTGATTAAAAAGTAAAAAGAGGTAAGTCTTGGTCCCATTTGTTTATTTTTTTTTATTAACGGAAAAACATTTGTGTTCTAACCTTTAATCTGTATGTGAAGTACAGGTACATGCACTCTATCCTTCTGCAGGAAAAGTTCTGATACTTTGTTGTAAAAGTCTGATCACCTCCTGGTGAGCTTGGATATATAATCCTCCATCTTTTGGCTTGCTGCTTATCTAAATATCAAAGTGCGACACACACCCACAAAAAAAGCTGGCTGTTCCTTGCTATGGAAGGACGGCAGTGACAAGCACCTTCCAACCTTCCACCTTCCACCTCATGCATGCCCCCACCCCTTTGGGATGAATTGAGTACTGCAAGCCGAGAATACACTGGTGCCAGTCTCATCTTAAGGGTTCTGCCTTGTATTTGATCAATGTCCAAATTAATAAAATTTTTAATAAAACGTTTCAAATGACTGGAATAATACAGAAAATACATGTGTAATACAGTTAAATGGACAAATATTAATATTCATTTTTCTTGTATTTTTCATCATGAAAGATGAGGCTCTGCTTGCCCTGCCTCATCCGACTGCATGTCACTGGTTTGGAGCAGTCAGACAATCAACTAATGAAATTGGCTTATCAATTTAAAAAGTATTTTAGTAACAAAAACCACTACAACTCACCAACTCGAGAAAGATGAGGTCATAAATTGGAGTACAAAACAGTACAACAATAACTTTTATGTGCTTTGTTTCAGTGTTCTTGTCTCGAGGCCTTTGGATATTTTTCTCTGGCCAGCCGGACAAAGTCTTCAGCACTGTCCAGAGACACCAGGCGATCCTAAAGAAGACGTGGAAATATTGAGGTCAGTATGCAATCCCTGCATATGACAGTATATGTACAGTAAATTAGCAAGTTGGTCCTTTTTTATTGAGTTAGTGACGGAAAAAAGGGAACCCAGATGCTTTGTGTGTGTGTTCGAGTGTACCATAACATAGAGGTATCTGGTCTGATGTCCAGTTCCTGGAGGAAATAGGGATGTATGGTCCAATAACTGAGACAACAGCTCAGTGGCTTTATTAAGACTCGCCTGGTCTCGAATTAGGCGACTTTGTTTGTTGACATACAACAAGGCATCCACCTCAGCCTGATAACCTGCAGGCAGAAAAGGCAATGTTGTGACACATCAGAGCATCAATTCCACTTTATAGAGTTTTGTAAAATTGAGCTGCATTCAGTGGATATGTGGAACAACATGTCTCACCTAACTGCAGCAGGATTTTCTTCCATCGAGCTCTCACTTCGCGTCGGGCATACCGCAAAGTGTGGATGTCATAATTCAGCTTCTCCCATTCCTTGGGCAAACACGTTAAGTAAGATGGGGGGAATTAATGTAGGACATGCATGGAAACAGTGCAATGAACACTGGTTTATTGCAAATTGCAAATGACTAAAAAACAAGGACACATAAAAAAAAAAAATAAAACATACCAATCCTTGAGGCTACTCGGCTCAATCAACACATGCAATGATTTAAAAAAAGCATATATTTTTTTAATTACTAGAAAATATACAAAATATATATATAAAAAAAAAACAACAACAAAAAAACCCTCTGTAGTTCTGGTTAAGATTGAAGCAAAATGAAACATTTACACAGAAGAGACTGATTGAGTCTAAAAGGTCCTAAGTGTGACTTTTTTGGTATAAAATTGTACTGCTAAAAAATAATGCATAGAAAATCAACATTGTTATAATTTATTGACGTAAAAGTCCAGCCTATTCCACCGGCACTTCATTATCGCAATATTGTGGTTCGATTATTACTCCCTTGTAAAACCGCAGTTTTTCAGAAATTAATTAATACATGATCACTGTTTCGTGGTAGACTACGTTCTAATATTAGTCAAAACATAAGTCATATGTAGTGTTGTGGTCACTCGGCGGCAGTCCTTACAATACTTTACCTTAAGTCAGCCATGGCATGTCCGACATGATAGAGTGGAAAAAAGATCCTCCTCCCATTGCGTGTGGAAGTGGTAAGTTTTTGGCTTCTTAAGTTTAAGAAATAAATTTGAGGCTATGGAGTGTAAAGGTGATTATAGGGGTGTTATTTAATGTCTACAGGGCTCTAATCACGTTAAAAACCGTATTTAGAAAGTCATAAACAGGATTTGTATACTCTAACTATGAATGTATTCCATTTATTAACATTGAATCCTATATCGTGGAACTTCATATAACGCGGTCGGAGTATTTAATGTGCTTTAGGGGGTGCTAATTATGACAAAAACAAAGATACCGGTAATAAATATTTAAAAAATGAATACAAATGTTGACTTGGGCTGGAGATTTTGTAGCACTTTTTATGAAGGGACCCATTGGGGTCCTGGACGTTTATTTTTCCGGAGGGACCCTGGAAGGTTTCAAAGTGTCTGTGTACATAACTGGGCAAAAGTATACCACTACACCATCGTTTTTTAGATTATTTGTAAGCTATTGTCTAGATTTTTTGTTATGTTTAACCATTTTACAATGACCATACACTGTAGAACGAGAATGCCACTCAGTAGAATCCGTACCTCCACCAAGGCTACACTGTTGCCCTAGGTCCAACGTCTTTACAAAGTTTTGTGGAAACTGGCTCGGTATTTTCTGGTTGTAAGTCTCGCAGGATGTGTCTGTCTTGCTATGGTCTATGTGGATGTCACGCTGATGTTCTTATTTTGAACGTGAGAGGATGGACCCTTCTTTGGCTCTGTTCCTTTAATGTAATCATGAGTTATTTTTGACACTCGTGGGTCAAAAAGAGTTCTGTAGAAGCTCCCATCTGTGCCTGCTCTGTCCTCTAATGGTAATGAGATAATTATATTAAAATAGTTGAACAGCCAGGATACATAGACCCAATTAGTGAATTAGAGCAGTACAAGTCGTCATGAAGATTTCTAGTACATCTTTGTACAAATGTACTGTAAATGTTCTGCACAGCTTGAGGCAAAATATATACTTGTGATATCCAGGTCATAAACTCTAAATTCTATGATGATTCTAATATGGGACTTTAATAGAAAATGTGTTCCATTTGAATTATACGCCACCATCGGCATGTTTATTATTTTCTGTGCAGTATAACACAATCGCTGTGATCAATGAAATACAATTATCCACTAACTAACTAACATGGGAGGTTATTCTATGATTGGGTTTGCTTGGGTTTGCTGTCTAAATGAGGGGATCCAAAGTTTGCGGGTCTGCAGCTCATTTTTGATTGGCCCAAAGCACATTCTAATAATAGAGTTTAAAAGATTTTACGGACTACAAGTCCCACTTATTTTCATCGTTTGGCTGGCCCTGCGACTAACACTCAGGTGCGACATATGTATCAAAATATATATACAGTCGTCTCTCGCCACTTTGCGCTTCAAATTTCGCGGATTCACTCTCACAGTTTTTCAAAAATATATGAAGTAATAAATCAGTGCTGTTTTGGGGTTGAATGCGGCCTATTATTAGTCCAAAAATATGCATACAGTACAGGCCAAACGTTTGGACACACCTTCTCATTCAATGCCTTTTCTTTATTTTCATCTACTATTTACATTGTAGATTCTCAAAACAATGAAGGAACACGTGGAATTACAGTATGTGCTTAACCAAAAAGTGTGACATAGCTCTTCTTATATTTAGATTCCTCAAAGTAGCCGCCTTTGGCTACCCTACCCTTCGTGTTCTCTCAAGGATCCCCATGAGGTATCCACCTCAAATGGTTTTCACTTCACAGGTGTGCCTTGTCAGGGTTACATAGATAGATACTGTAGATACTTTTTCTCCAAGACAATTTCTTGCCTTAACCATCAGTTTTGTTGTGTGTGTCCAAACTTTTGTTTGCCCTGTACTGTATGTAAACACATTTCTGGCCTAAATTAAGTATTTTCAAGCATAAAAATGGCTTAATGAACAAAAATACAAATAAAAGGCATGTACTACACTGGTCATTTGGTGTCAGTAATGTTACATTGATGAGACAATAGTCACTACAGGAAGTACCCGGTGTGACTCTCCCAATGGTAACGTCTATATCGTGTCTTATTTAGGCCTAAAATGGCTTATTTTCTGTCTTTTATGTCTACTATATTAGGTAATATGAGTGTAAAGGTGACTATAGGGGTGTTATGCCATGTCTAGAGGCTCTAATAATGTTAAAACATTAACATGTATTGAGAAGGTCGTAAACAGGTTTTCTATACACGACTATGAAAACATTTCATTTCTAAATAAGGAATCCTACTTTGTGGAAATTCACTTATCACAGTCGGGTCTGTAACTAATTAACTGCGATAACAAGGAATGTATAATTGAATATGTGCTGCCTTTAAGTTAAAGTGGGGTCGTGGTTGGTGTTTTGGTGACACATAGTGGCCACCAGAATGCACTGAGTTGAGTTTTGTGATGCAGTTAGGCACACACATTGAATGATACAGAGCATACCGGACGCTTTTTGTTTCGGAATACTTTGTATTACGCGTCTGCCTTGATGATTATGTCTGTAAGTAATGTGCAACTACAATTATATGATAACTGTGGATTGAGAAATGTGGTCTTTTAGACAGCAGTGTTGTTTAATTGGGAAACTAATTATGTCTACCTCGTAGATTGTAGTTGCTGTGCCAGCCACTGACTAACTAAATACACACGTATGATTTAAATTCAATTGTGTGTTAAAATACAGCTGCTTGATATATTGCTCCACATCGGGATGCATCCAGGCGCCATGTCACGTATTACAAGTGTCTTCTTTGACAACATTCTGACATTTATTAAGCAGGTAAGTTTTTATTGTATGCATATACTTTAAAAAATCGACTTATTTCAGCTTCTGTAGCTTGAGTTTGTCTCCCTGTTGGTGTAAACATTGCCCCCTCCTTCTGGCTTTGTCTATTCTCTTGTGAATGTTGTTAGAAACAGCGCCATAATGCTCCTAAAAAAAAAAAAAAAAGCTTGCTCTGATGGTAGCGGTTATAATAACTTTATTTATTCTCATAAAAGCACAACTTTTTCTTGTTAGATGACAACTTTTTTCTTTTCATATTTTGACTTTATTCTTGTAACATTACTGTTGTAGTTTCCATTTTTGCTGTTTTTTGTTTTTTAGCTTTGTTGTTAAAGTATATTTTTTGAATGTGCTGCGGGCCGATAAAAAACAGCCGCGGGCTGCAAATGCCCCCCGGGCCGCACTTTGCACACCCCTGACATAAACAGAATAGCCATTGCATGCATATTTACTTGTGACTTTTGTCAGAGACATAAAGAGAATGGGCGATCATGAAGGATTTTTGTTTGTTAACATCCTTTTCCTCCATTTGTGCAAAATTTGAATGGGTGAATTTCGGATTTTTGCATTTTTGTGTGGAAAGAGGTTTGACTGAGAAGTCATTATGTGGTACCCGTTGCAGCTCCCAACCTTCTTTGTTTGTTTTGAACGATTTTAACATAACAACAAATCAGCTTTTGCAGAAATGACGCCTTTGGGTTTCAAATTTAATATCAACATGTAAGTCGACTTCGACTCAAACGGGCACTTTTTAGTGAATTGGTTGACTTAAAATAATCAACAGGTTTCATTGTGGTTAAACTGCATTCCGTGTGAGACCTTCAATGTTGGTGCATATAAACAAACATCTCACCTCGGTAGCTTTGTCAACCTGGTCTCTCATGCTGATGAAAGCTTGCAGCTCTCTCTCTGATTCCCGCCTAATCGATGAGGCACCATGCGTATTTGTCCTCTGGCTTTGCTGGTTCTCCCATGGCGTCCTCAAGGCATGCTGTGGCCCAGAATGGCATTCCTCCTCTGCGTCACTACTACTGGAATCACAGGATAGCGGCTCTGGTGGCTTGGAAGCGTTGGCAGCGTGCACGCTGGAGATAGAAACAGGTTGAAATGAATAAATGTTGATATCGTGTATCGTCCAGTGAGTGGCGTAAAGAGGAATCCCACCGCAAAAACGCCATTTTCTCCTCTCTGCTGTACTTCAGATAGTAGTAACAGCAGCAGAGTGTCAGCCTGGCACCCATTGTGTGCCTAAAGTCCTCCACTACCAGACTTCTTCCCACGATTCTCAAGATCTTTCCATACCAAAATGTCCTCCTTCATTTGAAAGTGTGTAAGATAATCAATTCATGCAGTGTCCTAGCTTATGTCCATCCCCCCTTACCCTGTACTCCTGACCTGATTGAGTGTCATCTGTCAATTAGGTTGAGTGGAAGCAGAAGACAACAAGTCACATTCAGGGAGGCAGAGAAGGAATTCAGGAAAGAATGTATTCCGCCAGTGTCTCCTGCTTGTGCACAGTGCTTTCGAGGAGTGGCTATTTACTGTCCTGAGCATAGATCCCAAAACATGCTTTTATTGTCACGCCTTTCCTCTCATCACGGGTTAAATTACAATTCTGTCCAAGGTGCGTACCGGGGGCCATTTGCAGCCCGTAGCTGTTTTTTTTTATCGGCTTGCAGAAAGTAATATTTAACAAGAAAAAAATAAATAAATTAACAGCAAAAATGTAGAAAAATCAGCGTTAATTTTACAGGAATAAAGTCAAAATATTAAGAGAAAAAATCTGTAATGAGAAAGTTGTAATTTTACAGTAATAATAATAGTATAATAATATTAAATAGAATAATATAATCATTATAATAATATTAAATAAAAAATATGTTATTTTTTTAAGTCATAGTATTTATGAGAAACAAAACAACAAATAAAGTTGTAAGTTTTGGAGAATTACCCTGCGGAAAAAAGTATAATGTCAGGAGAATAGCGTCAAAATATTATGGGAATAAACTCGTAATATCCATCCATCCATTTTCTATGCCGCATGTCCTCACTAGGGTCGCGGGGGTGTGCTGGAGCCTATCCCAGCTGACTGACTTTGGGCGAGAGGCGGGGTACACCCTGGACTGGTCGCCAGCCATTCGCAGGAACTCGTAATATCATGGGGAAAATCACGCCATTAGGAAAAAAATACGTTAGTTTTAAAAAGTTAAGACAATAAAGTTGTAATTTTAAGAATATTCGGCTGGGGGAAAGTTATTACACAAATAAAGTCATAAAATTACGAATAATACACTTTTTTGCTTAGATATTTTGTCCTTGAAGCACATATGGGTCTGTGTATGCTAAATATGTATCAAAAAATGTATTCCCCAACATTTCTTGATTTTTCTGTCAAAAACTGTACAGTAGTTACGTTCCTCCATATACAGCAGGGGGCAGTATTGTCCCATTTTGCAAATCTGGTGAGTCGTCTCTCATCCGGGCTCATTCGATGGTTTGCAATCAAAATTCAAATCCAGTTTTATTATACAATGTAAAAACACAATATAATTAGTCAGTAAATAAACTCCATTAGAGGTGAACTGCAGAATGCACAGCCCCACGGGCACTTCATCCTGAAAGCGCTCACTACGTTTGTATGTTTTGTCTTGCAATCGTCTAAGAATTATGCAGCAATTTGATACAGCTCAGTGCTCACATTTTTTCACTGATGCTTGCAGTTGTAGGAATATCATTCAGGTTTTGTTACTTGGACAATGTGGTCATTTTGCACACAAGTGTGTTCTTTGTGTCTACATACACACAGTGTTATATTGACAAAGTGACATTGATGTAGTACTGCTGAACAGCTTACGTGAATGAATGATGGACCATTCACCTGTGTGTGTGTGTGTGTGTGTGTGTGTGGTTGTGTGTGTGTGTGAGAGACGGACAGAGAATAATAACAAGTAGCCACCCTCATACACGTTACACATACAGCCACCAGGCTACACATGATTTGCTGCTCCATCACTTTTAGCGCGCCCGCAAATACATGCACACAATGGCAACAGGCCTGCCAGCCGACCATATTAATGTGCACCAACACATCTATTTTCCCACCTTACTAGGCAGTGAAACGCTGTGCACTGCTAACAGCAGTGTAAGAATACAGCACATGTAAGAACTATACATGGGCTTTTACGTGCAGATTTACTGCCATATAGTTCCATGAGAAACTGTCATTATCCACAGAGTTCATAGTAATAATAAGTTTTATAATACAATGACAGTGTTCCCTCGCTCTATCGTGGTTCACCTTTCGCAGAATTTTTTAGTGGTTCTCTTTTTTTTTTATTATAGCGTATGAATGCATTTTGGGAAGTTGAGTGTCTGTCTCTCGCTTCCCTCGCTCGTCTGTCTGTACCACCCGTTGTTGTCTGCATCCTGATTGGCTGTACACCATTGTCAATCAATCTCCTTCGTGCCACCCTGCCCGTCTCCTGTCATCGCTAGCTTGCTAGCTTGCTAGCTTGCGAGCTTGTAAATGAATGTTCGGTTCAAAGGACTGCAGCAATATGTCTTAACAAGGATACAAAAACGCTACAGTACAGCAGAACGGCGCCAGGACGAAAAGGCACGGTCACAAGAGAAAAAATAGGCGTGAGTGACTTAATAATTTTTTGTGTCCTACCTGTAGGTTGATCATTAAAATTCAAAGAAAGGCTTGAACTTCTTTGAGAGCGTTTAAACAAGGATTTCACTTATTGTGGGCTATTTTGGGAACCTATCCCCTGCAATGAACGAGAGAACACTGTTTATTGAAAGTGAATTTGTTCCAATTTTTTGGGGCCGCCTGGAGGCCACGCCGCCCTTAGCTTTTACCTCGACAGTATTGCTCGGGATTCCTTTGTTTTCCGCTCTGATTTCCTGTTTTCTTGACTTTCATTTAGTGTTTTCATTTGCTGTTTGGCATCGTTGGCGGCACTTTTACTTTCAAACGATGATTTGATGAACAATCTGTGCGCTATACCAGGGGTGTCCAAAGTGTGGCCCGGGGGGGCATTTGCGTCCCGCAGCTGTTTTTTATTGGCCCACGGAAAATTTAATTTTACAATTTTTTTTTTTTTAAACAACAGCAAAAGTGGAAAAATCAGCAGTAATTGTATGAGAGTATGAGAGAATAAAGTAAAAAAAAAAAATAAAAAATTCTAGCATAAACTTGAAAGACATTCTTTTTGGAAAATTAGGTTGCAGAAAAAGTTATAATGTTGTGAGAATAAAGTGAAAATATTATGGCATTTAAGTCATTATTACTAGAAGAAAATTTACAAGGAGGTGCCCTGCAATTGGCTGGCGACCAGTCCAGGGTGTACACCGCCTCTTGCACAAAGTCAGCTGGGATAGGCTCCAGCGTACCCGCGACCCTAGTGAGGATAAGCAGCATGAAAAATGGATGGATGGATAAAAAGTTGAAATACTTGAGGAAAAAACAGCAGAAATTAAAACATTTTTCACTGTGACTGTTAACAATGTTAAAACACGACCTAAAAGTGACCTGGGCAGCTACAATACGTACAGATTCTATGATGGCGATCATTTGAATGAGGTACATTTTTGGCCTGCAATGACCTTGGAGTCCAGTAGTCCCTGTTAGGCTTTCAACGTGTCTGAAAAGGAGCAGGAAGAAAGCAGAGTTTATTGTTCGCTCCCTGTGTTGAAGTAGCGCCTATTTTATGTGAAATGTTAATGGATGCTTTAATACACAATATTATACATTTTAGGGTATAGGCAGATTTTGATTTCACGTTTTATTCGTTCTGGACGCCTTCATGCATGACACTTTGTCTCTAAAACATGTGTTCACGTGCACCACACATGCACACACACACACACACACACACACACACACACACACACATTGAAATGATGGATAGAAGTGTGTGTGAGAGTGTCTCCTCATGACTCCTCCATGACATATTTGTGCCACATACTTTTATGGTAAATCAATATGGATGACACCATTTCTTACACACTATCGCCACCGATCAATGCGAATTATGCCATACTTTTTAACTGTCACTGGCAATCAATGAGGACGGTGCCATCCTCTGCATGACTGGATCATTTCAGATGGTTATCACTAACTCTGCTGTCTTTGTAAGGACACATCACCGTCTTCCTGATTGTCCGTTGTGATCTATAAGTATGTATGGGTGTGATGCGATGTGAAGTGAAGCAAAAAAAAAAAAAAAAAAAGTAGGGCTGCGAGCTGTCTTCCACTGAGGATTTTCGTAGTTGAATCTGATTCGTTAGATTTTGTTCATAGTCGACGAATAGTCGGAATATTAGGTGTGCCACAAGATCTCGCGAGATTAAAACGTGACAAGATTTCTCGTTCAGAAAGAAAATGTCTCGTGGGCACCAGGCCTGGGAGAATAATAAATTAATTAGTTATAATCACACAGTAAATGAAAATGAACTTGATAATTTTTCAGTGTATTGCCATGTGCACGCATGTCTGTTTTCCTTGTTTCTCGCCATCTCACCAGTTCACTCTGTGCACTGGTTTCAGCACCTTGGCCCGTTTGTTCCATAGAACAGCAGCATGAACGGAGTGAGTCGTTTTGTCAGTCAGTCAGGCTTTGTCTCGGTGGGCGGAGGCGGGGCCTGTAGCATACACACGGAGTGCAGAAGAGTGAAGCAGAAATTAAATTAGTAGATTGCAGTATATTGTCATATATATATGTCCCATTTTGACTGTATTTTAATAACAGGAAAGTAAATTACAGGACACGGTTATATTTAACATACTGTATGTTTATTAACAGTTGCAAATGAACTGAAAACTGAAATCAAACCAGGCTGTAGGCTGCTGTGGCAGGCATTTAGAATAGTAGTTGAATTTTCAAACGTAGTACAGTAAGAATAGTAAAACTAAGAGATACTCGCACTTTTGTCCTCGTATTGAAGTTAGGAGTTCAGACTGTCCGTGAATGCACCTCATGGTAGTGTGGCGGAGAATGAGGAAGTGTTGTTCCGATGCTGTTGGTGCTGCTGTACGAATAAAGTTAAAAAAAAAAAAGAGCGTCAGAGTCTGTATACATTTGTGGGGACGTCATACCTCCCTCCATCTGCCATCATAACAGAGAGGTGCGACTGTTAATTAAGCTACAAATGTTAAAATAATTAATTAATTAAATAAATCAGTGACCACCGTTAACGCTTGAACGCACATAAAAGCAATAAATCAGCGGGTCCTGACACAAATCCCATGAGCACAGTGGTGGTCATATTTTAAACTATAAATCTGTCAAGATGGTACCTACAGGCAACACATCCCCTTCGTCTTCGCCTTATTTGCTTTTATTCCTTCCAACTTTCTCGTTTACCGTCTGACATAAAAGTCCTCTGAATTTGTTTCCAAGAAAAGCTCCCAGAATGAATCAACGCCTATTTGTCACCTAGAACTTTATTACAGCTGAATTTCATCATACGTTTTATGACCAATGATAGGACTAAAAAAGATTGTTACAGCTTAGTCGTTAGAAGAAGACTTTTTCACTATTCCCAGTGCTTCACTTCAGGAGCGAGGGAGATTTATGTTATTGTTTTTCCAACTTCACACTTGAATAAGTAGAATTTGGAAAATGCGTCCTACCCTACATTATTTTCTCATGTGTAGTTTATTGAACCTGCTCTTAAGATATAAAAAGTTCCCATGCCATGTTCTCTTATAGATTTCCACCTTGGCTTCCCAAACCTACATAAATGTTAAAAGTCAACATGTTCACATGAGAAAAACAATACAGTACCGTGGAAACTCCTGTAATCATTTTTTTTAGGTACATTCTAAACTATCAAATTAGCATAAAAAGAAGTCAAACACGATTAAGGTGTATTCTCAACCAAGTAGCAGATGCTGTCAGGAAAATATGGGTTGTTATTGTGCTTAAGTTTTGTGTCCATTATTCAATTTGATGTTGCTAATGTTAGTTATAATAATTCACTCACATCCATATGTATTTCTGCTTAGATGCACATTAATGTGACACTGACTTGCTATGATTATCTGCTCAAAGTTAGAGGCCTCGTCTCCAAAACAAGTGCTCCATATGCTTATCACCTGATCCAAATAGCCTTGGGTGTCTAGGCATGTGAGTCTTCCCTTCAATGAGGAGATCACCCCTCCCTTCGCATATGTCATCTCCTTATAGTCATCACTTTAAATCAATAACATCAGCAGCTTTTAACACGTAAAACACATTGTCAAAATCAAGGGAATAGTGTGAAAGGCAGACTTAGAAAGACTAATCCATGCCTTTGTCTTCAGCAGGCTGTCCTACTGGAACAGCCTTCTCACCGGGCTCTCTAAACGAGCTGTAAAACAGCTGCAGTACATCCAGAATGCTGCTGCTCGAGTCCTGACTAGAACCAGGAAATATGACCATATTAGTCCAGTGCTTAGGTCTCTGCACTGACTACTTGTCACTCAGAGAATAGAATGTAATACAGCTCTGCTTGTGTACAAGTCTTACACCAAAGTACATCTCTGACATGTTAGAGCCACATGAACCATCCCGGCCTCTGAGGAGCTCAGGGAGCGGTCTCTTGTGGGTTCCCTGAGTCGGGCCCAAACACGGTGAGGCTGTGTTTCGGTTTTACCCTCTCCAAAATCCAGAACAGTCTGCCAGAAGATGTGAGGCAATCCTGGACTTTGGCTATGTTCAAATCTAGGCTGAAAACACTTCTATTCAACTGTGCAGATGACAACTCAAAGTATTTTATCTGCACTCTTCACGTTGATTGTTAATTTTCACTTTTGTTTTATGGAATGATTTTATGGAAATGTGTGTCATGATTTTAGAATGATTTTATGTTTAATGGAATGATTTTATGAAGTGATGTTAGCTTTCTTTGAAAGCACTTTGAATTACGTCGTGTATAATTTGTGCTCAATAAATAAACTTGCCTTGCCTTGCTGGGCATGTGCGAGTAAAGTATGACGTACTACGCATGTTCAATAGTGATATTGTTTGCGTTGCTCCTCATGAACAAGTGTGTACGGTTGGTTGGGTCCTCATTGCAACGTCTGATCTGAATGAGAGATGTCCGATCTCATTCGAAAGTTTACAGCCAATAGAAATGAGATTCCTGCCTCCACATTTCAAATTGACCAATAGGTTTATCAGAAATTCACCTGGAAGAAGTCACAGGAAGTTACATGTCCACTGTATGGGTCTATCATTGGGGAAAGTGTCATTGTTTGTGGTCAAAAAACATTTCAGTGTAACCTCAAACAACGCACTAACATAAAAAGTAATGCTTCATTCATATGAAACAAAATTAGGAACAGGAAAGAGCAAATATAAGTCAAGCTAAGTGAAGTTTGCTGTGGAAATCTTATGATTTTCTGGACTTATTAATGCCATATGCTGGCCTTGGAGTGTATTTTGTGCTCATACAAGTGTGAAGAGAAGAGCAAATGTAAAAACAATACAACGGATACACAAATGACTACTTGTGCTTTGGAGGCGAAATCCGTCAAAGTAAACACAGCTTTCTGGTCCACATTCCATTCCTTTGTGTGGTCACCATATTGTATTGAGCAGCATAACGCTCTTTACCGCCTTGTTACTGTGAGTCATAGGCTCATGATACAAATAGACTTTCATCACATAAGAAACGAATAGTTTCTGAAAATAATTCATGCATGTATTTTCCGGTTCATGTCAGCAGAGCGAAGGTGGAATAAATTGAGAGGGAAAGGCAATGATGGAGCAGAACATCATAACAGTCACGCAGAAACAAACCATCACGGAGAGGTGTCCAGACCACCTGTGTCCGCCTGTAGAATGACATGTCATCAAAACAGGAAATAGCCAATATCTTTTCAATATACATCCAACACGGTTATTATTTCTCCTTTTTTTGAGTTTGTGCGGCAATATGATGACTGTGCTACTGGTGTGTCCGCATGTGTCGATGGGAAAGCAATATGATTGATGTCATCGGTGGTTTTATTGATCCACAGTTGAGCTCATAGGCTTTGCATTTACCTTGCAGAATTCTGGGCATATTTTCAAACAACCTCATGGTTAGTGGCTGGATATCTGCCCTACACCACAAAGCAATGTGAAGTTGAAAATATATATAAAAGTACAGCCTAAAGGCTTCTAAATACAAAGTTGTCATTTAAAATTTTACAGATAGAAGTATGCAAAAAGGTTTTTAATAAAACCCAACTTATTTCAGTTAACTGTGTTTTCCAGTAGGTCTGGTAGTTTTCTATTGCTACTTTTCAATAAGCAGAAATTCTGAATTATTTTGACTGTAGTTGACCTCAGATGCACACAAATGGATGGATTATCACATACTGCTATAAATATATGACAATAAAAATAAAATAATTTCAAATATTTGGACCACCACCCAGCAACACAGAGTGGGGTGCGATTCAAATTGATTCAGGAATATCGCAGAATTGGAGAAATTGGGGACGGCCAATCACACGTTCACAGAGCCAATTGATGAGCTTGTAGTATAGTGCAGTGCTTCTCAAATAGTGGGGCCACTGGTTGGCCACAGTGAGGTGTCGGGAGAGGGGGGGGGGGGGGGGGGGGGCGTGAGAGGCAGGGGGAACTAAACAAAATTTCCTGGCAGGTGTGTTAGTGTCTTTATTCACGCTTGAATGATGCCAGTGACAGCAACATAGTGGCATACAGTGGTTTGTACAGACAAATAAATATATGAAGTTAATCATTTAAAATCGGGGGGTTGCCTGAAAAATGTCTGTCCCCAAGGGGGTATGACAGAAAATAATTGAGAACCACTGGTTCTCAAGGACCAAAACTGCCTTTAGAAAAAGTGCAAGCCATTTATTGTCAAATTGTGTTTGAGCTTTCTAAATCGTAATAACAGAAATTACCCAAATAACCGTGATCAAAAGTTTACATAACCTAGTTTTTAATACCATGTGCAGTCATGGCCAAACTAATTGGCATGACAAAGATGCCAATGTTTTTGGCCATGCCTGTATGGAATGTGACCAAATCAGCTTAATTTATACACTCCTGATCAAAATTTTAAGACCAGTGGAAAAACTTCAAGAACATTACATTGGGCACTGTGATGGTATGAGACAATAGCCACCACAGGAAGTACTAGACAGAAACTTGAAGTAAAAAAAGAACAACAACAAGGACCTCTGCTAATGCTAACATGTGAGTGTATAATATGTCTTATGTCTTATTTTCTCTTATGTGTGCTATATTGGCTATTGCTAGTGTAAAGGTGACGATAGGGGTGTTATTTCATGTCTAGAGGGCTCTAATAATGTTAAAAACTGTATTGAGAAGGTCGTAAACAGGTGTTCAATGCTCTAAGTACAAAAATATTTCATTTAGAAATAAGGAATCCTAAATTCACTCATCACTTTAGGGTCTGGAACCAATTAACCGCATAAAAAAGGGATTACTGTAATGACGTCTGTGATGAGGGTATGACGTCAGGATGTGGACCACTGGTTCAATTAGGGTCCCAACAAGTGCTGAGGATAAAATGTATGCATATTTACGGTTTCTTGCATGAACTGTATACCATATCCTGACAGATGTTCATAAATCATGATGGCAATTATGAGCTACACAAATGCTTGCCTTTTGTGCATGACTGTAATTCATACTTGTGCATACATAGACAGATTACACTTGCCTATGTTCCAGATGTTCACATTAACCTGTGCACATATTTACAACCCCTAGGTGGCACTATTAAATAGCACAGAGAAACAGGGACTCATGGCGTGGTGCCACAATAAATCATTCTTTTATGTAAAGTAAAGAATGCTTTTAAGGTACATTTCTTATGCACGGCTGTCTGTTTACTCCATAATGCACTTTTGTGTTCAATCTATGTATGCACTTGCCATGATTCAGGCAAATATCAAGGCAATCCAATATTTTCATGCACGCCGCTTCTCAATTGTTGTTATTTTGTACTTGAATGTGAGCTATGTTACAGTATATTGTATATTTAACTGATCTAAAAAGGCTTTTTTCCGTGCATTGAGAATGTTAAAATAACCAATGTACCTGCAAAGTGTAACAACATCAAATACCGTTACAAAGTTTTGCTTTAAAAATATTCTAATGATCGCTTTTGATGGATAGACTTTATATAACATTGTTTTCTTGTTGTAGTTCACACTGGTGTCGAACTACATGGTAATGTTCTGTCCAATTTGTCTTATTTGAGAGCATAATGTTAAAAATAAGCATCACATGACTGTACATGACGGTACGTGAGTTCATCAATAAGTATGCAATTTTTATGACAATTATGATGCCAAATATGCATGTCTTTCAAATCTCTGATACAAATATGATGCAAAATGGACTTGTCTGATACCAACAGTATGTGACATACCTATGACATGCATTATATGATGTTTATGTGTTATGTTTAGAGTAAATAATTGGTAGATTTAGTAGACTGACGAAAAGACACTACTACACAAATGATTGTAACAAGAGAAGACCGGAGAGACCACTGGTATGTAACAACTATTGTTGCTTCAAGATATACAGTAACTGTGATTAGTCTGACTAGTAATTTGATGCTATTCCTCTTTGATTCAAAGGTTATCAACCTAACCTGACAAGGTCCTGTAAATAGTTAAAGTAAAACTCAAGAAAATCTACTGGAGTTGAGTTGATAAAGCATCTTCTACCATCTTCTCAGCCTTTTCAAGTGCAGGTTGGGTAATGTCCAAAAGAACTTGACAGTTGATGTCCATGGTGCAGTTATCGTACGGAAAAGAAATTCCCAAACTGCTGACCAAGCTGAGAGCTATCAAAATGGAAGATCAAGTAACAGAACTCATGATACTTAAAAAGAAACAAGCTGCTGCTTTGTGAAAGGTTCCTTCACAAAGAAATGTAACTTAATTCACAAGATGGCAGAGAAAGAACTTCAAGAGGAATTTGCTCCGCTCTTAAGATACATTTGTGAAGTAAGTGACACAAGTGAAGACTACAAAACTGGACTCCTCGAAATCAAAGCTGCTGATGGAAAAGTGAAGGTAACGCTTAGAGAGCACTCAAAAGACAATGTAAAGAAAACAAAAGTAAAGCTTGAGGAAGCTGAGGAACTTGTTCGGATCCGTCTAGTGACAAGATATATGGAAGACAGTCTTACATCTGCAATTAGAAGGGTTGGAAAGGGCTGCGACATACTGTTGTTAAATGGCTATCCCCTGCTAACATGAATCGAGATTGCTTTAAAACCCACCTGGACACACTTGAGAGACTATTTCTGCGTGAGAAATGTGGGTATCTCAGGATGAGATGAAGGAACTAAGAGCAAGGGCCAGAACGGTCTGAGAAATTAAAAGTGAACTGGAGCATAAGATAACGCAATTTTGCATCCCGCAGACGATGGGAGCGCTGGCGGCTGAAGAAAGGTCAGTGTGAGTGCAACCTCCACCAATCCCACCTCAGCGCGTAAACATTAAAGCAACTAGTCTACCCTTGTTCAGTGGCTGTAACAGAGTATTACAGGTGGAAGAAAGATTGGGAATCATTGCAACGACAAGCAAATCCATATGGGTCAGATGAAGTCATGAAAGCTTAGCTGATTGACAGTGTAGACAAAAAGATAAGAAAAGACTTCAGCCTAACATCTTACAGCTCTGGGGAAGAGGTATTCAGACTCCTGGCAAACAAGTATGGAAACAAGTCATCCACTGTCGTTGAAATCTTGAGGGAACTGCAGGAATTACCTGGCGTTAGAGGGAACCCAAGGCAGGTTATTGAGCTTGTCAGGGACGTTGAGAAAGCTCTGGCAGATTTAGAAGAAGTAGAAGATTACGGTGCAGCAGAGGATCGACTCATTGTACTGTCAGTGGAAAGTAAATTACCCTTCTTCCTCCAGAATGGATGGCTAAAGTTTGTAGACAATCCTAGCAACGATGTTTCTCCTAACCGGTTCAGCAAATTGCTTTCGTTACGGAAAAGAAAAGAGAGGACCCTCAAAGAAATTGAACGATATAACGCACATTGCCAGAAGAAAACCGACGACGCTTTTGAAACCAAGAAAGCTCATCGAGGGACACCGGAAGCACGTGCATCGTGTGCCGGCAAGGTCAACATCGAAACAGAATCTTCCACTGTAGGAAGTTCAGAAGACCCGGACTGCACGGAAAGACGGGGACAGTGGCAAATCTAGGGGCCTGGGAACTGTGTCTAAAATGCCACGATGAAGAAGAATGCTGTGATAAAACGTCTTTCTGTAATGACAGGGAGTGCACAAGGGACCACCATTACTCCCTCTGCCCAAGAAAGAAAAAGGACAGCGAGAGACAAAAAGAGATGTCAAAGCCCATAGGAGGAACTACTTCAAGAAGTAGTTAGAGAACGCAAAGTTCTTGAAGACTTCCATGTGGCTATTATGCTGACGACGTCTCAAGAACTACTTCAGGAACACAAGGTTCCTGAAGTATCTTCATATCTCGACCCCACCCAATGGTCAAGAAAAACTTGACAAAACCATTTTGACAATCTCTCAAGAAGTACTTAAAGAATACAAGATTCTTGAAGCATCTCATACCTTGACTCTCCCAACTGCTCCCAACGGTTAAGGGGAACTTTGAGAAGTAGTTTAAGAACATAAGGGTCTTGCAGTATCTGATAGCTTGACTCTCCCAACGGTCAAGATGAACTTGACAAAACCATCTAAGAGATTAAAAAGATCCTAGAGGTGCGATACTTTTTCGTTACAACTTGGGCTTGATCAGGCCGAAGTGGGAGAAACTGGTACACCAAAGCTCCAACAGCTGAGGAAACCTTTGCTCTACCAAACCAAGATGGCAAAGCCCTCAGGAAAGAGACTGAGGAATATATGCAGCTTGCACAAATCAACTCCACACAAGTTTCACAATACCAGACTGGCAAAAGAAGACCGAATTAAATCACATGTCAATCAACTGTCCTGCGCCTTAAATAGAACACAAACTAAGTGATTGTAAGACTTGTAAAATCAAAAGAAAACCATCAGTGTGAGAACGAGAAAACACTCTGGAAGACCCCTTCCATTCTTCCCAGGACAAAATAGGTATTCCGAACGCAAACTTCAATAGGTTATCGGTCTACCAAAATGAAGATACTAAGTTCATAATGTGTGGGGTCAAATCCCATAAAATTTTTCAAAAGACCAAATTGCAGCACAAATGAATCCTTCAGCCGATGAAAGAGTCAAATCACTGACCAGTTCATCCAGATTGTGGTCATGCACAGGAACGAAAATCAGAGAACTTGCTCTTGAGAAACTTTATAAGTTTCAAAAAACGCTCAGCACATCCAACATTGAAAACACCAGGAATGGAACAAATTCATTCAAACAGAAATCAGCAGGATCTTGGAGCATCAACCGCACATTGTCACTCCTCTGGATTGCAGCAACCGAGGTGTGAAAGGAAAACAAGCCCTCACCAATCTTGAAGGAAATGAAGGTTTGATTTGGGACCAACTTTGCACATGAGAGACCCACTGATGCAAGGATGCCAAGCCAGGAAGAGCGCACACGTCAGTGCCAACGCAGTGCTACCAGGGCAAGCCAGGAGAAAGCCAGGCAATTCCCAATTTGAAGGTTTGAAAACCCGTGGGTTCAAGAACCAGGAGGTCAAGTGGGAGGTGTTCTGTCAATTTTGGCTTATTTGTTAAAAATAAGCATCACATGTCAAAAGAGTATGAAAATGCTAAAATGCTAAAAGTGCATATCTGTCAACTATCTGATCCAAATATGATGCATAATTGACTTGTTTGATACATATGTGGCATACCTACGACATGCATTGATGCTCGGTGATTGTACAGAGCAAATAATTGGTAGATTTAGTAGATTGACGAAAAGACACTAGTACTCAAATGACTGTAACGAGAGAAGACCAGAGAGAACCTGACAAGCTCCTCTAAATAATTGAAGTGTGAAGTTGATAAAGCGTCCTCCATGATCTTCTCAGCCTCTTCAAGTGCAGGCTGTCTTATGTCCAAAAGAACTTGACACATAATAATAATTTAGCTTTATATAACAAATTATTACAAATATATCTCAGTATTTTGCGGTTCTACACAATAATGCAATCATAAATGCAATAATCTTACATGAATCTGATAGTGTTAGTCAAGATTTAAGTAATTTGTATCTTTGGAAAGGCCTAATTTTGATATTGTAGTGAATCAAAGGCAGCATTTGCCAACCTTTATTGAGCCAAGGCCCATATTTTCTCATGGCACCAAATAAAAATGGCATAAAAAGTCTATATGCCATGGTTTATAGGTTAAATATGTTCCTGTATATCAAATTGGGGCTAAATTTTATTTGCGCATTTGCCGAGATGTGCTCCCGTGTGCAAAATGGGCCCTGCCTATCAGGGTATTAATTTTTCTGGCTGTCACTATATGTCGCTGACAGAGATAGCTTAACAAGGACATTATTTGTAGTACACAAATAATATTTTTTGGACAAATGAAGTGAAATTGGATCATTTCCTGGGGTGCACCTGATGATCTCTCACGATACACTAACGTGTCGAAGCACAGTGGTTGGGAATAAACGTCCTGAACGTGTATGAGACATGGAATTTGACTGAGGTGGCCATTTAAATGTGTGCTGGATTGGACAAATTGCCTGGGTACTAAATTCTGGAGTAAAAAATTGAGTAAACTTCCTACTCATGACCTCACGATATTCAACTAATCTACAATGTTTTTGTAGGACGGCACACTCAAACATTATGTGAATGGGTGTATGTTACCATTACACATAAAACAATGATTTAACCCTGAACAAGGCACCTAAGGTGGTAGTAAAACACACAAACACACACACTTGAATAAGAATGCCTGGCACCCACTCATCATACTGGCACATGATAATGTGGTAAATATTACAGTGCAGCCTCACATCACACATACAGTATATGGGGCTGCAGAGGGTAGCTACACACTGCAGTATAGTTTAGTGAGCCTCCATGCATACAGACGACCTGTTTAAACTGATCATTGCATTGCCACTGGCTCTAATGCAACACAAGGGGAGGAGGTGAATGGATGTATGGAGGGTGCAAGAGGAGGCGGGAGGAGTTGGATCAACAGAGAAATGGAATGTGTAGACCGCAAGCACAGACGAATAGATCATCTGGCTATGTTTATGGTCTAACCCTAAAATATAATGCCTCGTTCTCATATGAGAGCTCATGCGGTATTAAGGGAAATGTGAGGGCACAAGGTAGAGAGACTAAACAAAGACCCTGCTTGGAGTTTCTAGAAAGGCATTGGGGTAAAATCTGAGAGCGTGTCATATGTGTCACACAAGTGTTTGAATTTAAGAGGAGAATTAACAAACGGAGGGAATAATTCACCCAGAGGAATGCAGGACAGGGTGTGGCCATGTACAGCCCAGAAAGAGATGCTCCAGTGATAAAGACTAATGAAAAAGTGCAAGAGTGGGTGGTATCTGACTGGATGGATTGCCGGTGTGAGTAATAATATGTCGTTAGGAAGGAGGGAGGGACGGAGCGAGGGTGGGAAAGAATGAAACTATGCCTGATGCAGGGTGATGTATGATAGTGGCTGTGGGTGGAAGGATGGTGCAGAAAGCGAGATGAGAGCCAGGAGAAGAGAGTCATGGCATCAAATGATGAAAGGACTGCTGAGGCACGATCACCCTCCCACCCGAATGATGACATTATCAGATATCATCATGAAATGTCAAATATCAACACTTAACATTCAAATAAAGCAAACAAAGAAGACACAAAACTACAAGTGTGTACTGTAGACACATTAAAATAAAGCAAACAAAGAAGACTCAAAACCACAAGAGTACAGGATGTGTTTTGTAGACAGAAGTACAAAATACTCTGCAAAAAAAAAAAAACCGACTGCATATGTACATGTGTGGGCCGCTCGGTGGTCTAGTGGTTAGCACGTTGGCCAACACAGTAACAGCTTGGAGATCGGGAAGACCTCGGTTCGATTCTCCCCTGGGCATTTCTGTGTGGAGTTTGCATGTTCTCCCCCTGTGCGCGTGGGTTTTCTCCGGGTACTCCGGCTTCCTCCCACATTCCAAAAACATGCAGGTGAGGTTAATTGGTGTGTCTAAATTGTCCATAGGTATGAATGTGAGCATGAATGGTTGTTTGTCTATATGTGCCCTGCGATTGGCTGGCGACCAGTCCAGGGTGTACCCCGCCTGTCGCCCGAAGTCAGCTGGGATAGGCTCCAGCATACCCCCGCGACCCTAATGAGGAAGAAGCGGTATAGAAAATGGATGGATGGATGTACATGTGTTAGTTTTCAAAATGTGAAATTTTTCAGTACGTGGCCTTGGGTGGAAAACGTTTGGACACCCCTGCTGTCCTGCTGTACAGAGATTCCTTGTCACTTTGTGCTTCGAATTTCTAATTATTAGTCCTATTATTAGTTTTAAAAAATGCATATTTGAGAAAATGTCAAGTATTTTTAGTATTTTTAAGACAAAAAATTGCGAAATGAAGTAAAATACAAATATAAGGCATTCAGAAGGCACATTCAAAGACGTTGTGATATGTATTCTACACTGGTCACTAGGCGTCAGTAATGTTACATTGATGAGACAATAGCCAACGCAGGAAGTAAAAAAAGACCAACAAGAAACTCCCCCAATGCTAACGTGTGAGTCTATCTTATGTCTTATTTTCTCTTATGTCTACTAAAACGGGTAATACAAATCTAATGGTGACTATAGGGGTTTTATGTCATGTCTACAGGGCTCTAATGTTATAAACCACATTTAGAAGGTTGTAGACAGGATTTCTATGCTCTAACTACTAAAATATAATAAGGACTCATAAACAAGGAATTACTGTACTGTGTTTATGATACATTCATTTACTTGTGGTGGCCCTCCACAAATAATTTTGGCGCTACTTTTTTTGACTGTTTGACTGTTCACCCTTGCTCATAAACACATTATAATGGGACTGTCTGTTGTTACAACTCCGTACAGTAGATGGTATTGTAACTCTGCTTCTTAACACATTTAATTTTCAAAAACGTATCTTTTCACCCACTCCGGTATACAAAAAAAAGTCCATTCACACAAGTGGAATTTTAAAAAGCAAATCCCTGCCTGCATAAAAAGACATTGACCGGCTGTCATGTGCATTTTTGCAAATCACAAGCCTAAAAAAGCTACCACAACTGACTTTGTGCCTACCGCTGGGCGAAATGAAACCAATACTTGTAAGCAAGGGCCCCACATGAAAAAAAAATCACAAAAATCCCCCTGAAACCAAACTTTTCCCCCATACGCCGCCGAGTCAATAACTTGCAAATTAGATGATGACGACTACCCACTCCCTCTCAACCCATTGCCACATATAGATTGCAGTGAAGGGTGACGGAAAAGAAGGGCAAAATGCGGGCGTTTCCCGGGAAAATGGGAGGATTATGAGGAATTCAATGAATTAAACACAGTAGTCAGCACAACAAGCACAAACCAGAAGCAGTGCGTAGGTTCCCATAACCAGCTCAAAGTTTCCGTGATGACAAAAACTGGCCAGGTCATAGGCTATATGAGAAGCAGCAATGACAAGTAAGATCAAACTAAAAGACTTTCCATTTATTTTTGAGTCATGCACTGCAGTTTTTTAATGCATAATACCTGAATAATGGCAAACAGAGAAAAACGAGGGTCTGGTGAGAAATGGATTGATGCTGCCTGTCCAATGTTTCCCAGGGCTGTCGTTCAGTTCTTGTTGCAGAATTTTAAGTTCAGTCTATCATCTCAATGGGCTTCATTAGCTGCGAAGGGCTACTCAATCCCAGTACGATCATACATCCTAAATACGTCGCACAAGGATCATTTTGCTTCAGTATCTCTCATCTGTGGACTTTATGGCTCAACTGCTGTCAACGTATCCTCAAATACCATCATCGTTAAAAGCACATCGAAGTGCAAGGTACTTACATATTTGCAACTTTCAACACACACAAAATGTGTTGCATATCGCTTCCAAAAACAATCTGTGCAGTGATGTTTTATTTGTGTGATTTAATGATGAAATCAGTCTCCGAGACTTATTACTTCCCTGTGCTTTGCATCGTTATTAACAGGAATTCTGTGATATCCGATGGTATTAATCCACCCAGTCCTTGTTATCACCGTACTCAGCCATGCAGTACAGAGCTTAGCCTGATTTGTAAACTATACTATCGCATTGTTGAGCATCGGTCCAATATCCAGCTAATGAAGACTGGGTTGTATTTCACGGAATTCAATTCTGGTGATGAACTGTAAATGGCCTTTTATTACTTTTGTTTTGCTTTCATAAAGCTGAGTCCTTTCCTGTGGAACATGAAGACAGTTGACGACTTTTCCTAACTGCAGTACAGCTCTACCGCCTCCTTGTGCCACAATCTATGACCATAATGGATACCGCATGTCCCAATATTAATAATATCGTATAAACAATGGTACCACGAGTGGACCTTTTGATTGATATGTCCATGGCATTGTTTCAAATGTCGTTAAGCTGCACCATCGTTTTATTGTATTACAGGTAACGTTTGATGACAACCAGTCCCCTCAGATGAACACAATCGTGCCACTCACTCACACACTGTTGGTGTGGCGTTTAACAGAGCTGGCAGGCAGTGAGAGCGAGTGTGTGTGAGGATTCCCACGACAGTGTCGCCCGTGCCAACTGTCTATGAGCAAGCAGCTGCCTCACACGCATCCGTGGTTTACCTGTAACTCAGGTGGTAACACTGTCATAGCCACTGATACGCAAAACCTTCTTACTGTGAGGCAACAGTTCTAACCACTCATCCACTGTGCTACTCAAATCCTCAATATGGTTTTACATCCTGATTTTTCACCCGCAGTAGATCGCCACATAGTTGCCATTTAGTATCTGCGCACCTTCAAATTTGTGAATTTTTGGTCTAAAAAAACAAATGAATTATTAAAAAAAAAAATCATTTAAAAAAAATAATAATTAATTAATTCATTAAATACATTTCCTTTTAAAAAAAATGTTTTTAAGGCAATGCAAGTTTATTTATAGAGCACAATTCATACACAAAGTAATTCAAAGTGCAGGGTAAGTAAAGCAGGGTAAAATCACTTCATAAAATCGTTCCATAAAAACATTTATTTATGTGGCTCTAACATGTCAGAGATGTACTTTGGTGCAAGACTATGAAAAAACGTGTACATAAGCAGAGCTGTTTTAAAGGCTATTCTGTGAGCAACAGGAAGCCAGTGCAGAGACCTGAGTACTGGACAAATATGGTCACATTTCCTGGTTCTAGTCAGGACTCGAGCAGCAGCATTCTGGATGTACGGCAGCTGTTTTACTGCTCGTTTAGAGAGCCCGGTGAGAAGGCCGTTACAGTAGTCTAGCCTGCTGGAGACAAAGGCATGGATTAGTCTCTTTAAATCTGGCTTAGACACTATTCCCTTGATTTTGGCAATGTTTTTAGGTAGTAAAAAGATAATGTTATTGATTTAATGTGGCTGTTTAAAATTCAGATCTGAGTCCATTATTACCCCTACATTTCCTGATGATTAGGTTTTAGATAAAGAATCTCAAGGTGGCTAATAATACTTTCTCTTTGTTTCTGTGGGCCAAAGACAATGATTTCAGTTTTGTCTGAGTTTAGCTGGAGAAAGTTGTTTTGCATCCACACACTGATCTGTTTGATGGAGTGACATTGCAGCTGCGTATTAGTAGGCCTGCAGGAAACATGTAGAGATTGAACAATAGGGGTCCCAGGATTGACCCCTGGGAAACCCAACAGGTCATATCCTTTTGCGCTGAGACACAGTTACCAATTCCAACAAAGTACTTCCTGTCCTCCAGATAAGACTTGGACCAGTTTAGAGCAGTACCAGAGATTCCCGCCCAGTTTTATAACCTCTGTAATAAGATCACATGATAAACTGTGTCAAAGGCAGTGCTCAGGTCCAACAGAACTAAAAGTGAGACTTTGCCTGCATTTGTGTTCAGACGGATATCATTTGTCACCTTGATCAGAGCTGTCTCAGTGCTGTGGTGGGGCCGAAACCTGTTTGGAACGTATCAAACACATTGTTGGAGAGGAGAAAGTCAGTAAGCTGTTGGTATACAACCTTTTCTAAGACCTTCCCCAAGAATGGCATGTTTGATATGGGCTGATAGTTGTTCAGTATTGTGGCATCAATACTGCTCTTTTTCAGACGAGGCGTAATGACAGCAGTTTTTAGGGCCTTTGAAAGTGTTCCAGTCTGATGAGTGAGCAAACTGCTCAGCACAGAAATCTAGTGGATAACTCATCGAGGCGGCACGTTGATGGACCCAGACTGCAGATGATCTCTTCGACTGTTGTGGCAATGACAGTTATGAAATGTGTCCGCTCGAGATGTCTAGCTGGCTGCAGAAAACTTATTTGTGTTGTGGTAATGATTGCATTTTTACACCTTGAACTTTTTCGTGAACGAATGTTGCAAACTCATTGCACTTAGATGTAGAAATGAGTCGGAAGGGCAGTGAAACTGGAGGGTTTGTTCATTTGTTTACTGTAGCAAACAGGACACAAGAGTTGTTACTACAGTTGGTAATGATTTTAGAAAAATAACTCTCCCTTGTTCTACGCAAGGTTTGGTTGAGCTTTGACATTTACTTTCGGCTCTCGGGCACTCCCTTTTCTGTGCCCAGACAGACTCATATGACATATGGGTGCAAATGTGAGCAGTGGTACAACCTTTACACTTCCACTCCAGTCCTGTAGGTGGAGCTACTCCAAACTGGTTGCCAACTACTAAATAAACTGAAAGACAAGGAGACGTTTTTTGCTGTTGTTTCCACAACGTTATAAATCCATGCACCTTTATTACAAACTGCACCAAGAATGTTTTGAATTCTTCCTTAGCTCAAGCCTCATCACTATGTTTGCAACAAAAGAAGCTAACAAGCTAAATAGTCAACAAGAGTTGTAATTGCTAAGAGTTAAGGTCACATCATGTTCTTAACCCTGACAACGAGGTCTAAAAGCAAGGATGTCCACAGTGTGGCCCAGGAACCATTTGCAGCGCGTGGCTTGTATTTTATTGGAATGTGGCACACTGTAGGAATAAAATAAAAAAAAAAAACAGAAAAAATGAGAAAAATTGAGTAAAAGGCTTAACACAACAAAAAAAAGCTGAAATGTTGATACTATTAACTAATAATACAGAATTTAATTTTTAAATATACAGTTCCCTCTCGCGACCGTGATAATTGAGCTTCCGCAATATAGGATTCAATGTTATTAAATGGAATATTTTAATAGTTGGTGCACAGAAATGACTTTCTAAATACAGTTGCAGGGACAGTTGCGCGGGCTCGTGACTGCTGCTAGCTAGCAAGCTAACTAGCTAGTGAGCTAACCTGTTAGCTTCAGATTTATTTCTTCTAAACTTAAGAAGCCAAAAACCTACCACTTCCACACAAAAAGGGAGGAGAACTTTTGGCATTGTCTCCACCATTCCTGTGACCCTGAACGAGATAAGCTGTATTGAAAATAACTGATGTTTAACTGGGTGTCCCGTAAGGGATTAATTACAGTCAGAGGACCGTATCAACTTCCCCTTCCCCAGACAGCACATGGAACAAACCGTCGGGGTCAAACGATGCATTCACACCTGCTAATTTGGTTTAGATCAACGAATGCAGCTAAAAAAAGTGTTGTGCAGACCTGCCAACATGTATGAATTTGTCATACTCAGCAATTTGTCAGCTTCATTGCTCTCCATTTTGTTGCATTTCACTGGTTTCAGTTTCAAGTTGAGTTTGTAAAACACATAAATAAATAGATATTATCAGCAAAAACATTTCTGTCCCCCAGCGGCATGACAGAAAATAATTGAGAACCACTGTCTTAAAAGTGCCTGTCGCCCGAAGTCAGCTGGGATAGGCTCCAGCATGCCCCCGCGACCCTAATGAGGATGAAGCGGTATAGAAAATGGATGGATGGATGGATGCCTTAAAACAACCCGTAACCTCAGATTCCAGAAACGAGTGTAATAAAAGCTTGGTTGTAACCAGACTACCATTGCTGTGAAATCATTAACAAAGAGGCGATGGCGTCGCGACACGACGGTGTGCTGTGAGTTTGATGAAGATAAATCCAGGAAGAGGATGTGGTGACAAAGGCGCTGAAGCTGCTCACGCATGTGATGAGCACCAAGTACAACTGAAAGCAAAAACAAGGAGATGCAGGAAGCTGCTTTCACACAGCACACACATGTCGCCATGTCGCCATCAGAGCGCCATCTTCAAAGACTCTCCCAGTTTGGTGCGGCTTCTCTGAATACTCGACACTCTGCGAGTTTGCCTTGTGGCTTCATGATAAAGACGTCAACATGATGGCTGATGAAAATAGATGCAGCATGCATGATGGCATCGTACGCCACCCTTAACAGGAAGCAGCTCCATGTCTACATGGTGGTAAACTGAACGTTTACTAATGCAGTGTTTCCCAACCTTTACTGCACCAAAGCACATATTTTACATTACAAAATCACACCACAAACAAAACTGTCGTATGAATGACAACAGGGGGGTACACAGCTTAATTATTACCTCCTGCCATCTAGTGGACGAGCATTTCATTCAGTTTTTTGACATGAAGTTTGTATAACATTCCCATCAGCAGTGTAGTGCATCAACAGTGACCTACCCCCCACTTGGTCCTGTGAGCCGAGTTCTGGTCAGATTTAGGTGATGAGGGACTGGTTAGTTGGTGGGACCACTAATCCTGCAAACCTATGTTTGCTTAATCTACAACCAGTGGATTGTAGATTGTTGATAATGTACTGTTAGATATTATTATTATTACACTACACACTAGATTCAGTCTAAAAGCTCAGTGCATTGTCAGTCTAATAACCTCTCATAGAGGCCTTCAGGACACACACAACTTACATGACACACACAGACACTCACATAGCACAATCGGAGTTGTGCAACACATATACGACTAATGGAAAAACACTGGGAGACACACAATGAATGCATTTTTCTCACAAGCTTAACTATCACATCTACACAAACTTAACTTTCACTATCTAGACATTCCTTCCTCATTGATGAAAGGAGTCCAGCGCTTAACCAAATATATTGCTCTTATTTTTTAATACAGTTTGAAATCCTTTTAAAATGTGTGATCATTGACTACTTCTCCGAGATCAACGCAGTCCAAAGAACCGTGAAGAAAGGCTATGGAGAAGTAACAGCCATTACTGTGCTCTGAGGCTGCCTATTTTCTGTGACCTGAGTTCAGATTTGAGTGGGTATACTTGGTGAAAAACCTGTATTTTCACATTGTTACTTTTTATGAGCGCCACAGTCTCTGAGCATATAACTGGTTTTGCGCTTCTAGAGAAGGAAGAACATTCTGGGTTGAAAACACTGTCCGCTCTTCTCTTCTCAGAGCGCTGTACGTTTATTTTTTTGTTGTCTCCAGCTCACTTGTCTTGTCCCTCCACCATTGCTAGGCAACGTTCACACATCTCGTTGTCCTCTTTATCCGTATCAATCACTCGTTTCTATCTTCTTTTCTTGCATGCCTCACTTGTTCTTCCATGTCAGTCACTTAGTTTCTCCCCTTTTTCATCTTTCTCTGTTGTATTTAGAGTTTGGCACCAATGCAAAGATTTGATTGGCTGAGTGGGTGGCTTATGTTGGTCATTGGAGTTACTAAAGTACCGTAAAGTCTAAAAAATATCACAGGTTTGCAATAAAAGCGCCCCGTTAAAACTTCCATCCATCCATTTTCTGTGCCGCTTATCCTCACTGGGGGGTATGCTGGAGCCTCGCGTCAAAACTTAACACACTTAAATAATTTACTGAGTATAGATCCAGGTCCACATTTGACGGTTTCTGGGTCCAGACTCAGCCCGCGGGCCGCCATTTTGTTATCCCTGTCGTAAACCATCAGGAAGTTCCTTTCGAATAAACTCGGTTACATATTCCTCAACTCTCCTGCTTTGACTGCAATTCTTCTGTCTCAGCAAGTTGAGGCCTACAGAGGTGCATCAGTTCGTGTAAACAGGTGGCTCATCAGATTCTTAACAGTGCAGGGGAGTGAGGCAACTAAAACACTAAAACCACAGCTGAAGATGTTCTGCGATGCTGAGCCGAGATACAAACCTCAGGCGTGTGGTTTGGCGGGGGCGGGTTTCTGGAGTCTGTTTACTTTGCAGTGAGCTTCAGTCCTCCCTATGTCATTTTTTAACCAAACAATCCTTTATTTCTATATTGAATTTTGGATTACTGAACTCTCCTGAACTGAAAACTACAAAACATGAAGACTAGATTTGTTCTCACCCTTTAGACTTTCCTTAGATGCATCAAGCTTAAAGCGCAGTGCGGTTCAGACCTTTGCACTATGCAAAATGTCCTGAAATAACGCAATTTCCTGTTATTTATGATCATCTCCTGGTGGAAATTATACAATCAGACATGGTTTGTACACGTTCTTGAATTTTCTTGACTTTCTATTTTTATGTTGATGCTGATTTATCAGAATGGACATCTGTCTAATTTTTGTGTCATTAAAATGTTATCATTTTACTTTTATACTCTTACTGCGGGGGTTTCTGTTTTCGCACAAACAATAAAAGCAAAAGCTATTGAGCCATCATTTATCAGCATTGCGTGCGTCATAGAAACCTCCAGTGGAGCGAAACTAAACCAAATATTTAGTGCAGGAAACCGTGGCGACTAAGTTAACCAAGCTGTTGATATGCCAGTTGATATGAATGTCTAACAAATAACGGCAATACAACAACAATGTAACAGCATGTCCGAAAGCAAACATCATACTGAACTATCAAGACTGAACTGTTGTCCACAACATTCAGTTGGAAATGTGTGTTGTTCTTTGCTTTTATTAAGGAGCACTGAGGAGAACTGTCCATGCCTCAAGAGCTTACGGACTCTTGATAAATCAGATCTCTACAGGAAACGGGAAGTTTGATTTCCTACTTCATATCATGTAAATAAATATGAACATATTTTCGTATATTTGACTTTCTTAAGGCGTTTTTTAACTTTATTACAGCCTGTAGACATGAAGTTACGCCCCTTTAGTCACCTTCACACTTCTATTATTCATTGTTTAAACCACATTGCAACGCTGCAGGGACACGACACGGCCGCTAGCTAGAAAGCTAGCAAGCTAACCAATTAGCCTTGAATTTATTTATTTTAAACTTAAAAAGCCAAAAACCTACCACTTCCACACAGGATGGGAGGGGAACTTTTTTTTTTATTATCTCACAGGGGTCAGGAACCTTTTTGGCTAAGAGAGCTATGAAAGCCACATATTTTAAAATGGATTTCCATGAGAGCCATATCATATTTTTTTTTTTACATTGAATACAATTAAATTTCTAAACAAGACCAACAATTTTAGAATATACAGTAACAAGTCTCTGAATTTATTCTTTTTAATACTGATGCTATACTGAAGCTATCCAATAACGAATAAAATACTTCTTACCGTTAATGCGGCTTCTGGTGCTGCATGGTTTTGCACCGTAGTCCGTATCATTTTTTCTTTTCGCCATCCTCTTCAAAAGGGTTCACTAGCCAGAATTAGCTATTTGATCGAAGGAGGGACGTTTACTTACTCCCGAGACATAGATTCCCTATTCCTGCTCTATCATGTCGGGCATGCCATGGCTGACCTCATGCAGTGCTAAGGTAATGTAATGTAAGGTCTCAATGATTTGTGTCATTACTGCCGCCTAGTGACCAGAATACTGCATAGCACTGCGATATTGCGAGGGACGACTGTATGTACTTGTATTTGCACAGACCGTGGAATCGATGGTGGAATCTGTAGTCTTGTGTTAGCAATCTCTCTATGGACTACTGGGGTGTCAAATAAATTGAATATCATCAGTCGGCACAGATCGCAGCCAAGGCTGAACAACCCCAACCAACATGTGCCTGAAGATACAGTTCCTCTCCAGTGTTGTAGGTGGCGCTAACGTGCATTACGAAACGACTACACAACACAAGCTTGTTTCATCACATCACTGGACCTGACCGGTCCACTGCCCCCACTTGAACCCAATGCAAGTAGACTGTTGTGTCTGTAGTGTCACAGAAATCAGCTATGTCGTGTTTGTGTAATCCTGCCAGTTAACTAAAGAATCACCAAACAGCCATCAAACCATAACAGGAAGTGTACATGACTGTAAATAATAACTTTGCATTATTTCTTCTGTTTTTTACAGATATTGGTCATGTCTGACTTTAAAAAAGTAATTACTTACAGTTGCTAGTTACTTTGGGAAAAAAAAGTGATTGTGTTTATCCGTGCCTTTTCCTCCTCTTTCTTTTTTTTACCCACAGAACCCCCTTCTCTGGCAGGAGGCGGTTCCACTGGGCACACCTGTAATTGATTGCAGCAGCTACGGTACTTAAGCTCACTGCTGTCAGCTGAGTATTGCTGGATTCTTCCTTGGTCTTCCCTGGCATTCAGACAGCCGCACTTCCTCTGTATGTAAACCTTTTCCACCATTTAATTCCGCTGCCTTTTTTTTTCCTGGTGGTTTGAGCCCTGCACTGTTTTGGACTTCTGACTACTGCCCAGTGGGCCGTGGCCTCCCCCAGCCATGTTTGGGAGTTCTTTTGTTTTTGGACTGCTCCATGGTGTGCCTTCTGCCCCATCGCCTTGTGTTGAAACTTTCTGGACTGCATTCAAGAATTTCTATATTTTTGTGGCAACTCTGCGTGGGGTCCACGACACAACAAAACCCAATGAATGAGTAACGGACCTGCTTCTTTATAAATGTGATGAGTTACCAGTTACCAAAATAACTTTTGTAGTACTTTTTGGGGAAAAAAAATATGCGAAAGAATTGGAATTTAGCTTTGTAGTGGCAGTGCCTTTTGAGAGAGGGTTCGGTTAAGTTGACCTCGTGACTTGCAATTCTCAGGCAAAACCCTAAGGGGCAACAACCACAACCACATGACTAGCTAGTTAGCTTCCTGTGTAGTACTTGTGAACAATGGGGACTGAAGCAACATCCAGATTGTTGTTATAGATGTCAGTCCATAACAGCGCACCACATTTCACTGTTGGTAACTGTGACTGGTTGCGTGTTTGTTTTGGTTGACGTTGGAAAAACTTACGTCAAAATTTAGGCTCGGTTTGCGTGCATTTTCCAGTTACCGTGCAATATGGCGCGTGTCTTAGGCACAATAATCATGGGCTACTGTTGCAGCCGTAACCCATGCTAAGCTAAAACTCAACTCTGAACCCGCAATGACACTTCTGTCCACATGTCTGGAACACATTTATTGCGATACACACAAACACGTCTTAAATGGCTTATTTTCTATTATTATGTCTGCTATAATGGGCAATAAAGCGTAAAGGTGACTATAGGGGTGCTATTTCATGTCTAGAGGGCTCTAATAGTGTTAAAAACGGTACCTAGAAGGTCGTAAACAGGTTTTCTATGCTCTAACTACAAAAATATTCCTTTTATAAATATCTTTGCGGAAATTTGCTTATGACAGTCGAGTCTGGAACCAATTAACCACGATAAACGAGGGAAGACTGTATTTCTTATGTGAAAATTGAGTCCGTTAGAGTGCGTTTTGGTTTGAGTCGGTTCTCCTGGAACGAATGAATGACGCAAACCAAGGTTCCACTGTCGTAATGAATTAACTACCCTTTACTGGACAACAAAAACGCCGTTACAGCCAACACTGCAGACTACTCCCATTCAGCAGCTCAAAGAAGGATGCTAATGAACTTGCTGTCTGATGCGCTGCTCTGTCAGAGTTGGTCAACTCCTCCTTTTCCTCCCTGACAAGACGAGCCGTCAGATGCGGCGAAATCATCAGAGAAGAAGACAAACACAGAAATGTTGTTTGTCTGCTGGATGGCTCAGCTGCTGCTGTTGCTACTGCTGCCAGCAGCAAGTCTGGCTCAAAGCGGAGACGGAGGCGCTGACCTGGGTGAGAGCAAGACTGCTTTATTTATTCGGTATAACAAGGCAGTTGCAGTGTGTCACCCATGCTGTGTGACTTCATGCATTGATATTAGTTCAACAGAATAGATCAAGCTGAATTATTGAGACTCTTGAAAGAGCTTTGAATTGGAGATTGCTGGAAATTCCAAAGAATGACGATAATCAATCACCAAGTTAATGAATTAACAGTTATAGTTAACTAAGGTGTTTTAGTTCTTATGTTTTGACAATATATTTAAAGTGATTATATTGATTTACTTTATGCCTGTTACAATTTTGCCTGTTCATCCAGGTTATTGTATTCTCTGGGCATTGAATCGATCGCAGTCGTAGAAGGCTTTTCGCCTCCTTTTGAGGACAAAATGTAAATATTCTGGACAGAGAAGACCGACTGTTTTAAACATGGAGTGAGGGAGGCCATCTCTGAACAGAGGATAAGGTCTGCAACACCACCTCTCCCTCACAGGGCGACCATGACCAAACGACTGTCATTGCCTTCACTAAAGGCTTCACTAAATTGTACCTTTACGACTGTTGCTTTGCGCGGCCGAAACCGTTCTTGTTTCGGGGTGCCTCTACGTTAGAGGATAATACTTTGGATTCTGCATCACCCCTCAGACTACAGCTGTCCTATCTAGTCTACTCTGAGCATAAACTGTTGAAGCCGGCTCGAATGAGAGGCGAAACGTCTTTTAGGACAACTTGAACAGTCCAGTTGTGATCAATTCAATGCCCTGAGAAAGGAAAACAGTTCTAGTAGTTGATCAATGGCAAAAGAACTTCAGGTCCTATACCGCAATAATGAATCATTTTTTTTTATAAAGTGAATGAAAAACAATAACATATGATACATTAGGGAGTATTTTTCTATAAAGAAGCACATTATAATGTAATAAGGGCATAATACTGTGTAAAGATGGTCTAAGACATCCCATTTGATCAATGTTTCTATTTGAATTAAATAATATATCATTTAGCTTTTCAGGCATATAGTTCTAATATGTAATAGTAAGAACCTGAAAAACCAAAAACCCTTATGTTTTTTCACAAGATGCATTTGTCAACTTCTATTTCATGTTAGCTATTGCTTTCATTGGCTGAGTGCTTCTTGCTGCATCCTTCATCCACACACAGCATATCATGTCCATTGCAATTACTACATTGATTTGAAGTTGTTTTTTTTTTTTAAATATTGTTTTGTTCATTTGTTAAATAAAAATGTTTTTTTTGCCCAAGTTTCCGAGTCCAGAATCAGCTGCATGTCTCACATCAGCACGACAGAAAGCAGTTTAACCTGCAAACTGATTGGCAGCAGGAATGAGGATGATGAAGACGAGGATGACGGAGTGGAGTCGATGACTGTGTGGTGAATGTTTTTATATTTGAAGCTAAACGACGTTTAGTCAATGACTAGTTAAGCCAGGGGTGTCCAAAGCGTGGCACGGGGGCCATTTGCAGCCATAGATGATTTTTTTATTGATGGTATAATTTAACAAGAAAACTTAAAACAAAAAACGGCAAAAAAGAAAAATCAGCAGTAAAGTCCAAATTAAAAAAAAAAAAGTTCTAAAGTATCTAATGAGAAAAGTAATTTTACGAGAATAACATAATATTATGAGGAAAAATGACATTTTAGTGGCATATAAAGGTGAAATATTAGAGGAAAAAAAGAAAATACAATTCAAAGTCATAATATGAGAGACAAACAAAACAGCAAATGAGAAAAAAGTTAGAATTAAACTTGCAATATGAGGAAAAATGTCATTTTAATAGCATAGCGTTGAAATGATAAAGAAAAAATGTTTTTGTAAAATCAATATTATGAGAAGAAAATAGAAGAAAATTTATGAAAATTATTTAAGAAGTTGAAATATTTGGAAAATTAAAAAAAAACAGCAAAAATGTAGAAAAAAAAAGAGCAAAGACCAAAGTTGATACTAATAATAGACTTTTTCACCTATATCACAGCTGAGATGCATTTTTTTTCTTGAAATATATATATATATATAAAAAACTTCTTAGCATATGTACATGTTCTGTTTTACAAAATATCAAAGTGACCCTAGTATCCTTTCATTTTTCAGTCTGTGGCCCTCGGTGGGAAAAGTTTGGACACCCCTAATTTAAGTGTTTTTGCTGACATTTGGTTGCTATCAGCATGATTCATGTTTTTACTGCTTCGTGTCATTTGCTTTTTATTTTATTATTATTATTTTTTTACCAGTTTTTACCAAAACCCGCAAGTGGACAGATGTTTACCAGTGCCCGGAGACACCATCACGTCCGCTGATTTGAATCCTCTGGCCCGTCTCAAATTGACCATCCACTTGAGAAGGGGCGGAACTGTCACAAAATCCATCCAGATGAATAAAATCGGTAACTCTTTATAACACTGAAAATGCTGTTTAGAATTGTTGGACTTTATACCACCATTTTTAAAATTGTCGGCAGCAGCTGAGTCCGGAAGGACTTAAAAGACTGTAAAACCCACTGTGGTAAAATTACGACACCACTTTTAGCTGTCCCAAAAACAAACCTGCAAGTGTTTTTTTTTTTTTTTTTGCATAGTCAGTAAATGTGTAAATCGGTCTGGCAATCAGGCAACCGAAATCAAAGAACTTGCAAACTTGTTTCACTAAACTTCATATATCAACACTGAAGTCAGTAAAATCCCAATAGGTCGATTTTTTTGTGTTTCTTAGAAAGTCTAGAACAGGTAACTACTGGATTTTTCAGGTTCTTGTGTGTTTGTTGTAATTTAACTTTGGTTGAAAATGGTAGTCAAAATCGCATATGACCCCCACACATGACACGGGCACATTGCACTTCTCAGCTGTTCACATGCTTAGTTATTACTAAATGGACCAATGAATGAATGAATAAATGATTTCTTGTTGTGGTACTTCAAGCCGGTTCGATAGCATTGTTGGAACCTGTGGCTGGATTTTATCAGTAAAAAAAATGTAAATGTAACATTTTAACTGTTTGGGTTTTATTTGTTTGCTAGACTATCTAAAGCCAACCACTGGTTGGGTAGGATATGGTTTGTGCATTTGTGCACGGGTGAATGTTTTTCAAGTAAAGGGTATTTTGAATAGTTCCAAAACGTCCTTTCTGGTATAAAACCTTCAGACAAAGCTAAAAATTAGAAGAAATTTCACAAGAAAACCCCAAAGCATACAGTAAATGAAATACAATACATGGCTTTATCGGCAAAGTTATGGAATGACCAGTTTGTGAATTGTGGGGGATGAACGTTCAATGTATATCCTGGGTCAATAAGAGGTCATACTGACTATAATTATTTATTTTGAGTGTCTGTATTTGCCGTTTTCACGATTGTTCTTCTGCATACTTGGATGTCATGTGTTTTCATTGAAATTAAGTAGTTATTAAGCAATTAATGTGCCTTTTAATAGAGATTTAGGTCTGGTTTATCAGATAATAGTATTTTATTTATCAGTTTCATAGGTAAATGTGAACTATGAACGTTCATTGTCCTGCTAAAATCACCATTCAACTTAAACCGTTATCAACTGGACTTGATCAGCTGCTGTAGCTGCATCACCGGTTTTACGTCCAAGAACCTGAATTACAGGATATGTCCTTCAAGCTCCATGTACAAAAAAAACAAAAAACATGTAGTAAAAACATGCTGGCTTCCCTGATTTCTTCTGTCGCCAGGATAGAACATACTGCTGATGCAGCAGACGGACCAGTTTGTGTAATATTTTCAATTGAGTTTGCCAAATGAATGTGCCTTACAGAATCCCGTAGTATTGTGTAAACTAAGTATGGCAAGATTTGGTGTTGGGTGTGTGATCCAAGACATCTTTATTACCAAAACAGTCAACATACCAAAGGGTAAAATACAACAGTTTGTACGATAACTGAGACGGTGTACGGTATATTGAATTTTGGGTGAAAATTTTCAGCAAAAATCATACAAAAACTGAGGCATTGGAGACTAAACTACTAAGTTGATTTGCATGTCCTGATCCGGTTCTGTCCCTGCAGTTAAACCTCGAAGCCCCGAGGTGTGGAATGTGACTGTCAACCATGAGTCAAACCAGGCTGTGTTTCACATTCGGACGCCGTACCAGAAGGAATACCTGAAAATTGAAAATCAGCTATTTCAGTTGGTCATCTGGACATCCGACAAAATGATGGTAACCATCCATCGGAGCTGTGGTGTCCACGTTCACCATGAGATCAAAGAATGTCAAACCCTTTTCCTCCAGATTGAAAATGTGTCATCATCAGACACGATGACTGTCAACATGGAGCACCTTCTTAAAAACTCCAAATACCACGTCAAAGTGCGAGCGATGCCGCTCAGGTCTCTGCAGGGTAGCTGGAGTGAGTGGAGCTACGCCTTTAACTTCTCCATTCCTGATGGTGAGAAAAGCTTGTTCTGTTTTTGTTTTGGACAAGACACAAGACAATAACTACCGTTTCCGATGCTCAACTTGACAAAAGTCCATTCACAAAGAGATTATGCAGAGGAGATGATGAAAAGACTGATTGTGTGTTTCATCCCGTGGGCCGTGCTGACGTTAGGCTTTCTTTTCTTCTGGAAAAAGTAGGTGAATTCTCTTTTCTGGTCCACGCGTTTTGTAAAAGTGCATTTTAAAAATGAAAATGATCATCTTTCCGCAGAATCTTCCCGTACATATGGCCCAACATTCTACATCCAAAACCCACACTGGTGCAGAACTGTAAAACCAATAAAGTGAGTTTTACTCTGAGCAGCACGACAACGGACTGACATCATTTGGTTTCACATGTGCCTCGAAAGTGAAGACTTTTTTTTTTCTTGGTTTTCAGAGTTCTCTTCTTCTCAACTTAAAACCCGAGGAGTTCAGTGCTCTTAAAATCTACCCACCGGTGGAAAAAAACGAGCAGGAACCAGACATGCTGATCCGTCCTGCAGCCAATCATCCCTGTTCCCACCAAAGCTCTGATGACAGCGCCAACACTGAAGAACTGGAGCTTTCCATTCAGCTCAACAGCAGCTCCTCTGATGAAGCCTCCAGCCTGCAGAGCTCCAGGTCGCTGCTGGAAGAGGATGCTGCTCCTAATCAGGGATGTAGCAGTGGAAGGTCAACGCCTTACGTCATTGGAGTGAATCAAAAAGAGGAGGATTACGTCACCATGTCCAGTTTCTACCAAATCAAGTAGGTAGCTAGGATGAGTATCTGTCAAACATCATTAGACTTATTTTAGCACCACGATCGGGTCATCATTTGTTCAAGGTCGTTCAACAGCAACACTCACATTCTACCAATGTTAGCAGTTTAGGCTTAGCGGTGTTAATTGTACTGAGGTATCCAATTTACTTAGACAGGAAATACCAGATTATGGTCATTTGACATAACAGAAAAGGTTGTCAGGGCCTTCATTTACATTTACATTTATTGTCCAGCACTTCATTGCCGATATCAACTGATACCGATTTTAGCAGCAGCTCTTCCCTCTCTCAAACTAATGTCAGGTCACAACTTGTGGAATGAACTGGATTTATCTCACCAACACTGCTAAATACTGCAACATGCAATGAATGTTATGGAACAAGTGCCATATTTACAGTACTTGCAACATTTTGTCTCAACAAAATCTAAAAAAAAAAATCACGACCAATAGTCACCGCAAAAAACATGTTCTCCTACCTATCAACAAGTAAGACAGTTAATAAATTAATTAGTTAATACTTAATAAATTCACAAATATGAGTACAATTAACTAATACTGGCAATGATACATGATTTGGAAAGCTGCACATTTCTATGTGGCACAAACATCCGTATAACAACAAAGTAAAGTGCCAAATATGAAACTTTAATATTAGATTAGCAGTGTTAAATGAAAACACCATACTCACCCCTTGCAGCGCTTTACAAGCACCGCAAATTGTGAAACTAGGAAATAATTCCCTGCGATTGGCTGGCGACCAGTCCAGGGTGTACCCCGCCTCTCGCCTGAGGTCAGCTGGGATAGACTCCAGCATACCCGCGCGCGACCCTAGTGAGGATAAGCGGCATAGAAGATGGATGGATGGAAATAATTCCAGACTGCGGACATACCGAGCTGGTGTGGAGCAGGATGTCATCACTCGTGCCCATATCCTCATAGGCAGAAAAAATGATCCTGACATAACTTGATATATCATTTTTATGCCAGTGTCGGACAATAATATCGGACATGCCTAATGTTTATTTTTTTATATAAAAATGAAACAAAAAAGTCGAAAGTATAACTTTTGCCTCCATCGGTAAGCACTTTTATCCGAGTCTTGTACGATAAGTTACGACGTATACGTCGGATATATGCGACCTGACCGTTCAGACTGCAGTAGCATCGGATATGTGTCGGATTTAAATCTACATTTAAGGGCTGAGTCGCATTTGAAAAAATCGGAATTGTACTGTTCACACTGACATGAAAAATTAGATACAGGCCAGATATGAGCAAAAAAAAATCGAAATTGACCTTCAGCGTGAACACAGCCTAATAGTGATAGAATGGCAATGGACACGAGACACGGTGAAAGGACGGACTACTAGATGGAGGAGGACTGTAACAGACAACTTTATATCGAGCTGGGATCATCACATTGCAGAATTGTTAGAGACATGGGACAAGCGATGTATGATGAAAATCCTGACTTGCTAACAGCGCTTATATACCTTCCTTGAACAGGTGTATGTCAGCTTGACATGCTTACATGTCAGGGCATGTCTGTTCAACTTGAGAGCTGTGCTTTTACTGACATTTCAGTGTGCCGGGAGCAGACTGAAATCAAGAGACATTCAAGAACTCAAATAGCTCAGCGCATTGTGAGTCTAATAACTTCTCATAGAGGCCCTCAGGACACAAAGAGGACACACACACACTGATGCACGTTACAGTTGCGCAGCACTTACATGCAACTGATAGAAAAATACAGGGAGAGACACGATAGGTTCATTGTTCTCACTCACACAAGCTTAACTTGTTTCTACACAAACTTGACTTTCACTTTCTAGAGAAGGGGCACGGCCACTGCCATATAGACTCTGGGGATTTTCATCCTCTGCTCTTTTCTGGATCTTCCTCATTGATGATAAGAGTCCAGCGCTGTAAGGAAATATGTAACGAATTTTAAATTGTGGGATCATTGACTACTTCTCCAATTGCAAAGCGGTCCAAAGAAGCAGGAAGAAAGGCTAAACGGAAACAATAGCCGTTACACACGCGTGATTAAAAAGATTTTCCTGGGCTCCGTGTAAGCGATCGCTGGGTTTACAGATGATGAACACATTATTGCGCATCTAATATGTCACTATGTTGATGAACAGAGGAGTTATAATGCGGGACCAAGTCAATTGTGGTTGGTTTTTCAGGACTTCTGATTGGCCCAAATATGCATGACAACCGCTGAATGTGTTTATGTGGGCAGACAATGTGAGTTTTTTGAAAAGATCCGCGTTCATGCGGACATAGCTTGTATCTCATTCATTTCTAACCTGTTGTGTTCATGCAGGTTTAGGTGAAGGACATATCCTGATGCAAAACCTTCCACTTTAGACATGTCATTTGTCGGGTTTTGCCAAGTGCAATAACTTTAATTTTCATTTTAGGTGAAGAAAGTGACACAATGCATCGACATTTTGAAGTAACTATAAGTGAAACAAATACTGAGTAGTACCACCGGCTGGTACGTAGGATCGTTTTCTTTGATTCTTCTTCTCACGCACTTGCTACTTGAGCACTTTTGGTTTATTGGAGTTTTTGTGGTTGGTTCTTGGCTTTGAAGTGAGGAGAGATGACATGATATATGACGTAAGAGGGTGGGAGGCCTCGTGAGTGGAGCTTTCGGAACAGTTTCACATATGGATCTTTACAAAGCTGCTAGTTTCCTAAGATATTTGTTGCTGAATGACTCTGGACCTCTTATTCTCATGTATGTAAGAGGATGTGGTCTTATAGGACAGGATGTTTTGCTACAGCAATCACATTTGCTAAACACAAAGCTGCAACTTAAATCATGTTTCATACAGCAATAAACATGCCCAGATGATGTTGCCGTACATTTTGCTGCTGATGAATCTGTACTAAATACCTTGTGCTTGTGATATTTAGTCAATCTTGAATGTTGAAATAAATGCTTACAATGGAGGTCTCCTGTGGGTTTTTTTTTTCATGTGTAAATCTGCCTGTTTTTGGTTTCGAAAATCAATTATTTAGTTTTATTCCCTAAAAATAGCCAGTTGGATTGAAATTATATGTGTATTACTTTGAGCAAAAAAAGAAAATTTAAGTTGCTAACTAAAGTGGCTGTCCACACTGGGCAGCTTAGTGAACTGAAAAAATAGACATATACATAAAAAAATGTGTATAAATATATTTCAAAATGAATGTGTCATTAATGAAATACAAATCAACTTTTTATTTTTATTTTTTTTACAGGTCACAAATGTAGAAGTCTTGTACTGCAGTCGTCCCTTGCAATAGCGTGGCACGATTATTGCTCCCTTGCTCTATCGCGTTTTTTCAAAAATGTATTAATGAATAAATGATCGCTGTTTCGTGGTTGACTCTGGCGTATCAGTAGAGAAATATTGAAAAACAAAGGTATATGTAATATTCTGTAATGTACAGTATGTGCGTGTCAGGATGAGTGCGTGGGGATTCCCACTGGTTGTATGTATTTTTGTACTTAGGATACTGCTTTATCGTGTTTCTTAAACTTTTCCTTTCAATTTGGTATCAAATTAATATGCAGACTTAAATCATAATGATTGCAAGGTGACTAAGGGGAAGCTCAAGTTCAACCCATTCAAACGGAAGGATCTCAACATCCGGCTGAAACAAAAGATATGTAGGATAAAGACCTTCAAGGGATGAAAAAAATAAGATTAATTATCTGTAATTAATTGATCTAATCATTCTCCATTCATTGGACCGACAACTCTCACTTGATTCTCCATTTTCGCGACTCATCGCTCCTCACCTTGCCCTCCCAACTGCAATGGGAATCTATCAGCTAATGCTGAACAAGCCCAAACACAATGACAGCCAGTCAATGTCCACTTCAGGGTGCCACTGACCATTGTTTTCCACCCCCAACAACTCAAGCGCAAGCAGCCCAACACGTAAAACAGATTTTTTTTTCAAATAAAAAGACAACATGCATACAGAAAATGTAAACTGTAAAAATTTGATTCATGTGATTAAAAAAAAACACTCTAAATATGACTGCAGTTAATGAATCGCAATTGATGAACAAATTTGACATCCCCCAAAAATTACATTTACTATATGTAAATATACTGTACATGTTTAAAGAAAATACATTTTGTCATTATTAGTTATTTGTATCGATATTTCAGCTTTTCGCTTTCAATTGTGCTTTTTATATGTATTTTTTTGTTGGGTTTTGTGTTAAAGTTTGTTTCTATAAAGTGCTGCAGGCCACAAATGGCACCCGGGCTGCACTTTGGACACCCCTGATTTAAGCAAACTGCATAAATTGTCTAATCAGTGAATATTATGACACTGACAAATAAGCTACTTGGCTTTGTAATAATAATAATAGATTTGATTTACAATGCACTTTGTCACTAAGATGATCATTTCGTAAGCAGATCAGTCCAGGGTGTACACTGCCACCTGCCCATAGTCAGCTGGGGTAGGCTCCTGCTCTCCTGACCCAAGAAAAATGGTGGAAAATGAATGAAGTGCAGCAGTTACAGCGTGGGGAAACATAGTTTTTTCACATTAGCTGTAAAGGAGAGGAATTGTTTGTTGTTCCTTTGAGTCTTGTAAAGCTGTAACGTCCCCGTTTGCTACACAGGAGACACAAGGCAACAGAACCTCATGAACCCTAAAAGGTCACGTTTTTTTTTTTATATTAGCCTCACAAATCATTTGGATGGCAAACAAGCAAGAGCAATAACTTGTTGGCACAGTAAATAAGATTTATTTGAACAAAGGAGGGCCATGTCAGACAATTTAGAACACTTGCACAAGGTGTTCACTGCTAGGGAAATGGAATAAGTGCTTGTCACACCTCCAGTATGTTTTTTTTTTTTAGCATTGTCACCGTACGACTTCTTCTGGTTTCATACTACACCGTCCCTTTTTTCACGACTCCTCAGTCTTCATCCATCCATCTTCAGCCACTTCTTTTTTTCCCTTTCCTTCCTCTTCCCCTTCCCCTTCTCCTCCTCCCGTCATTCTGCCTTTCCTCCTCAGCTGACAGTGGCTATTATTAAAAGCTATGTCACTCATGGCTGTTATTGATGCCCTTTCATTACTCATTATGCTTGAGTGCTTGCATTAGTGCTGACTGGCCATAAACTGGCTGACACGACACGCATGGATGACTTGGAGCAGCGCACACACATCACACATTCAAATGCAAATCAACGAGTCCTGCTTTAGTGCAAGAGAGCAGAAAGGATTTTAAAGGGATTTATAGGATGAAAACTCCTAAATTGTCAGTGAGACCTTTGACTCAGTGCATGATAAATCTGTGGATTTGTGTTTTATTCTAATAATGCATGTAGTTGTTGCACTGCACAGGACTACAGTACATGTTTGGTATCGTTTGTGTTGTAGTAACTTTTCCAGTGATACAATGCATTTTACTGCATTTTCTCAGATTTACTCAATGACAGAGGGCAGGGGTGGGCGATACAGCACATTTTGGTATCAGTCTGATTACTTTACTGCCATTAATTCTCAATAGAGACAATGCAATCAGTTGAAATTTATGAAGTTAAAATTATACTTTTGTTCTATTCCATTACATTTATTCATTCCATACATTTTGTTAATTATCCTCATTTAAAAACGATTTTGAGTTCAGCCACTGAGGAATTTCTTAATCAGCAAGGCTTCATTCATCCATTTTCTACAGTATAGTACTTGTGCTCATTAGGGTCCTGGGTGAGCTGGAGCCTATCACAGCTGACCTTGGGTGAAACCCCCTGGACTAGTCCAGTCTTATACCCATTCATCTATTTTCTATGCCGCTTATCCTCATTAGGGTCGCGGGGTTATGCTGGAGCCTATCCCAGCTGACTTCGGGCGAGAGGCAGGATACACCCCGGACTGTTCGCCAGCCAATCGCAGGGCACATATAGACAAACAATCATTCACACTCACATTCATACCTATGGACAATTTAGAGTCTCCAATTAGGCAAATTGCATATTTTTGGAATGTGGGAGGAGTACCCGGAACATGCAAACTCCACAGAGAGATGCCAAAGCGGAGATTCGAACCCAGATCTTCCAGATCTCCTGACTGTGCGGCGAACGTGCTAACCACTCGGCTCAGCTTTTAATTCAGTTACTTTTAAATAAAAATGTGCGTATGATGATGTCATATTGTGAATGCTACAATTAGTACGCTTGAAATACTGCTTCTCGCCACATGGTGACTCAGACCAGGCCGTTAGACTGATTTATAGGTCATTTAATACTGTGTGAACTGTTTGTACTGCTCTCTCACCGCCTTTGAGAAAACAGTAAAAGTGTAGAAAGTTATATGACAGATGCTTTTCATGAGCCTGGGGCTAATTTTGTGTGATGTATCAAACCCTTCACACACACACACACAGACGCGCACACACACGCACGCAACCACTACATGGCATATGGAAGTACTTTCTCTTGTTTGTCCATGTGCTTCTCTATGTTGTTTTAGGTTCTGGTTGCACACCATAGGAAACCGTGTTGGACATCCTCTCAACACACGACTCTTTCAGGTTCATCGAAAATACTGGTCAAGGACAGGTAATGTTTGAAAGGATGTGAAGTATTTTAACATTGCCACTAAAAGGACAGAAAGTAATGCTTGGTTTTGTTTATTATCCGCATATTTATTTGCATCTCCCTGTGTTCACATGTACAGTCATCCCTCGCCAATTAACTAATTCATAAATTAGCACTGTTTTGTGGTTGAATACAGCCTATTATTAGTCAAAAATATGCTTATTTAAGATAATTTTACATATTCTTGCCCAAAATTAAGCATTTTCAAGCATTAAAAAGGACTAAAGAAAGGAAAATACAAATATAATGCATTCAGAAGACGTGTTTAAAGACGTGATATGTAGTATTCTACACGGGACACTAGGTGTCAGTAATGTTGCTGTAGCAATGGTTATATTATGTACTGTAGTTCTGAGCTGCTGTTTAGAGCGTGGGCTATAGAGGGTCGTGATGTGGTGCATTCTGGGTTAGAGCAAGCTTTTACTTATTTATTAGGGACAATGCATATTAATGAACATCTGCAACCAATACAGATGTAAATATGCCACATTATAGCACAACTGCTAGTTTCCATCTGTAGCCCCCTGGCAGGTAACAAAGAAATAACAACAAACAATGTAAAAACAATACACAATAAACAATAAAAGACAAAAATGAACCCAGAACATAAAAATGCTAAAAGTGGTCACAGACTTGGTTTTGTTTCATCCACATTTTGAGATTGGTTTTGAAGATTGTCTGAGAATCTCTTATTTTTAAGGGAAGGCTGTTCCAATATTTTCTTCCTTTCACTGACAGCAATGTTTGTCCAAAAGTGGTACGTCTGTGTGGTGCCTCACAGTCCCCACGAGCCCTGGCCCTAGTGCCAATCCTGCTCACGGCCTTCAGTTGAATGAAAGCCTGTAAGACATAGTTCCCTGTGTTTATTTCAAATAAAAAAACCTGGCTAATTTACAGCCATCCTCATGTGGTGCCATTCAGCCGCCATCACATTACATTGATGAGACAATTGCCACCGCAGAAAGTACACTGAAAAAAATAAACAAGCGCTAGCGTGTGAGTCTATGTTATGTCTTATATCTAATATGTCTTATTTTCTGTTATTATGTCTGCTGTATTGGGTAATATGAGTGTAAAGGTGACTATAGGGGTATTTTTTGGAGGGCTCCAATAACGTTAGAATCCATATTTAGAAGGTCATAAACAGGTTTTCTATGCTTTACTTAGGGAAATATTCCATTTATAAATAAGGAATCCTATTTCACCGAAACTGACTTATCACAGTCGGGCCTGGAAACGATATACACAATACACTACAAAATATTAGGGGCACTTGCACAATCCACTAGCGATGTAATGGTACACAGAGAGGTACGACAACTAATCGAACAATCTGTTTATTATTGTATGTGTAGTTTGTGGTGGATAGCAAGCGTGGGTAATGTTGTGTAGCTTAGAAAAATGGATACTATTCAGACACATGAATGAAAATGATCAGGAATGAAGTGTAAACGTGGTCATTTTTCAAACTACATGGCTTCCCGGCCTGACAAACAAACAAAAGAGCTCATTATTTTGTCAAAAGTTTGCCATGACCATGTTGAATACAGTTGAATACAAGTTTTTTTTTTTGTCCTCTAAAAATAGGCCTGTTTTTTGGTGTAAGTTGGTAATAATGTATAAACATGTAGTAATACAGGAAAAATGTACAGCATACTGTTAAAAAAGCCCACAAGTGTGTGTCTCTATTCTTCACCGATAATGTTTTTCCGTCAAGCGTTGCAATTTCGCACTTTGTTGGACGCTGTGAGACCCAAAACTGATACTTACATGTAACTTTGACACGGTGAGTCGTCTGAGTCCGTCTGTTCATTGATCAACATACATTATCATTCAATCGGAGAATGGCTGCAAACAGGAGGGTTTGTAGGGGGAGGAGCGAGCCGGGTGTCAAAAATAGCAATTATTTGCAGTTTGCCGCCATTCGCTGGTGGTCCCGGAACATAAAGTACGGATCTACTATATTGATCGTCTCTCTCAAGTGCTAAGATGACTGAAATCCGTATGTTTGTTTAATGGTCCGAACAGCTCAGGTTGAATGTTAAACTAATAAAGCGACCGCAGAGTTGCGGTGCTGCAGACTAATTGCAGTGTGAAGAATTTGCTTTGCTTTACAGCAGCATCCGAACGCTACCTTGTCTCCTTGAATGATGGCAACAAACACGCTCTGACTTCACCCATCATGCATCTTTATGGCCACTTTGGGAAGAATGTAGACGTGCGGAACCATGCTCTGTTTCTTAGCAAGTATAATACGGTGCACAAGTGTACAACACAGCGTCAAAGAAAGTACGTGCGCGTCAGGAGAGGCTCGGCCAGGCAATTAACCAGCTGTGCTAATGATCACGGTGTTTTACAGCACCATACAACGCCGTTACTGCCTTTGTTGTCACTGTAATTTAGTACTCTCCACTATAAAGTGCTGAGTGTTTTTTTGGCCCATTGCGCTTGCCTTTTCTCATAAACACCCACCTTCAACATGCAAAATGCAAATACGCTCTCTTTCTTTTACATGTACACGCATTACCGCTCTTTTATGGCGTGTGTGTGGTTTTATGGCGGGTGTCTGCTGATCTGCCCTGGGAGCAATCAGAAGTCATAGATGTGGATGATCATCGAGTGTGGTGAGCAATGGGACTGTGGAGGCCATGATGAAGGGTCTCCATTGTGCACCTCCTCTGCAGATATGCTCCATCCATACACAGAAATAATGTTCTTTTTCTTTCATTCATTCATGAATTCCAAGTCCAACAGGCTTTCCAGCTGAACCACATAGAATCTTAACAGATTTTCACAACACTTTGCATGCTCTTACGTAATAGTATAGCTTTTTATAGCTTGTGATCATCAAACTCCCTCCCATGTGACTGGTTGTCATACTGTCTTCTGTAATGGTGTGCGTGATATTTATCAACCTTGTTATCACCACCCATGTTCACGGTTACAGTAAATCTCCGTTGGGCATTTCTGTGTAGAGTTTGCATGTTCTCCCCGTGCGTGTGTGGGTTTTCCCCGGGTACTCCGGTTTCCTCCCACATTCCAAAAACATTCATGTTAGGTTAATTGGCGACTCTAAATTGTCCATAGGTATGAATGTGAGTGTGAATGGTTGTTTGTCTATATGTGCCCTGCGATTGGCTGGCGACCAGTCCAGGGTGTACCCCGCCTCTTGCCCGAAGTCAGCTGGGATAGGCTCCAGCATACGCCCGTGACCATAATTAGGATAAGCAGCATAGAAAATGGATGGATGGATGGATGGTATATGTTCGTAGTTATGGCATAGAAAATCTGTTTAGGGCCCTCTAAATAAGGTTTTTAACATTATTAGAGCCCTCTAGACATGAAATAACACCCCTATAGTCACCTTTACATTCATGTTACCCAATATAGTAGACATAATAACAGAAAATAAGACATAAATAAAACTGGTGCTTGTGTGTGTCGCAGTAAATGTGTTCCCGTGTGGAGGACAGGAAGTGATGGGTTGAGAGTTGAGTTTTCTCTTTGTCAGGGTTGAGCGCATCATGTTCATTTGTCAGCTCAAACTTTTCGAACAGTGTTTCTCGGAGGGTCAACTCAGTGAGCAGCCATGACACTCGTGGACTATTTAGCTTCTTAGCTTCCTTTGTTGGAAGTGAATAATAGTAGTTAAAGAATGAAAAGGAGTGTTGTTAGAGTTGGAAGTAATCAATTTGTTACCACAAGTGATTTTTATTGCACATAGAGAATGCTTTTGGACAGAGTTGTACGAGGTGTGTCAGATGTATTTCAAATCCAAACTACAAGTTTTCCCTTTTGAGGTAATCCCCATGGAACCTAACACATATTCCCAGCCTTCTCAGCCAGGTCTTCATGCACTCCTGGGAGGATTCTTCCAGGATCCTCCGCAGCTCCATGATCAAACCCAGGAACTGTGGGCTGCTCAGGGCATTGTGTGCAGGTGCGCTGTCATGGTGAAGCAGCCACGTGTTGTCCTGCCACAAGCTCTTGCCTCTTCTTGCACACTGAATGACGCAAACGCAGCATGATCTCTTGGTCCACTTGCTATTTGATCACCCTGGCCTTGTGGCCACAACTAAACTAGCTACTGTAAGAACTAAATGCCAATGACATCGAAGAATGCAATCAACATGACTTTGACTTTGTGGAATGAGTCACAGAGCAACATTTGGGCTCAGTTCCTGTTCCGCGCTCTTATTTTGGAGTTGCTTCCTCCTCAGTGTAATGTGCAGCCACTTGATGGCAGGTGTGGCAGTGTGCAGCACCTGGCAGCAATGCACAATTAGTGGTGTTTTTAAGGCCAGCGTACTCGTTAAGACGCTGCTGGTTCATGGTTGCTGTCACGTAGACGTCGTTCTGCATACCTGCTACTTCATGTGTACTTACCTGTTTTGTGTTTTTTCCACGGTGCATTTTTGCACCGTTGTCTTTTGTTGCCATTTGCCAACTCGCATGCCTGTAAGTACCTGCACCTGCTCATGCTTTGTTCAAGATTATTTCCTGCATGCTTGCTTTTCTGCATACCCGGGGTTAAACCTACAGTACAACAGTCTGTGACAACTTGTGACAGTCTGCCCTTGGCATCAGACCGAAGGAGAAAACTTTATTGTCGGTGCGGATTTTCCCATACATCCTGGAGAAATTTAATTCAATAGTGTTTCTCACTTTCTTTATCAAAGTGCTGGCACTCGCAACTGTTTTTTTGGCCCCATGGCAGGTTATTTAGCAGTCAATCGCTATAAAACATTTACGGACGGTGGGTCAGCAATGCGAAGGCTGCTTTGTTTGGGCACTCGATTTCGCACTACAGGGGAAAAGGACTAGTTTGGTACGTCCAATATTGTACACAAACCGGGGCGTATGATAAGTTTGACTATGTTTTTTACCATTATTAGAGCCCTCTAGACATGAAATAACATCCCTATAGTCACCTTTACACTCCTATTATTCCTGGTTTACAGTACACCACATTGCGCAACTCTTATGTGCAGGCTACGAGATCTCTGAAGGGACACAAGCGACGGCCACCGCTTTAAGCATAGCAGGCTTACGAGCTAACTAGTCAGCCTCCAAATGATTGATTCTGCACTTAATGGGTTTGAAACGGAGCGGGGAAGAAGTACAAACTAAGAAGCCCAAAACGTGCCTTTGCCACACGGAATGGGAGTAGCACTTTTGCGTCCATGGCTGTCTCCTTTGCTAGTTAAGTTAATGTAAGTTAATGTCTCATCAACGTCACATCACTGACGGCTAGCGACCAGAGTACTTCCAATATTTTGTGACTGATGACAGCCGATAGCAAACCACGAAACAGCGACGATTTATTAAGGAATTTTTTAAACACTATGAAAAATTTCAAGCGTGTTATATCGCTTACTGAACAAACGATGGCGGGTAGCCTAATATTGAGAACGGCATAGACTAGGAGATTTCAGGAGATCAGTCAACCTGCAGGAAACATTAAAAATAGTGTGCTGACAAGCTCCTTGATGTGTAGTGTCGTATCGTGCTTGGCGGCTGCTCGTATGCTTGCTGCACACATCCTGCTGTTGTCATGTACAGTATGTCAAATGAACCTAAACGTGACACCCAATTCCACATATGCCAAAGATGACTGATATTTGTATGTGCGGCTACTGTATGTGTGCGTGCGCACTCGACTCCGATGTGTATTTGTGTGTGGGGTCTTAATTAATCTCTGTCATTAATAATTTAATCATGGCTTTTTGTTTAATAAACAGTCTGGCAGTGATGTATTGCGGCTGGGTCAAGTAATTTGATTGGCGGTGGAAATGAGCTGGCTATGCATATAGCACTCTCTCTCTCTCACTTACCGGCCCTGCCAAAGAAATTATGGCATTCAGGCCCGCCAAGTGTGCACACACAACAGGGGGAGGGCAATTACGCTAAGATGCAATAATGATTAGTGATGGATGTAGAAAGTGGAGGTTCTTTCATAGCACATTTCAACTAATGGAATAAATAGTATGGGTGAGGGGGGGAAAAAAAAAAATCAAAATTATTTTATGAAGTACATTTCCATCACTGTCTCTTCAACTGTTATTCAGGGACACAGAACGGAGCTGGGTGAGCTTTTTTCCTGGTCTTTGAGTGCATTTAATGAACCTGGGCGCTGGGCCACCACACACAACTTTCAGTCAACACTAGGTGGCACTCTTGAATAGTCGCCATCAAACAGCACTTTATGTTGCTTTTCTCCACCCTGAGCACACTTCCACAGTTCCTGCTGCCTTCATCTAATTTGCTCAGCATGAATGTAACGTGTTTAATATTATTAATGCTTGCACTTTTCTAAGTGAATCATCCTAAACGATCATAGGACTAATGCAGGAGTATCCAGTTGTTTTTTTCACCAAAGGCCTGCATTATTGAAAAATCAAAGAATGTGATAGTCTTTAAATCTTTGTTTTGATTTTGTAAAAAGGCTTAAAAAAAACATTTGACAAAAAATCTCCGGGATTTCCAAAGTGCAGCCTGCCGCTGTTTTTTTTTTTTTTCTTTTTTTTTTTTTTTTTACTGGCCCTCGGCACATTCTAAAAATCTCATTTACAGCAAAAATACACAAATTTTACAAAAATAAAGTCAAAATATTAAAAGGAAAAAATCTATAATCTGACAAGAAAAAGGAAAAATAACGTAATTTTAATCGCATAAAGTTAAAGAGGAAAAATGTTTTTTTTTTTTTTTTTTTTTTTAAATCGTAATATGAGAAACGAACAAAACAGTCAATAACATTGTATTGTTTTGATAATGAGGTTGTGGATAAAGTTGTAATATTATGACAAAGTCAAAAATATTAAGGAATAAAGCCATAAATATGAGAAGAAAATTTCTATGAAAAAAAAACCAGCTGTAATTTTAGTAAGAGAATAAAGTCTATATATTACGAGAAAAAAGTCGTATTTTAACAAGAAAAAAGTTGCAATTTCACGAGAGTAAATCGTAATATTATGAGGAAAATCATTTTAGTAGCATAGAGTTGAAATATTGATGGGGAAAAATAAAATAAAAATTTTTCAAAGTCATAATATTATGAGGAACAAAAGAGTTGTCATTTTTGGAAACTTTCGTGGTGGAAAAAGTTGGTAAAGTCAAACTATGGGAGTTACATAATATTACAATAATAACATTTTTATAAAGATGAGAAGAAAGTTGATGTGTTTGTAAAATTAAAAAAAAATACACAAAAAAAGCAAATATATAACTTCTTAGTATATCTACATGAGTTGGGTTACAAAATATCAAGGTGGCCTTTACATCCATTTAATTTTTGACTGTGGCCCTCAGTGGAAAGAGTTTGGACAACATATTGTGCTTTTTTGCTGTTTTTTTTCCCCATTTTTGCTGTTCTGTTTGTTTTAATTTTATTTCTATAATGTGCCGCAGACCACTAAAAACCCGGTCTAAAGCAAAATGTGGTGGTATTGTTTCAGCAAGTTACTACTACAATATCTACATTTTTGCTTGTCCTCAACATTACACTGATTTTCCATATGTATACAGTGTTCCCTCATTTATCGCAGGGGATAGGTTCCCAAAATAGCCTGCAATAAGTGAAATCCGCGAAGTAGCCAACTTTATTTGTTTACAATGATTATATATGTTTTAAGGCTGTAAAACCCCTCACCTTACACTTTATACACTTTTAGAATATAAATATAATATACATCATATAATATAATTTACACAATTTTATTACATTTCAAGTGACTTATGCGTATTCGCTCCTTTGACTGCGCCTTGTCCTGGCGCCGTTCGACTGTAGCGTTTTTGTATCCTTGTTAAAACATATTGCTCCTGCTGTCGTCCTCGTCCTACTCCTTGAACCGAAAATTAATTTAGCCGGTTAGCTTCTTCTTCTTCTGTTGCTTTTTGTCAGTTAGCTAGCAGCTCACACAGTTAACAAGTTTGCTAGCGACTATTGACCACGACAGGAAAAGGCACGAAGGAGATTGATTGACAATGGTCTACAGCCAATCAGGACTCAGAACACAATGAGTGGGTTCTCCCTTAGACAATAAGCACTGTTATGGCTCTATATTTAGCCGGGTATTGTTCACTGTGAGTTCCTAATATGCTCGTACAGGCACTAAACACATACTGAGACTGGATGGCGCCGCACGCGTCTTTAATTCTCGCATGAGCGTACAACACCCTCTACTGGTAGCAGTAGTAAATACAATAACAGACACATACAACAGAGCACCGATAGAGCGCTCTAATAAATCACACCTTTTATTGTGGCCAGCCTAAGGCACACCTGTGCAATAATCATGCTGTCTAATCAGCACCTGTGAGGTGGATGGATTATGAATTATGAATGCTCACTAACAAAGACTTTGGACAGATTTATGGACAAAATTTAAGAATGTTCGACCTTTTGTATACATAGAAAAAGTTTTATATCTTTGGGCTCAGTTCAGGAAAAATGGGAAGTGTTGCATTTCTATTTTTGTTCTCACTTTGTGGTTCCTACAATAACATAGATACCTTTTGAGATGAGATACCTTTTTAAGAAATGTGTTTGTTTGTTGAAGCTGAAATAATAACGAGGGAACCTTGTTCATTATGATTTCACTTCACCCATGAGATGGCAACGATGCACGTGAATGTTTTGTGGAACTTTTAAGGTCAAAGACAATCCATTCCAGTCCACTGGTTGACCTCCGACTTGTTTGTGTGTAGCATCATTGTTTCCAGTAGGAAATAATCAAAAAGATCAAATCCAAGGTCAAACAAAATGCTACAAATTGTACAAGCAGTGCACTGGCGAAGTAACATTTTGACATTTGAACTTCAGATCGGACCTGTGTGTGTGTTTTGTGTGGTCTGCCTGTGCTTGTATGGGTTGCATGTAATGTTAATTGGACACTCAATTTCCCATAGGTGGGAATGGTTATCGGCGATAAACCCACTTGAAATACGACGGTGAACCTGTAACAAATGCATTTGTCTGTACTAACTGCCGTATGAGTTGAGTATGAGCATCGTTGAAGCACCAATAAACACACTAAGGTATGTGCCAACCTTGAAGAAATGTTCAGAGTATTGTCCCCCCCCCCCCTGCTTATCAATGATATTGTAAACCAAGCAGTTGAATAGCTTGGTTTTATTAGCGATACATCCTCCTTTCTGTCAATGTCCAGGGTCTTCATGGTAGGTTTATTGTTACCGTGAGAGACGGAATGTTTAAATTAAAAAAATCCATGAAAAACATGCAATGAATCTTAAATGAATTGCTATTTTTATCCCCTCCCAACCACAAAGCATTCAGACCTTAACAGACCGGTTTTTAGTCTTGTTCCTTTAGGAAAGTACAGTATTTGATTCACCGTAATACGTGAAATTCCCCGAAGTACGATTTGTTATTTATAAATCGAATCTTTTCGGAGTTGGAGCGTAGAAAACCTGTTTGACTAAAATACTTATTCTAAAATACTGAATACGGTTTTTAACATTATTAGAGCCCTCTAGACATGAAATAACACCCCCTCAGTCCCCTTTACACTCATATTACTCATTATAGTAGACATAATAAGAGAAAATAATCCATTGAAGACATAAATAAGACTCTTGTGTGTTGCAGTAAATGTGTTCTGGACGTGTGGAGGATGAAGTCTGGTGCTTGTGTGGACTAACGACAGACTAGAGACCAGTGTAGAAAACTACATACAGTAATATCACGTCTTTGAATGCATTTTCTGAATGCATATTTGTAATTTAGTTCATTTAGCCATTTTTATGCTTAAACGCTTAATTTTGCCAAAAAATATGTAAAAATGTTCTTAAATATTCACATTTTGACTAGTAATAGGCCGTATTCAACCACGAAACGGCATGATTTATTAATTTAATATATTTTTGAAAAACCGTGATAGAGTGAAGCTGCTAAATACGCAATGTGGCGAGGGGTTTGATTACTGTACTCCTAAACTGAACTATTCCACTCCAACCACCATGGGCAAGACCAAAGAGCTGACAAAATACCTCAGGGATGAGACCGTAAACCTGCACAAAACTGGAATGGACTCCAAGACTCCTACTATCTGAGGTGGATTAGCATGTTTATTACGTTTGGCCAAACAAAACTCTTAGACTTTTGTTGAAAGTCAAGACTGTTTTCGATAATGCCACAAAGTTTTAATAAAATAGTTTTAATCGAGTAAAGCAGATGTCCTTCTAGGTACTGCGCTGCCCTACTGCACGGGGCAACTCCAGTCTTGTCTTGATGTATTGTTTCTATAACAGTTTGCTTGAAAGATTATAGAAGCCCTTTTTAGTAATTATCTCATTCATCATCCGTAACAATGACAAACAGAAGCAAGCACTATTTCTTTTTATATTCTTACAAACTGAATTCAAATAAGAGTCCCAGATTTGTTTACTCACAAGTCAAAGTCAATAGAGCACATTGTGGATGAACACAGCACATCATTCATCCTTCCTGTAATAGCTCCATAATATGAAACACATACAGAGAGTATAGTCTAATACTGTATATATTTTTTTTATACAAAAAAAGAACACATATCTCTAAGTTGGCATAGTAAAGCTCTGCAAAAACAGTGCCTCTCAGTTTGCCTGCCAGGGGTCATCATCATTGACATGCCCCTCTAGCTGCTTGGACGCCAACGTATTACTGACTATTTGTACCGAAGTATGTTTCATTTTTACTCCCTGTAGACAGGAATATGAGCGTGAATGCTGTCTATGTGTCTGTATGTACGAGGAAATGTATGGATGGAAAGTACAAATGAAAGCTTAAATAGGTCAAAAGTAGGGTTAAATGATTACAGTTTTTAATCTGTTTAATGACAGTTTGTAAATTAATTAATCACCATTTGCAACCACGTTTGAAATATCAAATGTTCACTGTATTTATGATAGAAAACTGAAAAGCAGGACAGGATTATATATCTTTGACATAATGTATGTTATCTCCAACAGCTCCACATCAATAGTGAATTTAAATCAAGGTAGAACATACCACACACCATCATATGATTTGTCTCTTACGTATCTCTCTGCAATTCCTCTGAACTACGCTATAGGCTGGAGTTACAAGTATTTAGAGTATTTAGAATAGTATTGTCATTTTGGAACGCAGTCCAGTAAGAATAACATTTAATCTGACACAGTTCAGAGTGTCCTTAAATGCTCCTTACGGGGGGGGGGGACGTATTTTTTTTTTAATTCTAATTCCGTCTTTTTTTTTTTTTTTTTTTTTTAGAATTTCACACTTATTTTACTGCCATTTTTTTTGTCAGTGAATAAAATGTCCTTTTTAATTAAATGCAAAAATCTTTACATTTATCAATGCAATACATCATCGGACAATTTTTGCCCAGTATTTCAGAAACATAATATAATTTCGATAACTTTTGTCAAACTGTCATGGCCACGCTTGTGGTTAAGACATAGTCGCTGATGTGATTCCAATCGCTTCGTTAACAAGTGGTAAAACACAACACGGTGTAAACAGCCGCACTAGCATGCAATGCTAAACTAAGCTAACCCTGCCACCTTCCGCTTATGCTCGGCGATGAGTAAAGCCTAGGTCACAACCGGGTGTACGGGCTCCTAAAAAAGCATGTGCTGATTTTTGAGCCGTAGACTAGACAAGAGGTTCTTTGTCGTGTTAAACTCTCCGGGAGCTTGTTTTTTTTCAGGTTGCAAGACAAACTTACAAATTTTGTGCATCTTGGTGTGTCGTCTTTTGGACGTTGGTGTCAGGTTTGAGCAAAATGTCAGTTTTTTTCGTACGTCACACTTGTGAACTTCAATGTGTGCCGTGAACCCCACATATGTAATTAGTGCGGCCAACACCTGTTCAGATATTTCGTTCGTCCTTCATGTCTGTCGAGATCTTACTCCTTCATGGTCACCACAACTACGTTCTCCATGGGGGGGAAAAAAAACGCAACCCAAAAACGCAAGGATTTGAGGAATGCCAAAAATCGAACAGCCAAAAAATTGTACGTCCGATTCTAGGCGAAATAGATGAGTTTCAAAGTTTTTTCACACATTATTCGGTGTTTCAGGTGGCCGCTTTGACATGTTGACTTCTTTTGTGAGGAGACGCCGCCGCGAATGAGCGGTCGGCTGGGGAAATATTTCCCCATGCAAACGTTCCTTCTCCTCACGGTGAGAGCATTTCATTCACATTATGCCAGATTCCGGGGGATTCCGCGTTTAACAGTAGATTCTGTCATTATTGGACAATTCTGCAATCCTATGGACATGATAGGACCCTGCATATATGGTGTTGGCACTGGGCACTGCGGTTGATGTTTTAAGATAGGGAATGAAGTATAATCAAGAGTGTCAGACTCCACTGTACATCTGTGGGACACCACACTTGCCTCCGTCTGCCATCATAACAGGGAAGTGTGGCTTGCCATGATGTGCATGTGTTAGTTACAATAAAAAAAAACAATGAAATGATTAAATAAATGAGTAACGGCTTTTAACGAGTTCTTTTGGACAGTCCTAGTAAAAACACCTCAGTCATTGTAACAACTGAAGCAGACCGACTAATAACCTTTTTTATTGGAGGTGCTGACTTCATACAAAACCGGCTTACTATATTGCCCGAGGGCTGATATTTTTTTTGTTATGAATCTGTGAAGAGTTGGATGAGCCGTCAGGCTTCTAAAATACTCTCCTGTATCACTTAAGCATGGAAATTGCGTTAGTTTTCAGTGTCGTCTTATGCAGAATAATGTAACCCTATATGCTTACTGATGCAAATTCAACTAAAAATCTTTCAATCTGCTTCTGTCATACATGGAAATAATCAGTGGCATTTATACATGACAGATTGGTGCAGCAACAACCACTTAGGAACCACTTATGTCCCCAGGCTACATACCAGGGAAAACTGCAGTACTGGCTCTTCCTGTCTGTGATGTTTTCCTTTCCTTTTTGCCTTAAAATGACAACGTACTCAACCGCAGTGTGGATAATTCAATATGAAAAACTTGTTACTGGGCAGAATATCTCGCTGTACTGTATATATTAGAATAGAAAGAAACACAGAACTATCCGGTGGTTCAGGTGACCGGATCTCAATACAAGCAATCTATCAAGTGGAAAACCAGTTGCATGGTCGTAATGCACAGCTCCCAATACTGCGAGTCACACACTGAAGCCAAAACGAAGCATTTTCAGGGACAATAGCTGTAATTTATTTCTTTGCAGTTGTCACAAATGAAGTGACACATTCCTCCCTTGAGCAAATCGAGCGGCTTGATGAATTAGACACAGTGGTGCATGTAACGTGTAAATAGTATATTTACTGAATCCATTAGTGATTGGACATGTATGCAATTACTTAAGCGCGTGTGTCTCTGCATGTGTGAAAGACGCTGTGTTGGTGCCCATCCTTACTTTTATTGAAGAATGTGTGTGTGTTAAACTGAACTGATACTTGTGTGTCTGTCAGACAGCCTCATTAGATGGTGGTATCACAGCAGTACTGAGCGGGTCCAATGGTCCTCTGCACAAGACTGAGCAGATGTTTACCATGAAGGAACATGACAGGACAACACACACACACACACACACTGTAGTGCTAATGACCAGACTTGCAAAGCAAAAAGTTCAGTGTTGAATACACAACTGGCCATAACATTATGACCACTTGCACAATGCAATGACATCCAATGCCTTCACAATACAGCAGAACTTTGTTTCATGTGTTTTTCGGTGAACGCTGAAAATTAACGCCAACATTTTGTCTGTCTGCATACATTTTCCAGTTGGTGTGCAAAATGACACGTGTCATGTTGAGTTATTAATACGCGTGTGAGTCCAACTGTGTTCCTAATGGATTTTATCACAAAACATCCTTGTTAGCAGCCTATTAACTTGCTAACACATGGAAACAGGACCTGGGAGTCAGCTCTGTCGCGCGTCTATGATGTCATAAGCTGCTGACTCTGTAGTTCTTTGCTAACTAACACAGTTACGCCACAAGTCTCAAAAATGGTAACACAAAACATCGTTTTTATAGTTTTACAATGATAGTTTTACCTGCATAAATCAATTCTAAATGAATATAAATGATGGATGAACGTGAGAAATGAACATTTAAGGTTACTTTTACCTTCAGTGAACATGTGAGACGAAGACACACAGTGGCAAATTCCGACTCATTTATGTTAATAATGAATCATAAATGACGTGTGTTTAACAGAATTACACAAGATGGCAGCGTGTACACACAACAAAGCCCAGCCTCTCTTCCAGATTTGCAGTTTTGTAGTTATTATTTTTGCTAATATCGGTTTTGGTTGAATATCTTACGCCTAACAAGAGATTTTGGATATTGGACTTCGCAGTGCCAATGTTTTCATCACCGATATTCAACTCGTCCCCGAGTATCGTAGTCTACACCCCCCACCCAGCCGGGCGAAATTGCTCACAAGTGAAGTCGAACGTAAACAAAGGCGAGAAACGCGTGGAAGAATACGAGCTAACACCAATCGAGCACACCGCACACACTCTGCTTGCCGAGCATTTTCCTCACTAATGTGTGGTCTTTAGTGAATAAAATGGACACAATTTGTTTATCTGAGTGTTTCAACTGAGGTGGAAAAAGTCACAAATGACACGTTTACTTGTAGGGATCACCATTAGTGCTCTTAACGCATTCAATTCCAGCCATTTTTTTTTTAAAGAAAACCCCTTCAGTAGCGGCCATATTAGACGATCTTTCAAGTTACACAGAATATTGTGTTCTATGGCTATGTATACATGGGACCTACCAAAAGAAAGATTAGACTTCATTAGACTTTAAACTTTTTCCGTTCTTTAGTAGAACATAGGCAACTTTAAGGAAAATATCAGTTCACGACTAGAAAAAGGGAGAAACCCAGCTTTTTGTGAAAAGATCAATTTCAAGCATAACTTTCACTTTGACACAAATATTTGCTTTTGTGACTACACCAACATAACACAAAACAAACGTTAATAATAACGTTAACGTAAATAAATAACCGGTTATTTACAAATATAAGTATTTACAATTTTCACATTTGGAACTGAACTGTGTGTGTGTGTGTGCCTGTGTTAAAATTTCCCTACAATGCGTAAACTTCTGCACGCTACACTCCTCAACGTTTTTCCACTTCCTCTCCCTGTCATGTGTGTTTCTTCCGTCCTCTCATGACTTCTGCCGAGCTCTTATCAAATGCACTTCTGTACCTAGTGGCTGTTTTTATGGCATTAAAATTGCTCCGATGCCTAATCCATCAGTGAGGAGTTGAAACATCACCTCTTTTTAGCCTCTTGCGCAAAAAAACGTAAAAGATTTATAAATCCGTTGTTGGGATCGGGCGTTCGGGTTTATAAAAGCTTTGGTATTGAATGAGTTTTAAAAAATGTACTATTAGTCGACTTAGTCAAAATTGAACAAATCCAACCAGTCAGCATATATATTCTGCCTTTCTGCTGTCGCTGTTCTTTGGTCATGGGGTGATCTCCAGTTGCACTGGGGGGGAAAAAAGTATGAACAAAAACTATGCATGTGGCCGCCAAACAAGATGGAGCAATGAAGACTCCAAGGAACGTGCAAAAACCGCAAAACAGGACGCAGCAGAAGCTGGAAAAAAAGCTCTAAGCTGGCTTTACCTCAGGTGGAGGAGTTAAAGTGTCTCGGGGTGTTGTTTATGAGTGAGGGAAGGCTGGAGTGTGACATGGACAAGTGGATTGGTACAATTTACCGGTTGATCTACGAAATGCATCCTTGAGGAGAACACCTCTCCAAAGCTCCAGATGCCATTGAATGTGATCATTTGCCCACTGAAGTCCACAAGCATGCAGATGAGCTTCCCTGAGACGGTTTCTGACAGTTTGTGCAGAAATTCTTTGGTTCTGCAAACCGATTCTTGCAGCAGCTGTCTGGGTGGCTGGTTTCCGGCAATCTTTGGAGGTGTACAAGCTGGATGTGGAGGTCTTGGGCTGTTGTGATGACACGTGGTCTGCGGTTATGCGGCCGGTTGGATGTACTGCCAAATTCTCAGAAATGCCTTTGGACACGGCTCATGATAGAGAAATTAACGTACAATTCATCTGTGGCATTGTGCTGCGTGATAAAAGTGCACATTTTAGAGTGGCCTTTTATTGTGGCCAGCCTTAAGCACACCTGATTTGTGAACCATATTTGAGAGACGTGTACATGAAACATTTTTGGATCTTTTGAGTTCAACAAACAAAAGTGTTGTGTTGATATTTTGAGTTGAGTGTATTTTTTTTAGACTCCCTTTAAAAATATAAAAGTACAAATGTCAGAGAAGAAAATGACAAGTTGATTAAAATTCATGCATGCTGGGTCATGGTAAGAGCCACTTTGATTGGCTTAATTAGCTGATGAAGTAGGAAATTACACCTTCAGTGAAATTGTGCGATTTCTGGCCTTGAGGAGAATGACTTAATTAAGTACAATCACAAAGGAATAATTAGGCCAGGGTACCAATCTTATAGCTCAGAAACTACATCAGAAATACAGTAGAACATTGTCGAAGAGCCTTTGTGCACATGCACATTGCATAAATGGGCCCTTGTTTTCTTTCCTTGGTAGTTGTTAGTAGTGTATTATTATTATTATTATTATTATTATTATTATTATTATTATTATTATTATTATTATTATTATTATCTCATGCAAGGCATGGCAGAAATAATTTGGTTTGGACAGTGAGACATAATGACCAAGACCTTATTTCCAACAAACCCTGATGACAAATATTCCATAAATCTGACTGGATCGTGGACTGGAGAATAAAAGAGGATGTAGAAAGTATCACACATCCAGGAAGGTACTGGTGACAGCAGTGGAAATGTGAAGAAACAGGTTATTGAGTCAGCCTTTGAGCGTGCACACACACACACACACACACACACACACGCACACATGTACATGGACAAACAATCCCTCTGTTGTCATGGGTACCAGACGACTAAAATAACTTGTGGTCTATGTTCAAACACCTGTACCACCCTTCTCCTGCTCCTCTTTGGCTTTTTAACTGTATTCTTTTTTTGGAAACACTTCATTATAAGCAAGCGCACAATGCAGTATTATTTATTTGCACAATTACATTCTGTGCAGTCATTAAGCAGAACAAGGCTACCTGATACACTGTTAACTACTACTTCCGCTGTGGTATTAATGTAATTACATCCTGCCGTTTGTTTAGAATTTAATCATATGCTGCTTCTAAGTGGTAAATGTGGGATGTTTGTTTTATCCAAAGTGGTTGTAATCATGAACTAATGGTTAGTACTGAACTCAATTAGTTGTAGTTCATTGGTTCAGTGTAAACGGTGTGTCACAATGTTATTAACACTGACGGACAGTCCCTACGCTATCATTAACTGTAGCTATATATCAATTACGTAGGCAGTTATAAACAAATGCATACACCATTTGGTGAGCATGTTGGCCACACATTCGGGAGATCTGGAAGATCAGGGTTCAAATCTCCGTTGGCCATCTCTGTGTGGAATTTGCATGTTCTCCCCATGTGTGCGTGGGTTTTCTTCCTCCCACATTCCAAAAACATTCATGTTACAGGGTTTCCGTTACATGTAATTGATTGTGGCGGTGTGCCACAACACAATTAAAGCTGCCACACCTTAAAAATGTGTTGTTTTTTTGTTAAACTTGGAAACAATATTAAGTAATATACTGCATGAATGGATATATATGCTATATCGATACATATGTAGATTATTATTTAAAACTAAAAACAATTTAAAATATCATGTTTCACTGTGCTTTGATAACCATGCACCGAAATCGCCTGCCTTGCTTGCACTTACGCATGTGTGACCAGATACGCGACACTTTTTCTTTTTATCAGAGAATGATCAATAGCCTGTAAAATGTGTACCGCAGTCAATTGACGACAGCTTTGTCACATGCTAAGCCTGTCTATGCCAGCGTGTGCGATCGCTCACATTTCAATCTCATTCCACTTTCTGGCATTTTTGTTTGCCTGGCTGGCGGCATCCAGCTAGCTTGTTTTGTCCCATGAGCGAGCTACAAGTGGCTATTACGTTCATGGGACACATCCATCATCATCACAACTTACTTTTTTAAAGTGTCACTTTACAATCTTTCTCCCTTATATCATTATATGTATGGTTTGTCTTCAAAACACTACTTTTGTGTCAAAGTTGTGCAACGGAAAGGTAATGTGTACAGCTTTAAACAGTGACGCTATCACAGTGTCTCCAACAGGGAGCTTGTAAGCTAGCAGTAGCTCACCAGCTGATGTTGAGTAGTTCACCAAAGAATATTTGCTTCACCTCTTTGTAGTTTTATAAGTGTTCTATTCAAACAGGACACCTGTATTTAATGACAAATGAGCATACTGAGTGGATGCTTTGTAAATAAAGTGCAATTTAAATGGTTGCAGTCACATAAAACACAAATAGCTCACCTCTCCTTTGTTTTTGTCAAAGTAGCTTAATAGTGCTACAAGTTGAATACACCTGTTCTATCATAACCCTGGACTCTGAATTCATACTGTTTATACAGGAAAGAGTTCTATAACAAAAATATATTTAAATTGTTAATTTGTTTAAATGTGTTATTTTGAACTAAATATATTATTGAAGAATTCATTCCCCCATGTATTGTCGCCTGTCCATTCTTGTGTATTGGTGAAGACGCTCGCATCTTCTTCAGCTGTGAAACACACAAGTAAACAAGATGGCCGCGGCACTCCGTCTCGGAAGAAGATGCGAGCGTCTTCACCACATACAAAAGAATGGACAGGCGACAGCGATGTTCTCGGTTCATGTTCTGCTGGTTGTTGAAAAAAGTTAAATAAGTCATAAAAAGAAATTGCAGCCGCATCAGCGGCACGACACAGCGGCGGCAGTCCGCCCTCCCATACAGCCCACCGCCACAGCTTCAGAAATTCCTTGGGGAAACTCTGTGTTACGTTAACTGGCGACTCTAAATTGTCCATAGGTATGAATGTGAGTGTGAATGGTTGTTTGTCTATATGTGCCCTGCCATTGACTGGTGACCAGTCCTGGGTGTGTACCCCGCCTCTCGCCCAAAAAGTCAACTAGGATAGGCTCCAGCATACCCACGTGACCATAGTGAGGATAGAAGATAGATGGATGAATGTTTATTGTTCATCTAAGGAAGATTGGAAGGTAAATACAATCCCTAAATCATCTAATGATGTGCTTATAGTGTCACAAGTCATTGTACTAAAAAAGTTCATTAATAACTTCCTTTTGTTTTTGAGCAACTGGGAACATCATCTTCATACTTACTTTGAAGTAACGCATGCAAATGTGCCTCACCTTTTAAAACTAGGTTGGCTTTCTCTGACCACACACACATGCACAATGCACAGGGCACAAGTGCAAACCACACAAAGAGCTCCCACTCTAAAAGATCCCACACAGAGCACACGCTGTGCCAGTCCACTTAACAAAACCACTCTCTTTCTGAAAATGGCTGATTTGAGCCCCTGCAGCCTCTAATCATCCAATCAGGGACAGGCCAATCTCCTCCCCACTGGGCCTATCAGAACCTGTCGCTCAGGTTCTACTGCTCCTGTGGCGATGACAAACAAAGTTGTGTTCAGAGCGTCCTGCCACTCATTGTGCGCTACATTGAAAGGGTTCTACCCTTGCACTTCATTTTTGCAGCTACAGTATTTGTAGGAGTGCATGAAAGGTTACATGTGCCATCACTGCATTCTCCGGTTCGTATTACTTCTCAAATATATTTTCATCGTTATTTGTGATCATTCCAAATGAGCCGGTGGACAGATCATGGAACTACACAGAATGCTCATGGCCAACTGAGACAAATCAATGCAAAGGTCTCTTACAGGGTGAACCTAAAATGTACTATAACCTCTACCCTTTTGAATGTTTCAGTACTTTTTGTACAACTCGATGTTCTCTAACAAGGACCTGAATGGCAAAATTCACAAAGGTATCATGAATTTGTATGTACCTCTAACAGTGGCTGCGTATACTGTAGATCACACAAGGCAGGGTAAAGTAACACCTGGCAGCTGACCCGAATACCTTTCTTGATAATGTAATTTTTGTCCCCATAAACCAGCCACTTCTGCTCCTTTACAAACGCACTGCAAGGTCTGGCAATACACCGATAGATAAAAACTTTATTCATCTCCAAGAGAAAGCCACAAACTCCGTCATGGTCTGCATAGAAACACAAAGGGTCAGCACAGTTTAAAACAACTTAATTCACATTGTAACCTGCATAAAAGCGAAAATGGATTGAGAATAATGGTCCTTATTTTTGACTCAGCATGTTTACTTGTGTCGTCACTTCATAATATTGCATTACTACAATTTTCCTGACTTTGAAACTTGTGTCAAACATGGAGTCTTCGTTATGTTCTCAGCCTGCTTTGCTGCATCCGCCACAGAGTGTCTAATCTGGCCACGGGTGCTCCAACAGGACAATGAGCCGAAGCACACCCCAAAACTCAAGAATGGCTTAGGGAGAAACATTCTAAACTATCCTAAAGTGGCCTTCAGTGAGCCCTGATTTAAATCTGCAACATGAGAGCTGAAACATGCACTCTGGAGAAGGCACCCATCAAACCTGATGAAAGAGCTAGTTTGCTAAAATACCTGTCAACAGGTACAGGATAAGTACCAAATCATGGTATCGTTATGCCACCGGTGCTGACATAATGGCAACCAGACCCAAAGTTTAAGAGGCTATCAGTGCCTCATATGCATGCTAAATGAACGCAAGCTCAGCCACCTGCAACAGGTGTTTGAAGGTGATATTGTGCAAATAACGTCTTGTAAGTAATGCAACATCCCCACAGAGACACGGAGTCTGATGCTCTTTTTAAACATTTTTGCTGACCTTAACACACCAACAGCAGTGCTCAATTCCGACACGTGAAACTCGTACACGTACACGTAATGCAGCACTTCCTCACCAATGGCGAGCAAGGTGCATTCACGAACACCGGAATTCTGAACATCATCATTACAATGCAGCATGTCGCCTTAATTCTGTATTAATTATGAATTTCTGCTGGAATTGTGAGAATGTATGCACTTAAAGTACTGTAAAATCTTTCAAGTTTTTTTTTGTTTTGTACTGCTGCTGATTTTGATGTGATAATTATGACATTTTGTTGTGGGTTTTATTTCATATTGGTGAATTTATTACTGCCATATTATTGAAATATTTAAATTACTAAAAATAAAAAGGCATTGTTTTTGGTCAAAGGTTTTCAGAGAATCAGTACCTCCAAGTCCGAGTCTATTGTTCTCGCCTGGAAAAGGGTGAAGTCCTGCCTCAAGTAGAGGAGTTTACATACCTTGGGGTCCGACAGGCAGGTTGGTGCGGCGTCTGCAGTGATGTGTACTCTGCATTGGTCTGTTGTGGTGAAGGGGGAGCTGAAAGACAAAGCTTGCAATTTTCCTGTCGATCTATTTTCCTCACCTATGATCATGAACATTGCTTAGTGACCGAAAGGACAAGATCGCGGGTACAAGCGGCTAAAATGAGTTTTCTCCGAACGGTAGCTGGGTTTTCCCTTAGAGATAAGGTGAGAAACACTCTGAGTAGAACTGCTGCTCCTCTGCAATGAGAGGAGCCAGAGGAGGTTGCTCGAGCATCTGGTCAGGATGCCTCCTGGACGCCTCCCTGGGCACATCCTAGTGGTAGGAGGCCTTGGGAAAGACCTAGGGTACATTGGAAAAACTATGTCTCTCAACTGGCCTGGGAATCCCTCGGGAGGAGCTGGATGAAACACTTAAAGTTACAGGAGGTCCTTGATTGCAGTCTTTGCTTCAAAAGGTCGTGCAAGAAAATATTAGGTTAAGGATACCATTGTTTTTTGTCCAGGCCAGTTTCATTTTTACAAATTTCTCTTGAACCACAATTCCATGTATTAATTTTTTTGTAAACGTTTCTGTATTTTCTTGTCAATTTGAAGTTATTGCGGTGAATTGTGTGGGTTTTTACTTTTTTGGCGTTAGGGTACCAGCAATTTGTTTGTCGGTGCAGTGTTGGGGTTTCAATACCTGTGATTAAGTCGGTGTGTATCCATCGTAGCTGAGGGTAATGGGAGTGAGATGAATGGCCAACTCGGAGGACTCGGTAACTCGGTAAATGGAAATGAAAGTTTGTCTTCAACAGAAGCAAAGTGCACTATGGTGGCCGAGGGTTCTGCGCCAAGTCTTTTGTTGGAGCTGTTATTGGCGTCTGTTCATTTGGCGCCATGAGAACAGACCCATCATGTGAAAGAGGCTAAGAGAAAAACAAGTGCTTTTAGAACTAGTGGGAATGAGAAGAAGGGCAGGTGGAATTAGCTTTCTGTCTGTCTCTGTGGTGCTGAAAGGGGACATAATTAGAGAAAAGCAATCTCCCTCCCATATCCATCTCTGTCTTTCTTTCTACCTGTACTTCCACTCAGCCCTCATCTCCATCACTTTCTGGCTTCCATCTCTGACATGTTTTTGTCCATTTGAGTTTCTCCTTTTGATGCTCCATAATGGATACATTCAGAATACCCATCCTCCCTCATCCCCATCCTCCTCTTCCTCTTCCATTATCCTCCTTTTGTCATCTGCTCTTTACCTCCTCCCCCTCCAGCTCCTTCCTCCCTGCCCTCTTTCTCACTTCCCACCTCGCTTTATCTCATCGCTCTGAGTGGGCCACCATGCTGTGCTCCTGGCCATCGGTAATGGATCACGGCCATCACGGCCTCATTGGATGGTGAACTGCAGTTGTGGTGCAGATGAAATATTAGGGGGTGGCGGGATTGTGTAAATTAATAGCTGATGAAGGCAGACCGGGCTCCATGTCCGTCCCACATATGCACATCAGGGGCTTGGCCTATTATCTTTGCCTCCGTAGGTGACCCTCACTTTGGTGTTGGTAAATCATGCTCTCTCTCTATCCTCCCAGTTAATCATCAATACCCTTCTATTTTCTCTCTTGCTGATTTAATCAAATAAAAAAAATACCCCCTCACCTTCTGTCGTGTCCCCTCAGTCAGGTTTTCTCCTTCACTGATGGGATTTGATAATGAGGGGCATGACTTGGTCTATTTTATACTCTCTTTTCTGTCTTCTGCCATCCTCCTCTTTCTCTTATCTGCCTCTCTTTATGGCAGGGGGTTGATAATGGCGATAAGAGTGTGTCTCTTCCATTAAAGCTGCGGGTTCATAAACCAAATCACAAATCAAACAAAAGTGCAGCGCTCGGGCATGAAGGACTCCATATTCCACCAAACAAACCTCAGAGCGCTACTAACTAATGCCTGCTTGAAATTAGTGAGGGAAACATCAAAATGGCATTTAAGAACAACTACATGGGGATCGCAAATAGCTCTAATGGGGCTGTTGGAGTACTTTGCACACGTTGTGCATTAGCAGGTATAATAACCATGACTGTAAGCATAAGTGCACAAATGAGATGAAGTGCATATTCTGGTTATGTGCATGATTTTAGGCTGGTGGTCCGCAGTGGTTCATGTTGCCGTTAATCTTGTCAGACTCAAAGGACCTTTTGATTGTTTTTTTTATCTTATCAATTTTTTTTTCGTGGTTCCACTCTGCGGTACATGTTCATTTAGTGTCAGCCATCTTCACTTCTCATATTTCTGTCCGCCTGTGTGTCATTTGGTTTACAAGTCCAGTATCTTACGCTTTATAGGAACACAGTATGGACATTGTGGAGGTTTATGGACAGCTTGCCATTATACCTGCAGCAAGACAATCAAAGAAAATGTGGAGTTGGTTTGCCCAGGTGGAGGATTTTAAGTATCTCGGGCTCTTGTTCACGAGTGAGGGAAGGCTGGACTGTGAGATCGGAAGGCGAATTGGCGCAGCGTCTGCAGTAATGCGGTCTTTGAACCGGACCATTGTGGTGAAGAGAGAGCTGAGCCGGAAGACAAAGCTGTTGATCTAGCCTCACCGATGGTCATGAGGCTTGGGTCGTGACCGAAAGAGCACAATCGCGGACACAAGTGGGTGAAATGAGTTTCCTCTGTAGGGTGGCTGAACTCACCCTAAGAGAGAGAGTGAGGCTCTTCTGGAGGAGCTCAGGGTCACATTGAGAGCAGCCAGTTGAGGTGGCTCTGGTATCTCGCCCAGACGCTTCTTGAATGTCTCCCATGTTAAAAGTTCCGAGCATGCTCAGCTGGGTGGAGGCCCTGTGGCAGTCCTACAACATGCTGGAGGGATTATGTTTACCACACTGGGATTATGTATGGCCTGGGAACATCTGTGTCCCCCCGGTGGAACTGGAAGAGGTGGCTGGGGACCAGGAAGTCTGGACTTCCCTGACTTTCCTCACTGCATAATGGATGGTTTGCCGAGTGAGCTTTCATGTTCATACCCTCACTTATGGTTATGAGCTATGGGTACTGACCGAAAGAGCTAGATTGGAGATACAAGTGGCCAAAGTTAGTTTCCTATTAAGGGTGGCTGGACTCACCCTAAAAGATAGGGTGAGGAGCTTGGTCATTCGGGAGGAGCTCAGAGTAGAGCCGCTGCTCCTTCACATCGAGAGGAGCCATTTGAGGTGGCTCTGGCATCTAGTTCGAATGCCTCTTTGGTGAGGAGTTCCCGGCATGCCCAGCCTGGAGGAGGCCCCAGGCAGACCTAGGACATGCTGGATGGATTATGTTCATGCCTATGGGATTATGGATGGCCTAGGAATGCCTCGGTGTCCCCCCGGTGGAAGTAGAAAAGGTGGCGGTGTACGAGGAAGTCTGGGCATCCCTGACTTTCCTGACTGAGACTGCTGTTCCCACGACCCAGACCCAGATAAGCGAAAGAAAATGGATAATGGATGCTTTGCCCAGTGAGCTTTCACCTTCCTGCCTCACGTATGGTCATGCTGCCATTGCTGCTGAGGTTGGGCGCAGTAAGAAAGTCATTCTACATTTTTTGAAAGATCCTCGGCATTATGGAACAAAAAAGTCAAGTGGTAGACCCAAAAAAAATAAGCCAGAGGATCTGATTGGCTGTCCATCAAGACAGGGCGGTCTTCCACCCAAATTAAGACCCTTACTGATGCCCCAGCGCAATAACAGTCAGGCGGCATCTGCGGGAAAAGGGTTTAAAAAACAAATTAAAAGTCCTCGCCTTCTTCAACGCCAAAAAACTGCCCGTTTAGACTTTGCCAGGGAGCATCAAACATAGGACATTGAAAGGTGGAAAAAAAAGTTTTATTCTCTGATGAGAAAAAAACTGGAGCTTCAGGTGGTGCAGGGTCGTCAAACGGTGGCCGCTTACATGCAGATGTTGCAGCGGGCATCCCTCATGACTGAGGGCCCTCGTCTGTGTAGTAACAGCTGGGTTTTTCAGCAGGACAACGATGCAGTTCACAATGCTCGCTTGACCAAGGACTTCTTCAGGGAGAATAACATCACTCTTTTGGACCATCCTGCATGTTCCCCTCATTTAAATCCCATAGAGAACATCTGGGGATGGATGGCAAGGGAAATGTACAAAAATGACCATCAGTTCCAGACAGTCAATGCCCTTCGTGACGCCATCTTCACCACTTGGAGCAATGTTCCCACTAGCCTCCTGGAAACACTCGCATCAAGCATGCCCAAACAAATTTTTGAAGTGATTAACAAGAACGGTGGAGCTACTCACTTCTGAGTCCTACTGAGAACATTTTTTTATCTGGTTTGGAGAGTTTTTGGTTATTTTTTGAGCGATGGTCTTAAACTTTTGATCAGCTGATGAACAGCCTATTTCAGTTTGTTGTTTTCAATAAATTACTTGCTTTTTGTCTCACTCCCCCTTCTTGCTTTTGTATATTGTAGCTGTACTCAAAACCTCATTAAGATCCAAATGTGCAAAATGCAAATTCTAGCAATTTTTCAAGTGGTCTTAAGATTTTGATCAGGTGTGTACAGTACCTCTAACAGTGGCTACATATTGATCACACATTGCAGGGTAACGTAACACCCCTCAGCTGACATGTAGCCCTTGACATAAGATCTGCTTACTCCTTACACAAGTTCCACTAGTAATTGGCCATAAATCAACATTGTCAGCCATTTGGTCTGTTGGATCTCATGTCACATTTCTGCTGTCTGCTTGATATGCCCGGAGCGCAGCATACCTGGTACAGTTCCCCAAATATTGTAGTCTGTCCAAACATTGTGTCCTGTGTCCATAATGCCATACTATCACATTCAATACTGCAGTTACTTCATTAGCTCATTTTTTACTGCTTATCTAGTACAGGTGAGCTTGGGTGAGAGATGGGGTGCACCCTGGACTGGTCGTCTGTCAATCACAGGGCACATATAGACAAACAACCATTCATGGACAATTGATTGGATTCGAATGTCACAAACAAAAAAGTAACATTTCATTTACATAGGTCGTGCCCTTGAAAAGCAAATGCCCAAGTCCAGTTCTTCTCCTCTAACGAGCCTCTTCTGCTCCTTCGGTGTTATATACCGGCAACATTATTCTGGCAAGGTAGCTGAGCGTTTGCAGTGTGCTTGTGCGGATTTTTGTTTGTTTCTGTTGTGGTTTAAGGTCAGGGTTCTCCAGTTTTTTTACGTTATACCAAACTCATCCAAGCATGCTTTTATGGACTTTGCTTTGTGTCCTGGGACACAGTCAAGTTGGAAAGGGGCCTTCCAAAAACTACAAACAAATAACTAGACACCCCTTTTTTCACTTTAACAAACCAGAGCTTACGTTATCTTGTCACTGAATTATGCAAAACCGTCGTGCAGAACGGCCTTCAGCAATGTAGTGCTGAATGAATCTGTCAACTAGATGCTTACACTAGCCAAATGTGCCGTACTTTAGGTGTTAACTGGGCGCACGATAGTACAATGGGCATAGTGTGAGTACACACTATAATACAAGGGAACCAAACTTGTCTGGTATCTCTTAATGGTTCCTGTTAGCTCAGAGTAATCTCCATTCTATCAGGTGCACTTCTGCCCTCATGTTGCCTGCATAATCAAGCAACAGTCTGTCAGTCTGTCATTAAAAAAAACTAGCAATTACCTCAGATGCCATTATCCATCAAGAGTTCAAGATGATGATAAATGAGCACTTAATTAATACAGAAATCATCATAATTATAAATTATCCCTCTCTTGTTCTGCTCCCCTATAAAATGATGTGCCCATGGTTAATTAGCTAGTGGACTGTGCTTTGCATAGCACGGCAATAATAAAGCAATTTTGATTCGACATAAATGGACTTCATTGCCACAGTTCCCCTCTGCCTGATGCAGATTTAAAATATTTGAAACACAAAGTACCGTATTGCCAAGGTTGTTGTATTTTTCCATTTAATGATTTATTTTATATTTGGATAAAGTTATAGTATAGGTTATGTATTATATCATATTCTAGCGACGGGAGTATTGTGTATGGTTTTGGGCTGTGATTCCCGGGTTGGACTGTAGGAGGCACTGACGTTTGCCTGCAAGTTAGAGCAGCCCAAAAGAAAACAGTCATCCTGCCTCATTACAATATTTATATTCCTATCTGACAGAGTTGCTGGTAATTTTGCTGGGTATCTTCACTACAATGACCATAAAGCTTTCTGTCAGTGGTTATCAAAAACAATTAAATGGGTGCGTTTTGTTAGTTGCTGTGGTAGAATCCGGGATAACACTGCCATGCTTTATGCTGAAGCTTATTTTGCACTGAACAGGAGGTCACTGTGTAACTGAATGAATGCTGTGTAACTAGACCGTAATTACGATGTTGACAACACTGCAACACATGTTGACATGTATGGAAACAGTTTTTCATAGACATGACCCTTTCGGGTCTCAAATTTTCCGTTGACAAAAGCAGTCGACCATGTATGCCAACATCAACTTAAGCGGGCGCTTTTTCATAATAAAAATAACACTCTGGAGTGGGACTTGATTAGTTGTTGGCGACTTAAGATAAGATAAGACAAACTTAATACAGTGGAACCTCAGTTGGCAGACATGATGGCGATATGCAGCATCATCATGTGTTTTCCGGTTAACGTCAAAACTGGACGGCAAACTTTTGCCTTGGTTTGTGCACATTTCTGTTTAGCATACAATATGGCATATGTCTTGTCCTTGTTAGCAGCCTATTAGCTTGCCAATACATGGCAAAAGTCAGCTCTGTCACCCGTCTATGATGTCATCAGCAGTTGATTCTGTAGTTTTTTGCTAAGTAACACAGTTAAATCTCAAAAATGTTAACAAAATAGCTTTCCAGTTATAGTTTTGCATGCATAAAACAATTCTGAATGCATATAAATGACAAATTAAACATTTAAGGTTGCTTTTACATTCACTGAAGACGTGATTGTTGACAAAGACAGCGATGTGGCAACAGGATTAAACACGGACACCACCTTTGGTGTTTTGCTATGAGTTATTTCTTGAATTCAATAGTGTTTCTCACCTTCTTTATCAATTTCTGGCACTTGCAACTGTTTTTGACCCCATTTTGGGTTATTCTGCGGCTGTGATCAAAAGAATAGAGACTTGTGAAACACTATTTAATTCAAGAAAGGTATGGAGCCACAGCATCATTTAATTTACACCACATTAACAAACGTGGCTACAGACTAACCGCTGTTCATTTGTTGACTTGACTGAGAGTTTAAATTGTGTAAATGTGGATTGAAGTTAAATGCAGTTTAAGGGGAGGTTATGAAATATTTTGGAGCACCTTTCTGTAGTTGGAAAAAAAATATTTTGTATGTTGAGGTGGGCGTCTTTCAAGCCAGAACCGCCACTGTGTTTGAACCACTGCAAGATGCCTGAAATACAATTACTATGCAGATGAATGTGTCTCATCTTTTGTCTTGGGATGCGTCTTAACATAATTTATCATGGTTGGAATGATCATTTTGACAGCTGGAGCGTTTTGTTTAGGATACACCACATGTGTGTTTATTACCTGAGGAGGGCAAAAATAAGATCTCCCACCCCACAGAGTTGCAATGAATGAATAAATACAAAATAAAAACACATAAAAAAGATAGTAATTTCATTTTTTGGCGTTTTCTGTCATGAATATTTTGTCTCTGTGTTTCTTGTCATTCTCTTGTTTTCTCATCCCTGCACTCCCCCCCCTACTTTCTGTCCCCAGTGTTCACTGCCACACTGAGTTTTCACAGGAATTTAAGCATGAATCTTTAATTAGCAACAGCTGTTGTTCTTGTGTGTGTGTGTGTGTGTGGTGTGTGTGATGCTAACTGCTCTTGCGGGCCCACTGTCACCTCAATCCCAGAATCACGTAACGAACAGCTTGCCAAAGACGTGCACACACACACACACACACACACACAAACACAAAGTTTAGCACCCAATTGCATTTACATTCACTTATTAGCAGACATTACATGGAGTATACATGCACGCCCACATTTGCATCTGTCATTCATCACACGCACAGAAATGCGCACGCTGACTTTTTCAACATCCTTTGGCTGCTTCAGTTTTGTCCCCTTCTCTCTTTTGTCCTCAATTGCTCAGCTGTTAGTTGTGAATTATGTATTATTTCCTTATGGAGTGAGAAGAGTTAGCTCGAGGCTATCGCTCTCTAGTAAACGGCCATTAGTCGTGTCTTTGCACCATTTACGTTTTGATGGCTGATCACGACCTGTTTGCAGGCGCATAACTTCCATTTGCGGAGAATGTAGTGTAAAAACTGCACTTGAAAGTTTCCTTTCTGACGTACATTATTACCTTAAATCATTTGTGAGCTAAATATACTGTAGCTGTCTGTTATCTCTTCTTATGATTTGTTAATATTATGGTGATTCATATTCAGATTTTACGACCAGTCCGCGGTGTAACCCGCCTCTCGCCTGAAGTCAGCTAGGATAGGTTCCAGCTTCCCCCAGCGACCCTAATGAGGATAAGTGGCATAGAAAAAGGATGGATGGATGGATGCATATTCATATTTCACTGATTTAAAATCTCCTTTAATTGGAAAATGTCATTCTCTCTCTATGTTATGCTGAGACTGGGATGTATCTGGCCAACACACAGTGCACCCATCCACACACACACACACACACACACACACACACACACACACACACACACACACACAATGTTGTTTCAATCATTTCACATGATATGCAGCATCATATGCACTGATGCTAAGCAACACCAGAGCCATTTCATCTATGCATCAATTTATATTTTTAACGTCATAAAAGCTCAGTTTATTTTATACATTATAATTAGGTTATGGCTTTTAAATACAGTACGTAGCACCACACTATGCAATAATGTGCATCATGTAATAATGTAATACATGTTCACGTTGTATGTAATAACACAGCATTTTGTAATAACTGGTCATATTTTGTTGGACTCACTGTGTAATATACTATACCACATTACTTGATATACACTTTACCACATTTTGTCGTAGAAAAGAAAAAAGAAAAGTGCAGCACATTTTGTAATAACTTTTGCAATATGTAAGAAGTTATTACAAAACGCAGCAAAGTTTCTTACAAAATGCGTTCAAGACTTTTGCTACAAAATATGGCAGATTATTACGAAATGCGGCATTTTTACATAATGAGATGAAAATGTATTACATCGTTATTACATAATGTGGCACAATAAAAGAGTAGCAGCACATTATTACATAACATTTTCGTGCAAAAAATATAACATATTAAATAATAAAAAATCATCAAAAAATCATAATTAAAGGTATTATATATATATATATATATATATATATATATATATATTTTACATTGTGTCTCTGTTAAAATAAACCCACTGTGAAATTTGTGGACTGGTCATGTCTTTGTAACTTGAAAAATCAGCAGGGGATAAAATAATTATTTCCCCTGATGCATATTAAAAATAATGATAAGAATAATGATAATAAGAAATTGCAAAATGTAAAAGTTGTGGTGAAAACGATCACAGTATGAAAAGTTATAGAGAGGAAAGAAATCATTCTAGTAATCACTGGCGAACCAGTAGGACTCTGCAAGCAGAGACACAGCGAGGACATGAACAAAAAAAAATATCTTTTGTTCATGCTGATCGGGCCCAGTTTCTGATTTCTCGGATTGTATTAGTCCACATTTTATACTTTGAACTTTACTTTGTTCTTCTATTGATGTTTGTGCCACATACAAATGTGCAGCTTTCCAAATTGTGTTGTTGCCAGCATTATTTAATTGGATTCTTATTTGTCAATTTATTATGACAAGCCTGTCTTACTTACTCACCGTAGAGGAACATGTTATTTGAGTTGACTATTAGTTGTGATTTTTTTTTTTCATGTCTTTTTGTTGTTTAAAATAAATAAGGCACTTTTTTTTTTTTTTTTACAACTTTCATTGCATATTGCAATATGTGTATTATTTTTCACAAACAGTGTTCATTACACAACATTCATTTAAGGGAAGAGCTGCTGGCAATATCTGTATCGGTTCATATTGTTATCGGTAACGAAGTTCTGGACAATATCAGTGTAACGGATGCCAGCCTGTGAGGCTGTGCAAGTGTATGTTGGTAAACCTCACTCCCTCTGCCTTAAGAGCTACGCTGAATACGTGGTCGACAGTCCGGATTTTTGGCCGTGTGGTCAGCTCGCCTCCCATTACGAAGGTCCTGTGTTTGATCCTCGGTGCGGGCTGTGCGAAACAGGGTGGGTTACATCAGTACACTGGATATTGGTAAGAAAGCCAATATCGTCTCATTGACTTTAAACTTGTTTATATAATAATATGCAAGTTTACTCCAAGGCCTAACATACAGTATGTGATGTACACATCACATACTTAACCTTGAAAGCTGAAGTGGAATTTCCCATGCATTCCATGCAAAAAAAAAATATATATATATATATATCTGAACTGTTTATATATACATAGATGGGAAGGTAACTATTTTTTCCTTTTTATCCATTGATGCATGTGTAGCTTTCATTGAAATAAAATGACCCTGGGCTAATGAAGAAAAAGGCGGTGGAGAAAATGTGGAAAGCTTTGAAAAGGTCAGTGAGTGTGCGTGCGTGTTTGTACGTGTGTGTGAGTGTTGGTGCCTTCGCCAAAACACAGCCAGTGTTCTTACTTGAATGGCAAACAAAATAGACTTTCTGTTGTCTTTTTTTTTTTTCTATACTCGATACAATTTCTCCTTCTTTTTTCCCTCTTCTTCTTTCTTTTAGCCTCGTGGTGCCCTATGACCCGTTCAAACCTCGGCTTACTGAGAATTCAATCTGAGCGCTGTGATGTATTCCTTCAATATCATACCCTCCATTACAGGCTAAAATGTTCACCAAACCCGCACAAACACACACACACACACACGCACATACACACATGCAGAAAGCAAACAAAAAGAAAACATGACAGAGGCATTACTTGACAAAAGCCAGTGTGGGGAGGGATGTGATTCTGAGTGGATTCAGGGCCACTATAGTCTCTGGCCAATCATCTATAATTCATTTTTCCAAGGCATACAGTAATATTTCAACCTGGCTTCTATTTCATCAAAGTGTACAAAGAAATGGAATTTTATATGAGGGGACTATGAAAATATTGTTTCTAATAAATAAATCTGTGGCTTTTTATCCCAGCATATTTGAGGTTTTGTAGAAGAGTTATGAAGTTGAATATCTTCATCCAGAAAGTATCAGAACAAAGCTGAATCACCTCATCTCACAATCATGACTGAATATACAGCGTATAATAGGGGTGTCCAAACTTTTTCCCCGAGGGCCGCCTACAGAAAAATCAAAGGATGTGGGCGGCCACTTTGATAGTTTTATACTGTATATATTTTTATTTTATAAAAAGGCTAAAAAACTATTTACATATATATATATATATATATATATATATATATAAACCCAAAGCGTTTTGTTATTAATTATTAGTGCCAACATTTCAGCTTTTTTCTTTGTATTTTGCTTTTTTTTGCTCTATTTTCCATATTTTTGCAGGGGTTTTTTTGTGTTTAATTTTATTTCTACAAGCTGCCGTGGGCCCTAATAACAGAGCCACACCCCTTGTTTTGTCATTGGGTAAAATTGCTGTCAGTAAGGTGCTGGAACTACCCTTTAGGTGTCTTTCAAAAGTCTGACTATAAGTGAAAGCAAGCTTCACCTTCTCAACTGGAGAACTATTCAGTGCTCTGATTACTGCAGGTATCTATCTCATCAATACGGCAACTTACAGCCAAAAGGACAAACACCAAGATAGCTTCTACTGGGACTAAACATCAGGCATCCACTCACTTCCTCCTGGATGTAGAAATTAGGGCTTTTCTGGCAGAGATCCACAGCCTCCGATTTACAGATTTTGCTTGTTACTTGCTACATTGCTTGCTTGCTACATTTGGCCAACATCCGCTCCACGCAGCGCCGGCTGGAGGTCACAGTCTGATGAGGTCAGCAAGACCTCATTTGAACACAACACCCATACAAAGAGTACAACCCCAAGCTGAAAAAAAGTCAAATGACCCGATACTCATCTGCCACTTCCGAGGTCCAATAAATGTTGTATTAAAGAACAGTATCAAAAAGCAGCAAGAGATGAACCCAAACACAAACGTTATGAGCAGTAATGGCCTGATAGATTGGAGGTGCATATCTTTGTGTTCTGTTTTATTATGTTTATAATAATCATCAACAAATTCAAGGCAAAACCCACAAAAGCGTCCAGTGATCTTGAAAAATGTCCAGTCAGTATCAGTATCGTTGTGCCTGTATGTACTTTGTGTCGGATTGACACCAAAATGTGTGGTATCGCACGCCTGTATTAATAACCAAGAGTTGGATGGGAAAAATCATATCTTTCATGCTTTTCCTAATACAAACACAGTGCATCCAGAAGTGCATGTACTTAAACAGCCAACCGCATATGACCAGCTTTTCAGTGTATCAGACTTGAGCAAATGTGTTATACTTCAAAAGTAATGGATCATTTGCATACAGGATGCACACGATGAATGGTCTTTTGTAGCCGCTGACTTAACTTACACAGCTCATGAGTTTGCAGACTTACAGTAGGTCGATAGGCAGAAATCCATACACGGTACCATATCACTGTTATATTATTACCAGATTAAGGGTACCAACACATTGCATTCACTCAGATTCTTTGAACTTCTTAGGGATTAATCCAAAGAAAGCGTCTGTGTCAATCTCCGCTATTCTTCTGAATGATAATGTTAAGATGAATAAAGCGGGCCAAGAAGATGATATGTTTAACATAACAAAAGGGGGCTTTCCACAGCATCTCATGCTCTGAAAACCCTTGATTTCATTCATACAGCAGTCAGTAGTAGTCTGTCTGCTATAAGCTTGGCTTTTCTTTGCCTCATTGGTTAAGCAGCTCTGAGTTCTCCTCTATTTCTGAACCATCACAGCACATTTTGTTTTTCTAGCTTTCTCACTCTTTGCTGGTTATATTTCCTCCCTACCCCCTTTTTCTGTCAATGTGTCGTGGTTGCTGATTTTCCACTACTGAAATATTAAAATTTTCAGGATCTGAGGATGATTTCAGGATATGGGTCATCATGTTGGCTTGGATTGGTGTTAAATTAGATTGAAGAAAAGAGGAATTGGGTTATTCTTTGAGAAATCAGCATAAATTAACATACAGTACTGTGGCGTTGGATTTGTTTTCTCCCTTAATAATAATGTTTACGCAATTTTAAAAATGCATTGTGTGTTCAACTGTGCATTGACTAATATTACATTTTGTTTGATGGGTAGCAAATATGCAAAAAAAGAAATCAAAAAGAAATCAGGGAGGGGGCAAATACTTTTTCACACCACTGTATAGTGGGGAAAATATGTATTTGATCTGGCCACCCGGCCGAAAACAGCATTGACTGAAACCTGAGTCACCGTGGATCTGAGACTAGAGGCAGCTGGAACCTTGGTTTGCTTTGGAGCGGGAACAGGAGACAGCTGTACCTTGGACTGCAATGGAGCGGGAACAGGAGGCAACTGGACCTCGGCCTGTCATCGAGCAGGAGCAGGGGGCGACTGGACCTCAGCCTGGCAATGAGCAGGAGCAGGAGCAGGAGGCGATTGGGCTTCTGGCTAGTGTCGAGCAGGAGCAGAACGCGATTGGATCACAACCTGGCATCGAGCAGGAGCAGGGGGCGACTGGACCTCAGCCTGGCATCGAGCAGCAGCAGGAGGTCACTGGACCTCTGACAGCTGAGGAGCCTGAACCTTGGGCAGCCGTGAATCCCGGACAGGTACCTGAGCTATGGCCATGGAGGAAATAAAGAAGTGAAGGTAGTCCTCACAGGGTGACTATCATTAGGCCAGTTAATCCGTTGTGTTCCGCTATTATGTTGTATAGTGTTACCCCAGGATGCGAAGACATAGTGGCTGGTGTAGTGACTACAGTCTGTAGTGAGTACAAAACATGCTCAAACAGAGCAGCGCGACATAAAAATGCAAAGTAGCAGACTAACAAAGAAGCTAGGAGAGACCACAAAGGCACAAACTCACCATGGGAGATGGAAAAGGGAAAGTGCAAAAGAGGAGAAACAATCCAGGTACCAGGTAACAGTGTTAACGGAGAAGATCACTTTGGAAGAGTTCAAAAATAATCCAAGACAGGTCAATGAAAATTAATAATTTCATACTTTTTAAAGTCATTAAAGCAACAAGGCTATACTCTAGTATACTATAATTACAGTGCAACTTCATGTGTTGGTTGGGTGTTGAGAGTATAATAATATTGAGGATGTTGGTTTTTCCATTCATTTTTCATTAATTGAAGTTTTGCATGAATTTACATGAGGTAATAGGGCATGCTGGGCAGACGGAATGTAATTCCCGTTTTTAGAATGCGAATGGTAACGAGTCTGACCTCTGACAAATGGACTGATCAGCAATGCACAGAGAAAAGGAGAGAGCGACTGACCTTAGAGAAAAAAAGAATAATCTCCTACTAAATTTCAGAAACGTTCATTTACCAAGGTTTTCATGGGAGAAAAAGGAGTGATGTGAAAAAGATGAAATTGTTTCATGCATTGATAATATCCCATATTTTGTATTAGAGGGAGAAAGGACAAGGGGGAGAGATCAACAGATTGACTAAGGGCTGGTATATCGTCTTAATTTCACAGACTCTCATTTACAGGCATTTTCAAAGTAAAGAAGGCGATTAAATTGCTTCATGCATTGAAAATGTCATTTTTTTTGTAAAAGAGAGAGGAAGGAGATAGAGGGCCTGAACTTGCCGGTCTTTTGGTCTGCAATTGCACTTATTTCATTTCAGTGTGTAAGACTGCTTCCCTATCCATTGCTCTGTTCATCAGCTCACATTTAAAAGGAAATATAACCAACTGTATTGATTGACGGTGACATTTGAAACTTTTCACAAAAGACCAAAAAGCAACTCTAAATGAATACATATTTTTGAGCTGTGTATCTAAACCACTCCACGGGTTATTATTCTGTGCTTTAGCACCCGGTTGTTGTCCAAAATGTATTTACAACACTTCAGTGAACCAATCAATCACATTGTTGTGCTGGATGACTCGTTTCTCCATTATATGCAACATGAGCAGCGTTGTGTTTTAAATCAGTTCCACCGACACTGCCTATCGATGCTGGTATTACGTTTGGCAGAAATGAGCTCCCAACACATACACTTCACACATAAGCTCTCTGCGCGGCTGTGTACGATGAGATGTGTACACGCGCTATCATGTGCACGTGAGTGATAGAATGTGGGAACTGGAACGACAACAAAAACTTCACCAAATAAATCAAATAATGCTGATAATCCACACACCCTGTTCTGCTAATTGCTCGGTTGCAACCATGTGACCTCGAGGCAGTCCGCGTCACTTCGGTGTGTTCGGATGGGGGGGCAAATACTTCAATATGGCCACATACACACACTGTATCATTATACAATGGTTGGCAGATGAATGCAAATAACGGTCAAATTTGTTTCCTCAGTTGTGTGAGTGTGTGTGGTGTGTTGCATAAAGACATGGAATAGTCGAAAACAATGTCCGTTGTCTGGCGGAGCTGTTTTTCCATGGGGGTGTCGCGAAAGAACATGAATGTGTCGTAAACAACACGATTGTGTCACGGGTTCAAATATGACCGATGCAGACTTTTTCCATCTTACTTTTCCAATGTATTTTCATTCAATTTTAATCTTGATGATATATTTATGGTATTTATTGAACAATTGGGCACTTACAAATTTAGAGCATTTAGATCAGGGGTCTCAAACTCAATTTCACTGGGGGCCAGTGGAGGTAGAGTCTGGGTGAGGCTGGGCCGCGTCAAGTATTGGGAGTAGGGCTGGGAAACTCAGGGTACCTCACGATACGATACAATTCACAATACATGGCTCACAATAACGCTAATATCTTACGCCGTAAGGCTGGGGGGAGGGGTGGCCCTAGACTCTACGACCACCCCTCCCCCGATCCATCTGATAACACCACTGTTAGTTCAGTGTTGGTGTTTACTTGCCCCTGTAAGTATGTAAGTAACACTGAGCTTGACCGGATGTTGCAGGCTGCAGTTACACTACTCTTTGATGTCCAGTCGCGGGCCGCAAAATACAGTTTAGTGGGCCGCAAATGGCCCGTGGGGTGCAAGTTTGAGACTCCTGATTCAGATGAAGCGATATGAAGAAAGGACAAATCTATAGTTTTCTGTTATGAGGCAATTTCCCATTTTCATGAGCATTTTAGGGTTCCAACAATATTGTGACTTTGGTTTTAATATCCATCCATCCATCCATTTTCTATACCGCTTCATCCTCATTAGGGTCGCGGGGGCATGCTGGAGCCTATCCCAGCTGACTTCGGGCGACAGGCGGGGTACACGGTTTTAATATCAGTTTTGCTTTTGTTTTGTTGGTGACTGCAAACCGTGCTCATACTCGGCTCACTCGACGAAAGCAACCGCTTCAGCAGACACCTTTCTCTGCGTTTTTTTGGTTGTTTCTTGAACATTTTTTCCTTTATGATGGACTATGTTTTTCCGAGATCTCAATTTGAAAGGTCATCGCATTCACATCATGAATTTACCTGATTGAATGTCAGGGTTCTTTCATAAACTGAATGAATAAATGCAAAACAGTGTGAATTTTCTAAAATATCAATGACATATTCATTCGTATTGTCCAATGAATTCTGTGATTCAGATTGAGTGCTGTGTGAGTTTAGTTAGAAATAGTAGAAACGGTCACACCGATTTACACCAACATAGAAGAGTATTTCTTTCTTATCATAGGAGCAGGTGTCAGAGGTGCACTATGCAAAGGTCATAGTTCATTTAATGCATGAAATGATGGACTACACACTTGCAAACACACATGCGGTCCTAAATCTGTCAGGTTTCTGGAGCTGCTAAATAACTTCCCAGCTCGTTATACACACATAATTAGTTTTCAAAGTACCACGATGTGAATAGTATCAATTATTTCCTTTCGCTTCAGCATCCTGCTTGAAGTCAGGTGAACCTTTTCTCATATGACAGCGTGTTAATTGAGCCATTAGCTAGAGGTGTGAAAGAAAGACACAAAAAAACTCTTTGCTTGGGTTCACGCTATTGTAAGTGTGTGCATCTGCTCCTTTAAAAGTGTTTTGCCTCTTTGTCGTTATTTCATTCGCATAACATGTGTTAATTAATGACAGACTCATAATTAAATGTGCTCTTCTTTTTTTTAGAAAATAGCTGAATTGTGTGTGTAACAAAGAAAAGTGTTTTAAGCTTCCCGATTTGAGTTAATGGTCAAAGGTACAAAGGTACAGTGGAACCTTGGTTAGCGTCATTAATTTGTTCCAGAAGGTTCGACCATAACTGAAATCAAATACATTTTTCCCTAAAGAAATAATGTAAATCCAATTAAGCCGTTCCAGAAAGCCAAAAAGCCAACAAAACCCATTTTTAGAGTTTTACAATTTTAGATTTACATGCAGAAAAAAAATTAATTTGATGCATATAAATACATATAAATGAAAGGGAGAAATTAACATTTTGGGTTACTTTTACCTGCAGTGAAGACATGTTGACATTATTGTTCCCGGCATAGATACAAAGTGGCAGCGAGACACCACACAGACACCTTCCTGTTTTGCCATGAGTTATTTCTTGACAATGTTTCTGTTGAATTCAATGTTTCTCACCTCTGTAACCCAAAATGGAGCCAAAGAAAATTGCAAGAGCCAGCATTTTGATAAAGAAGGTGTGAAACACTATTGAACTGAAGAATTAACTTATGATACAACAGGAAAATGGTGTCCGTGTGCTCTCTTGCCTCCATATCATGTCTTTGGGGGCAGTCACCTTTTCATTAAAGGTAAAAGTAGAGATGCTCTAAATGACGTACTAAACAATTCATGTCATGACAACACAGACATGACGTGAATGTGTGTGTGTGCTGTGTCACGTAGGGTTGACAACAACCGTACTCAGCCGACAAGGAACACACTTTGACCCGTATTTCCCGCGAGAATCAACACTAGTCTGTCAAACCTCAATGGTTCCACTTTGACAGCTTGACACAGGCTACGCCAATCGATGCCAGTGTGTTCGATCACTTCCTTGTCAAACCTATTGGTGTTCGTCTTCTCTTGCATCTTTCTATACACACTTTCCCTAGCTGTCTGCAGCTAACAATTATCCGCCTAGCTTCTCGTCTTCGGACTCCGAAATGCGGTTAGTTTAGAGCTCGTTTTTAATCCCACGAGGAAGTGGATATTATACCTCCATCGGGTACATACTGACTTTTTCATGTGTCTTTTGGTGTCATTATAAGCTATGTATTGTCCTCCGAACACTATTTTATGTTGTTGTTTAATGAACATTACCATTGCCCTTGGAATTAATCCCTGTGATCGGTATTGGTATTGGCCAAACATCCCTAGGTAGAAGTAACCTTAAATGTTCATTCATCCCTTTCATTCGCCATATATACAAATTTAGAATTGTTTTAGGCATGTAAACCTATAAAAACATGTTTTGTGTTAACATTTTTTAGAGTCAACTTCTGATTACATCATAGACGGGTGACGTGGCTGCATGACTTCTGGTTCCGGTTGCCATCTTGTTAGCAAACAAAGGATGCTAGCAAGGACGTTTGTGATACAAATACATTAAGAACACAGTTGGACTCACATACCGTATCAGGAACACAACAAGACATGTGCCGTACTTTACGTTAGCCAAAAAATGTATGCAAACCGGTTTTGGCCTAAATTTTTTGCGTTAATCTAAAAACAAGCTAACCGAGGCGGATGCTAAGTGAGGCACCACTGTAATGTTCAGGGTTGCCAGCTCATCGACAAGCTTACTAGCTAGCTCGGTTTGTTAAGACAAAATGTTGAAAATAAATATGGAACTTTTTATATAACTTACATTACATATTGTAGTATTTCTCTTATTTTGTACAAAGAGTGTTTTTCATTCATCCATCCATCCATTTTCTTTACTGCTAGTCCTCATTAGGGTCGTGGGGTATGCTGGAGTCTATCCCAGCTGACTTCGGTTGAGAGGCGGGGTACACCCTGAACTGGTCGCCAGCCAATCGCAGGGCGCATATAGACAAATAATCATTCACACTCACATTCATACCTATGGGCACTTTAGTGTCTCCAATTAACCTAACATGCATAACTTTGGAATATGGGAGGAAGCCAGAGGACCCGGATAAAACCCACACGGGGAGAACATGCAAACTCCACACAGAGATTCACAAATGGAGATACGCACCTCGATCTCCTGACTGTGAGGCCAACATGCTAACACAGTGTATTTCAGTCCACCAACATACTCTCTGAGTACTTCGGACAGTAAAACAAATGATAGACTACTTTGAAATAAACAAAAAATGTGTTCTTATGTCTTAAAAACCTCCACTTCATGTCTATGTTGCAATTAGCTGGTCATTTCTGGGTGAAGGTGATGACCTTCCTCGGGTAAGGGTTCATATTATTTTCAAAAGGTTAACTAAACTGAAGAATTTCCCATCGTTCACAGGCCTGTATGGTTCATAAAAACTGCAAAAGAACACCAAGCACATTCATAATTGCGTCGGTGTTTTAACTGTTGTGACACTGAATTGTGTTTAGGATGAAATATTGTATATGTGACATTGGATGGTCGTAGCGTAAAAGGCGCTTTAGTGTGTGTTAGAAGCGTTGCATGGGACTGGTGACAGGCTACTAATCTTTACACTGTGCTGTGGGACAGATGATGAGACAGTTAGTGGGTATGTGGCACTGGGGGTTCAGGAGTGTGACTGATCAAATCTCCCTGCTGAGATGGTATCGATCTGTCTATTTCTGTGACCGACACATGGCCCCACACCAGACCACGCCAGTCTGCAGGCTTTTGGAAAAATCTTTCAGGGACTTGTAATATGCTAGTGTGCACGGGCATATTTTTCAATCTGGGTTGGGTTATTTTCGCCAATTGAATGTATTGATACTTACTAAAAATGTGATCCCTGACAAGGGACACTTTTTAACAGCTCTTTTTTTCTTTTTCAGACTTGGAGGTATTTCAGCATGAACCCCAAAGTTTGTACATGTTGCACAAGTACGCGGTTGCTGCTCACGCTCATGACCTGGTGTAAGTACGTATAAACGATTTTTTCATTTTTTTGATTTAGTGGAACCCAATTAAATTGGTCCTGCTTATGTCACCAACCCAATTGGGCAACCCGTTGTTTGGAATGGAACATTTTACACTACGTTTTGAATAAGTACTGCAACGCATGCACTAGCTCATAACAGAGATGATGCACGATCGCAAGGCCTTTCACTTGGAACAGACACACCCTGTTCTTTTCATTATCTCGCACACACAGTTTGATTATGAGTCGACTTCCTGTTTCCTGGCTGAGATGCCCATCCTTGTAACCAGGACTGGTTGAAACCGGATCAGACCAATACACCAACAAACCATTCATTGCTTTGTCCATTCAATGCTTTGTAGTAACTAATATGCATCTGTTTTTTCCTAGTTCATATAGCACTAAAGTAGTCATCCAGATTGTGTCCTTTGTCTTCTTGTACATATACTGAAGGCGCAATGCTCTTTAAATTCTCATCCATATTGCACTTACCCATTTCATAACCCACAGCGGGAAATCCATCCATATACTGTATTTCTTGTTTTGTTTTTAACCATCCACAGCCTTGTTTTTGAAGTTACAAAGTGATATGTATGTAATTTTACCCTCCATGTGTTCAAGCTACATTGGTCAATTTTCTCCAGTCTCCCACTGTGCATAACATGCTCATCCCTACGTACTCATTTATTGCTCAAGGTCTTGATAGATCAGGCCCACAAAGCAGGGGAGCATTCACATCCAATACACTTGCTAGATAACAGCTGACATTTGGGCTGCATCATGTGGAGAGGGAATGGTGATGAAGAGGGTAGAAAGGATTGACCATATACTGTAGCTTCACTGGGTTTAGGGGTTGAAACCAGAAGTCATTACGTCGACTGAAATGATTGTTTTCGAATGATCCAGTTTTTGTATGATTCAGTTTTTGTACACTGGTTTTTGTCCATTTAGTACATCATTTATAATTATTTTGCATTGTTTTCTGCATGTAAAGCTATAATTAGTATCTACAAAATTATTTTTCTGTTAAGACTTTTGGGTGCCTGAAAAAGAAGAATTGGATTTATATTATTTCTTATGGGAAAAATGTCCTTGGTTTTCGTACATTTTGGTCTTTGCCAGACCTTTTGGAACAAATTAATAATAAAAACACTTTATATACGCTGAAAAAAAAAACAATAAAACAATGCCCCGGCTTTTTTGAAAAGTGGTTGACCACTGCTGGGACTGGCAGAACATTGAGTACACTCCTGATCAAAATTTTAAGACCAGTTGAAAAATTTAAAGAATTTACATTTTGCATTGTTGGATCTTAATGAGGTTCTAAGTAGATCTTCAAAATGCAAAAGGAAGAAATGGGTGTGAGACAAAAATTTGTTTGAGTAAGCAATTTATTGCAAACAACCATTGAACTGAAACAGGTTGTTCAGCTGATGAAAAGTTTAAGACCATAGATAAAAAAAAAGAAATAAAATGTTCAAAAAAGAACTCAGTAATGTGCCAGTCTTGTTCCTCACCTAAAAAAATTGGTTTGGACATGCTTGATGCCGGGCCGCACGGTGGTTAGCATGTTGGCCACACAGTCAGGATATCGGGAAGACCTGGGTTTGAATCTCTGCTTGGGCATCTCTGTGTGGAGTTTGCATGCTCTCCCCGTGTGTGCGTGGTTTTTCCGGGTACTCCAGTTTCCTCCCACATTCCAAAAACATGCATGTTAGGTTAACTGGCGACTCTAAATTGTCCGTAGGTATGAATGTGAGTGTGAATGATTGTTTGTCTATATGTGCCCTGCGATTGGCTGGCGACCATTCCAGGGAGTACCCCGCCTCTCGCCCGAAGTCAGCTGGGATAGGCTCCAGCATACCCCCACGACCCTAATGAGGATAAGCAGCATAGAAAATGGATGGATGGATGCTCGATTCAAGTGTTTCCTTGTCATCTGTTCTTAAGTGAATTTAGATTATGGGAACATACAGGATGGGCTAAAAGAGTGACGCCATTCCTCTGGAAGAAGTCCTTTGTCAGGCGGGCATTGTGAACTGCAGTCTTGTCCTGTTGAAAAAGCCAGTCATTACCACTCAGACGAGGGCCTTCAGTCAGGAGGGTTTCCCCCTGTAACATCTCCACATAGCCAGTTGCCGTTTGACGCACCTGCACAATCTGAAGCTGAAGCCGCATTGTTCCATTGAAGCAAAAAGCAACCCAGATCATGATGGCGCCCCCTCCACTGTGCCATGTGCAAAACATTTCAGATGGGATGTCCTTGTCATGCCAGGAACGTTGGAAGCCTTCAGGACCATCAACGTAAAATGTGTTCTCATCAGTGAATAAAACTTACTTCCACCTTTCAATGTCCCATGTTTGGTGCTATTGTGCAAAGTTTTAAATGACTGTCGTACTGCGTCCAAGCTCAGCAGCAATGGCGAGAGGCTGACCTCGTTCAAAGAGAGAAACCTTTTTTTGGCTTTGCCATTAAGCGATAATGAAAAAAATGACACTGAATCCATATTTTTGCCATGATTTTGGCTTTTAAAGGCTATCGTCTTAAACTTTTGATCAGCTGATGAACATCCTATTTCACTTTAATGCTTGTTTGCAATAAATTGCTTACAGTACTCCATTTTTTGTCTCACTCGCATTTCTTCTTTTTGCATTTTGAAGCTCTACTCAGAACATCTTTAAGATCTAACAGTGCAAAATATAAAGTCTTGCGACTTTTCATCTTGTCTTAAAATTTTGATCACGAGTGTATTTCACCATTGACATGAGTCTTACTGACGATATTTATTTTCATCTCCACGTGTTGCCACAACACGTGGAGATGAAAATAGTGAAATACCATAAAGTCTCACCACTTCACTAGGATCTCAGTGATAAATGAATAACACATAGAAAACCGTGAAAAAGGAAAAACATGAATATAGAAATATGGAAAGGAAATAGGCACCCTTGGTTTTTTTTCATATTTATTTTTTTCAGTCTGTTTTCTATGGGAGTGTCTTACATTGAAACTTTCTTCAGTTCATTTAGAAACATCAAAATATTCATATCTTAAATATTATTCACGTGCGCTTCTCAATTTCTAATTTTAACAGAAGAAAGAGGGAAATTATGCATGTATGCATTCCTTGCCTCCTCCTCTGGGGTTCATTAGAAGCAATGGAATTCAATGACCCAGAAACTAAACCTAGTCCAAATCAATTAATAGACGTACACTTGCATACATTTGAGCTGCTAATTACAAAGCCAATCTCCACCTCACAAGGAGGGGTACCTTTGAAGATGAGTCAAATTGTGTATGATGTTATGCAAAAGATAACATTTTGGTTGGCTTCAATAGCATAATGTGGGTTGCAAGTGGCTTGTACTGTCTGTGATGAGGGGATTTAACTTTTGCATGACACAGATTTTAGCCTCATTACTTCGTTGGCCTCAATTTTAACTTCAACTTGCACATTGGTAGTTGTTAAATGTCTAGGAACGCGTGTCAGTGGACATTGGTGGCTTTTTATTTCAATATGTGGTTTGATGACTAAACAACATTTGGATGTTTTTAGTTCTGCAAACTAAAGTCTTACACGTGATATCATAACATGATCTATGGCCCGGTCAAATAAAATTAATATTAACTGCGGTCTGCATGTGTCAGAACATTATGAAGGGCCATAATGACAAATAAAAAAGTTTGGGTTAAAATAACAATTGGCCTCTATTTGGATAGGAAATAATTCGAATAAACAACTTAAAAAAAACATAGCAGTCCATCATCTGCAACTATAATTGTCATCAACTGGCTAGCAATAAAATAATGTTAATCAGGATTTAATCGTTAATTTAGTAAATCTGGAGATTACAAATGACAAAGTAATCCATCGTCTACTGGGAGAACCCTTCGGTTGATTGGCTGTCTGGCTACTTAAAACCAATTGCTTGTAGCTGGGAGACACCGGTTCTTTCTTCCATGCGCCGAGGACGCGCTCGCTTGTAGCATTTATATGTAACTAAAATGCTCATTAAATACATAACTAGATTGAAATGAAAAAAAATACTTCATACATACTTCAACCTCACATACTTTCTATATGCAGCCCTCACTGGAAAAATATTGGACACCGCTGATCTACAGCTATGCTGTAGGATCTAAATTGGGAAATTAACATAGAGTGCATCCACTAAATCCAAAAAAAGGGTTGACTGGCAACCAGTCAATACCAATAACAATAGCAATTTTGAGGAAGTGACTGCAATATCAAAAGGAGACTGCAAACAATGAACGCAAACTATGGGTGAGCGGATTTATCAAATCTCAATCGGATGAATAGCAAGGATAGTTTTTTTGTTTGTTTGCTAAGACTGGATGTTACAGTAACATGATTAGCAGCTCAGTTATGATGTTGGGGATGTACCTGATGCCACCAAGCGTCAGTGTGTACCCAGGACTCATTTGGCTAATCAGGCCTGGGCGTGTGTCACACTGGGGGCCCAAACGGTCTCATTCCGCTTCAGGCACAGCCAGTGACTGCTTCTTTCAGCGACACTAGTGAGCAACTTTATGGTCTTCTGTTGCGCCTGCCCTCTGATGCCAACCTTTGTTTAGGAGCCAAATAGCGGAAGTCCCAGCAGCCTAGCAACTGAGTAGTATTAGGGGTGTCACAAGATCTTGCGAGACGTGAGACAAAATTTCTTGTTAAAATAAAAATAAAATAAAAAAAAAAAAACGACTCGTGGGCAGTAGGCCTGGGACGATAATAATGAATTAATCACACAATAAATGAAAATGAACTTTTGCCGGCCTCAATATATTGCCGTGTGCATTCATGTCTGTTTTCCTTGTACACTCGGTTTCACTCTGTGCATTGCTTTCAGCACCTTGGCGTTTGTGCCATAGAACAACGGCATGAACGGAGTGAGCCCTTTTGTCAGTGAAACAGTCTCTTTGTCTCAGTGGGTGGAGGCAAGGCCGGTTGCATACACACAGAGTGCAGAAGAGTATAATGTAGTAGAAATTTTCTTAGTGGACTGCAATATATTGTAATATTTTTTCATTGTGCTTTTCTTAAAAATAATGTTAAAATCTTGTCTCGTCTTGTTCTCATAGACCCAGTCTTGTGTATTGTCTCGTCTCGTGAATGGAGTGTCTTGTGACACCCGTCGTGTTTTACTTTCGGGTAATGATCTTGCACTACTGACTTTCCTTCAAAAAAAATGTACATAATAAAAGGAATGACAGAGTGATTGTATTATTTTGTTGATATTGTTACATTGACTTACATTGTTGAAGTCATATGTTACTAAATTATTATTCATGCAAGCCTGTATACACTACCTAAAACTTTTAGAACACTCCAATTTCTCTGGAGGAAAACCTACATTTTTTTAAGTGTTAAGATGGTCTGTCTAACTTCCATTGTTAATTCCCCCTTTTTTTTGTAGTTACGAACACTGTTTTTATGCAGACAGAGGAGATAGTAAGTACTCCAGAACTTGGAACACCTGTAGGAATTAGTTGCACAAACTGCCAACCTCCATTTCTGCAGAACGGCTATACATTTTTGACCCATTTTGTGGTCCCTGAAACAGGCCTTTTGTATAATTCTGAAATGCACATTATTTTTCAGTTTTGGGTAACCTTAGCTGTTTTTTAACCTCTGGCACTTCACCACTTAGCTTTGTACCATTTCAGGCTATTCTATTGGACTTGAACGACTTGAATTTTAATAAATAACTCGAAAAATTGGGGTGTTCTAAAACTTTTGACCAGTAGTGTTTATAGATACTGTTTACCTGTGTACTAATGGTATACTGCATTTCATAAGCAACTGCACATTTTAACACTGCACATTCATGTTTATCATATATAATGTTCATAGGAGGGTGTGTTTTAAAAAAAATATTTTTATATCCATCCATCCATCCATCCATCAATTTTCTATGTCGCTTATGATTTTGAAAATTTGCCAGTAAAATGTATCGGTATCGGCAATACTGCGCAGAATTTACTCGGTTTCGGATCGATACAAAAATTTGCAATGTCACCCAGCCCTAATTCCAATCTGACTCTTTTGTATCAAAATGGCGCCTGTGACAATTAGTGTACTATCTCTTTAAGAAAGTCGCAGCAGCCTGCTGTGGGAGCGCTGGTCAGGAGCTGGCCTGGAGCGAACGTCTGAAGGAATCTCCAAACTTTTGCACTAGTATTTAGTTTGTTTGCCTTTCCCTTTCACCTCGTTTGTAGTTCGACCAACGTAAAAATAGCGACTCACTTCAGTCGGCGATGAAGTGGGTGTTACCGGGGACCTGGAGAAAGGAAACATGAGAGGGGGAAAAGTTGTGGAATGATGCCTGAGCGACTGCATCCCTCCCTCCAAACTTCAGCTAAGGTGGCTAAAGTAAGCTAGCTGGGGAGTTGGGCTGCTAACGCTGATGGGAAAGTTGGAAGTGAGGCGAAATACACATTTTGTACCATGCCACCCGAACTAGTGAGCGGGGGAGCATTACAGTTATGTGTACGTGTTATTCCTATGAAGGGAATGCCTGTCACGTTAGCGCAGCTAGTTTCCAGTAACATTGCGAAGCTAATTTAGCTAAGTGACAGCAGATGATGACCAGATGATTCTTAATAAAATGGTACCACTGTAACCTTGTCAGTAGTACAACTTCATTAGTGTTATTATTTTCTGCTCAACATTTGTGCTTCAGTTATAACCACTGACTTAATCCTGCTGTCCCTCCCACCAACTGTTTACATTTGGTTGCTTCTTTGTATGCTTTCATATTGTACAAGTTGGAGGAACTCAGCACATTTATATCCACTGCGACACGGTGTTCTTGCCATTACCCAAAGCCAAAGGGGTTGCGTCTTGGATGAAGAGCTCTACAATGAAGGTGACGGTGACATTTGGGCAGACTGGTGTGGTTGTGCCCTGCAAGGAAGGATGGACAGTGAGGGACCTCATTCAACAAGCCACACAGAGATACAGGAAACTACTGGAACAGGTACTGTGAACTACGAGTGTCCCTTAAAGCTTTATTACTGTACAATTTGAAGCAGGTGTACACCACTGACTGTTTTATGTAGAATTTTCATAACAAATGCTGGAAGTGCAACACTGCATGACCTATGCTTTGACAAAAAACAAATAAAATATAATCAACTAACATGCATCTTTTAAAAACGGTCAACCTGTGATATAGAATAAGAATAAAAGCAAATGTTTAGGTTAGGTCAGTGGTTCCCAAACTTCACAGTCTTGTACCCATTCACAAAGAAATGGTCTGTATAGTTTTTCTAGTCTTACTTGTTGCTTAAAAAAAAAAGAAGTCCTGCGGCTTATTTTTAAAATGCACATACAGTATACTAGTCAGTGCACTCAAGTCAAAACACAAAAAGAACAGGCCCATAGCTCAGAAACTGCCCAAGTCACAGCACCATGTCCAGACCCGACCATGATAAGGGAATTTCTCCGAATACTTTTTTAGTTAGAGCCTAGAAAACCTGTTTACGACCTTCTGGATACGGGTTTTAACATTATTAGTGCCCTCTAAAAATGAAACAGCGCCCCTATAGTCACTTTTACACTCGTATTACCTAATATAGTAGACATGATAATAGAAAATAAGACATAATATACATTCACACATGTTTTTTTTGTCCTTTTTTTACTTCCTGTTTTGTACTGTACTTCCTGTGTTGGCTATTGTCTCATCAATGTAACATTACTGACATCTAGTGACCAGTGTAGAATACTATATATCGTCACAATGTCTTTGAATGTGTCTTCTGAATGACTTAACCATTTAAGCGCCAAAATCGCAAAATTGCGACAAGCAACATTGCTGAATTTAACAACTCATGTAGTTACTACTTGACACCATGATGATGGCTTGGCTTGCTTGAGAGGTGAGGAAGAGTATCACAAGTGGATCAGACATTTTGATGTGCCTGTTGGGTAATGTGAAGATAGGGATCTGCCAAATTTTGAGCCTGGTGACGCAATAATATGCAAATTAGATGAGTGAATGCACCCCCATCTACGCCTGTCACGATGATAACTATTGCAGGTGGATAACTGTGCTACAAATGATCGTCGATAATCAATATTATTGTCATTTTTTGACACCATTATTTTAGATTATTTTTTCATTAATTGTCATGAGAAGTGTCACATTTGAACCACGAGATGATTCTCGAGTATAGTGTACGTTGTACCTGTGTGAGACATTAGCTTGACACAGAAGTTGCCTGTATGTTTTAGCAATGTAGCCAGCGACACTGTCTGTGGGTGCGCACAATTTTGCACTGTTTTGTTTATATTTACTTTCCAAATGCAACCATCTTACGCCAACGTATGAAAAAATTGGCCAATACGCTGGCGTACGTCCAATAAGTTATGGGTAAGTTTTGTATAAGTTAAGAGCACGCTGAAGCACGCCGGCATACGTCATAGTACGTACAAGTCGTCCAAAAATTTTGTGCATGCACAAAACATTTCGACGTATGTCAACGTATGATTAATACGTCCCGCATCCGCGGGCAATAAGTTATGCGATCATTGACGCCCGTTCACAGACGTTATTTGTAAGTTACGTACAAGTCAAAATACGTCAACATACCTTGAGACAGAACTGACTTCTTGGCGAGTGAAGATGGAGAGGAGGAGAGGCTGTCGTGTTTGTATTTGCAGGTAAGTTTGCAGGCTGCATACGCTACCACTCATGGATTTGTGACTCGCTAATGCATTAGTAAAGTTGATAAAAAAATCAAAAGTTGGTTCCCTTCCGAGTGTCACAGTGCCCTCTACTGGTCAAGCTGCAAACTTACCTGCAAATACAAACACGACTAAATCGTCAAGGTGTGACAGGGCCCTCAGTAAGCTTTGACTATCGGGACGAAGGCTCCCCTGCCCGGCACCTCCATAAGTATTTTTTTTCCCCGTTGAGAAAACCGTCTTTGTCGGTCGTCTGTGTACATGTACTGACCGTGTTCATTCTGTTTAAAAAGGAATATTCCCACACTGTGGCTATGGCATTCACCTTAGAAACTATCGCTTTTGTGCCATCATTCATGTTAGTGTACGCTGGCTCACGAAGCTAACTGCTAAACCCTCTGTATCAACTCAGTATTAGCCTCGCCTCCACAAAGACGCTGAATGAGATGAGAGCCCACTCTCTCCGTTCATTCTATTATATAACCAATGTGCACAAACAAATGCAGAGTGAACCCTCTCGTCATCCAGCCTGCGTGGCACAGAGACGAGCAGATGAAACACATGCATACATGCAGATGTCAATTTATTGAGAGCTTCATAATTATTGACCTGTTTTTTTTTAATCGTTGGATTAATCGATTTGTTGATTATTGTGACAGGCCTACCCTACAAACTTTGGGTCATACTGATGATTTTTATCATTCACAGTATGCCTTTATATCTAACCATTTTCAAGCTACAACCTTTTAAAATAGTAATATCGAAATTGAATATTTTCCTGAAAATACTCGCCTAAAGGGTTCAATTTGTGTTTTCGTTCATTTAGACATTTTCATGCTTGAAAATGTTTAATTTACTAAAAAAATGCGTAAATGTTTTTGTGATTAATAGGCTGTAATCAACCACACACCAGCGGCGATTTATTTTTTGAAAAACCACAATAGAGTGAAACCACGGAAGTTGGAGTAGCGAGGGATGACTGCAAAGGAAATCTCGAAGATAAAACACTCTTAATGCACAGCATAATCCTCCAATTTACTCATGTGTTCATATAATGCACACAGAACAATGAACACTCTGTCTGTCTGTTTTCTGGTGGACTGTACTCCCTGTGCTGTGCAGGCACCGTTGACATGATGAGGTGTTCAAACGCACTGTGTAACTCTGATTGTTAGCCTTCCACTTTTCACGTACTCCCAAGACAATTTGCGTGTTCTGGGGGTACGCTTATCCCAGATGCTATAGTAAAATAAAATTAATATATTATTTTATATATGAATCTTTTTTTCAGACACATATTACTTTTACTGCAGCAAAAGTCCAGAGTCGTGCCTGGGTCCAATTTTACAAATCCATAACAGACCTACACACCAATAATCAGGGTCTAATTTACATGTATAATCGGGCAAAACATCAATACTTTTACAGTAGATTTCCCCTGAAGCCATACAATTATTGATACTTAGTAATTATTAATATCACAAATGTAGCCAATGATTTCCACATTCCAAAGTCTTTGCCAAAGCCGCAAAGGTCCAGCTCTCCATAATTGCTGCATGAAAAATTCAAAGCATATCTGATATGAATTTTGTGACGGTCCAGACAGGTGGTGCATGACTCGTTTCCACTCGTTTCCAAGTTGTGAGTCTGTCTAAAATGCAAATGTGGCCCTTTATGATTGCTGTTGATTCGCTTAGCTTTTGGTAGGACAGCAACCCCGCTCTCCCCAACAGACAGCCAAATCTTCTCAGTGACCTCTTAAATATTGGTTCTGGTATTTAAAGAACAAACCGGGCTGATGGCTTGATCCCCTCACTTGGGCTTGAGAAAGAGATGCCGATTGTGTGTGTGTGTGTGTGTGTGTGTGTGTGTGTGTATGAGACATAGTTTCTTTTCTTCCGCTTTCCCTTTTGAGCTTCTTTTCATGTATTCATCAGTTACCCCCCATTGACTACATATGTTTTGCCCCTACATCCTTTTCTCTTTCCATAGTGCATATTCTCTTCATTCGCTACATCAGACCCCAGTTCTCAAAATGGGTTCTGGGGAGCCCCAGGGGTCCACGAGCCATCAGGAGTTTATATATATATATATTTTTTTTTTACCGTAAATTGGGCTGATTAGGGATGTAAATCTCTTTGTGATAGACGATTCGATTCAAATCTAGATACAAAGGTTATGATACGATAAAAAAAAGATATATTTTCAAAACAGAACAAATCAATATGATTCGATGCAGTGTACAAACGATACGATTCGGTTCCATGGTTAATGTTAGTTGATGTAGATATTAATCTTACATTATAAAATAAAGATGCCAATTAAAGTGGCATTCTTACGATGTTTTGTAATGTGTAAAAGAGCACATCTTATTCCCAAGCATGCTGTAAGGCACTGGCAAAAATAAAGCGAACAGAATAACATGTCAAATGTTTGTTTATATTCTTTAGACAAAGACCAAAAAAAGACTTGCTGAATAAACATCTTTTTCTTTGATGGGATCAATATTTTACATTCTGTATTTTTGATATCTATATTTTTGAGACCTGTTAAATTTGGATTAGGAACATTTAGTTTTTACATGTTTCAGTGTTGCTAGAAATGGAAGTGGAGCCACCAAACTGAGTTTTGTTGTGTACTGTGTGCAATGACAATAAACATCAATCAATCTTTATAAAATGAAAAACACAAGTCTTAACCTGCAGTCCAATTAACAATATGAAATAAATACATAGTGCACAGCCCCTCAAATAATGACACATCTCTTCCAAGCGCAGATAAGTAAATAAAAGTATTTGTCAATGGAAATGCTGTTTTAGCTTGAAAAAGTAAACAATCCCATCCTCAAAATGTCATAACAATGGTAATTTATTTTCAATGTAATTTCAGACTGAGTATATATATCCCTTTCAGCACTCCAGGCGCAACATTAAAAGTAATCAAGTTACAAAGCAGAAAAGTGACCATAATTGCCTCTGTTGGTCTGGCTGGTCCAGTTTTGCACCCTTCTTGAAATTAATCCAAAGGCGTTCCAAACTTGGCTAGCCGGCACGAGCTAGATGGCGTGCTGGCCATAGCTAGCCAGCCAGTGCTAGATGATAGGTTCTCACTTTGTTTATAAGACACTGTCAACCGATTGCTTCTCTAGCGATACCCGGTGTATGTCTCCATAATCGATTAATCTAAAGTTTTATGACGGATTATTATTGATACAGGAGTCTTTTACCGGTGCATCAGAATCATTTGCTCCTCAAACTGGATATCCGGTCGCATCGTTTTATTGTTCACATGCCTAGGTATGACATATTGTTAAAAAGTGCAAAACTATGAATAAGAAGCACTGTGCCAATAAAGCAAACATTCTGAACCATTATTATGCCAATATTGGAATATCCCAAAAACAAACCTTACAAAACCTTTCAACCACATAGCATCACTCATATGTGTTTGATTATTTTAGTAGGTTTGTAGTACTTTCAGTAAAATAAGCATCCAAGCAGCACTAAAACAACATGAGTAGTGTCCCCTATTGTCAACCACTAAAATACTGTATCTGATCCAGGGTTGCCTTGGCGACGACAGAGCCAGAATGAAAGAGCTGTAGTCTAAGTCTAAGTTGAACTTGAGCCGCTATTCTCCTAAATTACATGTGATGAAACTTAAAGCAGCATTATTTCCCTCTGACAGTGGAGTGCTGTGGTTCTCACTTTTGCTGTGGCGCGGCACAAGCATGGTGGATTTTATTTCAATAGATGAACTATTTTATAGTAATAGTATCTCGATTGAGACTTCATTTTATTTGCAGGTGATATAGTGGGAGTACAAGGTCTTGATCTGCCATATTAAAATCTTAAACTAGAGGTAGAAGAACATTGTAGTATTTCTTGCAGGCTTTATTTGTGATACTTATTTTTACTTGGAGGTGTTTGGAATAATTCACAACATCATTTTAGATATGAAAACAGAACAATATGTGGCTGACCAGTGTCAAATGATAGCGAATGGTGAATAAAATTGTCTTACTGCAGTGCACAGTACTTAATGTACCTTGATGTCTTTCCACCACAGCAGCCACATTTTAGGTAGAGCATAACAGTTCTCAGAGACAGGAGTGCTCCAGGTGTGTTTTCCCACAGCTGTTATTAATTATGTGCCTGTCTGTTCTATTGATTACATTTTTGAGTGTTGAAATAGATTTCTCCCTGTCTGTGTGAATGAAATGCCTTATGTTTGCAGCAGTTCACACTCACTCCTCCATATGAACCTTATAACCCTCCTTTGAGAGTTGATTTTTAGATAACTTATTTTGTATTTTTACAGTCAGTTTTTCAGTTTTTGCTCTTTTTACTTCACTCATATTGTAGTTAGCTGTTTATTTTGGTCTCTCTGTTGCTGTGTGTGTGCGCATGTATATGTTTGTGTTTGTAAGCACTGCCCAGTCCTTTAATCCTTCCTGGTGAGATGCAAATCATATTTTTTAAGTAGTTGCAGCGACAGCTCTCTTGTTGTTGTTGTTTTGTTTTTCCCCCACAACGTCTGTTTCTGTGATTCATCCGACTTCAGAGATTATTTTTTGCTAGATCTAAAATGTTTTTCCACACATGCTTCCTCTGGCAACATTTACTGTCTTATTAATCAGCTATGTTGGTAGTCAAATCAAACTGAACTAAAGACATATACATTACAGCAATACCTCGGTTTTCCTTATTAATCCGCTCAAAAGGGTCTGATTTGTGAATCCAGTTAATCTGTTCCAGACACTCACACCCTAAAATGTTAACACAAAACACTTTTGAAAGAGATAAATGGACATTTAACGTCACTGTCACCTTGATTGAAGACGTGATTGTTGACAAAGACGCCAATGTGGCAGCGACATATTCACAGACACCACCTTCGTATTTTGCTATTATTTATTATTTTTTGAATTCAGTAGTGTTTCTCACCTTTTTTTGGCCGCATTGTGGGTTATTTAGATTATTGTAGCTGTCCTCAATTTAAAAAAGCAGAAACTTGTAGTGTAGCTCGGTTTAGGGGCAAACTATTGTGTAAAAACATGTGTGTAAACCAGGAGTATCTAAACTATAGTATCTAAATATACAAGATGAAAGTTGAAATATTTGTAAAAATATGTCCAGTTACTTTATTTAATATTTACTGCCATCTAAAATTAACAACATAAAAATGAAACATCAACATGAAAATCATATAAAATAGGTGGAAGTGCTCTCCTTCCTGCAGTGTGTGCGCAATACTTATTCCGGTCGACTGTTTCGTCATGTTTGTTTTTTTTTACACTCGAATTTCCAATAGAAAGGCCAACATGCTGTTAAGTGTCTTTCATACTGAGTTGTTTGGTTCCTCAGCCGGTCACTACCGGATCGACTGCCCATTTGCACATGCCCAACGGTATAAACACTATCATTCTGTTGTTTCTTTCATGGCTTTTAATATTTTAAGAAGCTTTTCATTGATTTCTTTTTTTTGTTTTGAGAGAGAGACGTCGACCGATTGTTAGCTATAGCTGATAAATGGACAGCAATGATCTGTAATATTTTACACAGAATGTCAGTCAGAGATGTTGCGGTGTCCTCTTCAGGATAGACGTGTCATACTTTATTCAGAACACCAACAGGGCTGAGTGGGATTTTGCCCAACCCCTGTCTCTAGATTTGTTGTGGAAACTCTTCAAGCTTTAGCGATGATTTAGCAAGACCGCTATCATTTTCAAAGGTATCTGACTCAAGATGCTTCAATGAATGAGGGACCAGTCATACTGGTACATCATGTTTTTGTTAGCACTGTTCATATGATAAAAGATATTCCTTCTTTATTTCTAATGAGTGTTTTGTACCAATGCATTGAAATGCAGTTGAATGCTGAATCATTATGGATGAAATCAGGTTACAGTGATACTGTGGTTATGTAATGACAGTAAATATGGTACCAACCAATTATTTATACATATAGAAGGGAGAGAATAATACAGGGTCGGTCATACGTTTCTATACATAGGAGAAACAATCATTTGTGTTGGACAACCATATGTATTTATATAATGTTCTCATTATGATTACCATTGTTTCTAAAATATGTGTGTTCCACTGTTGATGAACTTGCATTAGCACAGTTGAAGTTATGCTGGTAATGGCATTGGTGATACGTTCCTTGAGGTGATTTATGTCTTGTATCTTCACCTGGTACACCCTGGTCTTAGAGTGCCTCCAAAGACAGAAATCAACAGGGGAAGGATCTGGGGATCTGATCTGGGAAAATAAAAAATACATTATAGATGTTCCTATGTATGGAAGCTTATGGCCCACCTGTATAAAGAGACAACAGCGAGGAAATCCATTTACCTTTTGAAGTAATAGTATAGATGATGAATGGAAAGTTTGTGCCCTAGATAAAAGAAAAGGCGAATCAGAAGTGGTACAGAGAAAGACTGGAGGAGGGAGGAAGACAGTTTCTGGGGAGTTGCCAGGAAGTTGTCCGCTTCTTGGCAGACTTCTTAATTAACTACATTCAACAGATAACTGGGTGGTTGTGTGCTATCGGAGACTATTACATATCTGGCTTAGCTGTTAGGGAGTTTTGTGTGGAGTTTTAAAATGTACGTGTTATTGCTTTTGCATTATATTGGAATGTAACTATTCTTAATCTAACACAAAGGTCACACTTAAAAAAAAACAAAAAAACATTACCCAACATTATTAACATTATTGCTCTTTTGTGAAGTAATGTGTGTGGTTTTTTTGTATTAACACACATGCACAATGTACAGTGATGTGGATTTGTTCAAAGGGGTAGTGGGCCTATGTGGGTTTAACGTTAGAGGAAGAAAGGAAAGGATTTATGGCCAGACACGTTCTGAGAAAGCATGCAGTCATTTTAGTACACTGGCACAGGGAAAAGATATGAGCATGCAGCAATAGTTTGTCAAGTTTAACCGCCATACCAAAACAAGGAATGTGGAGATTGCATTTAAAAATGCTTTCTTCTACACAAGCTCCTACATAGTACATATCAAGTGAGGGACAGGAAATATAACTAATATAAATAATATAATGTAAATATAAATATATTTATTATACAGTTGACGCCCCTACAACGTAAATAATCCGTTCCGAGAACCTTTATGTTATAGGGATTTTATGTTATACAAAGTGTAAAATACATGTAAATAGCCTAATCGGTTCCAAGATCTTCCCAAACTCACCCCTTTGGCCCTTCAAAATATTCAAAGTCCACCAAATATGTTGGGAAAATATAAGAAAACATTAGCATAAACATAGTACAGTAACATTCCAATATAAAATAAGGTAATAAATAAGATTACTGTAAATGAATAAAACTGAAAAACAAAAACAATCCTACCGTTCATGAGATGTCTTGATCAGGAGCGCAAGTGGAGGCAGGAAGGAGGAGGGGGACTAGCCTGAGTCGAAACACGACTCAAAGAGTCTAAGAGTCAGCTGGTCTCACAGACAAACGCACACGCACTACACGATAATGCTGTGTGCAAAATTTTAATTTGTAACTTAACTTAATTGTTTAAGTTAGTTTAAGGTCGACTACGGAGAGGAAGGAGGCAAGCTTGTCTCTCACACAAACTCACATACGTGCTGTATGACTCAGCCAATGAGATAAGAGTATAGGCGGTTCTGTATTACGAATCAAAAACTTTACATAAATTCTTTATGTTCAGTGGAATTTATGTAAAAGGAGGTTTATGTTATGCGAGGTACTACTGTATAAATATAAATAAATAATATTTTGGAGCACTTTGCCTTCCCGATGACAGTGATGAACACAGTTAACACCCTGAAGTGCACATTAATTGGCTGTCATTGTGTTTGGGCTTGTTTGGCATCAACTTCCATTGTCATTGTGAGGGCAAGGTGATGAGCAGTGAGTAGCGGAGAGGAGACGTCAAAATGGAGGACCGTGTGAGAGCTGCCGGTCCAAAGAATGGGAATTTTTCATGTCAGAGATGCCGTGGCAGCACAATTAATAAAGGTAGAATGATATATATATGGACTTCTTTGTAAGAAGGAGTTTGCTTACCACCGAAGCAGCAGAAGTTTAGCCGACCAGAACGGAAATATGCCACAATAATGTAAAAAACTTATTTGACACAAAACCTCAGTTTGGTGATTTGCATTTTGTATGTTTTGCACCTGACCTTGAAAGAGTGATTTACTAGAGAACAACCTTATAACATTTAGATCCATACCTGCTCTTAGGTTATGTGTGATTTATATGTGTGCGAGTGAATGTATTTGTCGGTTCGTGTGCTGTCTCTCTATGTTGTTAAACAAGCAGCTCTGTGCAGTCAGCTGTCCAGTGTAGCCTCCATGTCATTAATCACAGACCTAACACAGCGGATGAAAGCAGTGAGGAGGCAACGAGAATGTCCAGGATGTACAGTAGCAGAAATGCCAATCTGACAATCCAAATTAGAGAGTGTTATGGTTTTTTTGTTTTTTGTTTTTAACAATGGCTGTATGTGTTATGTAATTTTCATTAGCAATTAACTCCTAAAGTCACCTAAATTAACTCCTAAGTCACTCACACTGTACAGAGAACACATGGACCATGAAGGACATACCATACAATATCAAAACCAACTATATTGTTGATATCGATATAGACTGGATTTGCGCTGTATCTCCCCATCCCTGCATGCAGGAGGGCCGGAGCAGAAGCCCGGCGGCTCCAGTTGAAGCGGCAGCATCTGCGTTGGAAGAATTAGTCAGCAAGGAATAAGCGGTAGCTCAGTAATGTGGAGGTACTTTGAATTCAGAGCATGAAAAAATATTTTTCACCACCTTAAAACTCCAAACTCCACAATGAAAACTCCAATGCGAGGCATGTGTGATCTCCTGTTGCGTTCCTCATGAAAGGAAAAGCAAATTTGTGTGCTATTATAAAGAGGTGTCCTATCACATTGCTAAGATATGGTCTTTGAGCATAGCTAAGGGTTTCTCAGAAAAAAGATATTATATATTATTATATTTGACGTTTTCTGTATTTAATTCAAGAAGAGAATCCATCCATCCATTTTCTATGCCACTTCTCCTAATTAGGGTCGCGGAGGGGGCATGCTGGAGCCTATCCCAGCTGACTTCGGGCGACAGGCAGGTTCCACCCTGGACTGGTCGCCAGCACAGCAGGGCACATGTAGACAAACAACCATTCACACTCACATTCAAAGCTATGGACAATTTAGAGTCGCCAATTAACCTAATATGCATGTCTTTGAAATGTGGGAGAAAACCGGAGTATCCGCAGAAAACCCACACATGCGAGAGAGAGAGAACATGCAAACTCCACACAGAAATGCCCAAGGGAGATTCGAACCCAGGTCTTTCCGATCTTCTGCCTGTGACTGTGTGGCCAACATGCTAACAACTAGACCACTGTGCGGGCCCAAGAAGAGAATGGCCTACTTTATTTTAGAAGCTATTTTTAGATCAGATTTTTTTTACAGTATGTGCATCTTGCATGAAGCTTTAAAATAAAAAAAAAAACATCCTCATGTTAAGTATTTATTTTAATAAAAAAAATTGACACGCATATTTGGCTTTCATTTTGTCTAAACTCACTTTGCTTAAAAAATATCAGGATATATTTATTGTATGTCGATCCAGCCTTCCATTTTCTATACTGCTTACCCTCACTAAGGTCACGGGTATGCGGGAGCCTATCCCAGCTGACTTCGGGCAAGAGGCGGGGTGTTGTATATCGATATTCATCCTAAATATAGCGGGATATGAGTTTTGGTCCGTATCGCCCAGCCCTGTACAGTAGAAAAACACTTAATATAAGAGTGACATGAAACAATAAAAAAGGGAAAGCCAAAGCACTTGCAACCTTACCATCTCATTTCTAAGACCACTACATTGCTTTTTACTGTTGCTTTCAGCGATCAGTGACCTGGCAGTTATATGTACTGTAGTGTGAAAGACTGTGATTTCCAACCATTTGTGAATAAGGCACGAGTCCTTACTTTGTGTGTGTGTGCATGCATAGAGGACAGTTGAGTTTGCTGATGTTGTTTTGGTGTGGTTCTGCTGACAATAGCCTGTGTTGTTTTTGCAATAAAGAGATTGTTGACAGCCTCCTCGTCATCCTTATAACACAGACGTTCTAAGGAGGTGTTTATCCTTAATCATGGTCACGAGAGTCAAGCATTTGAGACAAGCGTGGCCAATATTGAGCACATAGTGTATTGTTCTGCAGTGCACCCTCCTGTAACTAGCTCTCGAGCGAGTCCCGTGTTTATGCACCAAATTTACGTTTTAAATTAATTTATCGGAGCAAGTAGGCAAACATGAAGAGGACACGTTTCCTTTTTTTACTATTGTCCTTGAAAAAGTTACGCTACTTTTTACTAATGTATACTGTATTAAAAAATGGTTGTTGAAATGTGAGGCATGTACTTGCTTTTGGGAGGTGTGCTCATCATTAATCCCTTAAACTACAGTAGACGCCCCTACAACGTAAATAATCCGTTCCAAGTCGAAACGCGACTCAAAGAGTCTAAGAGTCAGCTGGTCTCACAGACAAACGCACACGCACTACACGATAATGCTTTGTGCAAAATTTTAATTTGTAACTAAACTTAATTGTTTAAGTTAGTTTAAGGGGGACTACGAAGAGGAAGGAGGTTGAAGGGAAAAGCCTGTCTCTCACACAAACTCACGTACGTGCAGTATGACTCAGCCAATGAAATGAGAGCATAGGCGGTGCCCCGATAATCAGCCAATGAGATGAGAGTGGAGGCGGTGCCCCGAAAATCAGCCAATGAGAGCGTGATGCGTCAGAAGGCGTCACCAAGTGTTAGTCTGAACTTGCACCGACTTGAGGCATTAATAAAGTTGATTGAAAAAAAAAAAGACTTGAACTGACTTGACGCTTTATGTTATATGGAAATTCTTCTGTAATACGAAGCTAAAACTTTACATAAATTCTTTATGTTCAGAGGAATTTATGTAAAAGTAGGTTTACGTTATGCGAGGTACTACTGTATTTGAAAATGGATGGCACCCAGTTCAACAAGCAATATTGTTTATTAGAGCTGTCAAATGATTACAAATTTTAATCAGATTAATTTGTTTTTAAATGAATTAATCATGATTAATCACAATTAGCAACCATGACTGAAATATAACCATCTTTACTGTATTTAATGAACAAAAAGATAAATGACAGGACAGGATTATATATATTTGGATGTTTTAATAGCTCCAAATGTACTGAATATGTCCATAAAGCTAAAAGATACCACACAAGTCTAAAAATCTATTTGTCTAACACTAGTCTCTTTAATAGTAGCAGAATATTTGAATTGAACCATGTTATTATGAGCAATTATGGGTTGTGTTCAAAGACATAACATAATTTAAGGTAAATGTACATGTTGTCAGTGTATTTTCCAGCATACTTAAATGGAGCAAAATGTACAGCCGAATTGCAAAGAGTTACAAAGTGAGTGATAAGAATATCCACTTCATGTTTCGCTTTATCTTCTTGTTTACTTACATACACACACATTATGAAGCCCTTTTGTGATGTTCGAAGTGTCCCTGAATGCATCTCACATGGTTGTAATGAGAATGAGGACGTGTCGTTCCCAGGAGGAACGGGCGTGCTTGCTCTGGTGCGCATGCATTAATTACACAAAAAAATGTAACGTAATTAATGAAATAAATTAGTTACCGCCGTTAACGTGTTATTTTTGACAGCCCTATTTATTGAATATATAGTTTGTCACACATGAGTACACAAGCATAGTATTTAACAGTTAAAGCTCTATTCAAGTACTATGTTGTTGACATTTGCCTTTTGTTCGATAGGAAGGGGAATTCCTTGTACGGACACACCACGTTGAATACTGTGATGGGGGCATTCTGGACCCTGATGACATACTGAGTGATCTGGTAGAGGACAAGGACAAGGTAAGAATGTGTTTAAGTTGTAGTCCAAAAATGAAGCCAACATTAAGTCCTTCGTGCTTTATTGAAAATGACTCCTGAAGGGAAATGTTACAGTCAGAGAGCAAAACGTTTGGACGCAATTTGCCCACTGGAACCAGTAACAACTGGTAAGCATGTTGGTGGTAGCCTTCGGCTAGTACTACTACTACTACTCACAAGTAATTTATGTATTTAAAAAAAATTATTCACCCTCGCATCTTCATCTGCGACGGAGCGCCGCGGCCATCTTTTTTACGTGTATTCCACAGCGGAAGAAGATGCGAGCGTCTTTAGCACATACACACGAATGGAGAGGCGACATTGTGCAGGGACATGGAGGGAGACAAATATAACGCAGAGCGATTATTTTTATTTTTATTTTTTTTTGAGGAGGGATTTTTATGATGCAAATGTATTACTCTTTTGAACGCATTTTGTTTTGAGAAGCCAAACTCTTTGCTTAAATGACCCAGCAACTAAGCAGAACGAACTACGTTCCTTGTCACGTAAATCCAACCAGAACTGGACTCGCGGGACCAAATGGGGTGGGGGATAAGTCATTGTTGAAATAGTCCACTGCTGATGGGGATGTCATACAACTTCATGTCAGAAAATCTGAACTATCCCTTTAAGAAAATCAAGCTAGTCCAGTTGCTGTGGTTCAACTCCTCAAATAAAAAGTACAATTCAAAATGTACAAATGTAACTTTTTTTCTGATTAACTCAGAAGGTACATTTAATAATGATAGGAGGTCCATTTCTTCTGTAGACCTCCCCTCTGCCTTTGTCAATAGATTTCTGGGCATGATTAGATTGAACTGGGCATGAAATTGTACCTGCGAGTCTTCATTGTGGGCGGAATTCCCCACGACACCGCACGTTAACTCTCTGTCAGGAGTCGGGAACCTTTTTGGCTAAGAGAACCATGAAAGTCACTTATTTTAAAATGTATTTCTGTGAGAGCCATATCATATTTTTTAACATTGAATACAACCAAATGTTTGTATTTTTAAGCAAGACCAACAATTTCTGAATTTATTCTTAACCAATAATAAATAAAATACTTCTTACCATAAATGTGACTTCTGGTGCTGCATGGTTTTGCACCGTACGTTGTATCTTTTTTGCCATGTTCTTCGTCAAAAGGGTTTGCTATGTATAATTAGCTGGCTGACTATTTGATTAAAGGAGGGAAGACCCCAGTAGGCTACCGCATTATCTAATAATAATCGAGTTTTTGGTGTCTGACCCAGAAAATATAAGAAGGACAGCTGGAAAATGGCTTAAAATGCATAAGAAAAGTTTTATATTTTCTACGTTATTTTTAACACTGATTTCTGTAATGTTTTACTTTCAAATGTCAGCAAAAAAAAGAAAAATAAATGTTATGGTGTTAAGAAATGTTTGAGAGCCAGGTGCAGTCATCAAAGAGCCACATCTGGCTCCCGAGCCATAGGTTCCCTACCCTTTCTCCTCCTGCTCAATCTTGTCCAAATCGCCCTTAAACATGGCACATACTTTGTGGTGGCATTGCAAGCAAATAGCACAGACAGCAGGTGCCTTCAGGGAATTTGAGTCATTACACAATTTTATTTTTGGCAAGCCTGGCGATTTTTGGCAGTGTTCCGACCCACCAGTTAAGAATGACTGATTTAGAGCATACAATTAAATTATCTAAAACATAAATTCTCCTTCACTGTTGTTATTTTTTGTTTGTGTGTCTCTGTTATTCCTGCAAGTAAGTGACCCCAGCGTTTTTTTTGCGACATGTGCGGCATTACTGTATTGTAGAAAGCTGACCCCCCAAACAGAGGCTGGTGGGGCTTAAATGATAATGTGAGTCACTCATGCTGGGCAAAGCTCTGGCATTCGCATCATATTAGAACTTCATATTTTCTTTAGCATTACTGTGTTGATACACATAGAAAACTTACGAGGAGCAAGTTGTTCATGTTGTTGATGTAAAACCATGAAATTGCAGAATTTTCACAAATCTTTGATGTGCGTTTTGTCTGTTAGAATTAAGTGTCCGTATATGTTTGTGGTGCCCTGTAAGCTTCTTTTTCTTAGCTGGAATACTGTCTCACCAGCAAAATGCAAATGTAACAGGTCTGACTTGCCTTTAGCTTTAAGCCTTGATATTAACAATTCACTTTGGGCACTAACACGATCTACAGTATATCCTGCCAAATCTTTCCCTCAGGAGTGTGTACTTTTATCCTTTCTTTTTTTTCTCTACATATTTTATCATATCATCATTAGAATTTGGTAAATTGCCCTCTTAAGCGCTTTTCGACCCACCTGTTGTATGTGCTTGAGATTTTTGTAGGATTTCGGTTTTCGTAGGATTCTGTTTTTGATGAAAGTTATTGCTCCTGCACTGTCTCTGCATCGTATGGCCAAACAGTGAGGCTAACAAAGTCGAGTGGCTAACAAAGTCGGGTGCACAAACAAAACATCCTCACATTGGTGACCCAGTCTCAGTCTGTGAAGAATGGACAGTGGTTCTTTTAGAGTTGGGACACTATAGACTGATTGCGGCCACGGAATTCTTTAAAAAAAAAAAGTTTTTTTTTACCCCTGTCCTGTCCAGGGCTAGGAAATTCTTTAATCATCTTTATTATATGTGTGGGGGCGCTTCATTTGTTCATAGCACACACACCGAATGAAGGACTTGTATCTTGTGTCTTCTTCCTTCCTCCTAATAAGCACAGTGCGCCGTTTTCTGATGAGGCGTTCAGGTGCACTGCATATTTTTGAGTGTTAGAGGAATCTGCGCTTTCACCGTGTTCGCAAACAAGTTTTCAATAAAGGCAAAAGTAATGTTAAACGTTCATTTATCCATTTCATGTACAGTAATCCCTCGTTGATCGCAGTTAATTGGTTCCAGAATAGACCGTGATAAGTGAATTTACGCGAAGTAGGATTCCTTACCTATAAATGGGATGTTTTCATAGTTGGAGCATAGAAAACCTGCTTATGACCTTTTAAATGATAGATAGATACATTTATTAATCTCCAAAAGAAATTCATTTTTCCAGCAGCTCTCAAAAATGGGGTTACATTAACAAGCACTAAAGCACAATTCACAATTCACAGCACATACACACTGCAGCATTAGCATGCGCAGCTAAACCAAGCTAACCCAGCTATCTTATACGGGCTGTTGTTGAACGTGAGCTCATGCTCACGTTTGGTGGCTAGTAAGAATATCAATGTTTTTTTTGCTGATTTAGCCGATGTTTCCGGTTGCCGCATCGACAGGTTTAGTTCAGGAGAGGGCTGGTTAGTGTTTGTGAGGACATGCCGCTGTGAATGAGCGGTCCGCTGGGGAAATGTTTCCACAAACTTTTCCCTTGCAAGCTCACCGCACCATGCGAGAGCACTCCGGGCATAGTGAGGGGGACTACCGCTGTTGCTATAGTGCCGAATATCCAACTGCCAAAGTGAAACTAACTTCACCAAAGTGTAGAGTGAACCCTTTTTTCATCCACCCTGTGCCGTAAAGAGAGGAGAGAGGAAAACAAACACGCATGCACATGCCAATTTAATGAAGCCAGCAAAATGACCGACTTGGCTTTTTTTTTAACATTTGATTAATCAATTAATCGATTATCATGACAGGCCTAGTCTTACCCAACACTGACGCCTAGTGACCAGTGTAGTATCCAACATATTTTCACAACGTCTTTGAATGCGTCTTCTGAATGCCTTATATTTGTATTTTAGTTGGTTTAGCCATTTTTATCCCTGAAAACACTTAATTTAGGCAAATAATTTGTAAAATCTCCTTAAATGTGTACATTGTTTCACTATTTCATATTCAACCACCAAACAGGGATGAGGGATTACTGTACTTGGCTTTGTTCTCCTCATGTTAAGTTATTATTCTCTGTAAAATGTATTTTTTGTTAATATTTTTGGGGTGGTAGAACGCATTAACCGGATTTACAGAAAAATGTATTAGTTTTTTGTACATTTTGTTTTTTGTCGGACCTGTTGGAACCGATCGATGTATTTAATAATACATTTTTGACCATTCATTATGTACAGTGGTATATTTTCTAGCTGTTATTTTACTCAATAGCTAAATATTTTATGCGGGCTACAGAACATGTTGGTTGTAGAATTACATACGTATAACTAAATGTGTGTCATCATTTTTGTAGCTTGCACTGTATGTCTGCAGGTTATATTCATACTATATGAGTGAGAAGAGGTTGGTAGAACCCATTATGTTCTGTTTCTCTCTCATTACCATTGATTTAAATGAGTGAAAAGTGTCCTGTCCTCCCACTCTGTGAATGAAGTTGAGGAAGAGAGACCCCAACTCACCTTGCAGCTGGAAGTAGTAACTATAAATAACATGTTTTAGAGTTGGATGGCTGTGCACTGGACTCCAAATTCACGGGGGTGGGGGGTGGGGGACATACAAGCAAAGAGCAATCTAACTGGTAGCTCAGGCTATACTTAACATGATTATTCTCCCCTGCAAGTACTGCCATTGCCATTAAAGGCAAAAAAAAAAAAAATCCTCTTTAGTCCTTCTCTCTCTGCTGCACCCAGAAGAAATATTGTGTTGTCTGTAGTGGTGCCTGACCGATATGGGATTTTTGGGGCCGATGCCAATGCCAATATTAGAAAAAAAGATATCCGATATATCAGCCGATAACCTATATATGAAATAAGAGCATTGATATAAAGAGGCTATATACTATACATGAATATAAATTCTTATAATACCCAAAATACGATTCAACACAAAGAAGCAGAAGACTACCACAAATGAAAATAAGGAAGTTTAATTATTAGGACTGTCAACACAAGGACATGCTTCTTTGTGATGTACTTTTTGGTGTTGCCACAAATTTGTAGTTTTCTTTGCTAAGGCCCTGAAGCTCTGGCTACCTTGCGCACTGGAGATGTTGCATGTAACATAACGCCTCCACACCTTACTCTTCCCCTCTGCCTATCAAATGAAAATATATGCATTTAGTGCATTTCGGTAATTATCCTATAATTTGATACTATAGTTGAGCATTTTAAAATAAAAAGAAGCAGCTGCATTAGGCTGAAAGTGATAACACACTGGCTAATGGCAGGCGTTTTTCTACTACTACATTATACAATATGAATTAGTCATATTTACTAGCTATTGAAAAGTTCTATCTGCAGCCACTAAGTATTAACAAACAGCTCAAAAACTAATGCTGAAGCAAACATTAAAAAGAAAAAAAGTTGACTACAAACAAAATAACAACTAATCAAAACATGTATCATATTATTAGATTTAATAGAGGGGACTAAACTACATTTTATGTTACATTGTAGCTGCTTTCAAAACATACAATATATCAAATGACAACTAAATACATTACTTGGAACATTTTCAACATGATTTGAATGTATGAACTCCTGTAAATCCTGCATGGAAGTGTTAATTCAAGTGGGATGCCGTGTACAGTATATCTGCATATACAGTCATGGAAAAAATGATCACCACCCTTGTTTCTTCAGTTTATTGATCCATTTTAATGCCTGGTACAACTAAAGGTACATTTGTTCGGACAAATATAATGATGATGATAAATACAGCTCATACAAGTTTAATTTAAGAGCTGATGTCTAACAACTTCAATGATACTTGATAATAACCAAAATCACTTACATTCAAGATTCAAGATTCAAGAGAGTTTTATTGTCATGTGCATGGTAAAACAGCAGTTATACCATGCAATGAAAATCTTATTCTGTTCATTCTCCCAAGAAAAGAAAGAAAACACAAGAAAGAATAAGAACATAAGAAACATAAACACATAAACATAAATACCAATAAATTAAGCAACAACAGAAGAGACATTAATACAAGTAAATAATACAAACAAATAAATAAATAAATACATGAATTACATGAATGTTACATGAATAGCGATAGTATTGTACTGCCAAATAATGTAACTCTTATGAGCTATTTTTGTTGTCATTGTTATATTTGTCCAAACACAGGCACCTTTAGTTGTATCAGGCATGAAAATGAACTAGAAACTGAAGAAACAAGGGTGGTCTAATCATTTTTTCCACTTTAAAGCCAGCGTTCCTGGCTATAAAAACTCCAATACCATGTGTTACTGCTGTGGCCCGGTCAGAGTTGCTTGCTAGAGGTTGTTTATATGCTGAAGTTATCGGTGTTTGCACTAAGCTGGTTTTCTTTCTTGTGGATGGAACATTCACTGCCGGATGATGCCGCTTTAAGTGCGCTAACATGTTAGACTTGTTTCCTGCAGCATACCCGATATCCATGGAACAATGTCAACACACAACTTTGGATTTATCCACTTGCCTTTGTCCATCCGTAATTTTAACAGGGAAGCCAAAGTGTTCCCAAACAGGAGATCGTAGTGAGATTGGAGGGTCTTCCAGCTCTGGCTTCTCGCTTGCATTTGCCATGATGCCATTTGTCACGCCTGCGAGCTACTAGGGTTCCTCTCCCTCAGTCAGTAGTGTCCGACAGTCAGAGGCGTCCGTGCAGAAACTCGCCCAGGACTTTAGTTCTGCATGGAGTAATGAATTTAATGAGAAAAATAGCATAACATATAACCGAAACGGTACGCAAGTGGACCGAGCAGACCATGCAGAACCGAAACAGTTCAATACATCCATGTGAACCGTTACACCCCTAATTAGTACTGAGGTTTTTGGGTTGTTAAATTACATACAGAGACCTAACTTGCCTTCCTGTATCGAGACATGAATTATTTGAAAACGCTAATGTTCATTCTTTTGATGTAGGTAAAGACGTATTTATTTATTTTTATAATATAAAGTGTTCTTGTAAAGTTTAAGTGAATGAACTGGAAAGACAAGCATACCATTAAGTTTTGTGTGTGTGTGTCTCTCTCTCTCCCTCTCACACACACACACACGCACACACACACACACACACGCACACACACACACACACACACACACACACACACACTCACACGTGGCTATGTAAACACTTTCTTGGCCACCTCAACTCTCCACACGAAGTGTCTACCCATTGAGAATAATATTGATCTTCCACCAAAGAAAGCAGTGCTTCTTGTTGCTTATTGGTTTCAGACATTGGAATTTATTAAGAATAACAGTGTGCTTTAATGTATGTTTTGGTCTTGTTCTATGTTTTTACACTGTTAAAGTTTGTGGGGAGCATAATTCTTTAGCTTGATGCTGGGCTTCAGTAAATTGGCCTATTTGTAGTAAAATGCAACAAAGGCAAGTTTCTGTCAATGCTGAATGACTTGTTTTCTTGTGTCACCCATTACAAAGGAAGATTTGCCAACATGTATGCATTTTTCGTACACAGCGCACATTTTGACGCTTCTACACTTTGCTACTCTCAGGTATGCATTTTGCTGCATTTAGCCTGTTTCAGGTTCAAATTCAGTCTCTGCAGGTAGTGTGACATGCACCTCCAAAAAATTCCTCGACCTGTTGCGATGCTGGCCATTAAGGCTGTGATTGGTCGGCTTGTATTACGTTATTTCCTGTGTGTGAATGACTTGCACAGTCCACCTCCATGTCCACCTCCTTTTTGTCCGATTTGGGATCTCCAGTCAAAGTTTTCAGAATGACACAAATACTGGTTTTCACAAAGTTTGCTGCTTCAGTGTTTTTAGCTTTTTTTGTTTTGAGATATTAATATGTTACAATGTTGATCCCCAACCCACTTAGTTATCACTTTTGCCTTTGGAAAAGGCATAGTTTGTCACTAAACTGTTCTTGGATGGTTGGGAGAAGTAGCTTTCTGTGGTTGTTTTGGGACCATTCTTTATTCGTGGCTGTGTTGGTAGGCAAAATCAAACATGAGTGATTTCAGGATGCTTTATTTTTGGCATGACACAGGACTGATAGTAGCACTCACCTTTTCTTCCCTGAAGAAGCTTTTTTCTGGATGTCCCAAATAATCACAAAGGGGATTCATAAGAGTAGCCCAGTCTTCAGGAATCCAATACCTGTATCTTTTGCACAATACTAGTCTGTCCCTGATGTTATTCCTTGAGAAAAGTGGCTTCCATGCAGCCTTCTTGACACCAGGCCATCTTCCAAAAGTTTTTGTTTCACTTTGCAAGCAGTTGCACTCACGCCTGCCTGCTACTATCCTTGAGCAAGCGCTGCACTGGCGGTGCGCCGATCCCTCAGCTAAATCAACTTTTAAAAACTTGCTGGACTTTCTTGGGCACCCTGAAGCCTTCTTCACAACAACTGAACCTCTCTCCTTGAAGTTCTTAATGATCTAATGAATGGTTGGTTTAGGTGCCATCCTAATATCAGCAATATCCGTGCCTTTGAAACCATTTTTGTGCTAAGCAATAATGACTGCATGTGTTTCCTTGCAGGTAACCATAGTTAACAAAAGAAAAACAACAATTTCAAGCACCACGCCCCTTTTTAAAGCTTCCAGTCTGTTATTCTCATTCAATCAGGATGACTGTGATCTCCAGCCTTTGGTCCTTGTCAACACTGTCACCTATGTTAACAAGAGAATCACGACCATGACGTCAGCTGGTCCTTTTGTGGCAGAGCTGAAATGCAGTAAAAATGTTTTTTTGGGATTAAGTTAATTTTCGTGACAAAGGGACTTTCATTTTATCACTCTTCATAACATTCTGGGGTCTATGCAAATAAAAACTGAGGCAGCAGACTTTGTGAAAATTTATATTTGTGTCATTCTCAAAACATTTGACCATGACTATATTGATTGTTGTGGCGCATCGATTAATTCCACCTGCAATAACACTCCTCTTCTCTCTTTAATTACCATTGCTCGTGACAGGATGCTAACAAACTAAGCCTATGTTCACACGAAATTGGATATTTTCAAAAACACTCCCCCCACTCTGGTGTTTAAAAAAAGATGCCCATCCACACGAGTGGAGTTTAAAAAGAAACGTCTGCACACATAAAAACACATGAATTGCCTGTCAATATAGTAACATATAGTGGCATATTAGATGTCCAATGACATTTAAACTATCTTTAAAATCAGCACTCGCTTACATAGAAACCAGGAACCATCATGAATGTTTTTGTTTTTTTTTATACTGTTCATGTATGTTATAGAGCTACAGCTACACAAAATGAAACCAACACCTGTAAGTCAGTACCATTTTTTTTTTATTACTTTCTACAAAATAACAGAAAATGTATGAATATGTGGCCCCTCCCGCCCTAGCTCCTGTGATTCATAAATTGAAGTTTGTGGCTACAAAATAATCCACATTAGAGACCCACGGCATTAATATGACTTAATGATTTACTCCCAAAATGTGTCTACCTTATCTAGTCATACCTGAATGACTCAGGCGTAATTTTTGTCATGCAGTGGCACTTGACAGTATTACATTCCTGTAATAGGACATTCATGTGACGGGCGATACACTGACTCATATATCAGTCTGTACTGACAGAACATCTATTAACAGAAATCCATTCATTTTTTTATACTTTACAATATGTATATAAATGTAGAGCTGAACTATCAACTCTTGGTGACATACGACTTGTGGAGTAACATTTACTGCCGTGATTTATTATGTTTGTGTGTGCTTTGTACAGTCAGACATGGGGAGGGTATCATTTTTATTTTTTCATTGAAACATCCTCACACATAGCACAATCTATGATGTAACAGATGTCATAGGCAGATGTCAGTTAGTTGTGTATGCAATCTAAAAGGCAATTGAATGGAACATATTTGCTGGTTTGCAGGTTTTTAGTACATGAAATAAAGTATATAGTGGAACTTTGGTCAGCATCATTACGCTAATTTCTGGACGAAAGAGTGCAGCGGTATGTAAGCCGCACTCACAAAATTTACAGAGAAAAAAAGATTTGTACATGTATAGTACGTACCTCTTTATATGTCGCAGGTGTCGTTCCATGGGATATTTAATACACAGGAAGATGTTACACATAAATATTTATCACACTTTTGATGAAACACATTTTTCAAAACAATGTCGAACAGCACGTGCAGTATGCCTATTTAACAGTTTTGAACAGTGCGTATAACATAGTTAGTTTAATATTAGCCTACCAGAAAAGTAATTTGTCGCGGCGCTCATCCTCCTCCTGGGGACTAGAACCACTAAAGTCGTTTTCTTCAGCACCACAATTGAATAGCTTTATAATTCCTTTGTCACACACTTCTTCAGTCTCTCTCTTTCATTGTCTCTCTCAGCGTCACTTTCGTCGTGAGGCAAATTAGCCCTTTAACTTGAGTTGTCCTCTTCATCACGCAGTAGTCTAGCCTTTGGAAAACTGTTGGTGATAGTGGACGGTTGGCGGTTCGAGTAGTCCAAAGTGAAGCTGTAGTAATTCTACACTTGTTCAAACTTACTTAAGGTGTGTCAGGTCAAAACACGACGGCTGCATAAGACTTCAAAACGTGATGTTAGTGTCCACTTCCTTCCATCCATTTTCTATACCGTTCCTCTTTAGGGTCACGGGGGTATGCTGGAGCCTATCCCAGCTGACTTTGGGTGACAGGTGAGGTACACCTTGGAGTGATTGCCAGCCAATGGCAGGGCACATATAGACAAACAACCATTCATACTCACATTCATACCTATGGACAATTTAGACTCGCCAATGAACCTAACATGCATGTTTTTGGAATGTGGGAGGAAACTGGAGTACCCGGAGAAAACCCACGCACGTTAGCGTCCACTTTACTCGTCCAATTCACTACTTCCTGAAGCTTCACTCTAAGCATCAAAGGCAGCTGTAGTTTTTTTAGCCATAAATTATCCACATCACTGTCCATGCCACAGGGTTCAACGCGTGAGAAAAAAGTAGCGGTTTATATACCGGAAATTCCTGTAATCCATTCCAGAAGGTCGACTCAAACTGAAATGTATTTGTATTTTTCCCATGAAAAAAAAAAATGTAAATCCAAACTATCTGTTCCGGACACCCATAAATGTTAACACAAATTACACAATTCTAGTTTTACATGCAGAAAACAATTTGAAAGGGGTACAAGTTATGAATGAAAGGGGTTAATGAACATTTTTACTTTGGCTGAAGACTTGATTGTTAATAAAGATGGCTATGACGAAGAGAGATTCACATTGACGCACCTTTTGCAATGAGTCATTTCTTGAATTCAATAGTGTTTGTCACCTTCTTTATCAAAGTGCTGCCCATTGTTATTGTGCAGCTGTGATCAATAAGAAAAGCAGAGACTTGTGCTATAACTGTGTTAGTTAGCAAAGAACTACAGTCAACCGCTAATGATGTCATAGACGTGTAGCGCAGCTGGGGGACAATGACTTCCGATTTCGGTTTCCATGCTGACAGGCTGCTACCAGGGACGTTTTGTGATTACAAATACATTACGAACACAGTTGGACTCACACGGTGTATTAATAACACGTCAAAATGTGCGCCATATTGTATGCTAACTGGGAAATGTACACAAACCGAGGCGCTAACCGGGGTGTACGCTAACTGAAGTTCCACTGTAAATGGCCAGTTCTTTGTTATATAGAGATCCCTAACAAACACCACTTTCAGACACCTTTTTAGGATAATTAATCATGGGCTTCATCAGGGTAACAATTTCTAACAAATAGACACACTCTCACACACCTATTTATCTATTTTATGCATCCATCTATTACGGGTGGACCTCAGGTGCAGCTATGTTACCTTAATTAACAGTTAAGGTCCATGAAGACCAGAGGCTTCATGGTTTATTATAGTCATAATTAACCGTTTCCTTTTCACCCCTATCAGCCTCACATTGGGTTTCATTTCAATCACTCTGTTAATCCCTTCTCCAATTGAAATCAATCTTCCACGTCTTCGTGATTGGCTTATTCTTGCTGTCACCTTGTACTCATTGCACACACTGTCCCTATCATGCTCACATTTGACTTTATTTCACCATCCCTTCCACAATTCCTGAATTACCCGCCTCTCAGTATGTTTTATTCCATTCACATCATCCATTAACCCCTTTTTCTGTTGCCCCCTCTTGCTTCGCTTTCTCTTATGCTCTTACAAATTGTACCTATTACCGTTGTCTCTTAATCTCTCTGTCTTTCGGGCTCATCCTCCTAAAGAGTAAACGTCTTGACTCAATTAACCTCTCTGGGTTCTGAGCTAAAGGTCAACATATGTATCAGGACTGGTTCGTGTGGATCCACACCAAGATGTGACTGAAAAATGATTGAATTCATTAGATGATAGGGTCAAGGAGACAGAGGGGGGTTGCAGTGGCGAGGGGGCCAAAGCATGACTAAATGTGAGCAGATGATTCAGGACATGAGGAGAGAAATTACATCTTCAGTCTAATGACACAAAATGAAGCGAACAAAGACGGTGTGGTTAAGGCACATTTGTGGCAAGGCACGGACAAGCTTTGATGAAAACAAGGAATTATTAAGACTATTGCAAGTGTGTTGTTCTTAAAATACAAAGTAGTTCATTGTACTGTGCAACCTTGGTTAGCAGGCTTGAAAATTGACACCAACATTTTGCCGTGGTTTGCGTACATTTTACGGTTAGCGAATGTATTTTTATCACAAAACGTCCTTGTTAGCAGCTTGCTAGGACATGGGAACAGGAACCGGATATCAACTCTCCTCAACTCTCAACTCTAAGACAGTTATGCAACAGGTCTCAAAAATGTTAACACAAAACACATTTTTATAGTGTTTTTTGTCTAAATTATAGTTTCACATGCACAATTCAAACATTTCAAAATGCATATAAATGATAAACAAAAGGGATAAAGGAACATTTAAGGTTAATTTTACCTGACAAAGACAGTGCGGCACTGAGATCAACACGGACACCACCTTCACGTTTTGCCATGAGTTATTGAGCATTCTCACCTTTTTTATCAAAGTGCTGGCACTTGCAACTTTCTTTGGCTCCACTTTGGGTTATTTTGCAGCCGTGATCAAAAGAAAAGCAGAGACTTGAGGTGAGAAACACTATTGAATTCAAGAAATGGCAAAACAGGAAAGTGTTGTCGGTGTTGATCTTACTGCCACAGCATGTCTTTGGCAGCAGTCACATCTTCGATGAAGGTAAAAGTAACCTGAAATGTTCATTTACCTCTTTCATTCATCATTTGTATGTATTTATATGCATTTCAAGTTGTTTTCTGCATGTAAAACTGTAATTGTAAAACTATAAAAACGGGTTTTATGTTAACATTTTTGGCTCTCTGGAATGGATTCATTGGATTTACATTATTTCTTATAGGAAAAATTTGGTTAGATTTGGTTACAGTCTGACCTTCTGGAACAGATTCATGATGCTAACCAAGGTTCCACTAAACAATTGTAGCATCCAGGGGAGTTGCCACTGGACTAACCAGCCTAGTTGTCGTTACCTACATAGAATGGTAGTTTATTGTTGTTGTGTGTTAACGTATCTGTGACGTGTTTTTTATTTTTTGGTTCGTGCTGTGAGGAAGACTGTCATTGTGTTTGATGACTGTCTGTCCGTTTGCAATGTTTTGTCAAGGTAGTTGTTGGCTATCTCTTGCAAATAGAAAAGCACCTTCCTTAAGGAAGCTGAAGTGCCTCTGAGTTACGATATACTGCATATATATATATATATATATATATTCATATTCATATTCAACATATTTTCCGCAATTGTCTAACTGGTTGGTGAGATCCTTACTTTTGGATCATTGAGAGAATCTCCTTCTATTGCCTGCACAGAACGTGTCCATCTTGGCCACATGAGATTCCATATGGCTGTTCAGTATGGCCATTTGTGGTCTACACACTCCGATGTAGTCCTTTTGTACACACCCAGAAATGCCATTATTCTTTTTGTGAATGCCTACAGTGTTTAGTATGCATACGCATAGAAACACAAACATTTACACATACCTGGAGTATTGATAAAGGTAAGTGCTCACAATATGTGCAAGGTTTCTTCCTGACATTTGAAAATACATATTTTGTCTGTAATATAGCGAGATTAGCCGTGACATTTTCACACTATTTTTAATTATACGTTCACATTTCTCAGATTTTTGCTGACATGACTGGCATTTACCATTAGGTAATGTAATCAGAGATCAATAATGGGTCAGCCCACAGACAACCCAAATCAACCTTAAGCACACATACATTGATTATTGTGCTGATGAATCTTTAGCTGTTAGCAGTTTGTGTCATTATTATTTTTTGTCTTTTGTCATTTTGAATCACTTTGAGTATAATAATAATAATAATCCATTTTATTTTAAATGTTTATAATATATAATTACAAAATCTAAAATACAATAAAACAAGTTCTAATAAGAAAAGAAAATAAGACACAGTACATTACAGAGTTGTGCTCATCCTTTTGTGTTTACAATCTGTATGTGAACATATTTATTATACATATTTAAGGAGAGATTACATAAAACCGTATGGAAAAACGGGGTTAAACAGGAATATTTACCTACGACTGACCGAAAAGGGTCAACTTGTGCATAGTCTTTGCAAAGAATAGCTCACTTGTCATAGTGTTCAGTAACATTACCGTTGCGAGTTTTGACGGTACCCATTTTGGTTACTTGGCAAAGACAATAGGTTGCAAAAGAGTACTCATTAGGTGAAGTCTAAAAACACTGCAGTGCTGTTTGTGTAGGGCTAGATGGAGCTGTCTGACTTTTCCCTCTTATGTGTGTGCATGTGCATATGTGTGTGTTTGTGTTTGCCTATTCCACTCAGATTAAACAGTGATTAAACTCTTGATGATTTCAGACCTGGAGGACACTTCTCTTTTCCCTTTTTTTGTATTCAGATCATTAATGTTTCCATTTGTTTTTAATTAGGGCTAAAAAAAATGGAAAAGAAGCTTTCCAGATGACACATTGTAATTTCAAATTTGCAATAACTGAAATGATTAGTACCAATGTAGTGGTACTGTAGTCCCTCGTTTTATCACAGTAAATTGGTTCCAGAAACAGACTGTGGCAAGTGAATTTCCGCAAAGTAGGACTCCTTATTTATATGCTCTTATAGTGAGAGCATAGGAAACATGTTTATTTCCAAAATAAATGTTTCTAAACATTATTAGAGCCCTCTCGGCATGAAATATCACCCCATAGTTACCTTTACACTTATATTACCTAACATAGTAGATATAATGAGCGTAAATAAGCCATTTAAGACATAAATTGTTTTGCTGTAAATATGTTCCGGTGCTGGAAGAGCTGAGTCACGGAAGGACAGGAAGCGACATCGAGGGTTCAGAGTTGAGTTTTAGCTTGGTTTGGGATACACCTGCAACAGTAGCACGTGTTTTTATTTGGGATTATTGTGCCTATTGTGAGATAATTCAAACCTGCCATAAAAGCCTGTTGTTCCGGCGATCAAGTCTGGTGCTTGTGTGTCTCACCAAACATTACAGTAACATTACTGACACCTAGTAATAATGTCTTTGAATGCGTCTTCTGAATGCCTGATTACTTAATAGTTCAATCAAAGTTTACCCCAAACCCTCATTTGCTCTGAATTAAACCAAAATAGTCCCATTCGTTTGTGTTGCCTTTGTGCTTTTAAAATGAACGTTTGTGCTGTCATACTTTTTGAGATATTAAATATTCAAGTGTTGGACTGATTATGTAATCACAATCAGCCCCCCCAGAATGCTCAGAATGAAACCAAAATAGCTGTTTTGTGCAATAAAAAATATTCATTGTGCTGTGTTTTTTAGTTATTAAGCTTATTACAAAGGTCAATCTAAGTTCACCCAGAGCCCCATTTGCTCCAAATTAAACCATAATAGTCCCATTGGTTTGTGCTGTTTTGTGCAAATAAAATGATTGTTTGTGGTGCTTTTGTTTTTGAGTTACTACAGAATATTTAAGTCAAAGTTCACCCAGCCCCCCGTTTGCTCCAAAATAAACCAAAATAGTCTGATGCCTGCACATGTGATTGCTATTATGATTATTGTTGTTATTGTTATTATAATTAAAGGAGAAGATAAAATTATTCCAAAAAACAAAAAACAAGGGACTATTCATAATGAAAAGACTAGGAAGTCCAGTGGGATGACACAGATGGAAATTTGACAGAATACGAAAATGTTAAAAATAGTTGTGGCTGGTGAAAACAGTGTGCTTTTATATACTTTTTTTACTATCCTATTCTGCTTATTGAGATTATTTAAGTGGAAGGTGCATTGGCTGTTTGAAGATTTAATTGTAGTACGTTATATACAATTGTACTGTCAGCATTTTATTTGCATTTCATACAAAAAGCAAATCACAGTGCAGTGACCCTCAGCTGTGTCTATACTATAATACGGGGTAGCAGGAAACCTCTGGCTTTACTGGCAAACTCCGCTTTCTTTATTCTTGCCCTCTATATCTATGGCGCGAACACACATATGTTCACAAACACAGGTCTATTCAGTATTTGTGTGGAGGCCCCTGGAACCCGGTGTTGACAAGCTATGTCCTATGTGAAGCTAAACGCATACTCAGTGCAATGCTCTCAATAGACAAGGATTCCACTATATAACACGCTGAGTGAGAGCTTGGTGTCACACACATTAAGAGAGAGACACAAATGGAGGCAGTTGTTAAGTAACAGACACACACTCTCTCACTGGAATGTTGGGCTCCCTGGATGTCCTTTACAGTGTCCTCATCCACAAGGTAATATTGCCAATATGAGCCGAAACAATAATGATTTTCTTTCTTGAGTTACAAGAAATTCAACCCATGTTGTATTGTGGTGTGTGTGTGTGTGTGTGTTGAACTTTGATTTAGACAAAACAAAAACTGAAGTGCAAATAGTGTCATTTTTTATTTATTAGCTGCCGATTAAGCACAGAGTTGACTGTTTTTTGCGTTTTAAATTAATCCGTAATCCCTCATTTATCGCGGTTAATTGGTTCCGACCCAATCGTGATCAGTGAATTTCCGCAAAGTAAGATGCCTTATTTATAAATAAAATGGCTTTATAGGTAGATCATGGAAACCCTGTTTACGGCCTTCTACATATGATTTTTTCACATTATTAGAGTCCTCCTTGTATTACCCAATATAGTCGACATAATAAGAGAAAATAATACATATTAAACAGAAATAAAACAATGCTTTTTTTTGCTTTCTTTTCTGGACAGTACTTCCTGCGATGAATATTGTCAATGTAACATTACTGACACCTAGTGACTGGTGTAGAATACTACATACCATCAAATTGCCTTTGAATGCATCTTCTGAATGCCTTATATTTCAGTTCATTTAGCAATTTTTATGCTTTAAAATGCTTAACGTAGGCAAAAAGTACATAAAATTTGCTTAAATGTGCATATTTTTGACTCATAATAGGTCATATTCAACCACAAAGCAGCAATGATATATTAACATGAAGCCGCAAAATTTAAACCACAGAGTGGCGAGGTCTTTTTATTAAACTCAGTCAGGGTTTCCCCTGGGATTTTTTGAAGCTGTGGTGAAGCATTTTTTGAAGCATGGGAGGGCCGACTGCCGCCGCTGTGTCGTGCCACTGCGTTTTTTTTTTTAAATGACAGATAACAATTTTTATTACTTATGATTTAACTTATTTAACTTTTTTTCATCAACCAGCAGAACATGAACCGAGAACACTGCAAAACTGTTAATTTAATGGCAAAGTTGCTGAGAGCACTTAATGTGAGTCTAAAATGTTGAGCCTCTTTTTGTTACCTGACCTATTTAGACAAGAGTACTATGTGACGAGTACAAAAGTGCAAAATTGAGTAGTATTTGACACAAACCCAAATTTTATTTGATGCCTGTTATAGAGTAATACAAATACATACAAATAACAATTTACATATTTTTGCTATCAAAATCTGTATAATCAGTACAAATTCAGAGTCCAGGTTTACGATAGCGCAGGTGTATCCAACTTACAACACTATTAAAGGTACTTTGACAAAAAGAAAGGAGAGGCGAGGTATTTGTGTTTTATGTGACTGCCAACATTTAAATTGTACTTCATTTACTACAAAACACATCTCCACTCAGTGCGCTCATTTGCCATTAAATACAGGTGTCCTGTTTGAATAGAACCCTTCTAAAAATAGAGGTGAAGCAAATATTCTTTGGTGAACTACTCAACATCAACTGGTGAGCGACTGCTAGGATACGAGCTGTCGCTGTGATAGCATCATTATCTTAAAGCTGGACACACTGCGTGTTTATGTTGAAGAACTTAGACACACAAGTAGTGTGACAAGCCATAAGTATTATAATGATAACAAGAGAGCGAGATTAAGTGACACATGTAAGTTAGCGTGTATCCCACGAACATTATAGCCACTTGTTGCTCACCTATGAGACAACAACGAGCTAGCGAGCTGCCGCCAGAGGGACATGAGTACCAGACAAAATGTGTAAACAAAGATGCCAGAAAGTGGAATGAGATTGAAACGTGAGCGATCACACACGCACATAAGCTTAGCCTGCGGCAAGGTGGCATCAATTGACTACACATATTACAGACTATTTTTCATCCTCTTGATAATAAGAAACAAAGTGAACATTTATCTGGTCACACATCCGCAAGTTCCAAGAGCAGACAGGCGATTCCGGGTACATGTTTATCAAAATAAAGAGCAGTGAAAATTTGTTAGATTTTAAATTGTTTTCAAACTAATGGTGGTCAATATGTGCGTTAATAATAAGCAATACATTTATCCATAAGACCATATACACGTATATAGATTCATTCAATATAACATTGTTATCAAGTTTAAAAAAAACAAAAAACGTTTACTTTGTTGTGGCGCTGCGCCACGATCAATTATATGTCGCGGAAATCCTGTCAGTGGTATTTCTCTTGTACATTTTTCCATCCATTTTGTATACCGCTTCTCCTCATTAGGGTCGCGGGGGTATGCTGGAGCCTATCACAGCTGACTTCGGCCGACAGGCACCCTGGACTGGTCGCCAGCCAATCACAGGGCACATGTAGACAAACAAACATTCACTCTCACATTCATATCTATGGACAATTTAGTCGCCAAGTAACCTCACATGCATGTTTTTGGAATGTGGGAGGAAACCAGAGTACCCGGAGAAAACCCACGCACGCACGGGGAGAACATGCAAACTCCACACAGAAATGCCCAAATCGAACCGAAGTCTTCCCGATCTCCAGACTGTGACTGTGTGGCCAACATGCTAACCACTAGACCAACGTGCGGCCCTTGTACATTTTTATTGGCGGAAATATCCAATTTTCACTCCTTCCTCTCAATTGGCTCATGAAACCTGAAATAATTGTTCTCCATATTGCAACCCTAGTTTAAAGTAGTGAGGTTTGAAGGTTGAACAAATGAGTTGAAGAATTGTAGCTGTTTTCACTGTGGAATTTGGCCATCGAAACTGGAAAATATCTGACCCCTGACTTTTTATGTTTTTCTTAAGCTGATGGCTGTGTACGAGGAACAGGAAGCCCAGAGGGATGCGGCAAACACAAGCCCCGCTCCCAGCTCTGACCGCTACCAGTCTGAGCTGTCTGTCTTCCAGCCAATCACAGGAGGGGAGATTGAAGTCAATTCATCAGCTCTCAAATCAAGTGAGTTTTGTAAATCTACAACTGCAAGCAAACAAAACACACCTGGCTATGCTAATACTCACTATAGTAGCTTTAGATGCTAATGCATGCTTACACAAAGTGGTTTGCCATTTGCGGCCATAATTCTGTCTCATTCTAGTACAGTGGATCCACATACACTTGTGAAATTTGCGCATTTTAAATGTTTTTCCCCAAAAATAGGCTGTAATTTCCACAGAAAACACATCTCACTCACCCTAAATCGGTAATAATTTATAATTACTTGATCGTAAAGCGTAAAATATACATGGACCACGTAAGGGTGTGACATCAGTGCATGCGAGGTTAACACAAGTGAAAACAAGTTAGTATCAGTTGTTAATGGAATTTCAACAGGCAAGCAGTGTGGACTGTGTAGACTCGGCATTGGACAAGCACTTCTCCGACAGCTAGCTGGGGCGCCACAGTGGCCTGTGTAGCCTCATACCACCGCTAGCCCCTTTTAGAGGGAGATTGACGCAGATGAAAGCATGGTTGTAGCACTAGCCTGACAACCAGTCTAAAGGCTAGACCCCGACTCCGATTCCATCTGTTCCATTGATCATGTTACATTATCATTCATTGGTGTTGAGTAGCTATATCTTCTATATCTTCTATATCTGATCTTAACAAGGGTATGAGGCATATTTAGGGCTTAAAGCTGGATTGTGCATTTAGCTTTTAGATTCTTTTGTCGTGAACAATGCATGGGAAGGGGAGGGTTTTGGAGTTGAATCTAATCTAATAATTCCGACAGTCACGTTTATTGCAAATGTTGTCTTATCTCACTGAATATTGTAGTAAGATGGTCACCAAGTGACCAGTGTAAAATACTACATTTCATCACAACATTTATTTAAACATTTTTCTGTTTGAAAATGCTTAATTTTTGACAAAAAATTCCCTTTAACAGGCATATCTCTTGACAAATTTTGCCGTATTCAACCACGAAACAATGATGATTTATTAATTAATATATTTTTGAAAAACCGCGATAGAGTGAAGCCGTGAATTTTGAAGTGTGAAGTGATGAGGAATTACTGTGCCGTTAAAATATATTTAGTTTCTTCTCTTTCTTCGCCCAACGTTCATGAGAGAATGTGCTATATGAAATTGTTCGACTCTCCTAAGGTGTGTGGATGCCCTCGCTGTATGACGCAGACACTGTTAAGACAGGAAGTTTAGTCTGTTTCACTATGGTTGCCTGGCAGGAGAGATTAGAGGTAATGTGTGGTTGTCATGGAAGATTAGAGGTAACAGCGCTCTGGAGACTATTACTGTCAGTGTGAGAAGGTCAGAGTAAGGCTTCTATCGTTTGCCTCATACTATATAACAACTTCTCTCTCCCACACACTATCTCCATAAGTCACCGCTGTTGCTCGTGTTTTGTCTCTTCAAATCTTTTTCTTTCACCTTTTTGTGCAGATCTTTTTTCTCAAATTACTCACATTTTAATTGACCTTTCTATCTAATGCTGCAACCAACTTTTTATTTTTGCTTCTTTTGTCCTCTTCCTTTATCCCTCTTATGTTACCACTCAGTGGGCGGGGATTGATTAGGTCATTGATGTAATCCATACCACCAGACAGTCTTAGGAGCACCAAGGGTCCATTTAGTCACAATCAATATATGACCTACAAATATCATTTGTCATTTCTTCATAGCAATTCACTCGCTCATCATAATCCCCTTGTCATTCAATTCCCATTGGAACTGTCGAGGCTCACATGATCAAGGTCTTAATGCATATATGAGTTCATGTATCTTAAGAATAAAGAGGGTAAATGTTCGGGTTAGTGTTTTATAGATTCTTAAAAGTGCCTTATAAAGAGTTGTCTTTCTACTCCTATTTTGCTGAGTTTTCCCAGTAAAAGTCAGCACAGAAGTGTTTCATCCATCAACTTCCCATTAATGGTAATTTTATGCAGTGTGTTGATGAAATAGGAAATGGGGAAAAACAATGGGAAGTTACCCTACATACACATAGTGAGATGTAGATCAAGTACTTGTTGGCTAGTTGGACTAATGAGCACCTGTATGTTAGATATACCTGTACAGGTATGTATGAAGCAACTGGACTATTCATGTATGTCTGCTTTTCCATCTCTTCTTCACACACTGACATGACACTGGTGCCCTTTCACACTGATGACATAGTATAGTAGACATATAGTAAGGGTGCAGCACTACAGGTAACCCACGGTACGGTCCGGGGTATGGTTTTGGTCTGTATTTTAGTGCGTAAACAACTTTTTTCCCAATATACTAGCAGGTAATTCTCCAATAAATATAATTCTCAAATAAAAATAAAAATATTGTTATTGCAAACAGAAAAAAATGAAGGATGTGTACATTAAAGATGATAGGACAAAAAATAAATAAAAATAATACTATAAGCTATATAAGCTTTGTGCTATAGGTGACAAAGCACATTAGTGTAATATCTAATAATATATCTTATTAGAGAGAACAAAAAACAAGCTGCGGACCGAAAATGGCTCCTGGGACGCACTTTGCACACCTCTGGTTTACAGCGTTTCTTTTAAGGAAGGTGCTAGTGCAACAGTAAGAGTTTGAACAGGGTGATGATTATTTTATTTTTTGGAAAGTTCCTTACCTAAAGTGCAATGTTAATAGCTGCAGCATTCAGAGCCGTTGTCATCTCTACTCAACAATGGCAGCACGCTGCTTTCATCTGATGCACTCGTCTTTGTCTGTTTATAGAGGTGAAGTGTTGAAAAACAGGTGCACCGCACCTTGACGATCGGGCCAGGAGGCAAGGGGCCCGGCGGGAACGTAGCTAACAAGATCTGCCGGGTCCGAGTCACCTTTGCGCATCGCCAACACAAATGGGTGGGGCCGTGCGGCTGTTGTTGCCTATACTCTACTACACCAAATGCCTCGCCTTTTTGTCCGCTTTTAGGCAGACTGTGCCGAACTTGAAATATGTACTGGGTGGGAAATGGGACATTACATTGCGGGAGGGCCGGGGTTCACCAGTCTGGACAGGCATGCATGTGCACACATAGTGCAAAATGTATCACAAAACCGCCGGACCATAAGGTGGATTGTCTCGTGTAGGGCTGACTGAACTGTACAGTATATGTAAAACCGTATCCCTAGTCTATAGGTGCGGTCCCGCATCCCTGTATGTAATAGTCTAAAGGTATTGTCACTTACTGATGTATTGAACAAAGAAAAGCATAACTTCAAATTCAAACCACAAAATCATAGTGACTCCTCATCGGTGTGATAATAGCGTGGTGTGACATAGATAGATTGATAGATAGATAAATAGATAGATAGACAGATACATTATGGGATCTGTGGGTGACAGGTGTACGGTGTTTTTACCAGATCGGACAAGAATGGCAACGGTTTCAATCCCATTACGGCCCAATAACTTCACAATTTCAAGCATGCTGCATCCCTCTGCAAGATGTTTGTGTCCTATTTTTGACTTTTCAGAGCCCGTCAAATCTCGGTTTCAACCGCTTTTGCCGGAGGAAGAGAATCTGCCTAACAATTCTGCACACCTGTTGATCTCTTTAGGCCACACCCTCCCTAATTACACAAATAAACATAACCAGATATACTTAAATGCAATAAACATTCAAGTTCATACAGCTTGGAGTTGTAAAACACACATACAAATATGGTAAAAATACTCACTTGCGCATGCGGTGTTTACACGTTTTACACAAAACCTTGCAATTTAGCTTGGATTTAGCCTAGAGTATTGGTGTCAGTCCAGTCCTCATGACAGTAGAGTGCTCATCTGAAGAGCAGTGATAAAGACAAATTTCAGACACACGTACTCTTATATTTTTGCAGACACTCCCCTGCTGGTGAGAAGCAGCAGTGATTCAGCACTTGGACCTCAGTCAGCAAAGCTGGATCCCTCCTGCCGTGAAGATACCTTTGTGATTGTAAGACACTGGTGACGCACACACTCGCACACACCTGTATACATACTCCCATAATAATAGTATTCTCTTAATCATTTCAATTGTGATTACTTGTTGCTACAGTTATTCCCATTACACAGTTGGACACGGCAAATCCCACAAGTTGTCTTTTGAAAGGCCCTCCATACCTGATTGGGCTCCTGAGTGGTGAGCTTTCTACCCTTGAGAATTCTGTCCGGACAAATATTTTTTACTGGATTGCAGTCCCTGTAGAACAACCTGTTTGTATGGTTCAGTTCTTGTGGGGGATATGACTCATTCTCAGAGGTCACTTTTCCTGACATTGTGGAGCTGTTGGCGACCTCCAATTTTTTTTGACACAGTTTAACAAAAAAATAAGTTGTATAGCCTAGATCTTATTCATGTTTAATGGTGCAAATAGTGAAAAGGTAGTATTAAAAACAGATTTCAGTTCTTTGCTAGTGTCTTTGGTAGAGCTGCACACTATGCCATAACTCAGACCTACTCAACTACAGTATCTCACAGAAGTACCTTCATATCTCCCAAGGGACAATTCTCTACAAATGAGTGACTCCCTAGCGTAATTTGCATAAATGGCAATGACGCAAAACTCAAGTGTTTGCGTGTGGATACGTAAAACAAAGCTTTGGAGGTTTGAGTCATTAGACATGTGCGACATTAAGTCATGTTTTTAAACCTTATTTAACAGCAGAACATGAAGTCATTGACTTATGGTTAGATATAATACGTTGCATCAATAATACATTCATCATGACATAGCCTATAGCCGACAGAACCCTTGACTTCCACCACTGAGAAAGGCTGGTCATCTAGTCCGATGTATACCATTATTTTTGGGGTTACTTGCTTAGCCTTCTGACTGTCATGCACATACAGGGAAATGTTGTCCAACGTTGACCGAGCTGTCGTTTGCCATTTGACTGACTATTGCTGCACTGTTAGCCTCGAAAACTCACCATACTAAAGTGTTTGTTCTTCAAATGATTAAGTAAACTAAAGCTATTTAACGTAGTACCCCCACAATATATTTTTGTGCCATGTGTTGCAGGATGCAAAATCACACATAAGTTCCGCACGACAGACATGTTTGTTTGAGTTTTGCGCCGCACGCCTGCACAGTGTGAAGGAAAGGGTGAGGGGGGCACCACCCAAAACGTTAAGCAGGACACTACACTGCAAACAGGGATCTCTGCAGGCTGCAATAGTATGAGCCACAGGTGATTGTTTTTTGTGACGGGCATTGATAGGCATGCTTTTCCATGGAAATCGGATGGTGCTGATCGGGGGCCGATCGATTGGACCATCCTTGTACTGTACATCAGGCATCATATTGTGCTTGGAATTCTTGCAGCCGTAAGCAGAACATCATTTGTACAATGTACTGTATTTCTTCAGGCCGATTTTTGTGCATGCGGTTAATGCAGAGAAATAGATTTCTCCATCATAGGGGGTCACTCAATGTGCCGTGAAGCACAATAACCTTGATGACTGTGAAAGAGAACGCTAAAAGAGGGTAGGATGCTTGGCTTGCACATCGACTTGGATAGATTTGAGCTTATCCTTTCTTACAGAAACAGCTTCAGCTCAGGGATGTTGGTGGACTGCCTGCATCAATTCCTGCTTTGCTGCCAAAATCTCCCTGAGGAGCCATATAAACATGTGTCTCCCAGTTCTTTTGATTTGCCAATCACATGAGGACATTATTTACAGATGTCACATCTTTACTCGTGCTCAAGAGTTTATTGTTCCAAAAATACCACTGTTACCGTCGCAAGTCAGGAGGAGCAGAATGGTCCACTGACATCAGTTTGTAACTTTTTGGGTACTGATTTGCAATCTGACAATGCAAACCCGTTTATCGATTCTTTGTGTCCTTATCTTTCTCTATCTGTATGTCTCTGTATGTCCAACTGTTCTGCCAGATGGAGGAAATGGCTCTGTGTAATTGTTCAAAATGTCACTTGATCTTTTGGTGAGAGCAAGGGAGGAAGACAGTACTGTTCTTACAGTGAAGCTGTGTATTGTATTGTCACTTGTTTTTCTCCTCTCTTTATGTATTTTGTACCCTAAAACATTTACTGTTTAAATGACATGAACACCTTAGTGCAAAATAACTCTCTGTTGCCTATATACATCTGCACATGCACACATGCACGCCCGGGTGGTTAGTTAGTTGGTTAGTTAGTTAAGATAGCATAGCAAAAAACAAGCAAATTGTCACTGCTTTGGTACTTACTATTTTTCCCCCAAAAATCTCTAATTAAAGCTCATATTACAGCATTAGAAATGAATGGTCTGTATTTCGAATTCACAGAGATATAGAATGTCATTTTATACTAACAAATGATGCAGTTAAAAACCATTGGACTTGTTTTAGACACCAGGATTTTTGCTGCAGGATTGGTTGAAGTATGTGAATAGTTTTTAATGACAAATAGCAATTTCTTTATAACTTATTTATTTACCTTATTTCAACAACTAGCAGAGCATGAACCCAGAACAGAACTGTTAATTTAATGGCAAAGTTGCTGAGAGCACTGGCAACATTTAAATTGTACTATATTTACAAAGCACATTTCTACTCACTGTGATCATTTGTCATGAAATACAGGTGTCATGTTTGGATAGAACACTTGTAAAAATACTAAGATGTGACGCAAATATTCTTTGGTGAACTACTCAACATCAGCTCGTGAGTTACTGCTGGTTTACAAGTTACCTGTTGAAGACACTGTGATAGCGTCATTACATTACGTTTCTGTTTAACAACTTTGACACACAAGTAGTGTTTTGAAGACAAACCCTAAGTATTATGTTAACAAGAAAGCAAGATTGTTAAGTGACACTTTAAAAAAAAAAGTAAGTCGTGATGATGATCGATGTATCCCATGAACGTAATAGCCACTTGTAGCTCCAAGCTAGCTAGATGCCGCCAGCCAGACATGTAAACAAAGATGCCAGAAAGTGAAATGAGATTGAAACGTGAGCGATCACACATGCTGGCATACGTAGGCTTAGCATGTGACAAGCTGTCGTCAATTGACTACACATTTTACAGGCTATTGTTCATTCTCCCGATAAGAAGAAACAAAGTAAAAGTCCACACAAGACGTGTCGCCTATCTGGTCACATCCGCAAGTGCCAGCAAGACAGACACGCGATTCTGGTGAATGCTTCTCAAAATAAAGCACAGCGAAACATCTTTATGATATTTTAAATCGTTTTCAAACTCTTGTGCATAAATAATAAGCTATATATGTACCCATACAGCATATATATCCATTCATACAATATATGACTTAAAATTGTATTTAAGAACCCTCATTTTTAAGGTGTAGCAGCTTTTATTTTGTATTGGCGCACAGCCACAATCAATTACATGTAGTGGAAACCCTGATTAGTTTGGTTTTAAGATCACGGCGTGGTTCAGTTTCCATTTCTAATTTCCAGTAGGAGAACAAAATGCAAAACATAAAACTGCTTAGCTTTGGGGTTTTAATAATTTTTAAAAGTAATCATCAGAAAACTCAAATCTTTTCAGGGAAAAATAAGGATGGGGAGTCCATTCTGATACATTTTGTATATAAAAGATGCTAAAACTAATCCAGTGTTTATCAATGTTTTTATTATAAGGTATATAAGCCTTGTGTTATATTTTGCGTAGTATCTAATAATCTCTCATTAGTAAAGAATTGTTTTCTTAGAGTAAGCCCCAGCTTGTAGTCCAGTTCCCCATCTCTCTCAAACAATGACTGCGCACTGCTTTTGTCTTATCCACTCGTCTTTGTCCATTTACCTATTTCAGCGGGAGGCGAACTGTCAAATAACATGGGACTTTAACTCCGGAAGAGGGTTTTCAAGCTCCGGCTTCTCCTTGGCACTATTGCTAGCCATAACTGCATTGTTTTCCTCCACCTAGATCACGGGTGTCCATAGTGCAGACTCGGAGCCACGGGTGTCCATAGTGCAGACTCGGAGCCATTTGCGGCCTGCAACTTGTTTTTTGTTGGCCTGCGGCACATTGTAGAAATAAAATTAAACCCCCAAAAAACAGCAGAGATGGGGCAAAAAGGCAAAATTTAAAGAAAAAGCTGAAATGTTGATACCAATAACTAATAATAAAACAAAGCTTTGTCTTTAAATATATATAATGTTTTTTTCAGCCTTTTTACAAAATTATGAAAATACATAAAAATATCAGAATGGCCCCATGCATCCTTTCATTTTCAGTATGCGACCTATGTTGGAAAAAGTTTGGAAACCTCTGTCCTCGATCTCCGCTTCCACCCCGAATGTGTTGTCTTTTTGTGAATCGCAATGCCGAATATACACTTCTTTTCCCTCACTTCATGTGTACCACAAGGTACACACAAATCGATACATGGCTGGACAAAATCGAGAGCTCTGTATCGAAAAAAACGAGTACATGTACTGTTACACCCTGAGTGAATAACCGCAGATGTGTGATTTCTTTTTTTTAAAGCTTAAATGTCTACATTTATGTGTGTAAATCAAATCATGTGTGAGGTGTAAATTAATCATGTGTTTCTTCTATTCATTGACATTTTTGGTAACACACAAAGTTATTACAGAAGCATTCCTTTTAATTAGACATACAATTATGCACCGATAGACTTTTCAATTAATACTGTTTAACAGTGGTTGCTCTTCTGAGGAAGGAGTTAGTGTAATTAGTGTTACCTGCCACTGTGACCGTAATTAAGCTTATATGATGACCTCACCTGTTTTTCAAGTTACCAAAGGCCCAGGCATATAATAAAAAATAAAATAAAATAATAAGAATGAATAATAAGCCCAGGCATATGTACTGTATCTGTAATCTGTCAAGTCACTGCTCATGCTGTCACCTTGCTCCAATATTTTTGCACCTCTGAAGCGGTTTCCTCACGCAATCAGTTTTTGTCTTTGTTACTCGTTTGTCTTGCAGTCTCTTTCTAATTTGACTATGTCCGACACTGACAGGTGGTGGAGATCATCTTGCTTACAGCTTTTAAGGTCAAAGGTGGAAAGGTCATCCAAAGAGTTCCTTTTTGTGCTCGAGTGATATTGAGTCTTATTGAACCATGTGCTTGTCTGCATATGTTCACTAATATATACACATACACAGACACAGACGCACTCCTCACCAGTTATATATGATAGCCACCACCTTCCATTATAGAAATCAATAAAAAAAAGACACCAAAATCATCCACAAAGTCAAAACCTACGGTATACTCAACACACGATTATGTACAGACAGAAAAGACTATGACTACTAGTTGTGTAAATAACGAGTAATAATTTGGTTATTTTAGTTGTTTAATGAAAGGTATAAACCTGTTCTATAGGAAAATTATCCTGAAATGACTTCTGTTGGGATCTGGAGCTATATATAAAATATTATACTATTTTGTGGAGTGGGGCATGTGTCGTTTTTCCACATAGAACCGTGCGGCATCGCCTTGCCACAGAAACAATAATGCCGGCGGACAGTCGAGGCTGCTCTATTGCCTTCTCAAAGCCTTGAAGTGCGTTCAGGTGCTCTTCTCCATGCCCCTCCCCTACATGCCAAAACACTGCCATAAAAAAGCCCAAAGAGAATAAAGAGCAGGACTGACGTAATGAAAGGTAATCTGTAAAAGCTAATCATATAATACGACGCTTTGAGCACATCTAGTGTAAATGTTGGCGCCGCCTAGGCAGCCGGGGAATGTGTTGCATACATTCCCTTTTAATAATCAATATGAATCAAAGTTCAAGCAAACCTTGCCCTGGTGGAATGACATTTTTGTGAATCTTACATTTTACATCCGCGTTATCATTTCTTTATTCAGTCATTTCTCCCAACTCTTCCTCTTTTCAATTACAGATGATCAATTTTCATTTTAAATGGAAAACCTTAGATGGAAAACGTGTTAATGCTTGATTTGTTCTTTTCCTTGCGCCCTCTCATTTGACACTCAGTCACTAACTGAAAATGTTTGTGTGTGCTTTCTTGACAGGCAGCAAGTCCTACTGTTGAGCAGCCCAACGTTAAACATACTTTCAACGACAGGTCAGCTTGTGCATGTTTGTGTCTCTGAGTGTGAAATCCATCATTAATAATATTGGCTCAGCAGGTGATATTGCTGGTAGAGCACTTCAAATTTCACAAGTTGTCTTGTCAAGTGTATGTTAAAACAACAGATAGCATTGTGACACTACACAATTCGTTTCCATGCACTAAATTAGTGAGATTACTTACATAATTAGGTTTCTCCAATTTTCACACCTCAGCGTGACGTTCCTGTTTATATGCGCTATCTCCACTGTGATTGTAGGCCACGTGCTATGTGCCTCCCAAAACGCAATGGTAGAAGTTTGGCTTTTCCTGTTGACCTGTTATGTCACATATAAAAAAGCAGCTTGGCCAGATTCAAGTGACTTTGGGCTTATTTTTTATGTAAAGATGCTCGCAAATTCCCAAGTTTCTTGTTTTTTGGGCATGTGTTTGTAAAGTCGTTGCCTGTTGTTTTGGGCTTGTTTTCAGAGAGCTAATCGCTTGTTTCTCTCACGAGACCTGGCGGCCATGTCTCTGTATCTCAGCGGCAAATGTGCATAAGAAGGAATTGTAAGAGCTACATTGTGCTGTGCTATCAATGACGTCTGCGTTGAAGTGAGTATGCAAAACAGTTACCTGCCAGACACAACTGTTGCCCGCTATTCAATTTATGATGAGCATTTTGACCTGGATGGCTAGCAATTTGCACAGAAACAATACGGGTGGCTGCAGTGTGATGGCTACGTTTTTACATCACAAAGTATGACTGTTTGGCTTCCTTTATTCATATGTACTGTACTTTGTCTTCAATAGCCACTAACGGTAGACACTAGGGATGTCACAAGGTCCCACGAGATTAAAACGTGACACGATTTCTCATTTAGTCTTGTGGGCACTAGGCCGGGATGATAATAAATAAGTTAATTAATCACACAACAAATGAAAATGAACTTGATAATTTTGCCAGCTTCAATATATTGTCAGGTGTGTTTTTTTTTCATCTCCCACCTCCTTAAGTGGGTAGAGGTTTCACTCTGTGCATTGGTTTCAGTACCTTGGCACGTTTGTTTCATAGAGCAACGTCATGAACGGAGTGAGCCCTTTTGTCAGCCATACAGTCTCTTTGTCTCAGTGGGTGGAGGCGGGGCCGGTAGCATACACACAGAGTGCAGAAGACTGTAATGTTGTAGAAATTTTATTAGTAGATTGCAGTATATCGTTAATTTTTTTTTTTATTGTACTTGAAAATCTTGTCTCGTCCCATTTTGGTAGAGCCACTCTTGTGTATCGCCTCGTCTCGTGACAACCCTCGTGAACAAGAGTTGTCAGTTTTTCTCCACATTCATGAGCGACCCGGCAAAAATTCAGATCGTAGCTAAAGTTATATCCGCCGAACATGGACACATATTAGCTTGAACAGCTAGTAGCAGTGTACATATAGCGAATATTTAGCAATATCTACACAATCATGACCCACTTGGCCAGTGGGTCATGATTCCGGGCTACGTCTCCCCATGGAGACTGGCGCGTCTGCTCCAGTAGCACAGACGTGCAAGACTGAGAACTTGTTTCCAATCGCTTAATCTAGGTGTGTTTTAAAAAGCCAAACACAATCTCATTAAGGCGTTTGTGTACATGTGTGTTGAAAAGCGATTTTTAGGCCAAATAATGCAATGTTTTTTTCAGTGCATGTTAACATACTGACTGTGGAGCCATTTTATGAAATCAGTTTAACTGGCACAAAAGTAAAAAAAAAAAATGCTATAAAATAAAGTGGAATTACTCTTGAAAATAAAGGTTTGGTTTTCGAGACACACATGTGAGGGGGAAAAAAGTGCATGTTGATGAAGGGCACATACACTGTAAGAAGAGAGGTCAAATCCCCTTGTTTGTGTGGCCATGGCCTAATTCTGTGTGAATTTTTGTCAGTGTACATGTTTATGTGTGCGTTTGTATCCTACTTAGTTGACTTCATTCATCGTCTAATTTAGATCAAGGCCCTTAAAGCAACAGTTAGTGTAAAGACTCCCCATCATTAGCTCACTACAAAAGAGCAAAACAAGGTCACAAGCACTCACACAGGCGTGGAAATTGCCCATGGGAGACACTGGGTATTCTCTGCCCCAGACGCTAATTTAGGCAGCGCTCATTAGTGCAAGAGTGTTTGAATTTCCCGTTCAAGTATTAGCAGTTTTCTTGGCACAAATGTGTATGGATAGCGTGCTGTTCCTGTGATCTCCCTATCCACCAGATTCAGCTCCCCTACTCTCTTCAATTCCCATTTGCTCGTGACACAATTCAGGTGTAATCCCTAAATATGCCTCACACACTCACTAAATGAATTTAAAATATAAATGTGTAGCTACTCACCACAAATCAATGATAATATAAAATAATGGATCAACAGATGGAATCGAAGTCACGGTGTAGCCTTAAGCCTGGTTGCCAGGCTAGCGCTAGCAGGCCAGAGAAGCCGTTTCTCTAAACCGAGTATAGATAATCCAGACTGCTTGCCTGTTGTAATTCCAGTAACAATTTACGATCATATACTGTATGAACTTGTGTTCACCTCCCTGCAAGGTTGTGGTGGAATTGACTGTGGAAGCTAGTGTTTCCATAGCCAAAGAAACTTTTGCGTCTCAGAACACACAACTACGGTGCATTCAAGGAAAGCCGAACAAAGTGCGAAATCTCAGCATCTGACGAAAAAACAAAAGTGAGGCATAAAACATAAATATGTATAAGATTGTGGGCTTTCTAACAGTGGTACATGTATGCTGTACATTTTACCCGTATTATGACGTATTTCTAAATTATCAGTGACTTATGGTGAATGAAATGTGTTTTCTGAAATCAAAAACAGATAAAAATGAAACTACACAGTAACACAGTGACATTTTCAAAACATATTTGAAACAATCTCAACGAATATTAACAATTACGCAGCTTTCTCCCTCTGTTTTCTTGTTTTAAAACACAACATTATCTCTTTTATTCTGAAATTCTTCAGACTTGACCACTTATCTCGCACACAAACGCTGGAAAACTGCCTTTAATTAATGATTTGATTGGCTGAGATGTTGATTGTTAAATTCATATGAGACAAACATGTTTAACATAAAAGTAGGGCTGTCAAATGATTTTAGTCAGATTAATCAGTTATTAAATTAATCATGATTAATCACCATTTGCAACTATGTCTGAATGTATTTGATGAACATACAGATAAATGATAAGACAGAATTGTATATATTTGCATGTATTAACAGCTCCAAATGAACTGAAAATTTAAATCAAGCTAAAAGATACCACACGTCTAAAAATCTATCTGCTAGTCACAAATAAACAAAACACTAGTCCCTTTAATATGCAGCAAATTGTACATCTGCATTAACAATAACGAAGTGAGTAACAGTATTCACTTCATGCTTTTCTTTGTCTTCCTGTTTATTTAGACCACACACTCTAAAGCCGTTTTTGCGATGTTCGGAGTGTCCCTGAATGCACCTCACGGTCTTGTAATGAGAATGACGAAGCGTCGTTCCGAGGAAGAACGGACTAGAGACGTGTTTGTGAATTGAAAATACATACAGTATATGGTGCTGGAATTGCACTGCTGTTGATTTGTTTAGGTAAGAATAAAGTTATAAAGGAGCAGCCGACTGTGTGTGTCTCTGGGGATTCTACATTGTCCCTCCTTCTGCTGTCATAACAGAATAACAGAGGTGTGCCAGCTCTGCTGGGTAATTACACACAAAAAAAGTAACGTAATTAATTAAATAAATTAGTTACCATCGTTAACGCATTATTTTTGACAGCCCTACATAAAAGTAAGTTACTTTGACGACCAGCTAACCGGCTTTTAATTGGAGGGGAAAAGCCTTCTGAAATGATGTGCAAGTAAACTTATTTGGGGAGAGAAAAATAAAATATTTTTTGTGCAAGTTATCGGACTCTGGACTCTGTCACCATAATTTATGATGAGTTGTCATTTTTAATTAAAACAAGTAAAATCAAGTCAAGTGAGGATGCCGTTTTTATTTGGAAGTGAACGTAAACTTCACTGCACTGCTCATATTAATTCACTCACTGAGAAATTGCTGTTCTTATTTTGTCTGTTGCACACACTCACATAAAAACCATCTTGGCATTACATAATGTAAAAGTGATTTAATGGTTTCTTTGGTTGTCGGTGAAACGATCCTTGAAATTGCAAAAAATCTGAAACGAGTACAGGACTATAGCTATAAATATAAGAACAGTAAAGTGCTCTTTAAATCACGGTGCGTTGTCCTGCCTGGATGTGCGTTCGCATATCTATGCCTTTGATTGCAAGGCAGCACCTACTATAAGTACAGTAATGGGTCATCATAACTTAAATCACACAGAAGACATCACATTTGAATGAAAATGTTGTTTTCATCTAGAGAAAGATATTGACTGCAAATTGTTTTTGGAACTGATCTGCGAGTACCACACATTTCTGTCTGGGAGAAAAACACAAGGGGTAGGTTGTATACTTTCCACATATCTCTTACTACCTTTCTTTTTTTCGTTCTCTTTGCCTATTGGATTTTTTAGTTTTTTTTTGTGTCCTCCACCAACTCTATTGTAAGCATGCTGCTAACATTACAGCAGCCAAGTGTGCATTTTATTGGGGAACAGCAACTTCCCTCCATGTTTCAGACAGTCAGTCAAACATGGGTCAGTTTGACAATGCATTACACTTGCCGCACGGCCCAACATCCCTGCATGTTCTACACAAAGCAGTGACACACATACAGTCCTGAAAAGCAAAAAGAGAAATGGGAGTGAGACAAAAAAAATTGAGTATGGTAAGCAATTTATTGCAAACAACCCATCCATCCATCCATCCATCCATCCATCCATCCATCCATCCATCCATCCATCCATCCATCCATCCATCCATCCATCCATCCATCCATCCATCCATTTTCTATGCCGCTTATCCTAATTAGGGTCATCCCAGCTGAGAGGTGGGGTACACCCTCGACTGCTCATTGCAAACAATCATTAAAATAAAATAGGTTGTTTGTTAGCTGATCAAAAGTTTAAGACCACAGCCTTTAAAAATCTTGGCAAAAATGTGGATTCAATGTCATTTTCTGTCAGGTATTCACAAGACCGTAGCTGGAAAAAAAAAACCCAAAACCCCCCTAAAATAGAAATAAAATGTTCAAAAAAGGAAACAGTAATGAGTAGCTGCACCATTCTTGTTAATCGCCTCAAAAATTGGTTTGGGCATGCTTGATACCAGTGTTTCCAACAGGCTGGTAGAAATGTTGCTCCAGGTGGTGAAGATGGCTTCACGGAGGGCATCCACCGTCTGGAACTGATGTCCATTTTTGTAAACCTCCCTTGCTATCCATCCCCAATTGTGCTCAATTGGATTTAGAACAGGGGGCCATGTGGGATGGTCCAAAAGAGTGATGATGTTCCTTTGTCAGGCAGGCTTTGTGAACAGCGATGGAGCAACGTGTGCAAGTTTAGCACTGCTGTTGGTGTGTTAAGGTTGGCAAAGTTTAAAAAGAGCATCAGAGTCTGTGTCTCTGTGGGGGGGACGTTACTTGCACAATATCACCTTCAAGCACTTGTTGCAGGTAGCTTCATTTAGCACCCAAAGGAGTTTTTGGGTTGGGTTACTACTGGTACCATAATGATACCAAGTTTTGTTATGCATGCTTGTGGATGGATTGAGGTCAGAACTCAAGTTTTCTCACACCAAATTCATTCAAGCAAGCATTTTCACCTTCCTTTGTGCACTTTGCAGCAGTCCTTTTCACAATGTTGGTAACATCCATCGTCCAAAATACTTGGGTTTCTTATTTATGCTTTAATCCACCCATGATTCGATTTGGTTAATTTGTCAAAAGGTTTTTCAGTACATAAGATACATTGAAATGACGAAAAGCACTTGGGAACACTACACTTTGATATCCAGACCTCCCATGGAAAGTATGAACAGTATAAAGTATAAATCGCTGCTTGAGAACTATCACTAAAATTTCACGTTTTAGTTTTATTTTTTTAGTGTATTTCTGTATTTGCATACATTAACATTCTGCATAACATTAACATTTGTCCAGGTTTTCATTTATGTCACTACTCTTTTGTGCTCTGCACTTTGAAGATCAGCTTGAAATGTGGGAGAGGAAAATGTTGCCTTCATCCATTACAAAACAGATGAAATGCTTGGAAAGATGCTTTTGTAATGCGCATCCTGTCTGGGTAATTTCTTCTCAGTGTTTCCGTCTTTCATATCGAGCATCAATGAAGTGGCAGGTGGAGAACACCTGCTATCTTCATATACTGTATATCTGTGTGTGTGCGTGTGTGTGTGTGTGTGTGTGGCCTATGTAGTCTATTGTGCCTTTCTTTTTTGCATTGGTCTGCCTCTCTCTTTTCTCCATCAATTGACACCACTTCAGTTTTTTATTTGATGCAGCCTGTCAGACATCCCCAAAATCAAAAAGGAAATGTAAATGAATCCCAAGTACTTGATTCTGTGTTCTGGTGAGCGTGTAGGAAATCAGAGCAGAGTGCTGCAGGAATGAATAGGGGACTTTTTCCTCATCATATTAATACCATTCATTAGCTTTGTCTAATTAATTCACTTTTGCTTCCTCCCTTCATTTCACTTTATCAGTCTTCCAATGCTTGCTTGCTTCCTACCTCCTTCTTATGCTTTTTCTGTGCTTATTTTTGTAATTTTTGCCATATCCTATCCCCTCCGATCCTCTTTATCCAGTTTAATTTTAAGTTAAAAAGATAGTTCTCGGAGTTGGAAGCTTAGCGATACAATCAGTGCACCACTGTGGTGGAAAGTAAAATGTTTCAAACTTTCTTTAACAAGCTGCAAAGAACTCTGACATAGATATGAGTGTTAAAAGTAAGTGCAGAGTCAGTTCTTTTACACAGGACCAGTCAGACGTTAACATACACTCATCATGGGATTCCATGTCTTATTCTTTTTTTACTTAAACATTTCTTTTTTCAATACTGCCCGATGTACGTCACACAACATTTGAGTGCACAGTGTTTTTCTTTGGTAGTTTGAAATCATTAATTTGACAGTCACTTGTAGATTTTAATAATTTTGGGAAAGGCTTTTGGAGTCATTTTTGCCAAACTTCAGATTCCGAGCAATTGCTTGAGTCCAATTATTATATCAACTGTGATCAGCAAAGGAAACAGATTATTTCATATCTGCTACCTGCTGTGTTAAATTTTGTAAAGGAAATATCAAAGATAATAATAATTATTATTTTTTGTTTTTTTCGTAGCCTGACCAGAACAGTGGAGATCCTCGGAGGCGACTGTCCATTGGGCATCCACGTGGTTCCTTACTGCTCATCTCTCAGTGGACGGTGAGTTATGTACACACACAAATCTAAATACAACAAATGTGTTTTAGGAATTTAGGAGAAACTCTCAACTTGTGGGCCGGGACCCAACAGTGAGTCGTGGATGCATTTTGGATGGGTTGCAGACAGCTAGTAAAAATAACGGGAAAATATGTAATACACTATTACACTGTGAAAATCATCTAAAATGACCGGTACTGGAGGGGATGTGTTCTGAAAAATGGCTGAGAGTGAATGAGTTACTAAAACTGTGAAAAATATGCGTGTTAACAGCAGTAACTCATTTATTTAATTAATTACGTTAACATTTTTAGCTTAATTAACTGCAAAATTCAAACCGCAATGTGACAGCTGTATGTCACATGTTTACAGTTTAACAATTCAACATGTCTGAAAAGGAGTCGTAAGAAGCTAATCTTATTTAATCTTACCCCTTCTTTGCTTCACAGCAATTATTTGTACATTATACAAATTTTTTATACTGTATGCTATACAAAAAATGTTTCTATGGTAGGGTATGTTTTCAATGACTCACATGGCTCTACCAGTCCTACCTTTCGCCACCTGAATCGACCCTTCATTTTTTCATACAACCTATCATCTTCTTACGTGACTATATGACATAACATATATAACATGTCTGTCCGTAACACACTTTCACCAGCGACTGTGCTTACAGGTCTCTTGGTTTGTACATCCGTGGAGTGGAGGCGGAAAGCCGCTCGAGTAAGGAGGGTTTGTTTCGGGAAGATGAGTGCATCGTGAAGATCAATAGCACCGACCTCATGGACAAGACCTTTAGCCAGTGAGTTTTTTTATGGCTTTGTGTTTTGATAAAAAATCTCCTGTTAACGACAAAAAATACCAGGTACAACAACTGATATTTTGTTGTCTTGTACTCCATAAAGACTCGCAGAATTAATTTCCACCACAAGTTTAGATGGAAAGTGGAAAACGACGGGTTTATGCGCATGCGGTCTTTCTTCTTCGATAGTTTGATGTGTCACGTGGTTCTGTCTGCTTGTCTGTTCACAGCGCCACACGTAGGTGTGCCTTGTGTATTACATCATTTTCACTGAGTAATCCTTTCCCGTCTGGATCCAACTATTTACTACAGTGACGGTGCAAATACTTTTCAACCCGAAGTGGTCCCGTGTCGACAGGGCCTAAAGTCAATCAGTTGCCCTTTTCAAAAACTACTACATTTGTGGGCTTTGGGAGTGTAACATGAGTGTAGAATATTATAGAATACACATGTAAAGTGATTACAAGGGAAAGCAATAACTAATATACAGTAGAAGTTACAATTATGTCCACAAACATTGGTCCTTGCCCAGCATTTGTATGACACATTTCCTGAACCTGCAGAGATCATTACAAGGAGGGAGGGGGGAGACACAAACTACCTGACAGGAATATTATGGTTTTATGGAGTGGCTTTGATATGAACTCTACTTGCATCCTGTAAAAGGATTTGCAGTGAAAGTCATTACAGCCGTCCCTCGTTTATCACGGTTAATTTGTTCCAGACCTGACCGCGAAGTAGGATTCAATATTAATTAATGGAATATTTTCATAGTTAGACCATACGAAACCTCTTCATGACTTTATAAATACGATTTTTACCATTATTAGAGCCCTCTAGATATGAACTAACACCCCTATAGTCACTTTAGATTGTGCTCTTTGGAAATTGATCATTCTGACAGATTACATTGCACGGTTCGTGCATAATACTGGGTGCACCAACAAGACACTCTTACAGACATACACGTTTTTTGCCTTTGCATATTTAACGTGCAGTATAGACATGCAATGTAGAAAACCCAGTGAAGCCAGCTCCACTGTAAGATTATAGACTACCTAATTGCTTGTATGCAGATAGTGATCAATTAGCCAGAATGAAAGTATTCATCATTTAGCTGTATAATGTATATATTTAATCATCTTATGCCTCTTAATTGGCCTAACACTTGTAGTAGATGCTAATATTAAATACAGATGTGATTCATGGCATGATCAATGTAGTTAATGAGGCAGTATGCGTTCACAACACAGTACTAAATTGATGTCAATTCTGTCTGCCGCCTTTGTCACCATTCTTTTTTTAATTGTCAGAGCTCAAGAAATCTTCCGGCAGGCAATGCACTCCCCGGTTGTTTTCGTGGAAGTACTTCCTTCATCCAACAGAGAAAACTTTGAGAAGAGCGTCATAGGTCAGCTGTTGAGCAACAGTGCCGATCCTGACGACAGTCCCCGAATTCCCCAAACCAAAGAACCTCCTCCACTTGTCAAATCCAAACCTGTGTTCAAGCATCCTGAGAGCCCTGCTGTGAGAGTGGCTGAAGACGCTGCCGCTTTGGAAGCTGCTGTGAGTGCCGTTGCGCCAACCTAACCTGATATCATTAGACTCTTTGGCAGAGATAGCTACAACAGTCACAAAAAACACTTACAAAAAACACACATGCACACACAAAATCAACCTCAAGTCTTCATGTATGTTGTAATGGGAAACACACACATAACCCTTCAGCCCCAACTATATTCACAATTGCTTGTGTACAAAAACAACTCTGTGATTTTGTTTTTGCTGTGTTTTAATGTGTATAAACATTGTTAATGGCAGTGATTGTCAACGGGTTTGTTTGTGGGACCCATCATCACACCTCGATGACAAGCGGCGACTTAAATTATGGACATTTTTCAATGAAAAACATGTCAATTAGCACTTGAAGGGGCTGTTTGCAGCGGTTGCTTAGGCATGCACCTCATGACCTTGTGCCGGTGTAGCAAGCGAATAGGACAGACAAGAAAGCGAGGTGTATTCACAGACATCAGGTCATTACATTACTTTTTTTTTTTTTAAGCATCAAGCCGCAACCCACCAGTTGAGAATCACTAGTCAATGGTACACAACATACTTGATACTTCCTTAACATTCCTTTTAAATACGCTTGAACGTGTCAAATGTTACCAGCTTTACTTGAATATACAGTGCAGGTGGTCCTCGGTTTACGGTCTTCCAAGTTTCGAGTCCCAAGTTGGGATGACGAGGAGTTGGTCGATCAACAATCTCTTTATTGCAAAAACAAAACGGGCTAATACTGGACAGCCAGGCCAAAACAACATCAGCAAAGTGTCCTCCCGCACACAGTCAAGACACATGTCACATTCAAAGACATTCAGTAAACACGAAATTGCTTAACACTATATACAGTACAACAGCCAGGTTGCAAAAATATCATCGAGCATGTTTAAGAATCTCTGCCCCTATGAAAGCGACAGTAATAACCAAGCAGTATTGTGATCTTATAATTAAGTTTTGTATTTCGTCTTAGATCTTGTATTTAGATGTCGTATTTACTCTTTTTTTTTTACTGTATTTTATGTCCTTCATGTGATCTATACATAACGCAGTTATAAGAAAACTGAGTTACACCAAAACTCGACTTCCATCACAGTCTAAGAATGCAGCTCGTGCGTAACCTGAGGACCACCTGTATTGGTTATTTACCTCTGAACAAGCGTTGGTCTTTTTCCTTTGACTCAATAGTATTTTGCTTGCTCTCTGTTCGATCTACCATAGAGTCCTCAAGGGAGGGATGAAACCTCACTTTCTGAAAAAAGTCCCACTCTGTCCAGCCTGACGGCCAGTAAGACAGGAGGACGCAGATTGAGAATTGACCTTAAGAAAGGTGAGTTATCTTGTGCGACACAGTTTAGTAAAAAAAAATAAAAATAAATACATGCATATTTGAGTTTGCTTTCCAAGCAGGAGGAATAAACATTAGTAATTTCAAAATGTAATCCCGGTGTAATGGTAAATATGAAAACAACTCAGGTACAGGTCATGTGTGGTTAATATCACTGTAATGCTGCAATCTGCTGCCTCCCAACACTGCCATCTGTCCTCAGAAATCCAATTAAAGATTTTCAAGATTCAAGTTAAGTTTTGGGTGTAAAAATAATTACAAATGTCTGTCACCAAAGACTCTCACCCACCATTTGTGCCAAGTAAAAGTGGAGTAAAAGTGTTTTTGTTAACATTTTGTCCATCACTTTATAATGATTTTTAAACACCGACACAGGAAAATTGATAATCTTACCAGATCATCTTTTAACGGCACAGCTCACTTGGAATCTTGATGGTGCGGATACATAAAGCACCATGGGTAGCAGCCTCAGCCGTTGCTCGATGGGAAACTAAAGACAATGAGTCAAATTATCAGTGAAATTAAAAGCAAAACTTCATGTGTTCGCTTCCAAACTTCATCTTGTTGTTTAATCCACTTTTTCTTTGACTTTTGATTTTTTTTTTTTTTTTTAGAACTTGGTATATACTGTGTACAGTGGAACCTTGGTTTACGTCTGCTCTGTTGGTGTGTTTCTTAGTTAACATCCAACATTTTGACTTGGTTTTTCCACTTAGTGCACAATTTGGTGCACGTCTTGTTGTGTTATTAATACATAGTTTGAGTCCAACTGTGTTCTTGATGTATTTTTATTACAAAACCTCCTTGGTAGCACCCTGTTAGCTTGCTAATACATGGAAACACAGACTGGAAGTCAGCTTCGTCTCCCTACTATGATGTCATCAACAGTTGATTATGTACTTCTTAACTGTAAATTTTATATTTATGATGAAGCTATATTGGTCAGGGGCACCGCATGGGGGGGAAAGTTAGACAATTCCAAGAGTCTCCCAAAAATCGGTAATGATTAAAAAATAAAAAGGCGGGACCCCAAAGTCATTTTTTGTCCATGGTGCTGAGAATTATTTAAGGAAATTTTCTTTGTAAGAGTACATTGTCTGATGGAGCTCTGACAGGACTTCCAGGTAGCACTTAACTGGGCTCCAAGTGAGAGAGCAATCAGCGGAACCTGGTGTCTTCCACCGCTGAGAAAGGCTGGTCACCTAGTCCAATGATTTTATTATTTTTTTTATTAGCGTTAGGTTATTAGCGTAGTCTTCTGACTGTCACACACATACGGCCGGGTGTTGACTAAGTTAGCTGCCGTTTTATTGACTGTTGCTGCACAGTGAGCCACGGAAATCCACCAATACTCTGTCAAGTGTGTCTTCTTCAAATGCCGTATTTAATTAAAGTTTTAGGGTGCTACCTGGGTGAGATATTTTTTGTGGCATGTGTTGAAGGATGCAGACATTACATTACTGGCACAAAGGGGATACAAGTTCCACAAGTTCCACGCAGCAGACATGTTGGGTTTGCCCCATCACGCCTGCGCAGTGTGAAAGAAAGAGGGAGGGGAAACTACCCAATACATTACAGCAGGACACTACACTGTACACAGGGGTCTTTGCAATAGTACAAACCACAGGGGATCGGCACTGAAAGCCATAGATTGGCATATGCCGATCACGTGCTTTTGCATGAAAATCGATACTGATTGGTGACCGAAGTATCTGAGCATCCCTAAAGATAATCCACAATGAAGGCAAAGAAAATTGCAAGTGCCAGCAGTTTGATAAATTAGGTGACCAACACAACTGAATTCAAGAAATAACTCATGGCAAAAAATGAAATTGCTGCCACATTGCCGTCTTTGTCAACACACACAACTTCAATCAAGGTAAAAGTGACATTAAATGTTAATTTATCCCTTTCTTTTGTTATTTATATGCATTTTGAAGTGTCTTCTGCATGTAAAACTATAATTGTACAACAAAAAATAAGTGTGTTTTGTGTTTGGAATTAATTGGATTTACATGATTTTTTATGGGAAAAAATTGATTAAGCAGGACTTACATCCGGCCGTACGTGTTGCCACACACACGGGCTGCGCAATTTTTGAAAAATGTATTAGCCTTGGCCAGCACGTAGAGGAAGTAGGGTATCAGAGGGGTTGCAAGTATAACATACTTATGGAGCAAGTGGTTTGTGACACCCACGTGCTTGCCGATCGCCTTCTGTTGGTAGCTTTTAAATCGTGCGTGCTAGGTGTGCTTCATGTAAGGCTGTCTACGTGTCACTCGCTGGGGATGTACCGTGGGTGGACATCGTACGAGGCTTGTGAAGTCCACTCACTTCAATTGCAAGATGGGTGTAATTGTTTCCTATGGCACCTATGGCTATCGTGACCAGGAGAACCAGAGTGTACAGCGGGAAGAGCTGCCCGCCGTCTGTGGGTAAGGTACATCGATGTCGGATACGCTATGTGAGCAGCCGTCCACGGAGGTCTGGAGAACCAGAGTGTTGGCTGGGAGATGCCGCCTGCCGAGGCCGGCCGGGCAAGGCACATTCATGTTGGATACGCTATGTGAGGAGCCCCCGTGCGTCCACGGAGGGCGAGAGAACAGTTGGAGGAGGCGCTGGGCAATGTACGCAATGTACTTTTAAACTTGCAACACATGCACTCCTCCTCTGCCTTGTCCTTGCGACCTGGCTGAATGCAAAGTTTTCCTGCATGCAGAAAATAATTTGCATCCCAATTTTCTTCCTACGGGCTTTGCGTGCTGTCTGCGGGTTTGAAAATCCGTGCGGGCAATGTGCATGTCTCTTGCGATTTTCACAATTTTTGCACGTAGCCAGCACGTACGTTGGGCTGTAACTCCCCCTTTAGGTTAGAGTACGCGTCAGACCTTCTGGAAGCAGGTAAGTGACGCTAACCAAGGTTCCACTGTACACGCCCAGTTAACCCGGCGTCTCACGTAACTTAATAGCAATTCAAACTCAATTCAACATTTTATGCAACTTATTCTTTTTAGGAAATCTTTATTTGAATTTGTAACTTCAGGGGGAATTTAACCGGTGAGGTGATACTTTACCTCTCAGAAGGGGCACATTTGAGACTATTTTCTAGCAGTAGTTTCAATATGTATTATTATAATGTTGATATTAGCTTTATATTTATTTCTCACGGTTCTCTGAATGTATACAATTCAGCTGGTTTTTATTTTGTTCTTGCCTTTTCCCTGGCTGGGTCTCTCCTTTTCTCTCTCCATCTTCTCGACTTGTTCTCTTCAAGGTCTATTAAGTCTTTATTGATCTGTTCATTTCTGCTGATATGAATTCATCGCAGACCAAACTGCTGACTTGGCTGTGCTAAAGAGACCAGACTAAATGAGGTCTATAAAACACAAGCAGTCTCTGTGTATTGGGCACTGACATTCATGTTTGAGCGCTTTCTTGCACATTGTGTGTGTGTGCGCCTGTTTTTCACTGATTAGTATTTTAATCTTCCTTACTTCTCTTTCCAGAACATTCACTCTTTGACTGCATTAGACTTATACCTCATTTACTCTTTACTGTTCTATACTTCAGTTTCCCCTATTTTGCCCTATAACTGAGCTCTTTTGTAGATACATGCATTGTTTTACAGCAATGCACATATAGGCTCCTATCTGTTATCCACAGCACAAAGCAAAGCATGTCATTACTTTGTTTCTTACCAGTGCTTAGGTAAGTTTCTCATTCTATGTTGCCAGTAAAATGGGGTGTGGTCAGTGTTTGCTGCATCGTCAGTAACACTTATGGACATGATTAGTAGGAGGGAAAAATGTCAACGCGAAGGACATGCTTTAGTGCTAGGTACAGCGGCTACATTACATTGATCACGAGTTGCAGCCAGTGATGTGCAGATTGATACTGAAATATTGATACCTCCCAATACCAGATCTTTAGGCTCTAAAACTGATACTCAAATCCAAATATTGATACTTTTATACTTCAGTCATTTGAGGTAATGTGTATCATTGTGGTACTGTAAGTAACTAACGCCTAGGTTACAACTGACGTCCGTTTTTTGTATGTGCAAGTTGTTGTATTTCCCAAATTGCTGTTTTTTGTTTTTCATGTACAACGTAGTTGTGCTGACCGTGAATGAGTAAGATCACCGCAAAGTCTCTCTCTTTTGCTTTTACTCCCTCTCTGCCCCATTTTTCTCTCCTCCCCGATCCGATACTGGCTAAAATTTAGGCTGGTATTAGCGTGGAGTACAGTATTTCAAATCATATCATAAAGCATAAAGAATACAAGACATCGAGTAATTTATTGATTTATTTTAAACCTTGAAGTATGTTGAGGTAGCAGGGTGATTTACAAAAATAGCCAAGCTAATATACAACGACAGAAAAAACAGAGGACGAAATCATAAGTATATCAAAAGTACATTTCAGTGTGCAAGCCGTACCCACCAAATTTAGAGGAAAAAAACAGATTTGTACATATGAAAGCCGCACCGGACTATAAGCCGCACATGTCCATGTCCTAAAGTGGTATATTGTGGCACGCACAAGTCCGCAAGGACCAGGCAGCTCTTTATTTGACAGGAGCCAATCATGAGCTATGGAAAAAACTCACAACGAGGTCATTACTCAATATAACAGTCTGACTCCCAATGTCATCTTACAAAGAACACTAAACTCATCACACAGGAACTTAACACTCAAAAGGTATACATAATAAATATATAAACATGTTCCAATAGGATTTCTAAATAAAAAAAGAGTTAAAGATTTCCCATAATGCAATTTGTTTGCAATTTGTTCCTCACTGACTTGCGAGCAGCACAGTATTTAAACAATTATTATTAGTTCTGAAGTAAAGGAGAGGTCACGAGATTAGACTTTAGCCATAAATGAGCCGCACCACTGTATAAGCCACAGGGTTCAAAGTTTAAGAAAACAAGTAGCGGTTTATACACCGGAAATTACGGTATTTATAATTTGATTTAAGAATCGACTTTAGCGCATGAAAAACTATTGATATTTCAGTGTCGATCCGCTCGACCGACTGACTCAACACTCATGGAGGACGTATGAAGTATCTGAACCTGCGTTGGCCGCACTAATTACGTATGTGGGGTGCACGTTTGGCACACGACACACATATGGAGTCTGCAAATGCGATATATGAAAAAAACTGACATTTTGCCCAAACCTGACACCAGAAAAATATACAGAAGACACACCTTGGCCGTACAGACAACGTATGAAGTGCATGACTGTGTCTTGCAACCTGACAAAAACGAAAGTGCCCGTAGAGTTTGTTTGACATGACAAAGAACCTCTGCGGCTCAAAAATCAGCATGCCAGACTCACACCCTCTGTGTGTTTCTTGCGTTTTTTGCACTTAGACTGGCCGTAGCAGCCCTAATGGCTTAATTCTGATTTTGAATTGATTGTTTTCATTCTAATAGTAGTTTATAATTTATTTTAATAATGTTATATTATTTGTTTTTTTTTCTTGTTTAAAGCACCTTTTTCACATATTTTATATGACTTTGCCCTCTGTTTGATTTTTCTGTTGTTGTGTGGTTGCTTGGCTGTACAGTATTGTAAATCAAGCCGCTACCTCAATATACCAAAGTATTTGATGAATTGTATTCTTTATGCTATGAACTGTGCTATGATTGGAAATACACTTTTTAAAATTTACCAGACACATCAGGTGTAGATGTACAGAATACCGGTATCGGATACCAGCCTGAATTTGACCCAGTATCAGAAAGGAAATCAGTGGTGTTGCAAATCACTAGTTGCAGCCTGTTGCAGCTTGTCGCTCTCAACTTTGCAGGTCATGGCTAGGTTGCATCATCACCATGCATTATTGTGATAGAGTGATCTATCTTAGGCCACATTTCTATCGTTTGTATTGTATATTGTTTATTGCGCCAAATGTTTATATGTCAATGGGGATGTACCAACAAAATCAATGTTCTAAAGATCTGGATATGGCCTATCATCATCTATAGAAGTCTTTTAATAGGTCTGCTGGTATGTCTTTCTATTGTCTTTCTCACTTTATAACTTTGTGTTCATTTGTACACTCCTGAACGGGTTTCTAGGTTCGGAGGGTCTTGGCTTTACGGTGGTAACCAGAGATTCTTCAGTCCATGGTCCTGGGCCAATTCTTGTCAAAAACATTCTCCCACGTGGGGCCGCTGTTAAAGATGGACGTTTGCAATCAGGAGACCGCATATTAGAGGTGCTGGTAACCATTTAACAGAATACGTTTGCTGTGATGTTAATGTTAACGGTGCTGGTATGTTTTCATGGTTTCTGTGTTTGTTTAGGTAAACGGCGTGGATATAACGGGTGTCGGCCAAGAGGAGTTGGTGTGCATGCTGCGCAGCACGCGGCATGGAGAGAGTGTTTGTCTTGTGGTTCTACGGCAAGAAGATATGTTTCTCCCCCGCGAGATGGTAAGGTCCAGTTAACGATTTATATTTAGACCGAAGCTTTTCCTCCACCAATCACTTAATATTATCAGTCTCTCTCTGGATTGTTGGTCAGTCAACAGGCTTTTCTGGATGATGCCAAACTCACCTTATATCAATAATTATTTTTACTTTTGTTGAGATTAACTTGAAAGTGAATGGGGCATTACGTTTGCCATGTGGTTTTGTGGTGCACATTGAGCACACTGTAAAACCTGAACGTAATCTTGTTACTCAACCACTGCTGCTTTCCACTGTCTTTTATTTAATAAAATACATATTTAATTTATTCTGATTTTGAATGTCGTGCCTTTCTCTTCCTTTATTTCTGTTCTTTGGAAAAAAAAAAAAAAAGTTCAACTTCACTGTGTGACCTGACCACAAATAAAGTATTTTTAGATGCACACATTACCCACAAGTCCATACTGCTACACTAGAATACAGTGGAACCTCGGTTTTCGTCATTCATTCTTTCCAAAACTGAAATTTATTAAAACCGAATAATTTTTTCCCATAAGAAATGTCAATTCAATTACAGGCATCCTTTGCCCTTTGAATTTCGCGGCTTCACTCTATCACATTTTTTCAAAAATATATGAATGTATAAAAAATCTGTGCTGTTTTGTTGTTGATTATGGCCAATTATTAGTCAAAAAATGTGCATATTTTAGCTAATTTTATGTATTTTTGAGCTGACACATTCAAAGACATGTTGTGATATCTAGTATTGTACACTGGTCACTAGGTGTCAGTAATGTTACATTGATAAGACAATAGCCAATACAGGACGTACTGTGTAGAAACAATGCCATCATGTTTCAGTCTTATTTATGCATTATTTATGTACTATATGGCCTATTTTCTCTTATCATGTCTACTATATTGGGTAATATGAGTGTAAATGTGACTATAGAGGGTGTTATTTCATGTCTAGATGACTCTGATAATGTTAAACATATTTAGAAAGTTGTAAACAGGTTTTCTATGGTTATCTGTTCCAAAAATCCAAGAATATTAGCACGAAACCCTGATTCCTTGCTGTAATCTGTCTATACTCTCTACTCTACTATAAACTCTTAAAGGCTCTGTCACACCTTGACGATTTAGCCAGCTTACGCCAACGTATGAAAAAATTGGCCAATACGCTGGCGTACGTCCAATAAGTTATGGGTAAGTTTTGTATAAGTTAAGAACACGCTGAAGCAAGCCGGCATACATCATAGTACATACAAGTCGTCCAAAAATTTTGTGCATGCACAAAACATTTCAACGTATGTCAACGTATGATTAATACGTCCCGCATCCACGGGCAATAAGTTATGCAATCGTTGACGCCCGTTCACACACGTTATTTGTAAGTTACGTACAAGTCAAAATACGTCAACATACCTTGAGACAGAACTGTCTTCTTGGCGAGTGAAGATGGAGGCTGTTGTTATTGTATTTGCAGGTAAGTTTGCAGCTTGACCAGTAGAGGGCACTGTGACACTGGGAATGGAACCAACTTGTTTTGACTTTTTTATCAACTTTATTAATGCATTAGCAAGTCACAAATTCATGAGTGGTAGCGTATGCAGCCTACACCAGGGGTCTCACACTCGCGGCCCCCGGGACGATAGTTTGCGGCCCCCGTCTTAATATGAAAAATTAATGTTCGTGTGAGTCTGAGACCTGTGGTGTAGGCTGCATACGCTACCACTTTCCCAGTGTCACAGTACCCTCTACTGGTCAAGCTGCAAACTTACCTGCAAATACAACAACGACAGCCTCCATCTTCACTCGCCAAGAAGACAGTTCTGTCTCAAGGTATGTTGACGTATTTTGACTTGTACGTAACTTACAAATAACGTGTGTGAACGGGCGTCAACGAGCACATAACTTATTGCCCGCGGATGCGGGACGTATTAATCATACGTTGACATACTGTACGTCGAAATGTTTTGTGCACGCACAACATTTTTGGACGACTTGGACGTACTATGACGAATGCCGGCGTGCTTCAGCATGCTCTTAACTTATACAAAACTTACCCATAACTTATTGGACGTACGCCAGCGTATTGGCCAAATTTTTCATACGTTGGCGTAAGCTGGCTAAATCGTCAAGGTATGACAGGCGTTGGGCGTTGGGCATAAATTGTGAACACCGGCAACACGCTACTCATTCGTTGGTATAAGTTGTCTATAAGTTATAGAAACGTTCTATATAAATTACTAATGCGTTATGTTTACGTCCACCTCGTTATGAATACGCTATGTATACGCCCAAAATTGAAAAAAAAAACCCGTCGGCAGTTCAACGTATGCCATCAAAATGATCACGTCAGGCATGCGCTCCCTAAATCGTCCAGGTGTGACAGGGCCCTTATTGTCCCTACTCTAAAGGAACCACTATCCATTCTTCACATAGACTGAGTCAAGAAGCTGTGGATGCTTTGTTTGGCCATTCGACTAGTTTGGTAGGCACACAGTTTGGCCGCACGATAACCGAGAATGAAGCCGGGGTTCCACTGTAATTTCTTTTCACCATAATTGGTACATCTTTCTGTAACTAACCCCTTGCATCCCCGTTTTCCATCTTTCATCTTTTTAACACAACATTTGCAATATTTTTACTCACTTTTGACAACGATGCCTACCCTCCACAGGGCATATCCATTTTATTGATTATAAATGTAATTTGTTTTGATATAAAATGAAGCCTTCTCCCATCGCGATGAAAAGTGCAAGTGATATTTTAACTGAAACAAGATACAGACTATAACCACAATGAATGAGTTAGAAACATTTTCGAAGTACAATTTGAGAGCGCAACAAACACATTATGTAAGAATTGAGTTCCCTAAACTTTTTGGGCTTTTGTTCATACAAGAAAAGCGTTTCTTTGAAGGAGTTGTTTTACATTGAGGACACTTACAAAGTCATCTAGAAATTGTCTCTCTACAAATGCTGATGCTTTTTTTTTTTGCCAAAATGGGATGTTGTGATAATTTGTATCGGAGAAAAAGGCAGATCGATGAGGCTCCAGCTCGATTGCCTGGAATTAAAGAATGAATGTGAAAAATGGTTGGATTGACTCTCCATTACAGTTAATCGTGAGAACTGATTAATTATATGGCTGAACTGCAATTTCTCATAGAGTAGCTGAGCTCAGCTTGAATATGTCAATAAAGTAGTGTGTGTTTTAGAGATGATTATTTAGTGAGTGTGTACAATAAATTATGCATACCAACAGGGTATAGAAGGTATCATCGGTTTGTTGTTTTTGACAAGGAGTGACTACGTTGACTCTAAATTGTCCATCGGTGGGGTTGTGAGTGTGAATGTTTTTGTCTTGACAGTGGTACCTCTGTTTATTTGCTACAAAAGGTCAGAAGAAAACCGAAGCAGATTTTCCCTCAGAAATAATGCAAATCCAATGAATCTGTTCCAGACATCCAAAAAAATGATCACAAACACTTTTTACACATTCTAATTATAGTTTTACATGATGAAAAAAAATGTGAAATTGTTGTAAATGATAACTGAAATAGATAAATGAACACTGAGCATAAATTTTAACTTTTATTGAATACGCTTGTTGGTGAAGACGGCAAGAAGTGAAGTGGGATGAAGGGAAGCGATGCCATTTTCAGAATTCACGATGAGTTTTTTCTTGAATTCAATAGTGTTTCTCACTTTATCAAATTGCTGGCAGTTTCAACTTTTTGTGGCAGTTGCACGAAATAAAAAACAAAAACAAAATGCACAGTGAGTCACAAAAGCGCAGGGTGCTTCGTTTGGGATGTCAGTTCTGCAGAATGAAACAGTACAGGGCAAACAGTCTAGTTTGTTAGACGCTATTGTACGATGACCAAGACAGTGTATGACAACCACGGCAAAACTGCAAAATTAGGCCTTTATTATTATTTAACAATTATATTTTTCTTTTGTTATCATTATTACTACATACTGTATCTGAGCATCATCAGAACCATTCTGTAATGAACACATAATGCATGAACAGGAATAAGAAATGCTTAAGTTATCCCCCAACTATTGGAATGTAGTAATAATCACTTGTTCTCAGATTTTAATTAGACGGAGAGCTGTTTTAGAAATGCATTTTTGTCTGATGGTTTACTGATTAGCATTGATAAATCCTAACAGCTTGGTTATGTTTGAGGCACTGAGAAAGTGAAAGTGAAAAAATTAATGTACCCATCATCTCGAGCTCCTCCCCCACTGCCGATGTGTAACTTCAGACTGCCATCTGGTGTTATATGTTAACATCTGTGCTCACCGCAGAGCCAACACATCACTACACTTCTACACACACACACACACACACACACACTGACACATCACTTGTACTTAAGCATACAATCGTGGTATTGAAGGTTATACAGAAATAAACACACATGCTGTAGTTAATTAATTGCACATACATATTGCCTTGAAAAACCATTTGATGTTTTCACACAACAAGAATTCCACTTCTAAGTTAGCTAGATCAGTGACAGGAATAGAAGAAATAATACTCACAAAGGACAAGGACTGTTTCTGGAAACCTGTGGCCACTTCCGGAAATCAAACCAAGTGCTTATACAATGATTTACTAGTTCACAACCCCTTTCACACTGCACTTACAACTGACTTTTTACCATGTTGCCATTGTGTGTGAACATCACTATATTATTGGAAATATATGGAATTGGATATTGGGTGGTGGGGAAAAAAACGACACAAAAATCTGACATGAATATCATGGATTTAATGAGTGACTTTGATATGAACTGTAACTGCGTCCTGTAAAATGATTTGCAGTGGAAGTCATTATGGATGTGCTCTTTGCAAAAAGTTAACAGCGACAAGCTGCAACAGATAATATAATCAATGTACAGAGTACAAGTACTTTGGACAATTCAATAACAATAACCTTTCGTGTCCGTCGCCATCACGCACGTTATCTAGCCTGGGAAGAGCCTTGAACAGCTTCTGTTTTGCTTCGAACACACACTTTTAACACCACCGGATTTAAAAATCTGGTGGTGTCCAAATCATCACGATTGTTATCACTGGAATGAATGTTTTGTGAGTGCAACGTTTTGTTTGCTGCTATTTTTCCTGAATTTAACATTGTACAATTTTTTTAAACATGATTTTTATGTTGTTGGGTGATTAAATTCTGCAAAAAAAATAGCACGGTTTGAGTGCCCCTCAGCTTGTCAGGTTTTTAGTTGGCAGGTTTTATAGATGGCATATGTGTTGCTTTCCACTCATGACATCACCATCGTGACCTCACACGGTATAATCTTTCTTATACATTTCACTATCTGTTGTAACCTCGGAGACCTTTGTACACACACACACACACTCACACACACACACACACACACATACAAGCTCCAGGGCAGCTTAGTGTGGCATCTTAAGGGGTATCAGTTGAGTGTCTCCTTTTTGTTTCCTTGACTCTGTATTCTCCTTTATTAGCATCATTTCTTTAGTACACTTTATTATAAATATAAATTAAGGCAGATCTAAACTGGGGAAAAATGATCTTGAATATCTTTCCTGATAATAAGTGGGTGATGTATTAGTAACAAAATGATGCCACATAATTTGATAGAAATGAAAATGATCACCCTATAGAGGGGGGAAATCAAAGACACCCCAAAAATGAAAGTGAAAAAATGATGCAGCACACTGGTCCATTTGCCTAAAATGTCATTGTAGCAACTCAAAATGATTCTCAGTAGTTTGTGTGGCCCCCACGTGCTTGTACTAATGAGACTACGGATGGTGTCCTGGGGGATCTCCTCCCAGATCTGGACCAGGGCATCCATGAGCTCCTGGACAGTCTGAGGAGCAACCCGGCGGTGCCGGATGGACCTAAACATAATGTCCCAGAGGTGTTCTATTGGGTTTAGGTCAGGTGAACGTGGGGGCCAGTCAATGGTATCAATTCCTTCATCCTCCAGGAACTACCTGCATACACTAGCCACATGCGGTCGGGCATTGTCGTGGACCGGGAGGAACCCAGGTTCCACTGCACCAGCGTAGGTTCTGACAATGGGTGCAAGGATTTCATCCCGATACCTAATAGCAGTCAGGGTGCCATTATCTAACCTGTAGAGGTCTGTGCGTCCTTCCAGGGATATGCCTCCCCAGACCATCACTGACCCACCACCAAACCGGTCATGCTGAATGATGTTGCAGGCAGCATAACGTTCTCCACGGCATCTCCAGACCCTTTCACGTCTGTCACATGTGCTCAGGTTGAACTTGCTCTCATCAGGGAAGAGCACAGGGCACCAGTGGTGTAGTTGCCAATTCTGGTGGTCTATGGCAAATGCCAATCGAGCTCTACGGTGCTGGGCAGTGAGCACAGGGCCCACTACAGGACGTCGGGCCCTCAGGCCACCCTCATGGAGCCTGCTTCTGATTGTTTGGTCAGAAACATTCACACCAGTGGCCTGCTGGAGGTCATGTTGTAGGGCTCTGGCAGTGCTCATCCTGTTCCTCCTTGCACAAAGAAGCAGATACCGATCCTGCTGAGGGTTGAAGGACCTTCTATGGCCCTGTCCAGCTCTCCTGGAGTAACTACTTGTCTCCTGGAATCTCCTCCATGCGTCCAAGTACCGCAGTGATGCCCTGGTCCAGATCTGGGAGGAGATCTCCCAGGACACCATCCGTAGTCTCATTAGGAGCATGCACCGACCTTGTCAGGCATGCGTACAAGCACGTGGGGGCCACACAAACTATTGAGAATCATTTTGAGTTGCTACAATGACATTTTGGCAAAATGGACCAGTGTGCTGCATCATTTTTTCACTTTCATTTTTGGGGTGTCTTTGATTTCCTCCCTCTATAGGGTGATCATTTTCATTTCTATCAAATTATGTGGCATCATTTTGTTACTAATACATCACCCACTTATTATCAGGAAAGATATTCAAGGTCATTTTTCCCCCCAGTTTAGATCTGATGTGTTTTCCAAGTGTTCCTTTAATTTTTTTAAGCAGTGTATATACATTATATTACATAGCAACATAAGAGGTACACAATATAGTGAAACCATCTGTATTTAATGACCTGCTTTCAATTCCTCTTGCAGATTAACTGCAATATTGCTAAATTCAAATGAAAACTACAAGCCCCTCACACATGTAAATGATTTGTGTGTGTGTGTGTGTGTGTGTGTGTGTGTGTGCGTGTGCTTTAGTTGCTCTCCTCTAACTATAATTTCTGTCAATCTTTCATATTGGTCATGCTTGGTTGAATAAACCACAGGCACTGAGCCTTCTTGTTAATGGTATATAATCCAGTTGATCCATCTTTGCAGTCAGTCATTAATATGTTAAATGATCAGCATGGGGGTGTTCATTTGCAAACATCTTTTAATATAATGAGATGCATTTGATTAAGTGCATTTAACAGCTTTTCATGACAGGCGACAGAAAAACACACAAACATACAATAGTTGTGTTTATTATTTTTTGTCTTATACAGTGATTTAACCTCTCCCGTATGTACTCCTGATCAAACTTTTAAGACCAGTTGCAAGAATTTACATTTTGCACTGTTGGATCTTAAGGAGGTTTGAATTAGAGCTGCAATGCAATGTAAGCGGGAGTGAGACAAAAACATTTTTGAGTAAACAATTTCCTGCAAACAAAAATTAAAGTGAAATAGGCTGATCAAAAGTTTGAGACCATATCTAAAAAAAAACAAAAAGCCCCCTAAAATAGAAATAATATGTTCAAAAAAGGACTCCGTAATGAGTAGCTGCACCATTCTCGTTAATCACCTCACAAATTGGTTTGGGCATGCTTGATGCCAGCGTTTCCAGGAGGCTAGTGGGAATGTTTCTCCAGGTGGTGAAGAAAGCATTCACTGTCTGGAACCGATGTCCATTTTTGTAAACTTCCCTTGCCATCCATCCCCAGATGTTCTCAATTGGATTTAGATTAGGGGAACACGCAAAATGGTCCAAAAGAGTTATTCCTCTATTCCTCTCCATTATTCCTCTGACAGCCTGGCATTTTGAACTGCGGCTTTGTCCTGTTGAAAAACCCAGTCATTACCACACAGACGAGGGCCTTCAGTCATGGGGGATGACCCCCTGCAACATCTCAACATAGCCAGCTGCCGTTTGACACCCCTACACAACCTGAAGCTCCATTGTTCCATTGAAAGAGAAAACACCCCCCAACTCATGATGGCACCCCCTCCACTGTGACCTGTAGAGAACATCTCAGGTGGGATCTCCTTGTCATGCCAGTAACGTTCGAAGAAATCGGGACCGTCAAGGTGGCATTTCTTCTCAACAATCCGACCGTGTTCAAAGAGAGAACGCATTTTTGCCTCTTCCATCAGGAGATCATGACAGGTTGAATACCTTACAGAAAATGAAATTGTATCCACATTCTTTTGAGGAGAAAATGGCTTTTAAAGGCTGCAGTTTTCAACTTTTGATCAGCAGCCTTTTTCACTTGGTTGTTTGCAATAAATTGCTTCGTCAAAAAAATTTCTGTCTCACTCCCATTTCTTCTTTTTGTATTTGGAAGCTCACTTAGAACCTCCTTAAGATCCAACAGTACAAAATGTATTTTTTTTCATTTTTTCAACTGGTCTAAAAATTTTGATCAGGGGTGAATATGAATTGATATGGATGCGTTGGTGTAAATTCTTTACAAAGTACCATCGAGTACATGCCTTTTCCATAAAATAAGTTTTGTGTTGGCCGTGTAACATGCCTAGTACATGAGTAAGAAGTAATCAAATGTAAGGGTGTTGAAATAAGCTCTATTTGTATAGCTGGATGCATCACGTAACCCTGGAAACAGGTCCTCTCGCATCTTGTTGACCCTTTTAGTCGTCGTCATGCATACTATTTGCAGTTGCTGCTTGGATCATGATGGATGCTTATTATGTCTGTTTTCACCTGAGGCAGGTACTGACGGATTATCCCCGTACTGGTTGTAACTGCAAGCTCCTTGCAAATAGGACTATATGCTGTGGAACATATGCTTACTGTACTTTGATGATGGTGATGGATGTCCTCTGCTTTGCCCAGCTTTTACAGCATGATTAGGATACATGCTCCATGGTAGCTTTGGGGAACTAGTTTGATGAAAACAGGAGAAAGAGGACGTGTTCATTTTTTGTTCTTGAGCTCAGTCAATATTTAAAAAAAAAAGGAAATGAGCAATGATTTATTATACACACCAAAAATATCCTGTTGTCATTGTAATTTTTGTTTCTTTTTCTCATCAGCCTCATTTTACATTTTCATTTAGTTCCACCTTTGCCACCATTCTATGAATATGTACTTAGATTTTAAAGTTAATACTTACGGCACACATATATTGTATGGACAACTTGTTCCCATTAATCAAAATTATAAATTATATGAAAAATATTTTAAAAACTCATAAAAAGTTAAAATCAATTTTTTACATTCCTTATTAAATTATAAAATATTGAACATTATTATTACAAAAATGTGCAATACTGACTTTTTATTTATTTTTTTACCACTATCCAGTATTGTCTAATGTTGTGTAATGAACACATTGTGTTTTTTCTACTGGATGCATTTCACAAATAAACACTGTTTGTGCAAAATAAGACAAATACTACAATGTGCAATAAAAGTTATTGAAAAAGTGCCATGATTCTTCATGTGGCTGCGTGTGAGAGTGATTTTCCTGAGGTGTGATTTTAGATTAGAAGTATTAAAGTATTACGCCCCCGTTGCATAACCAGTGCTTTAGGTCATGTTCTGCATGGGAGCATGGACTTCAGTTTTCCTTAGTTTTCACATTGTTTCCTTTTTTGTGCTCTTTGTTTGGTTTTCTGTTTCCTGTTGGTGCAATGTGCAGCTCCTTAGTGGTTGCTGCAGAGCACATCCAACGGTACCTGTTTGTCATTCGTAATCAGCACTACTGTTTTGGTGGAACTTCATTATGCCCAAACAGCAAAACATAACCCTTTATAGTCATTGCAAATTGTATATTTACAATCAGATGGCAAAAATTGGAAATAATTCCTCCCCGCAGACACACTGGACTTGTTACTTTGTGGAGCACAGGGTGCACTCATGCACTGATACCATTATTGACAGAAAAAACAATACTGATATGGTTGCATATTTCATTTTATGCCAATATCATTGTATCGGACATCCTTAGTTATAACAGCAATGTAAGGGCCAACCCTTACTGCCAACCCTAGTATTGTAATAGCCAGGCATCCCACTACTTTGTCCATATTGACGATATGGATGTTTCATTTTTTAATTTTTACTGAAATTAGAAAACTGGCCTTGGACTTTCCATCCATTTTTGTGTCTGTGCATCTGGGCAGTGTAAAGAGTTGCTTTGAAAAGAATGGAGTCAAGGTAATTTACTAGTAGATGTGCTCTGTGTGGCTAACAACCTTTCCTTACAATGGAGAACCTCAAATATGACATTTTTAGATGATTCAAGTCACTCACATTCTGTTTTTTTTCTTTCTCTCTTAGAAAGATGATAGGTCCCGTGACACGGGCTTCATTTTGGAGAATGGAAAAGAACAGCTCATGTTCGAGGTGCCCCTCAATGACACTGGCTCAGCGGGGCTCGGTGTTAGCCTCAAAGGAAACAAGTCAAGGGAAACCGGGGAAGACCTAGGAATTTTCATCAAATCCATTATTCACGGAGGGGCAGCATACAAGGTGACTGTCCAACAACTTTTACCAAAAAGGCATTTATTTAATGTGCTCATGTCACCCAAAAATAAAAAAAAAACAATAACAAAATGAAAGTATAGTACATTGCGGTTCACCTGTCGTGGATTCGCTCTTTTGCAGAATTTTGTAAGTGCAATTTTGCACTTTTTTTTTTTTTTTTTTTTTTACTGCGTCCTTGTGGTGTAATAGAGTGATCTATCGGTGATCTGTTGCATGTGTCTGTTATTGTATTTACTACTGCTACCAGTAGAGGGTGTTGCATACTCATGTGAGAGTTGAAGACGCGTCCAGTTTGTGTAAATATAGAGCCACAACAGTCCTGATTGGCTTAGGGAGAACCTGCTTATTGTGTTCTGCGTTCTGACTGGCTGTAGACCTTTGTCAATCAATCTCCTTCGTGCAGGACTGCCTGTTTCCTGTTGTATGATCGCTAGCTGCTAGCAATCATACATGCTGAATGACCTTTACACCTAATTTCTAAAAAAAATTGCAGCTTTATTCTTTGATTTCTTTTTGAACCACTTTTTTTTTTTAATTACCTATTTTAGTCTGAAATATTACAACTTTATGCTGCTTTTTTCTCTTAAAAGTATGATTATTCTTCTACTATTTTGGCTCTATTCTCTCAAAATTTCAATTTTTGCTGTCCAGGACCAATAAAAAAAAATAAATAAAAATTATGTATTAAAATATTATTATTTTACTATCTTAATATTTCATAATTATTCTTGTAAAATTACTGCTTCTATGTCTTTATCAATTTTTGCTGCTGTTTTTTTATTTTCTTGTTTAATCACATTTTTAGAATGTGCCGAGGGCCAATATACAAAAGCTAATTGTGGTTCTTTGATTGTACCATGGAGTCCCCAAGACTTTAGGTTGAAGCACATGTAGTGAACATATGTACGTGTGTTTGTGGTATAGGATGGACGTCTGCGTGTCAATGACCAGCTGGTAGCCGTGAACGGGGAATCTCTGCTTGGACACTCTAATCATGTTGCCATGGAGACACTCCGCCGTTCGATGTCACATGAGGGAAATGTCAGAGGGACCATCCAACTTGTGGTGATGAGAGTTCTGAAGGTACACACTCAGTAGTACACATCGCAGTACACATATTTGAAATGAGGTAATATTTCAAATGAGGTAATATTTGAAATTTGGTAAGTGTCATATGCAAAGAAAGTCCACTGCAATCCTAATGATACAAACCTGGCACTAAATTATTGGTATTTGGTACCATAGAGCACATATTTTTGCAGAATATAGCGATTGATATTGGAATAATGACATCAGTGATCAATAAGAAATACACTTATAATACTTTCGAAATTCAGGGACTTGTATTTAGACCGTTTTCAATTTTCATTTCTTCAGTACAAGTGGAGTAAAAGTGAAGTACGTATATTTTTTATCCCATAATCTATTGACTTGAATGGCCTTTTTCTTCACTCTGATTTTTCAGTCCTTTTAGCTCAGTTTATACTTAACACTCGTCTCCCTGCTTGCTTTTCTGCTCTTACCAGCCAGCTGCAAAAGAGCAGTTACACTTGTTTTGTTCTTGTGCTTTTTCCTGTGTATGCATGTGTGTGACTTAGTGTTCATCTCTTAGCTGAATCTCTTTTCTTTATGGGTAAAAAGATTCTTTTTATCCTGGCTGCTATTGAAGGGATCCATTTTGCATTGCTCAGTATAATCTGTCAAAGGCCTTGCACACACTGAGCTTGTTATATGGCTCAAATGGTCTTTTTTGCACCGACTGCTTGTAGTGGAAGAAAAGTATATGCATTGGATCCATGCACATTCGCAATGCAGCATTCACGGTCCTGCAAATTAGCGAATTTTTTCAATTTTTTTTTTCTCCAAAATAGTCTTTTTTTTTTCTGCAGAAAACTGATCTCATTCACCCTAAGTTGGTAATATACAATTACATGATAACACAGTGGTCCTTCGTTTATCGTAGTTAATTGGTTCCAACCCGACCGTCATAAGTGATATGTTTGCGACCTTCTAAATACGGTTTTCAACATTATTAGAGCCCTGCAGACATGAAATAACACCCCTATAGTCAACTTTACACTTGTATCACATATTATAGTAGACATAATAAGAGAAAATAACCCATTTAAGACATATATAATGTATGTGTTGCTGTTAATGTGTTCCGTTGCTAGGGGAACTGAGTGGAGGGTGGACAGGAACTGACGTCATCGGTTCAGATTTCAATCTTAGCTTGGCATGGGCAATGGCCTCAACAGGATGCCGTGTTTTTATTTATTGCCTGTTGTGAGATCATTCAAACCTGCAATAAAAGTATGTTGTTCCGGCAATCAAGTCTGGTGCTTGTGTGTCTCAACGAACATTACAGCAGCATTACTGACACTGACACCTACTGAGGTGTAGGATACATATCATTTTTGAATGCAACTTTTTAATGCTTTATATTTGTATTTGAGTTCATTTAGCCAGTTCTATGCTTGCAAATCCTTAATTTAGGCAAAAAAACAAGAAAAACAAAATGAAGACTTTGGAGTGGCTTAGTCAAAGTCCTGACCTGAATCCTATTGAGATGCTGTGGCATGACCTTAAAAAGGCGCTTCATGCTGGAAAACCCTCCCATGTGGTTTAATTACAACAATTCTGCAAAGATGAGCGGGCCAAAATTCCTCCACAGCGCTGTAAGAGACTCATCGCAAGTTATCACAAACACTTGATTGCAGTTGTTGTTGCTAAGGGTGACCCAGCCAGTCATTACGTTGATGGGACAATCACTTTTTCACACAAGGACATGTAGGTTTGGATTTTTTTTCTCCCTTTATAATAAAAAGTTTACTTTAAAAACTGCATTTTGTGTTCAGTTGTGTTGTCACTGATTAATATTCAAATTTATTTGACAATCTGAAACATTTAGGTGTGACAAACATGCAAAAAAATAAGAAATCAGGAAGGGGGCACACCACACCACTATGTGATTTTGTCCGTTGTTTTTTTCTGATGTTGTATAATAGCTTGGCTATACTGTAAATCACTCCGCTACCTCAGTGTACTTCAAGGTTTAAAATAAATCTGTTTTTAAAATAAATGCTATGATTTGAAATACTGTACACGACCTTTTTAAAATTTACCAGACACATTAGGTGTATTTGTACAAAGTATCACATCGGTATCGCTGATCCCAGCCTGAATTTGACCAAGTATCGGATCGGAAATTAAATCAGCGGTATCGCACATCACTAGATCACACACTGCAGCAATTTTTACTTCCCTAAACACACGGAAATGTGTGTGACGTGGTGCCTTTAACCGTGCACGTCACTTTCCGGACGCTTTGCGTTCACATTAACAAGTTGCATTTTTTTTTTTTGGGTCAACAACCTCATAAAAAATCTGAATCCAAATTGGGCACCATGCCCTGCAGTGTGAACGTAGCCTAAATGTAAAAGCTCCCAAGCATTTTAGTTAGAGATTATGTTGAGTCAAGAAATATGGAGAGAGTGGATCACACATTAACATAACAATGTTCAGATCTGTATCATGAATGTGGATCAGAAACTGGAGATGTGTGTAAACATCAACAAAACCCCAAACGCTGCTCATCTCACCGGTTTGTGTTCATTGCTTTTAAATGTAACTGTGAGATGCGTGCCACCAGACGATATTGCTGCATGGGAATTGAGATTTGAGAGTTCTAACAAACAGTCTTTTTTTTTTTTTCTTAGTTTGAGTTCTCATTCTAAAGAGGGACAGAAAACGCCATGCATATGCATTATGTTAATTATTACAAATTTTCTGCTTACACAGACATACTAGAAATATATGCTAATTAAATTCCCAAAGAAGACTCATAAAAAGATATCACAACACTGAAATGCCTGTTGTGTTTTCATCAGCATCTTAAGAGGGTCAACTGTTTGTACTGCTGCCGAATTTTTAGTTTTAGTTTGTCATTGACGTGACTTTCCAAACTTTTAGCAGTCATCCCTGTTAAACACTGTTTTCTCTCTCAGTAATACATCTCTGTAGAAATGGCATTTAAAACAAAAAAAAAGAAAGCTTGTAAATGCAGTTTAGTTTACAGTCACCCCTCGCCACATCGCAGTTTGAATTTCGGGGCTTCACTCTCATGTTTTTTTTCTATCATATTTAAGTAAATTACAGTCAAACCTGTTTTAGCGGCCACCTTTATAGAAGGGCCACCTGCCTATAGCAGCCACTGAAAAATCCCCCCCCAGCAAATTTACGTTATAGACCCTGTGTATAGCAGTCACCTGTCCAACGCGGCCAGGGCCACCCATTTTGTCTCCCTTGGTCAATATCTGCCTGCATATAGCAGCCAAATTACCAACTCAAGTAGAAGCTTCATGCACGAAAAAGTTTTGTTTTTCAATCAATGAAGGCGTCGTGTGTAGACTTTAATTACTGAGTCCTAGCTCAGTCACAATCATTCACAAGATCCACACAAACTGTCAGTTGTTCCACATAAAAAAGCCGTCTTCTTTTGAGCTTGCTATTTCGTGGTCAAACATGTAACTTTAAGAGCATTTGCACCAAAACATTACCGCAAAGTAGGCTGGGAACAGGACGTGCTCGCAGCGATGCTACAATAAAAAAAAAAAAAAAAAAAAAAAAAAAAAAACATATGCTAGCATGCATGCGGCAGCGGGAGCAAAACTGAGTTTGGTTGTACTTAACTGAAGTATTTTATCAGTTATCAGTTATTATTAAGCCTCTAGCTTCCTTTTAGTAAGTAAAAACCTTGGCTATGATTGCACTACATTGTCATGTAGACCTACAAAGTACACTTGGAAGAACAAGAGGTGAATAAATGTATTGCAACTGATGTGAAACTGATGAGGGGTAGGATTAAATAAGCTTTGCTTCTTCCTACTCCTTTTTGGACAAGCAAAATTGTGAATTGTACTATGTGATGTGCTACTGTTTGACTCATGCATGTTCAGGATTAAAACCATGAACCATGATAATAACAAGCCCAACTTTTATCAGCAGTCCGCAGTGCCCTCTACTGGTCAACATTATTATTATTATTTTTTTCCCTTTTTTTTTCTTTTTTTTCCTCTACTGGTCAACATTCAAACTGGACGCCAACCTGTCTATAGAGGCCACCTGTCTATAGCGGCTACTTTTGCAGACTCCCTCTAGTGGCCGCTTTTGACAAGTTTGACTGTATATGTATGTTTTGTCAAAATGAGGCATCAAGCATAAAAATGGCTAAATGAACTAAAATATACATCTGAGGCATTCATTAGGTGCATTCAAAGATGATATGTAGTATTCTACACTGATCACTAGGTGTCAGTAATGTTCCTGTAATGTTTGATGAAACACACAAGCATCAGAGTTTTTAAAGTAGGTTTGAATGATCTCTCAGAAGGCACAATAATAATAACAACATAATAATCATCATAATAATAAATCATAAGGAGAATAACACAAGCTACTGTGCTACTATTCTACTCCAAGCTAAAATTAAACTAAATGTCTGAAACCTGTGTATTGCAACACACACTAGCTCGAGGCTTTTTATGTCTTCATTGACTTACTTTCTCTGATTATGTCTACCATGTTGGGTAATATGAGTGTAAAGGTGACTATAGGGGTGTTATTTAATGTCTAGAGATATCTAATAATGTTAAAACCCTTATTTAGAAGGGCATAAACATATTTTCTTTGCTGTATATATGAAAATATTCCATTTATAAAAAAAGAATCCTACTTGGCGGAAATTCAGTTATCATGGTCAGGTCGGGAAACAGTTAACCGCGATAAACAAAGGATTACTGTAATTTTATTATTCAATTTGTGTCAACTTTTTCAACATTTTCCTTCATTTCGTTCAATGAGACATTGAATGATGCCTTTTGCCAGACATTACCATTAACTGCATGTGTCTTGTTTTGTTTAATGTTTTCAGACACAACATGGCTTTTCCCCAAATTGCACATTTGACAACTCCGCTATCCTGGCTGACCTTATGAACCAAGTGAATGGTCCCATAGGACTGGTTTGTCAGACTAACGACCACACACCCCCTCCCACGGTGAACAGCACACTTCATACACATGAGGGTGAGTACCTCATTTAAAGTGGTGAGGGTAACTTGTTATAAAGGTTTGTTAATTTAACAATAATTAGACACATGGCAGGTCCAAACTCCCTCTCAAGCTTTGAAACAATGGCGGTCCATAACATTGTGTGGATGGTGTAGCAGCACTTTTATCAGAACAATAATTGAAACACAGAAGGATTTTTTGGATTCATCTAACTTAAAGCATGATGCATTTTATTCAGAACATTTTTTCAATCACTTTGCTTTTTGGGGGCGGCATGGCTCAAGTGGTAGAGTGGTCGTCTCGCAACCTGATGGTTGGCTGGTTTGATCCTCTGTCCTCCCGTGACCATGTCGAAGTATCCTTGGGCAATATACTTGATGCTGTGTCATCAGGAGGATTTAGTACCTTTTAAGGTAGAAAAGCGCTACGCAAGTAAAAGTTTTACTTTTTTTTTTTTTTTTTTTTTACTAGAGTGGTCATCTCCCAACATCATGGTTGCTAGATCGATCCTCAGTCGGTGAATACATTTCAACACATTTATAGGATAGTTCAACGTTCATTCTACATTTCAGTTCGGCATTTCAGCATTCACATGCAACTTCTGCTGAAATTGCTTTTGTACTTTTTTTTTAAAGAATTGTTTTTGTTATTGCAGGGGAATTTATTTGATTCCATTTTGAGCAGCTGCAATAAAAGACACACACCAAGTAAAATCAAACTAATCAAGGTTACGGAGGTGTAACAAACTAAAAATAACCAGGAAAGATAGTCATCTAGCCTACACTTTTAATCAATGCTGTCGTCTTTCTCACCATGTTCTTCCTCTCGTGTTGTCAAGGCTCTGCTGTCATTTCAGTGTACTGTTTTCAATGTTAAAACTCTTTCATCTACTCTTTTTTTGTGTATGAGCATGCATGAGTGTGCACATAAGCTGTAATCATTGTATCTGTATGCAGAGCTCTTTGTTCAAAAGTGTGTATTCTGCCGCTGTGTGTTTGCAAATGTGGGAGTGGTTGAACAAGCATGCATGTGCTGTGGTGTTGGCAGTGTTGACCAGAATCAAACTATGTTATCTGTGTGGGTGAGTGTGCGTTGCGTGTGTGTGTTTACACTGAATCTGGTAAACACTTCTGACCTCACTCTTCAAATTCACCTCATCTACAGTGTCATTTACATGCACACAATAGCAAGGACATTTGTCAGGCTCTCCTCTTACTAAGTGTGTGTGTATATCATGAGCTCAGTGTCAGTCCCTTAGTGAAGCATGCTGTGGAAGGGGAAAAAATGAGAGAAGGTTCCAAATACAGAAGGTTGGAAACAAAAATGTGCAAAAGAAGGGGACATCTGCTATTGGAGCAAGCTCGGAATAATCTTTTACAGAACAAATGCCTTTTTCATATCAAAGAGTGGGAGGCAATGTGAACAGATTTGTGTGTGCGTGTGTGCGCGCGCACGAGGTGAAAGAAGAATGTGTTTTTGACAGTTGAGCTGATTAAGGTGCTGGCAGTGACGAGAAATGACGACGTCTGTGGAAAAAAGGAAAGCTGAGTGGAAGATAAAATGATTAATAGAAGATCTGACAGGAGAAATAACAAGAAAATATCAGATTGTAAGAGTACAACCAGAGACAGTAGGATGGAGAGCGTAATGCAGATAAGAGACTGCTGTTTCACTCCTGGAGTGTGTTCCGTCATTTGAAACACAAGCATTTGTACACATGCTCAGATAGGACACAATTTGAGTCCAGTGGAGCCCGTTTATGTTGACAATCTGTTTATGTGGACCAACTCACCGCTTAAGCCGACGTTGACATACATGGTCGACCGCTTTTGTCGACATAAAATGTGGGATCCAAAGCGGACATTTCTATGAAAAAGCGGTCCTTTTATGTTAACACGTGTTGTAGTATTGTTAACTACATTGTTATCACCAAGCAGCATGAAACTCCAACAACATAACTACAGGTCGTCCTCAGGTTACATACAACTTCCATTCCTAGACTGTGATGCAAGTCGAGCTTTGGTCAGATCTTATACCTAAATGAGCTTCTAAATCACTCACATTGTACACAGAACATATGAAATGCATCTAAAATACAACAATAAAACACTAAATACAACATTTTATTGAAACGGTAATAAAAAAAAGAGAACAGTTTCTTATGGGTATCACTGTGGCTGTCTGGCACATTGCGCGGCATTGCAAGACAGGCTTATTGGGAGGAGGAAGTCTCACTAATGAGAGCACTATGTTGGTTATGCTGTTATCACTGTCCATTTCATAGGAGCAGATTGTTTCACATGTTCAAAGATACATATTTATCCTTCATAATGGTTGCTGTGTTTCAACAGCTTGGACAGGGCAAGCAGCCAATGTTCATTTCTGAATGTCTCATTTCACTTTCACTTTTTTTGTGCTGCCACCAGACAAGTCTGCCTCACTGCTTTGGAAGACATAATGGAGATTAAATTTATATAGTTGACTTAAAAAGAGCAAAAGTGATGTTGTCCTTCCTCTCAGTGTAGTGATGCGACTACATGTTACTCTGCCAGTCCGCCAATGTATTTATCCGCCGCACGCACGTAACTAGTTCTCTTTTATGTTTTGTACAATATTAACAATCACCATAATGCTGGACTATAGAGTGCACCAGTATATTTGCCGCACTTACTAAATTTAAAGAGGAAAAAAACATTTGTACATATATAGGCCACACCTGTCCATAAGCCGCAGGTGTCCACGTCGTAACATGAGATATTTAGTACACAGAAAGATGTTACACAGAAAGATTTTTTTAACTTTTGATTGAATACATGTTTTTTTCCAAACAGTGCTATCTACAGTCATGTAAGGATTACATCACACAAGGTAATTATAGGAGAGGACAGACAGCTACTTACAGAGGTCTTTAGAAAGGCCACACACACTGACCAATACCTGCTGTTTGAATCAAACCATCCACTACAACATAAACTAGGGGTTATTAGGACCCTCCAACATAGAGCGGACCAAATACCAACTAGTGCTGAGGGAAGGAAAAAGGAGACACAACATGTCCAGAGAGCGCTCCCAACCTGTGGGTACCCGCGGTGGGCTTTTAACAAATGTCAAAAGAAGAGAGTAGGGAAAGAAACTCAAAAGCCCACAGAAGCAAAAAGGAGAGGAGTGGTAGTCCCTTATGTAGCGGGGGTCTCTGAAAAACTCCAGAGGATCTTATGGCAACACAAAATTCCTACCTATTTCAAACCAGTAAATACCCTGAGACAAAAATTAGTGCATCCTAAAGACAAGGCTCCAAACCAAAAACAGAGCAATGTGGTCTACTCCATCCACTGTAAAGATGAGGAATGCAAAGAGCACTACATTGGGGAAACTAAGCAAATGCTCCAAAAAAGTCTTTATCAACATCGCAGGGACAATTCTAGTGGGCCTCAATCAGCAGTACATCTTCTCCTTAAAGCAACCAATCACTCTTTTGAGGACAGCGATGTAAAGATTTTAGCCAAAGAAAACAGATGGTTTGAAAGAGGAGTAAAGGAAGCTATTTTTGTCAAACAACAGAACCCATCATTGAATCAGAATGGTGGTTTGAGGTTTAATTTGGACCCTGTGTTCAGCAGGTTACTGAGACCAAAACCCACAGCTCTTAGTCTTGCAAATGAGGTGAAGCCAGGGCCGAGCCAGAACAATAGATGCTAAAGAGCCAGTATCAGAGTCGTTCATACCCAACTCAGGGAGCGACACTTCCCTTTTATTGGAGGTGCTAATAGCAGGAGAGGATTAGACCACAACTCCGCCCAGGCTTAGTGTAAGGAACCAATAGGAGGAGGGTGTTGGCACACCAATTCTGCCCACTCTTACTGTATTTAAGGCCTAAGCTACCAGCACTTATTAGTTCGCTGACGAAGCTCTTCGGATGAGGAGCGAAACATCCGACACCTTCTTCACAGAAGTACAGATGACGTCTCAAGAAGCCTTTCCCTTGATACATCACACTTGTTTCTTCAGTTTATTGATCGAATGTAATGCCTAGTACAACTAAAGGTACATTTGTTTGTACAAATATAATGATGATAACAAATAAAGCTCATAAGAGTTTAATTTAAGAGCTGATATCTAGCAACTTCGATGGTTTTCTTGATGATAATCAAAATCACTTATGTTCTTACATGAATAGCTATAGCATTGCATTGCCAAATAACTCTTATGAGCTATTTTTGTTGTTATTGTTATATTTCTCCAAACAAAGGTACCTTTAGTTGTATCAGGCATGAAAATCAACAAGAAACTGAAGAAACAAGGGTGGTCTAATCATTTATTCCATGACTGTGTCTATCTAATATGGCGAGTTAAACAGTAGCCTACAAGAAAAATCATTCATCGCCGTCCTCATCTTCTTCCTGGGAACTAAAACCATACAAGTTTTCCTCTTCTACACAATTGGACAACCTCATAATTCCTTAGTCACACACTTGTCAGTCTCTCTCCCTTTTGTCGTTCATTTAGCTTGAGTGATAGTGTAACCTGTGATAGTGTAGCGTCCGAGGTGTAGGGCATCTAAAGTCACTCTTTGACAGGGCAAAAACTCACAAACTTGTGCTCTTTTGGAGCAGACGTGCTGGCTCCGTTTATTCAACACAGCGTGCGCACAGTGTATCACAACAGTCGCCTTTATATGACGTAGTCCGTGCGACCCACTTTTCAGGCATGACCAAACAACCTACACTAAATCAAACTGTTACAATAGTGACGGTTGGCGGCCCAAGCAGTCCAAACAGCTGTAGTAATTCTACACTTCCAACTTACTTAAGATGTGACAGATCAAAACACGATCACTGCATAGGACTTTAAAATGTGATATTAGCGTTCACTTCACCCCTTCCTGAAGCTGCACTCTAAGCATCATGCAAACTGTAGTTTTAGCCATAAATTAGCTGCATCACTGTACAAGCCGCGGGGGTTCAAAGCATGAGAAAAATGTCAACGGCTTTTACCCCGGAAATTACGGTAATGGAAGTGGGTACATGACCATGAAACCCCATAAACCGAGGACCACCTGTACCGTCTAGGCACACAGCATTAACACATGCACACAGTGACTTCCTACTCATTGCAAATTAAGCTTCAAAGTAAAAGCATGGTAGTATTAACCTGGATTCTACTACAACAACTAACAGCATTTTAGCCACTGAAAGAAAGATTTGCACATATATAAAAGTTTTATTGTCACTGTGGTGGAGACATTTGTTGAAATGACTACACCAACTCTGTGTAAAATATAAAACATTATATGAAAACTGAAGAACAAAAATAAAAATATGCACAAATTGAATAAAAAATATCAACAAACTGCTGTAGGTTCAAAACTTTTATTATCACCCATTGACCTTACGTCGGTGGTGGAAAAAAATGCAATTAAATGTTTTAGTTCTGGTTATGTCTATCACTGATTATGTTGACGTGAGTCAGTCACTTCAAGTGCTGTCGACATAAACGTGTCCCACTGTGTAGACCAAAAACTGCAACTTGAAAACAACCTTGAAAATAGAATTATGAAGGCAAGTAAATTGTGCTTGGAACAAACTATCACCTCAATCACAAGGGTGTTAAAATGAATTGAAACACTTGTAACATGACACTACAACACCTGGGACACAGTAATCTCTCGTTTATCACGGTTAATTAGTTCCAGACCAATTAACATTATTAGAGCCCTCTCGACATGAAATAACACCCCTTTACTCACCTTTACACTCGTATTACCCAATATAGTTCACATAAGTGTTACTATGAATGTGTTCCCCTTCAGAGGGACCTGAGTGAGGGGCGGACAGGAAGTGACGATGGGAGTTCAGAGTTGAGTTTCAACTTTGCGTGGCTAAGAGCCGCAACAGTAGTCTGTGATTTTATTTGGGATTATTGCGGCTGTTGTGAGATTATTCATACCTGCAATAAAAACCTGTTGTTCTGGTGCCTCATCAAACATTACAGAAACATTACTGACACCTGGTGACCAGTGTAGAACACTACATTTTATGGTCTTAATGTGTCTTCTGAATTCCTTATATTTGTATCTTTTTTTCATTTAGCCATTTTTATGCATAATCTAGGCAAAACATGAGCAACATTTGCATATTTTTGACTAACAATAAGCCATACTCAACCACGAAATTGCATGATTTATTAATGAATATATTTTTCAAAAACCATGAGAGTGAAATCACAAAATTCAAAGCACGAAGTGGCGAGGGATTACTGTACTTTCTTAATGCGGTGTTTTCTTTTCAGGAACATCTTCTCACATGGATGAGGAGGCAGAGCAGAGTGGACATGACACAGAATCAAGAAGCTCCGCAAATTTCTCCTACCTACAGGAAAGGTGTGTTCATTTTAGGGGACACATTTTGCTGTCACAGTTAATTTTGTGCGATTTAAATATGTATGTTGTGATTTGTGACAATATTGGTATACCAGGGAAAGCCCAGCACATCAGTTTCCATCCCAGTATGACAACCAGCAGCAGTTCCAGCATGTAAAAGCCTCCAAGAGTATGGACTTGGGCACGACTCCGAACCAGCTGCACACTGGTGGGGATCGTTTATAGTTTATATTCTCTCCGTCGTTGCTGCATGCATCTTATGTTCAATATATGTAAATGTACATAATCTCATTTATGCATGAAAGGGATGCTCCTCTGAGTGGACACTCACACATATCACATTTGTTTGTTACAAACATGGATAAAATTGACTTGAAACTGTCAGAAATAATACTGTAATTACAATATGTCTTAAATTAACAAATGAAAAGCAGATATTGCTTTTATATTATGGTGCAACATAATTATTTTAATGAAACTGGCTTGAACCAAAATGACGCTACCTTTAACTTAAGAGTGATTTTTTTTTTTCTGTAACTCTTTGAAACTTCTTCTGCACCTGTCTTATTTTTGGCCACTCCTTGTGAGCCAAGTAATCCAGCTATCTCAGGTTTGAAGGGTGCCTTCGACACACCGCTGCTTCCACAGACGTTCAATAGGATTTAGATCAGAGCTTGTAGCAAACCACTGTAGAATAGTCAAGTATTTTGTTCTTAGCCATTCTTGGCTGTGTGTTTTGGGTCATTACTCTGTTGACACACCTGCGACTGTGACCACTGGGCAGCACATTTCGCTTCAGAATGCTCTGATAGTAGTAGTACAGAGACTAAATTGTCTCAAAGCCTTGCAGTAATTTGATAATCACATTACCACTGCCGTCATTACAATTTTTACACTTTAAATAAAATGGTTACCGCCTTCTGAAGTTATTGAGGCAACATTCCAAGAAACTTTGTTCAACATCCTGATCACTCACATTAAGGGTTTCTAAAAGTTTCGTAACATTTTACACTGCCGTTTTCGTCACGAATCTCTTCCAAAAGGTCAGACGCAAATGGACACGTACAAAAACCGAATACATTTTTTACATAAGAAATAATGTAAATCCCATTAATCGATTTCAGACACATGTAACATTACTTTTACCTTTATTGGAGACTTGTTGGTGAACACTGTGATAAGTGGAGGGAGGGGGGAGGGGATAGAAAAGCCACATGGACGCTGTTTCATTCTAGTCCATTACAAACTTAACTTTAAAAAGTGGGCAGTTAGAGTTCAACACTTGCTCGCTTGAACTTTATTGCACATTTCAGCAGCAGGTACACTGGCCCGGCTCACTTTCTGTTATGTGTTTCTATTAAACCATTGCCCCTGTAACCTGTGGTAACAAGGAACCTTTATATTACAATCCTATTATAAAAGATGCTACCTTTGTACTTAGCTAAGACTTCTTTCTTTATTTCAGTAGTGTTTCTCACCTTCTTTAGCAAGGTTCTGGCACTTGCAACCTCCTTTTTTGCTGCCGTAATTACTTTTTTAAAAAAGCACAGATTCATCTGACTCTCAGAAATACCCAATGCTCTTGAAAGCCTCACCAGCGTATGACATACTGCGCTTATTAGAGGAAGAAAACAGACAGATATGAGTTGTTCATTGTTTTGTGTGCGTTCTATGAACAAATAAACCACAAATACACACATAATAAATATGATTGAAGGATTCCCTGGCTGGAATCTGTCTATAGTGTCCCAACTGTAAAAAAAACAAAACACTATCCATTCTTCACACAGACTGAGTCATCAATGTGTGGATGCTTTGTTTGGGCTCTCGTTTCTGCAAACTAGTTTATTAGGTGCACTGTTTGGCTGTTAGGATTGCCAGTGTTGAGATAGTATGTGAAAAACCGAGAAATATTTTTAGCAATATTTTTTGTGGTGTCACTGAATTACTGTTTTTAACATCCTCAAACAGGGGTCTTCAACGCGTTAATCTTTGGGAGTTGCCCGGTCGATCACAAATGTAAATTCCCTAATTATATCAGTGCAGGCACTGTTGAGGGTGGACTTCATGTATGTATGTATGTATGAATGTATGTATGAATGTATGTATGTATGTATGAATGTACAGTATGTATGAATGAATGAATGAATGAAATGCACCTATATGTTTGTCTGGCTGTGTTGGTGATTAAAATATACCAGACAATACATCAGACATTGTGTCAATGTCAAATCGGCCAGATGAAACTGTGTATTAATAAATCCCTTCAAACGTTCCTTTGCTCTCCGACCGGAGCGATGGTGTGGATGAGGTGCTCCAGCGAATTTGCTTAAATCGCAAACAGTCCCAGCTCTCTGCTACAATCTTCAAAATATTAGGATAAATAAATGCATTATCACATCAGTGCCCTACAACAGCATTTTGACCACTGAACACGCCCTTGTGCCTTGCCGCTCTCCAGGCACGCAACCAGCCCTGAGCTCGACCCCCAAAACCCGGCCGGAGGTGCCAGTGCGCGCCAATAGGGCAAAAGGCACAATGAGATAAAGCTGAAATGTTTTAGGGTTTTGGTTTACAAAAAAGAAAAAAGTATCAAAAGTCTTTCTTTTGTCTCACTGCCCATAAATATACAGGTATACCTCTCCAATGTCAGAATATCAAAGCTACTGAATTTTAGCATTATAACTTATTCAATAAGACGCTGTTTCTGTGTACTGTAGTCTTGTGTATCTAATATTTAAAAAGAGAAACACAACAACCCCACCACCAGTTGGCCAATTGCATAATTTATCTGATTTCTTGCTTGAAGCAGATGATTTAAAAAATGTATTGTTTTAAAAAACACATTTCCAATGATGAACTACTGCTCTTTTGTCCTACTGACTCTTGTTCTATTTCTAGCTTTGTGCTTGCTGTCTCTTCATGTGCCTTTTTCATGCAGGTTTAGACACTGTTAAGAACAAGTTCAGGCCGCTTCTGACTTTAATGAATGACATTCTGGTAATTATATCAGGTTGAACTAACCTTTCTTGAAATGTGACTATCAAATACGTGTGTGGGGGTGTGGGTGTGTGGGTGTGTGTGTGCGTATACATGCACGCACAGTATCTGTGTGAAACCAAAGTAGACCCAAAAGGATTTGCCAAAAAAACGGTCTGCTGAAGTAGTCATAAAAATTTGCCACAAGCTGATGTGGTCAGACACACACACACACACACACAATCACACAAACACACACTTATAGGATTACATTTCAAGCTTGCTTTTGATTAGGAAAATATGTGCAGCGCACAGCCATTTACTGCTTGGTTTCTGTGGTTTCAGTGTCTGTTTGGCAGCGTGCTACTCGTCAGTGTTGGCATTAGGCTTTTTTTTTTTTTTTCTAACAAAGAGGCCAGGAGAATCTTTAATAAAAATACCGTTCATTTAAGTAGGAAGTAAACAAAGATTGACAAGCGACAATTATGGAGACAGTGGTGACCAGGAAGCAGGAAAAAGGTCAACACAAGTGGATAGTTAGAGTAGTCCTACAAAAACAACAATACTGAATGAGAAAGTTGAGAGGAAAGAGAAGTGAAGTGACGTGCTGTAGATGAAAGCACTGGCTGATTTAAAAAAAAAATAAGAATAATAAAAAAAAGTGCAATGGTGAAAGGCTCAAAGAGAAAAGTGAGGGTTAGCGCTGACTGGAGTGAGCAAAAGCAAACACGTTAAATGGCTTCAGTAGCAGTGAAGCTGACTAAACATCCCAGGAAAGAGATCAGACAAGGTTGGTGGTTGGGGAGAAAAGGGACTTTTGCATTTGGAAAATTTGGATCAAGAAGAGAGAATAATGTAAAAGCCAGTTAGTTTCAACTTTGCACTAATGTGTATGTGTGAGGATTGTTAATGGAAGCATATGTGTTCTTTGCTTCAGTTGCAGATGCGAGCGCTGGAGGAGCCATGCTTGGAAACACATCAGGTGAGGCAGCGCTCCCTGACTTTCACTTGGATGTAACAGTGTAAAACACACACCTACGGGCACACAGATACTTTCACCTCCAAACTGCTTTATTAAAAAAGTATTTAACAAAATTCTATGAAATACATCCTTATTTATACAGTCGTCCATCGTTTATTGTGGTTAATTGGTTCCAGACCCAGGCCGCAATAAGTGAATTTCCACTAAGTACGATTCAATATTAATAAACTGAATATTTTTGTAGTTGGAGCATAGAAAACCTGTTTATGACTTTCTAAATATGGGTTTTTACCATTATTAGAGCCCTGTAGACATGAAATAACACCACAGTAGTCACTCTATCATGTCGGACATGCCATGGCTGACTCCATGCAGTGTTAAAGGGATAGTTCGAATTTTTTGACATGAAGTTGTCTGACATCCCCATCAGCATTGTAGTCCAATAACAGCGACTTACCCTCCACTTGGTCTCCTAAGTCCAATTCTGGTCAGATTTCTGTGATCAAGAACGTAGTTCCGCTTATTTGCTGGGGACAATTAAGTAAAGAGTTTGGTTTCTAAAACAATATGGGTTAAAAAGACTAATACAGTTGCATCACAAAAATGCCTTCTCAGAAACTCAAACCTCACAAAACGCTGGGCTTTATATCTGTCTCCCGCCGTATCCCTGCGCACTGTCGCCTGTGCGTTCATGTGAACGTGATGAAGACACACGCATCTTCTTCCGCTGTGGAACACATACGTAAACAAGATGGCCGCGGCGCTCCGTCGCGGAAGTAGATGCGAGCGTCTTTGTCACATACTGTACACATGAACGCACAGGCAACAGTGCGCGGGAATACGGCGGGAGACAAATATATAACGGCAAGCATTTTGTAAGGTCTGATTTTTTTGAGAATTTTTGTCATGCAAATGTATTATATTAATCTTTTGAACGTATATTGATTTGAGAAGCCAAAGTCTTTACTTAATTGTCCCCAGCAACTAAGTGGAACTACGTTCTTCATCACGGAAATCTGATCAGCACTGGACTTAGGAGACCAAGTGGGGGGGTAAGTTGCTGTTATTGGACTACAATGCTGATGGGGATGTCAGACAACTTCATATCAAAAAATCCAAACTATCCCTTCAAGGTAATGTAATATAAAGTCTCACTCAGCTTCTCGAGAGTCTGTTGGATACATTTAATATTTTATTTATTTATTATTTTATTTATATTTTTATTTGTTTATTGCGGGTGTCTTGCTGTCCGGCTGTTGTCTAGTACGTTTGCACAACAGCATGTGAAATTGATTGTCAATCGTTGTTGCTTCCCGAGTGAACAGTTGGATTTCACAGAAGTGTGATTGATTTGGAGTTATTTGGATTTATAAGTCACACCAGACTATAAGTCGCAGGACCAGCCAAACTATGAAAAAAGTGTGACTTGTACAGTACAATAGTACTTTCTTTGCGTTTATGGCTATATAGTAATCGTGTTTTGGTTTGCAACTTGTAGCCCTTATAGGAGATATGTTTTTATCTCCAACTTTGGCGCTAAAGTGCAAAAGCATGAATAGATACTAGGAGTCTCTCACACTAGTGGAATGTATACATTTGTTTTTTTTTTATTGAATATGCTATAAATGTGTATCCTTGTAATCTCCCATATCTCATTTGAAGCTACTTCAGCGTAAGCTACTTCTGGTGTTGTGTATCATTCTTTCTGGAAACAACTTCATTATTTTCCGGTGATTTTCTGCATTCTGCTGTGTCTTCAGTTTTAAACATGGTGTTATTACTTTTTATTAAAAGGTCCATAGCCATTAACATAGACGAGCCAGCATGAGGCGTTATGTGTATTCAGGAAAAAATTATGGAAAGAACGCTGAGGTATAACGTGCTTATAACACTAATAAAATAGAAATGGCTTTCCTCGAACCGCTGAAAAGATGGGGTGGGTGGTTTGTTTCCTTTCTAACCCTTTTCCCAGAGTTGTTTTGGAGCTGACGTGGTACTTTGATCCAGATGTATATTTTTTGTGCCAGAAATGGTCCAATGTGTTGTTGATACAGTAAAGATATGTAGAAAGGCAGGGGATTAGATATATTGTCATGGCTCCCACCTGGAAAATGAGAAAAAAGGTCAAATGTCTGAGAAACGGTGACATTATCCTGGAAAATTATTTATCTTCCCCTTGGCTTGTGAATGCAAACAGGTTAAAAGTTATGCGCATGCATGTCTGTTGTCATCTTATCTTCTGGGCATCATTAGGCACAACACTCCCCTGCTTCCAGCCAGCACAGCGGCCCACGTGACGCTACCAGCCAATCACATTTGCATTTTCACTTAGAGCAGTTCTGCAACCCGGTGCTTCCAATTGACTTTGTTGCTAGATTTAGCGACTTTTCAGACCACGCCCTTGAGCCAAAAGTGTTGCTAGTATTGACCCGTATGACATCGTAACTTGTCTCTAAAGCAGCTGAAAATGTCCTGGAAAATGAATTCAGAGAAAGACTGGGAACCCTGATTGTAGAAAATAAGAGCATTAGTTCAAAAGGAATGAAACCATGAACATGCATAGGTCCAAATAAGGGGGGAAAAAAAAGTAAAAACCTGAATAGGACTCTTCATACAGTTCCGGTCCAAAGTTTACATCCACTCATAATGGGAATGAATGTGATCAATTTTAATGCGCTATTGATTTATTGGAATCAGTCATTGTAAAGGATGGCATGATTATCCAAGGTTAACCTTAAATGATTTTAAAACAAGACTCGGATGCACAATTTGAATTGATTTTGAACTGATTTTTCTCTAAACTCTCTTGAAAGCTTTCTGTGTCTTTTAGATATGAATCACATTTTTTTCCTGCTGATTTCTCGACTGCTGCATTTCTGTGACAAGTGACTCGAGTGAACCGAGTACCTGATTCACTTCAGTACGTGACTGATAAAAATTGGAGTCAGCGAAAGGAATCGAATTTCCATTTATGGGAATGGTGTTTTTTAATGTTTTATTTCCCACAATGGTTTTTCCCCCTCCACACCCCTAAAAGAAACATTTGGTCACACATCTGAAACGTATCCTTTCCATATAGTGTTCTGATGATGGAAAGTCTTCATCCTGCTGTGGAAAATGACACACTTCCCATTATTTTGTAATTTAGCAGAATCTGAGATGGAAAGTGGCAGAAATGTCTGTGCTCACTTCATGTGACTGTTTCTCACACATTCCGGGGGAAAATAAATAAATAAAGATAATATTGCATACGCTACAGAACGGTGGTGTCCAAAGTGCGGCCTGGGGGCCATTCTTGGGCTGCAGCTATTTTTTTATTAGCCCGCAGCACATAAAAATAAAATTTACATTTCAGAAGTATAATTGAATAAGAAAACAAAATAAAAACATCAGCCAAAATGGAAAAATCAGCAGGAGTTTTACAAGAAAGTAAAAATATCAAGAGAAAAAAAGCTGTAATCTAATGAGAAAAATGAGAATAATGTTGTTATATTATGAGGAACAATAATTACATTTTAATAGCATAGAGTTGAAATATGAAAGAAAAAATAGATTATTTTCTGTCGTAATATTATGAGAAACAAACAAAACAAAGTAAAAGTTGTAAATTTTTTCAAATTAGGTTAAAAGTCATAATACTATGAAGAACAGAGAAGTTGAAATATTTGGAAAACAAAAAAAAACAACAATAATGGGAAAAAGAAACAAAGATCAAAGTTGATACTAATGGACTTTTTCACCTATATCACAAAGTTTTGTCTTTAAATTGAACTTCTTAGCATATCTATATGTGTTGGTTTAACAAAATATCAAAGTGGCCCTCGCATCCTTTCATCCTTTCATTTTTCGGTATGTGGCCCTCGGGCGGGGGAAAGGTTTGGATACCTCTGCAAAAGAAATTACATACTGTACTCTACTACCACAACATGTCTATATCATGTGGTTCCCGTGATGTTCAAGTGGTGAGATTCAGACAGCTTGATAAGCTTGTCTACGTTGTGTAGGTGAAGGATACAATTATTCTTACACCGTATTTTTATACAGAAGTCACATTTCCTGGTATTTACGATGGAGCTAATTTATGGGTGTCATGGTGGCGCCGCTCCAAATGACAGTAAATTCACAAGAAAAGAAGACAAAAGCCAGAGGGAGGGGGTACTGTTTCCACAAACAAGAAGAAAATTAAAGCTACAGAAGGTGAAATAAGTTTATTTTTTAAAGTATGTGGATACAATAAAAACTTGCCTGTTTAATTCAATGTCAGAATGTTCTAGAAGAAGACACTTTTAATACGTGACGTGACACCTACACATCCTAATGTGTAGAAATGTACCAAACAGCCATATTTTAGCACTAAAACTTCATTTTTGTATTCACAAATGAATTAACATAGACTGAAAATCATACATGCGTATTTACAGTAGTTAGTCAGTGGCTGGCACAGTAGTTACATGCACCAAGGTAGACATAATCACTGTTCTAATGAAACAACAATGCTGTCTAAAATACCACATTTCTCAATCCACACAGGTATCATATCATAATAGTTGCACATTACTTACAGACACAGTTTCCAAGGCAGAAGCACATTAGAAGGAATTCTGTAACAAAAAGCGTCTGGTATGCTCTGTATCATTCATTTTGTGTGCCTAACTGTGTCACAAGATCAACTCAAAGAATTATTGTGCCAACTAGGTGTCGCCAAAAAAACAAACAACCACCGCCCCACTTTAACTCTAATAACTGTACATTGTATATACAGGTATACTGTATGTACTGTATGTATATACTGTATGTTTTGGTCTATAAGTTGCCCCTGACATATCGTCCAGAAAATACGGTAAATCTCCAATCAACTTGTGAAAAAGGCATGGATTCAATTGCATTAGCAATAATAGAATCATTGATCAACCAAAACGTGTTCAACTGCAGATTGCCTCTTTTCTGAAGCTGCTTTAAATAGGACAGAAGGCTCAACTGTGCCTATTTCAAAATGTATATTGCTGACGGGACAAAAAAGAAGTTGTTACAGTTGTCTCTTTTTTTCCACCATGCTAATAGGGACAGCCCATAGCTGTGTGTGTGTGTGTGTGTGTGTGTGTGTGTGTCATGAGCATATGAATATGTGTATAAATGTATTCATTTATGCATAAAAGGGGATTTTAAATGTGTGTCAGAATGTGTTACCAGACATTCAAATAAAAAAACTCAACGCAAGTGGAACAGATTCATTTTTTATGACCTTTTTACACAACTATTGTTATAAATAAATACTTTCAGCTTTAACATTCCATTTTAATGTCTTCTTCACCAATTATTTCTTCCTGCACCCACCACTCATGTCCTCACTCCTGCTCTTACTTGCCCCCACACAGTCGTTTTCTTGCCAACACCATTCAGGCTTAGAGGCTGACAATCAGGCAGAGGGGCTTAGACCGAACGAAATGTGTTTGTGTGTGATGCTGAGGGAGACTGGTGCAGTCCATTGTCTGAATCTCTCCCCAGTGCAACTTTGACTTTGATGACAGTCACATACTGCCGAAACTCTGCCAAAGCCGTGTCTTCAGAGAGCCATGTCTCTGTATATCCCCCTGTCTCTGTGATTGTTTACCGCTCTCTTTTTCAGATTTGTCTTACTTTTTTTTTTTTTTTTTTATTCATTGTTACTTTGTCTTGCTGGTTCTTTCTGACTTTGCTGTGGGTTTAACCTGAAAGCCACCTAGTTAGGCTAACACGCATTGATGTATTGATTTGTCACACAGAGAGAAAGCAAGAAGTCTCTTCGGGTGTGTGCATGCGTACATCACTTGCAACCACTCCACATTAGCTCTTCCCAACAGTCCTTAGACGACAACTGTCTTATTACTGCTCTACTCAATTGCGTGTGTGTTTACATTTGCGTCCATCTCCGGACTGCAGGGTGTCTTCCTCAATCTGGCACACACCATGAAGGTGTTTGTGTGTTCCCATGGCTGCTGCTTTGTATATTGAATGCCCCTTGACCTCGTTCCATCTCCCCCAGTCAGCCAATAAAAGTGAGCTGTAATCAGTAGATGGTCAGTGCTGTCTTTTTCTGCTGGTGCAGCCATTTATCTCCATGAGGCTCTACACTTATCAATGATGTGTGGTGTATTGTACTGTATATGTCATCATACTTGAAAGAGGCAGGCAATTTGTTTCTGTCCTGATTTTTCAGTAACTTCCCATATGATGGATTAATCTCTAAAGAGCTTTGTTTGTTTGAGGACGAGTGCTTAGAGAAATTAAAGATACTACGGAAGACCGTAGTGTACATGTTGTAAGGCATACTGTATGTCTGTAATAAAAGATTCTGTGATAAACCGAGCCATGTGCACTCAAGCTTAGAGTGACTTTCCACGCACTGTTCCAAAGTAGTCTTACTGTTATTTCAGTCCTTGTGAAAGGTATTTTCCAAAGTTCAAGTCAAGTCGCTTTTTCTTTAGTTATTTGCTACAGTGAATCACAGCTGAATGTGTTTTTGACAAAAATGTTTTGCTCCGGTTGTTTCGGTTATCGTATCATATTGCATGTAACAAACTGTTGTGTTTTAAAGTTGTGGTATTAATAATAAGACAATACTCCCAGCATTGCTCTTTTATTCAGTCATCTTGTGTTTATAACTGGCATATAATATGTTAGAATTTGTCTGTTCTCTGGTTAGAGAGCCTATGCCTCACACTCACTCTTGAACGTCTCATCACGTAAACAGCGTAGTTCCTAATTTATCATTTTTTCTGACACAAAGAAAGGAGACGGACATCATTCTGTGTGGGTTACATGAATACATAAGTGAGTTCATATATATTTTTATGTGTGATTTTTTTAATGTGTGATTTTTATATTTTTTCATGTTTTTGTCATGTTATTAAATAAATATTGATTCTGAACTGCCCCAGATGATGATGGAGACTAGAGGTTTGGAGACTAGACTAGAGGCAATGTATTGGAAGATAAAGGTTTAACTTGGTTTATTCCTTTAGTAATAATGGTATTTATCCCTAATTCTGTAATGCCATGCATGCTTATATTTAATTTATTGTATATTATTTATGGGTTGTATTGTATTGATTGTACAACAGTTGTGATAGTGGTGGTATTAACAGGTGTATTGCGTATCTTAAAGGGAAGCTGCACTTTTTGGGGAATTTGGCCATCATCCGCAATCCTTATGTGAGACATGAACACTCGTCTTTCCAATTTCTGTGCGTTCTAAAGAGAGAAAAGCAGCTAGCACGAGTCAACCTAACAATGCACGTATGGGGATTCACCTTTTCTGCCAAAAGGGCTTCTAAAAACAACTATGCACCAACTATGCTCCATTTACAAAACGTAACCTGCATATTATTTTTGTTTTGCTGATTTAGCACTAGTGCAACATGATAACGCTACAAGAATGGCTTAGTGTTTCATTATAGCTGGATCTGCCTGGCACCCAGCAATGTTATTCTCTGTCTGGGGGGAGTAAAAGGAAAAAGTAGCTGTCGGTGGCGGCTTTCCTGAAGTCTGCCATGATTAGTGGTAGCAAACGCGCTCTCTAGCATTCGTTGCTATGGACTGAAATCAATACACCCAGGAAAGAAGTTCTGGTGATGCTGAAAATGACCAATATAAGTCAAAATGCTGTATTACAAGTAGGCCTGTCATGATAATCAATAAACCAATTAATCAAACAATAAAAAAAACAAAGTTGATCATTTTGCCACCTCTATAAATTGACATGTGTATGTATGCCTGTTTGTTTTCGTCGTCTTTCTGTTCCACACAGGCTGGATGACAAGAGGGTTCACTCTGCATGTGTCTGTGCGCAATGGTTCTATAGTGGAATGAACGGAGAGCGTGAGCCCTCCTCTCATTCAGCCTCTTTGTCCCTCAGTACGTGGAGGCGGGGCTACTAGTGAGTGGATACACAGAGTGCTAGCAGTTAGTAAGTTAGCAAGCAAATGCTAATATGAATGAAGGCACAAAAGACATGGTTTCCAAGCTGAATGCTACAGTTCCAGTCTAGCGGTGCAGCAGACCCTTCGTCCCGACAGTCAGCGCTTACTGAGGCATTTGATCGGCAAAGTAAATATAAAATGAAACAGCACAGAATGGTGTGCCCTCACAGATGGTATCGCGCTCTACATTGCAAAAGAAATGCAACCTTTCAATACAGTTGAAAAGCCGACATTTCGGAAAATGTTAGAAATGTTTGACAGTATGAATTGCCTGGGAGAACGTATACATGTACATGTCACAAACAGCAATTCTTGGACTGTATAACCAAGTGACAGAAGACGTGTTGAAGGACATCACAAACATTTCATTTTACTCCGCCACCACAGATATGTGCTCTAGCTCAAATGTGATCACCTACAAAATGTTGTCAATAGTATCGATTATCGACAATAATTTGTAGGGCAATTATCGTCCAGCAAAATGTGTTATCGTGACCGGTCTAATTACGTACATTACATTAAGTATTAGAAGTTATCATGAATGGAATGGTTTGATGGTAATGGTTATGGTTTGATTTATTTTTAACATGCATACACTACATGTTACATTGGAATACATCACATATTACAATTCACAATTCCACATGTCCGAAAAGGAGTAGGAAGAAGCAAATCTAATTTAATCCTACCCCCTCTCTGTTTCACATTAATTGCCCATAGATTTGTTCACATCCTGTATTCAACATGAACAACTATGAAGTAGGAGTGAAATGAAGTGGTTATTTTGACACACCCCCGAGCGAGTTTCTAAACCACTGCTATCTTGGCTGTGACGTCACACACTGAACCCTTTCGGCAGTCACACTGCCATGGAGGCACAGCAGAGCGAGGAAAGAGACCTCTTTTCTGACATTTCATTTCAATTCTTCGCTAATTAAAGACTTTTTTGAAGTAGAAGAAAATGAAGGAGTGTTTGAGAGAGCGTTGGGCATCAGACCATACAGATTTGAGCCATATCTTGACGAGCAACAGAGCAATATGGGGACAGATTCTGACGAATCTGAAGAGCAGGCAGCCAGTAATGATTGTCAAGGCGATGTGAATGTGCCTACACCAGCTGACAGTGGGAGACTGTCATCTGATATAACACACAAAAACACATACAAAGTAAAAATAAACAAGAATGTTATGCTGGCAGTGGTTGTCACAGAGATACAGTATATGCGGACTATAAGTGACAAGACCAGTGAGCAGTGATTGAGGAAAACTGATAACTGTTTAGCTTGTATGCTGACATTGACATTTGACATGAAAACACATATTATTCTAAGATTGGTAGCATATATCTAGCACAAAAATGTGTATTTACTTACTGTCAGCTTGGCACGCTTTTCCACGGTCAAACGTCTTCTTGGTTTTTGACTTTTATATTGCCGTCTGCGTAGGTGCTTATGTTTTCACCGGTAGAAGCACCCTCCGGCAATACACACTAAGGAATAGTATCAAAATAATTGCACTTGCCTGGTCCATTTATCGCGGCGAATTGGGTCCTTTGGAAAAGCAAACAAGCTTACTCCTTCTGTTCAAGTGTTTGAGCAAAAGCCTGCCACACAACGCTCAGGCAGAATATAAAAAAAAATATGTATAACAACAACAGAAAGTCAACAAAAATTTGGGCCACCACAAGCAAAAACAACTGAAACAATGGAGGGGACGTACCGGTCTGACGTCACTTCCGCATTCTGCTTGAGACTGTTTTTAGTGACGAAACCTTTGTAAAAGTTAACGCTCAAACACACATCCAACATAGGAAATATGCCTTTCGATATAATTTTTTATGGTGAAAATAAAAAAAAAAGATTAACATGTGTTTTGGTGTCATGAGAAGGTTGTAAATAAATATACATAAATTATATAACGTCCATAATATCTGATAATTATGACTAATAACTAATTATGACTAATAATAATAATTATACTATTGCTGTCATATGATTAAAAATGTTAATCAAGTTAATCACAGTTTTCAAATTAATTAATCATGATTAATCACCATTTGCCACTGTGTGCAAAATATGCCCATTTTTACTGTATTTTATCAACAGAAAGTTAAATGACAAGACACGGTTATATGTATTTGTATGTATTAACAGCTCCAAATAAGCTGAACATTAAAATAAAGCTAAATGATTGCACTTTAGGGATGCACCGATCAGCATCGGCCAATTTCCGTGAGAAAGCATGTGATCTGCATGTGCCGATAAATGCATTTCAACGTTAATCACAAAGGCCTCACCTCTGGCTTGTACTATTGCAGTATGCAATCTGTAGAGATCGAACATATTTCTCCTGTGTGGAACTTACCTGCCTTTCGTGAGAGTGATATAAATTTTGCACCCTGCAAAATATGCAACAAAAAATATCTCGCCGGGGTAGCACATTAAAAAGCTTTCATTTAATACGGCATTTGAAGAACAAACACTTGACGGAGTATGGTGAGTTTTCGAGGCTCACAATGTGATCGTCAGTCAAACAGCAGCTCACATCATGTATGTAAAACGTTGAAGGGTATTTTAGAGGGCTTTATAGGCGGAATAGGTGAACCCCCAGTTCGTGCATTGTTAGCTGCCTTGTGCAGGCAGAGAAGTGAAAGATGGGTGTTCATGTCTCACATAAGGATTGTGGATGATGGGCAAAAGAGCCTGTATAGCATCTTATGAAGCAGGAAGAACAATTAACTCGTTTGTTGTCAAACCGGCTGCTGTAGATACAGAAATATGTCAAAAGGAAGAGGGCGCAGTTGGGTGGGGACCATTTTGAATTAAAAAAAACAAAAAAAACAAAGCAGGTTGCATACGCTGCAGTTCTGTATACCTACACGACAGACTGGTGGTAAGTGAATGGACAGAGGTTCCTTTGCCCTTGAAGCTAGTACATTATTACATCTGCATCTTTTATCAAGCTTATATTTTTCACCCAATCACTAATGCTAGAGTTACTTTAGTTTGTTTTTTGCATTTGAATGTGAAGAGGCTTAGCAGGGAGACTCGGGCTCTGAAGCCTCATTTTTTATTTCCAATCAAGGCAGTTAATGTGTAATTGTTGAGCAATTATTATGTGCAAATGCATATTCTATAGTATATTCTGCCATTTACAATGAACACAAACGTTTTACTGATCATAAATAGCAATTAATCATTAAATGTGTAAATATGCAGTATATTGCTTATTTTTTCAGTCAATGATTGAGGCAACGTCCAACCTGAGTTAGTAGTCACTGCAGAGGCTTCAGATATTTGTTATCCTCCTTCTGTGACGGACCTATCGCTGATTGGTGCCGTTCAGTTGTAGAAATCAATGAAGAAGACAAACTAAACTGTATCTCATTATGTTTTGTCCTTCAAGTGAGGACAGGTGGTCCTTGAGTTATGAACGAGTTGCGTTTCTACGGCGCTTTGTAAGTTGAAATTTGGTGGGAAGTCACTGCGCTGTATTGCTTAGTTATCACTGTCGCTTTCGTAGGAGCAGATCCTTTAACATGCACAAGGATACTGCACACTACAACGTCTGAGTTGTGTCGATTGCGACAGTAGAGCGATTGAGACAAGTGTGCCCAATATTGAGGATGTTGTGTATTCTTCCGCAGTCTGTGTGTACTATAATTAGCTCTTGAGGGAGTCTTGTATTTACGGACAAAAATGATCTTTTTAATGAATTTATGGAACTAATTCTGTAAACCGTGGCCACTTGTTTTGCTGTTGGGTTTTGTTGGCTTTGTTGCAGTAGTTTACCATTCAGCTGCTTCTTGGTGTACTTTTGACTTTGAAAGTAGCCTCTTTCATGATGCCAACAAAATAGCCTTGGGATAGCTTGGCACATTATCTTGTTGTTTTATTTTGAAGTCTTAATTTCTTATTTATTTGGTCCGTTCTACTTCACTGTTGTCATGCTCACCTTCTCTTTTGTATTTCTAACACTCTGTGATTCTCTTTCTGTACCATCATCTCAGTGTCTGTTTTTCTCCACCAATGGCCTACTGTCACCCTTTCTAACAAATCACTTGTTCTGTCATGTCTGTCTCCCATTCTACCGCCAAAAGCAGCTTAATTCTATTATCTTACATTTGCACTACTTTCATTGATGACACAAATCCTGAATTGGACAAGCACTTGAGACTAGGCATATTTGTGTGACAGTAAAATAGATTGGTTTGGGGTTTTCTGTGTTGGATATCTTAAACAAGGGGTGTCTGTAGTGCGACCCAGGGGAGAAAAAAAAAAAAAAAAAAAAACAGCAAAAATTGAAGAATAAAGTAAAAATATTATGAGGAAAAAAGTTGTCATTTAACAAGAAAAAGTCATAAATAAAGTTGTGATATGAGGAAAAATTCTGTCAGTTTAGTAGCATAAAACTGAAATATCTATATATTTTTAACTGGTAATATTATGAAAAGCAAACAAATCCAAATAAAGTTGTAATTTTTGGAAAATTAGGTTGCAGAATAAGTGTTTCAAGAATAAAATGTAAATATTATGGGAATAACGAAGAACAACCAGGAAATATGACCACATTAGTCCAGTACTCAGGTCTCTGCACTGGCCTCCTGTCGCTCAGAGAATAGACTGCAAAAAGCCCTGCTTGTTTACAAGTCTTTTCATGGTCTTGCGTCAAATTACATCTCTGACATGTTAGAGCCACATAAACCATCTCGAGGTCTGAGAAGCTCCTGCGGGTGCCCAGCGTCGGGACTAAACACAGTGAGGCTCGTTTCAGTTTTGTGCCGCCAAAATCTGGAACAATCTTCCAGAAGATGTACGACAATCCTCAACTTTGGCAAAGTTCAAATATGGGCTGAAACACTTCTATTCCACTGTGCATGTGACAACTGAAAGTATTTTGGCTGCACTTTTCATTTTTAATTTGATTGCTTTATGGAATTTTAAGTAATTATTTTACAATGATTTTATTTTTGTTTTATGGAATGATTTTATGATGTGATTTTACCCTTCTTTTCTATAAAGCACTTTGAATTACCTTGTATACGAATTGTGCTCTTTAAATAAACTTGCCTTGCCTTACCTTGCCTTTTTCACCTGTATCACAAAGCTGAGATGCAGTTATTTTTTGAAATAGGTATAACTTCTTAGCATATCTACACGTGCTGCTTTACAAAAAATCAAAGCGGCCCTGGCATCCTTTTATTTTTCGGTATGTGGTCCTCAGTGGAAAAAGCTTGGATACTCCTATCCTGTCTTAAACGGAATGTGTTAGACCCCATTAATAATAGATCCCCAGTGGAGGCCCTCAACTTGGCACCGTACAATTTCTATTACAAAATGAGGCGATGTTCTACCTACACATAAAAAATTGCCTCTCTTATAGTAGTTTGCTGTGACAGTTATAGTCGTCCTGCACAGGATGTGACATTTGCTATAATCTCTGCACACATCCTTGTGGTGTATTAATCGATTGAAAGGAGTTTCACAAAAGCATATGTCAAGATGGTTGCAATAAAATTATTATTATCTCGAGGGTTCATTGTACTAAGGTGTCTTTTAGGTTTGCCATGAGCATTGTCTCAGTGATGGTCTGCTACTGATTGACTATGCCAGTTGATACAGCCTTAGTGCATAGGAAGGATAATCAATGAACATCAGCAGAGAACATGGTTTGGATAAAAGGGTTGTCATTGGAGGTTCAAATAGAGAGCAGGAACATTTCTAAACAAATGTCTCGTAGCTGAAGGGCTTTAAATAACGTTACACCATAGATTCCAGTTTTGGATTTCAGCCATTTGCTTTAAATGTGCTTGGGATTTACTAGTGACTGAATTAGATGGGCAGTTGAACTGCACATTTTAGTGTGGCCTTTTATCGTGGCCATCCCAAAGCACGCCCTTGTAATGATCATGCTGTCTAATCTAATGCCACAACTGTGGATTATGAATTATGAGTGCTAGACACATTTGTAGACAATATTAGTGTATATAAAATCCAGATTTGTACTTTTTAATAGGTTGAGCCAACTTCAGTTGAGTATTTTCTACAGGAAGGCGGCTAATGGTTGTATTGTCATAGATGAACTTGATGGTTATGTTCCACATTAAATTATAATTATGGAATGAAGGTGGACATAATGTGTGGTGTGTTTATAGATGTGAGTGTCAGCAGTCACAGCCCTTGTCCATCTCTCATTCTAGCAGCAAGTGTACATTATGCATGCATGCATTCTGTGTGTGTCTTTGTGTGTGTGTGTGTCAGTGTGGGTGGGCCAAAATTAATGCACCAGTCATGGTAGTCATCAGCGCTCTCATCTGAGTACAAAATACACACACATACAAACACAGCAAGACCAGTCATGTGTATAGGGAATCATTATCTTAAGTGATTCTGGTTTAGCGATCATGAATCAAAGTGGCATCGTATCGACAATCCAGAGCCAGCAAGGAATTCAAAATGGGTGTGTGAGTGTGTGTGCATAATGTTAACCTGTACAAATGTATTTTGAGCTGGCAGCAAGCCGAGCTTGGCTCACCAATTTCCATTTTATTTCCCTTCCTCTGTGTCACCACGTTCCTGAAAAGCGTTTTTTTTCCTTTAGGGTGTTACCCTCCTTTCCTTTTTGGAACTGTGTGGCTATTATGTCAAAATACATGTTGAACCGCAAAAAGCTCTGTTTGTTCCAAAAAGCACAAAATGACCATTTAATTGTGTAAATGTTTTTTACAGTGACTATCTGTACCCCTACCTCTCTGTGTTTTTGATCTTCACACCACCTGTGCATCCTCCAAATGCTCCGACTACCCCATCCTTCCATCTCATTGGGTTTGACTGTGCCTTTGCAGAACCATATCAACGTCAGCTCTATTCTTCATTATCCCTTCTGCTACTCCGCTTCCACTCTCAGTAATATCTCTCTCTGCGGTAATGATGGATAGAGAACCCGTTGGAGTAAAGCAAACACATTCATCACAAACTCAACAATGCCATAGTAAACTAGATCGCAGGTTTTGTTCCTGACACGGCTCTTCTGAAAAGGCTATGGTCTTCATGGCTATAAGCCAGCATCCACTTTTTCCCCCCAAATCCAATCACCTCGATACAGAACACTTAGTGTTTAATATCTGACAACACCAGTCATCTACAAATCAGCAAATCTTAGATACTGTACTGAACATACTGTAAAATGTTGGTCTTTAAGAATGACTCATTTGTTTAAAAAAAACAAACAAAAAAAAAAACACATACATATGAAACCACCCAGTACACTTCACTCACTAACTGTGCTACAAAAAAGATTAGTTATGATAATCCATAATGCTGGTTATTATAGACAACATACAAACCCTTTATTCCGAAAATCATAATTATTAAAATTTGCTGACCTGGTAAACTTTCAAACAGCTAAAATTATGCTTAAAGCAAACAATAACTACCTTTCATCAGTTATAATTATATATTTATTCCATCCATCCATCCATCCATTTTCTATACCGCTTCATCCTCATTAGGGTCGCGGGGGTATGCTGGAGCCTATCCCAGCTGACTTCGGGCGACAGGCGGGGTACACCCTGGACTGGTCGCCAGCCAATCGCAGGGCTTATATATTTATTATTATTTTTATTATGTCTGTTATATAATTTTTTCACAGTAATTATAAACCTTGACTCTCATTGTACCACTGCCTTATCACTTTCATATGTATTTTTATAATTGAGAAAAAGTACATTTGGAATACAGGAGGTGAACAGATGTATTGTAATTAGGGGTAAGATTAAAGCTTTGCTTCTTCCTACTTCTTTGTGGACATGTGGAACTGCGAATTGTACTATGTGATGTATTCCAATGTAACTTGTATACAGGTACAAAATAAATGAAACCATTACCATTACCCATGTGCCTCTTACACTGCATTGTGTTCTGTCACTGTCTTTTAGCTCCATCGATCGCCATCGGACTCGGCCCTACTCTCGGCTTGAAAAAGTCCTGTTCGCTGGAGAGTCTGCAAACCGCCATGTCGGACGTCAACAGAAAAAATGAACACCTACCTTTTCACCGTCCTCGTCCCAATATAGTCAGAGGAAGAGGTTGCAACGAGAGCTTCAGGGCAGCTATTGATAAATCCTATGATGGGCCACCCGAAGATGATGATGGTAAGTCTAATTTTCAGGTATGTTTGCACATACAGTCATCCCTCGGTTATCGCAGTTAATTGGTTCCAGACCCAACCGCGATAAGTGAATTTTGGTGAAGTAGGATTCAATACTCATAAATTGAGCATGTGTGTAGTTAGAGCATAGAAAACCTGTTCATGACTTTCTAAATACAATATTTACCATTATTAGAGCCCCGTACACATGAAATAACACCCCTGTTGTCACCTTTCCACTCCTATTATTCTGTGTTTACACAACATTGCTCAACTGTAGTGCGCAGGCTACGGAATCACTGCAGGGACACGAGACGACCATAGCTTTAAATATTAGCAACTAGTTAGCCTCCAATTTATTTACTGTATTCTAAACTTAAGAAAATGTTTAAAACTGAGTGGGGAAGAAGGACAAAGAAGCCAAAAACATACCGCTTCCACAAGGAATGGCAGGAGAACTTCTTTTCACTCTATCATGTCGGACATGCCACGGCTGACTCTATGCAGTGTGACTGTAATCTAATGTCATGTCTCAATAATGAAATTATTGACGCTTAGTGGCCAGAATACTACCTTTGTCTTTCAATGTTTTTGACTGATAATACGCCATAGTCAGCCACAAAGCAGCGATCATTTATTAATTGATTTTTTAAAAAACACGTTGGAGTGAGGGAGTGATAATCGAACCGTGATATTGGGAGGGACTACTGTATACAGTTGCACTCAAAATTATTCAACCCTCATTGTAAATTGTAATCATTTGCAGTTCATAAACTTGCAGTAGTTTGCGATACACCAACAAAACAAAAACAATATAAATAGATCAACACACCTGCTATGATGAGCAGTTACATTTTTATTGAAACTGGTCATCTATGAAAACGTTTTGAAAATAAATGTAATTTACAATTACTTTTGATCATAGTTAATTCATTAATTAATTTGAAAATAGCCCCCTTTTTTTCCACAAAAAAACGAATCTCATTCACCCTAAGTGAGTAATAATTTATAAATACATGGTCACAATATGGGTCAAATATATAGCATAGATGTATCACTGTAAAAAAATGCAACGCTAATGATGTTTTTTCTTTAAGCGTTGAAATTTTGCACTTTGTGAGGTAGTCCTTAAACGCACCATAGTTGCTGTGAGACGCAAAAGTGAAACTTATGTATAACAATCCTTCCTCAAACCTTGTAGTGCGGTAAAGAGTTAATATACGATCGTAAGTCTGGAATTACAACAGGCAAGCGATTTGGATTATTTAAGATGCGTCTTGGAGAAACGCCCTCTCCGACAGCTAGCCGGGATGACCTGGCCACCTGCAGGGCAAGGCAAGCCCCATATTACCACTGTGTTCGTCAGAGTGAGGTGCGGCGGCCCCACAAAAGATGTAAACACAGTTAGTGGTGAGTACTTATACATTTTATCATTGAAAATATGTTAATGTGTGTGAGGCATATTCAGGACTGAATATGGAGCTGAATTTAATCTAATAAGTCCAACAGTCACTTTTATTGCAAACGTTGGTCCGAAATTGGAGAAAAATGTCAAAAATAGACATTTTTATGACCGTATCAATTACTCGCGGATCAAGACCAGAACAGTTTTTGGAAGCATTCTAACTGTTCATTACAACATTATAGAAGCTTTACACCTACTTTGTGCAATGGTGCTTTTTTTTGTCCATATTTTTTTTGGGGGGGGGTTGACAAGCATGTTATGTTTCCACCACAATTACAACTTGCCAGACATTTCTTCCTGCCTCTCCTTTTCCCCTCAGTTACATGGTGAGTGATCCATTCTGCTTCCTTCCATGTACAATGTATACCCTACTCACTCATTTTAACCGGCCTATAAAAACAGGAGTTTTACCAGAATCCCACAACAGTATGAAGCAATGCAGTGCATTGCCCTTCAACATTTGATTCAATATTTAGTCAGGCTTTGGCATTAAATATTTATTCAGGAGCTAAATACTATCTGCTTGGTTTGCTTCGCTGAGAGGTGTGGCTCAATTCCCAGTAGTGTTATTAGCAGCAAACTCTTATCAGTCACCACCAGAGTAATGAGATTGCCTGTTTCAGATCACTACACTACACACAGGATGGACTAATAGGGCATGTCAACACCACGCACACGCACTGGCCCTGTCTGTCACCATCGTTCTAATTGTTCAAAACTTTTTGGAAGCTGCTGTTAATTGACAAAGAACAGTTCTCCAAAGTGCTCTCACAGTGACATTGTTGAGAAGCTTGGTGAAAGTGTTTAAATGCTGTACCTGTGATGTGCAACTGGAAATGCAAACACTTCTCATTTCTTACAACTCAGCAAACTCAAAGAACAACAAAACATAACAAAAGTGTCTTTGTTTGTTAATGCAGGTTGGTGCATGTTCCATTTTGATACTGTTGGTTGGCTGAACACACAAATAGGCAAGATATAGCAATAAAGAACAAATATGAAAGGCCTGTCCTCAACTTTTGTCATTACAGTTGTCCCTCATTTAGCGCGGTTAATTGGTTACAGACCCGACCGCAGTTAGTGAATTTCTGCAAAGTAGGATTCAATATTAATAAAGAGAATATATATTTTAGTTAGAGCATTTTTATGACCTTCTAAATACGTTTTTTACCATTATTCGAGCCCTGCAGACACCCTTATAACACCTTTATAGTCACCCAATATAGCAGACATAGTAATCGACAATAAGACATATCCATCCACACATTTTCTATGCCGCTTATCCTCATTAGGGTGGCAGGGGTATGCTGGAGCCTATCCCAACTGACTTCAGACGAGAGGCGGGGTACACCCTGGACTGCTCACCAGCCAATCGCAGGGCACATGTAGACAAACAACCAACCATTCACACTCACATTCATACCTATGGACAATTTAGTTAACCTAACATGCATGTTTTTGGAATGTGGGAGGAAACCGGAGTACCCGGAGAAAACCCACACACGCACGGGGAGAACATGCAAACTCCACGCAGAGATGCCCAATGGAGATTTGATCCCAGTTCTTCCCGATCTCCTGACTGTGTGGCCAACATGCTAACCATTAGGCCACCGTGTGGCCAAAAATAAGACATATTAGACATAAATAAGATAAGATAGACTCACACGTTAGCAGTTAGCAGCCTGTTGTCTCATCAATGTAACATTACAGACAGAGAAACCAGTGCAGAATACTACTCTACTCCCACTGTTTGTGGCTGAGGAGAGACTCACGGTGCACTTCAATTGCTTTATTAAGAAGCAGAGTATACCTGCAGTGAACATTCATACAGGACTTGCTGTTGGCCACTCTACATTGCTAACCTGCTGCTACTAGTCAGCTCTAGCTAGTCACGTCACACGCGTCACTTCCCAGGCCTCTTTTCTTAAAGGCGCACACAACAAGTCATAGACACTGCATTACACTTCATATCATGTCTTTTGAATGTGCATTTTCGTTGATTTTGCCATTTTTCTGTATGAAAATGTTACATTTGGACATGGACATTTGCTTAAATATGCACTTTTTTTTTTTACTAATAGTAGACCAATTCAACCACAAAACAGTGGTCATTTATTGATTAATTCATTTTTGAAAAAACACAATCGAGCGAGGGAGCAATTTTCGAACCACGATGAACTGACGGACGACTATATATTGTTCTATAGCATATTCATTAAACACCTGCACCTGTAATGTCCGTATACTTTAACTTAAACACTAGGCCTAATTAAATTTACAGGCTCCAAATTGACCATAATATTATTAGTAGCATGCCAAAGCAGCTTGGCTTATTTACTGCCTTTGCTTTTTAGATGCATCAGAGCAAAGTTCAGGACGGGATACACCAGCAAGCACCTCATCACGCCAAGGGGCAGGGGATCTGGTGGAGGAAAAACCAAAAGCAGACAAGAAAAAGAAAGTGAAAATCAAGAAAAAGGATAAGAACAAAGGCAAAGGAAAAGAAAAAGAGAAGAAAAAATCCGAGGAGTCAGAGGAGACAGAAAAGAAGTCGAAGAAAATAGGCTTCGGCCTGCTGAGGTAATTATTTTTTTGTCCCTTTTCCTCATCTTTGGTAATGGTCAGAATAATGTTCACTGGAGGCGGGCTTTGAAAGATAGCAGTATAAAACTATCTTTCTAAAAAAAAAAACAAAAAAGTCCTGCCCACTGTAATTCCCATTCTCTTGTAAAAGTGTCAAAGTTTCTAAACCAGCATGCCTTTTATGTATTTTACAATCACTAGAACTTGCACTGTTAATACCAGAAACCTTCCAACCCTTTTTCCCCTACATTATGCATTATGCAAAAAGTTCTTTAACAGGTTCTACCTGCAAAATAGTTCAAAATAGGGTGACCATATTTTGATCACCACAAACCAGGACACTCGGCCCGGCAATGAGATGATCGAAGTTTATTTCAAGGTGCCTTATAATTTAAATTTAAAGTATGCTCGCTCTGTATTGCTAGAAAATAATAAAATCAGACAAAAAATATTTCATAATTGATTTAATTTTATTTTGTGTATATAAATAAATATAAATAATATAACTTATATGAATTATAATATGAATAAATTAATCTCTAGAATGAAATAATGATAGAAGAAGGACCTCGAAATGTGGTACTACTCCAAAATAACAGTATTCTAAGATAACAGCGTTCCAAATATAATTTCAAAACAAGTGATGTGGACCGTCCAGGAGCTATGACCGTTGCGATGCTGCGATGGGCGGAGCTTTTATAAGACATAAACTGGATGTTGGTAGATGTAATCCAGATGTTTTTCAGCTGCTTTGATCATTACTCATACTTAAGCAGAAGTTACTCACACGTTCGATGTTTCTGAGACATATTTGGATGTTACTCATGCTCTTCTATCTACCGTCCATGGTTGAAAAATGTGTGTTTGCCGCTGTATGACACCATTCCATTCCATTCCATTTTCCTCCGCTTATCCGGGTCCGGGTCGCGGGGGCAGCAGTCTCAGTAGGGAAGCCCAGACTTCCCGGTCCCCGACCACCTCCTCCAGCTCCACCGGGAGGACACCAAGGCGTTCCCAGGCCAGCTGTGAGACATAATCTCTCCAGCGTGTCCTAGGTCTTCCCTGGGGCCTTCTCCCGGCTGGGCATGCCCGAAACACCTCACCTTGGAGGCGTCCGGGAGGCATCCGGACTAGATGCCCGAGCCACCTCAGCTGGCTCCTCTCGATGTGAAGGAGCAGCGGCTCTACTCTGAGCTCCTCCCGGATAACCGAGCTCCTCACCCTGTCTCTTAGAGTGAGTCCCGCTACCCTACGAAGAAAACTTATTTCAGCCGCTTGTATCCGCGATCTCGTTCTTTCGGTCATGACCCAAAGCTCATGACCATAGGTGAGGGTGGGAACATAGATCGAACGGTAAATTGAGAGCTTTGCCTTCCGGCTCAGCTCTCTCTTCACCACGACGGTCCGGTACAGCGACCGCATTACTGCAGACGCTGCGCCGATCTGCCTATCGACCTCACGCTCCAACCTTCCCTCACTCGTGAACAAGACCCTGAGATACTTGAACTCCTCCACCTGGGGCAGGACCTCATTCCCAACCCGGAGGGAGCAATCCACCCTTTTCCGACTGGGAACCATGGCCTCTGATTTGGAGGTGCTGAGTCTCATCCCAGAAGCTTCACACTCAGATGCAAACCGTCCCAGTAAACGCTGCAGGTCACAGCTCGATGAGGCCATCAGGACCACATCGTCTACAAATAGCAGAGATGAGATCCTAGTGCCCCCGAACTGGACTCCCTCGACACCTTGGCTGCGCCAAGAAATTCTGTCCATGAAAATTATAAACAGAATCGGTGACAAAGGGCAGCCTTGGCGGAGGCCAACGTTCACCGGAAACAGGCTTGACTTACTACTGGCAATGCGAACCAGGCTCCTGCTCCGGTTGTACAAGGACTGAATGGCACGTAGTAGCGCGCCACCAATCCCATACTCCCGGAGCACCCCCCACAGGACACCGCGAGGGACACGGTCGAATGCCTTTTCCAGGTCCACAAAGCACATGTAGACCGGTTGGGCAAACTCCCAAGTACCCTCCAGGACCCTTGCAAGGGTGTAGAGCTGGTCCAGTGTTCCGCGACCAGGACGAAAACCACATTGCACCTCCTGTAGCCGAGGTTTGATTAACGGTCGTACCCTTCTCTCCAGCACCCTGGAATAGACTTTCCCAGGGAGGCTGAGGAGTGTGATCCCCCTATAGTTGGAACACACCCTTCGGTCACCCTTCTTGAAAAGGGGGACCACCACCCCAGTCTGCCAATCCAGAGGTACTGTTCCCGACTTCCACGCAATGTTGAAGAGACGTGTCAGCCAAGACAGTCCCGCAACATCCAGAGCTTTGAGGAATTCAGGGCGAAACTCGTCCACCCCCGGAGCTTTGCCACTGGGGAGCATTTTGACTACCCCAGATACCTCAGCCACGGTGATGGAACTGTCCGCGTTCGTATCCTCAGTCTCTGCTTCCTCTATGGAAGGTATGTCAGTGGGATTGAGAAGGGCCTCAAAGTATTCCTTCCACCGCCCAACTACTGTATATCCTCAGTCGAGGTCAGCACGCCCCCGTCCCCACTGTAAACAGTGTGGACCGGGCACTGCTTTCCCTTTCTGAGGCGCCGGACGGTTTGCCAGAACCTCTTTGAAGCCGACCGAAAGTCGTGTTCCATGGCCTCACCGAACTCCTCCCACACCCGAGTTTTTGCCTGGACCACCGCCGAAGCCGCGTGCCGCTTGGCCTGCCGGTACCCGTCAGCTGCTTCAGGAGTCCCACAAGCCATCCATGCTCGATAGGACTCCTTCTTCAGCTTGACCGCAGCCCTGACCTCTGGTGTCCACCATCGGGTTCGGGGCTTGCCGCCACGACTAGCACCGACCACCTTGTGGCCGCAGCTCCGATCGGCTGCCTCAGCAATGGAGGCACAGAATAGAGCCCATTCGGACTCAATATCCTCGTCCTCCCCCGGGATGCAGGAGAAGCTTTGTCGGAGGTGAGAGCTGAAGACTCGACGAATAGGAGACTCTGCCAAACGTTCCCAGCACACCCTCACTACACGTTTGGGTCTCCCGGGTCTGTCCGGCATCCTCCCCCGCCATCTAATCCAACTCATCACCAGGTGGTGATCAGTTGACAGCTCAGCCCCTCTCTTTACCCGTGTGTCCAAAACATGCGGACGCAGGTCTGATGATACGACTACAAAGTCGATCATAGACCTGCGACCTAGGGTGTCCTAGTGCCATGTGCACTTATGGACATCCTTATGCTGAAACATGGTGTTTGTGATGGACAAACTGTGGTTCGCACAGAAGTCCAACAACATCACACCGCACGGGTTCAGATCGGGGAGGCCGTTCCTCCCAATCACTCCCCTTCAGGTCACACTGTCATTGCCCACATGGGCGTTGAAGTCTCCCAGTAAAACGACAGAGTCACCTGTTGGGGTGCTCTCCAGCACCCCTCTGATGGACTCCAGGAAGGCTGGGTACTCTGAACTGCCGTTTGGCGCGTACGCACAAACGACAGTCAGGACCCTTTCCCCAACCCGAATGAACCTCTCGTTAACCGGGGATGACTCCAACACAAAGGCACCGAGCCGGGGGGCTATTAATAAGCCCACACCAGCTCGCCGCCTCTCCCCTGCAGCAACTCCAGAGTAGAACAAGGTCCAGCCCCTCTCGAGGAGTTTGGATCCAGAACCCAAACTGTGGGTCGAGGTGAGTCCGGCTATATCTAGTCAGAATGTCTCAACCTCTCTCACAAGTTCAGGCTCCTTCCCCGCCAAAGAAGTGACGTTCCATGTCCCAAGAACCAGATTTGGCCGCCGAAGACCAGGTCGCCTAGGTGCCCGCCCTCGACCGCCACCCAAAACGCAATGCACCGGACCCTTATGCTTGCCCACGCAGGTGGTGGGTGTACGGGGGGGAGATCCCGTGTGGCTTCTTCGGGCTGAGCACGGCCGGGTCCCACGGGTGAAAGCCCGACCACCAGACGCTCGCCTGCGAGCCCCTTCCCCAGGCCTGGCTCCAGGGTGAGGCCCCGGTATCCCACTTCCGGGCGAGGTGCGGTCTCTCCTCGTGTGTTTGTTCATAAAGGTCTTCTGAATCACTCTTGGTCTGGCCCGTCACCCAGGACCTGTTTGCCTTGGGAGACCCTACCAGGGGTATACAGCCCCTGACAACATAGCTCCTAGGATCACTTGGGCACACAAACCCCTCCACCACGGTAAGATGGTGATTCACGGAGGGGCGTATGACACCATCTGACGTAAATACTTAGACGGAGGCAGACAGAATCGGCAGTATGGGATTAGAGCCTTAATGTCCTGGATGCATTATTATTATTATGTAAATTAGATAGGAATACAAACTCTCACACACATTCTATAAATATGTTTTTTTTAATTATTATTTAATATACCCTCTCATAAGCTTGCTACAGACGTACGCTCCTCGTCTACAATGTCACAAAGCACATGTGCTCATTATCTAACGTGCCTGAATCAGAAAATATTAGATTGTCTGATAACCTGATATGTTAGATCCCAAAGCCCATATGCAGAACTTCTCTTTCAGTCAGCACACATAAACAAGCGCAGTATGTGCTCACCCTGTGCACACATATTGCACACATCAAAACACCTCTTTTTCTTTTTGCGTCTCCTTGGAGAAACACTATCACTTGTTCACAGGCACACAAAAGACCACTCTGAGAGTGCTGCCCCAATTTCTTTAAGAGGTGCTTAAAATTATCTGTCAGAGCTATTTGGTGTGATTAACTCCAACACGACGCATATCTCAGTGTGAGAGGGAGCATACAGTAGGCACACACAGCGCGCAATCTTTCGATGAACAATGTGGACCTTATACTTGAATTATAACATGATATCGAGTCTTGTTTTTTTTTCCAACTGAGCTGAGACTTCACATGACCATTACGTCGATACACATCTGTAGAAAAGCATGCTCCTGTGAATTCAACCCTAAATTACTGGTACTTTGAAAAACATACTTAAAAGGGCGTCTTTGTGATTTCAAAGTCGCATTGTATCACACTGATTATATTGGAGAATTACAGTTTATATTTAAATATTTGGCACTAATATGCTCTAATAAAACCAACTTAAGTATTGCCAGTGCTTTTGAAACTTGTTTTGTTATTGTTCTTTTTTCCCCCTGATTCTTCAGTGCTCAGCCACAGTTCATAGTTAACAAAATGAGAAATAGAATTGTTTGTGAGTTATTTCTTGAATTCAATAGTGTTTTTCAGCGTCTTTTTCTTTCCACCTTCTTGTTTTGCAGCCATGATCAATAAGATAAGCAGAGCATTGTGCTGTAATTGTGTTAGTTAGCAAAGAACTACTGTAAACCACTGATGACATTGTCGACGGGTGACGGAGCTGACTTCCAGTTCCTGTTTCAGTGTAGCTAATAGGAAGATAGTATGGACATTTTGTGATAAAAATACATTAAGAACGCAGTTGGACTCACGTGGTGTATTAATAACATGACAAGACGTGCGCCATATTGTACGCTAACCGGAAAATGTACACAAACTATGGCTAAACTTTAGCATACAATTTTTACGTGAACAGAAAAACATGCTAACTCGAACGTGCGCTAACAGAGGTCCCAATGTATAGATCAGGAGTCACTCGGGGAAATGATCACAGCCACATCGGATTGCTAAGAAATGTGCTCTTCAGTTGAAACAAGCGATAAGGTTAACTTATGCTTTGCTTATGCCATGTAAGCTCGGTAAGCTATATGAATTACAATTGTAGTCACAATAATATGAACTATGAATGATAATAAAATCAGAATATCAATAGTTCGGAAATTTACCTTCCGGGCAAATTTCTCGCCATGTTTTGACAAACATGACGTCGTGTGGGGGGGTGGAGTGTCTCGCGAGCTACCCAGCATGCTTTGCGGTGGGATGATATGGAGAGATGTTTATTTGTATACCCACGTGGTTCATTGGGTAGGTTAGCACCGTGGGTGTGTTGGTTGTTTGGATTGCTGCATATAAAATTAAATCTATTAAGCATTGTTTTTGACTATTTCCTGTGTGACTCGCCACAATAGCATTGAAAGTCATGGTGCTAGCTACTCCTTCCATGTTTTTTTTTTTTTTTTTAAACAATTTAGAAAGTTGTGGAACGCATAGCTGTAGTTTGCTCACCCCTGAGCTAAATCATGGCAATGTAGTTGCATTTGAGTGTAAAAGATGTAAAAAGGATTGCAAGCTTGTATATTTATTTAAAAAGCATAGTTTGAACTGGGGTTGGTTACACATTCAGTGATATTTTTAGACTCTTAGATTAAATCGCATTTGTTGTCATGGTGCATTTTAGTGGCGTCTTAATTGCAGCACACTGATAATATCAGCCTTCATCTTCGTTTCATTTTCTAGCCATATTTCTGCAACCTTTTGCTCTCCACTCTTGCAGCCCAATAATCTTTGTATCATTCAAAATGTTCCTCTCTTTCTTTTCCCTAGTGCCTCAGCCCCCTATCTGCATTTGATTGCATTTAATGGCGAGAGACTAAGAGGGCAAATTGGTGCTACTCAGAGTTCCATCTAGGCTCAGATTTGTCTCATTCATCCAAGGACAAAATGTATACCCCAGTCATGGTCTGGATCCTGTATGGGTCGTCGGATAAAGTGTATTCTTAATGTATCTGGGTATTAATATTAAAGGGGCGGCATGGTTCAGGTCATAGAGTGGTTGCCGGTTGCTGGTTCGATCCTCCATGATGTTTTGACCATGTCGAAACATCCTTGGGCAAGATACTGAACCCCCTATTGCTCCTGATGCTGCATCATCAGTGGGTGAATCTTGAGGACCTTACGCTATAGAAGTGAAAGTCTGGCCATTTACCATTTAATCAAAGTGCACACTTTTTCCCTTTTATCCCCCCATCTGAAAAGAAAAAAAAAAAAAAATAATAATTATCTATGGAGTTTGCAAAGGGTCTTCCTAAATAATACCCAAATTGCCAGAAAGAATGAATGCAAGTCCGTTTTAATTCCCATTAACTCATTTAGATGAAAGTGGACAGCTGGCTCTGTCAACGAGATGGCTGCCATCTGCCAATCATTTATGTGTGAGCAAGAATGAGAGAGTGGAGACACTCAAACGAAACAAAAAAGAACATGCAGAGTTAAAATGCTAAAAATACATTTGAGAAAATATGCAAAGATCATGAATATTTATGCCATGATTGGTCACAGAGTCAGATGGTCGTCACATTGTTGGCACATGGTCACTGTGAATCGTTTCAGTGCGTATGTGCTGTGTGTATGTGTGTACCCTAATGTTCTGCAGCTGTGTGTGCAGTTCCTTCTTTCTCTCTCTCTCCCCACACTTCGCTCTCGCCAGCTGGTCCAAATGTGACACCTCTGGTAGACTTAAAATGTTCCATCGCTGAGGCTGTTATCCAGTTGGAACAGTGGGGACCATTAAGACTGACTAGGTCCTTTGTGGGGTGGAGGAGCTTGTTTTTCTGCATGTGTGATACTCTGCAAGTATTTATACAGTGATGGTTGAAATGATTTTCAGCCCTTGAAAATGTACGTATTCTACACAAAATGACTGTAAATCCTGAATTTTAAATACCATAATCATGTATCCATCCACTGGTGAAAGGACCCTGGATTGGTCAATCAACTGTATAGACATCAATCCATTCACAATTTAGAGACTCCAATTAGCCTGAAATGCATTTTTTTGGATGTGGAAGTATGCAATCCCGAGGAGAACATGCAAACGCTACACAGAGATCCTCATCTGAATCTCCTGATGGTGAGGCAGACGTGCTACCCACTATGCCACCGTTCTGCCCCTTAAAAGTAATTCTATACTTGGTTGACATGTTGATTGTGGTGATGTATTGAAAATGATATAAAAAAACAACAAAAAACTCTCTTACTGGCCAAATACTTCTGGATCTTTTTGTATCTGAGTGATAAGGAACCAGCAACAAAATCCACGAATGAAAATAATACCCAGTGGAACCTCGGTTAGTGTACGCACGGGTCAGCATGTTTTTCGGTTAACGTAAAAAATGTGCACCAAAATTTTGCCTCAGTTTGCGTGTATTTCCAATTGGCTTACTATACGGTGCGTGTCTTGTCGCGTTATTAATACACTACGAGCGTCCAACTGTGTTCTTGTATATTTGTATATACAAGAACATATATACATGTATATTTATCACAAAACGTCCTTGTTAGCAGCCCATTTGCTTGCTAATACATGGAAACAGGAACCGGAAGTCAGCTACATCGCTCATTTATGATTGCATCGGCGGTTGACTCTGTAGTTCTTTGCTAACTACCATAGTTATGCCACAAGCCTCTGGTTTTATTTTGACAAAGGTGAGAAACACTATTGAATTAAAACAAAACAGCGTCTAGCAAAACACAAAGGTGGTGCCTAGGTGGATCTTATCTGCATATCACCTTCTTTTTCAACAATCACGTCTTCAATTAAGATAAAATTGACGTTAAGTGTTCATTTATCCCATTCATTCATCATTTTAATGCATTTTGAAGTGTTTTCTGCATGTAAACTATAAAAAACGTGTTTTGTGTTAATATTTTTGGCTGTCTGGAACAGAATAATTGGATTATGATTCTTATGGTTAAAAATGTATTTGGTTAGAGTACGTTTCAGTTAGAGCCCAACCTTCTGGAACGGTTTAATGACGCTTACCAAAGTTCCACTGTACAGTAATCCCTCGTTTATCGCAGTTAACTGGTTCCAGACCTGACCATGATAAGTGAATTTCCTTGAAGTTGGATTCCTTCTTTATGAATTTAATATTTTTGTCGTTACGGCATAGAAAACCTGTTAACAATCCTATGATGTTTAATTTTATGGGAGCCCTCTCGACATGAAATAACACCCATATAGTCACCTTTACGTTTATATTATCCAAAATAGTTGATATAATCAGAGAAAATAAGCCATTTAAGACATAAATAAAACCTGTGCTTGTGTGTGTCGCAGTAAATGTGTTCCAGATTTGTGGAAGACAGGAAGTAATGTTGGAAGTACCGAATTGAGTTTTAGCATGTTGGGGGTTACAGCCGCAACATTCTTCTTCTTATTATTATTGTTATTATTATGTTGGTATTATTATTGTGCCTGTTGTGAAATAATTCAAATCTGCAAAAAAAGACTGTTGTTCCGGCGATCAAATTTGGCGCTTGTCTCACCCAACAATTACTGACACATAGTGTGACCAATGTAAAATACTATATTCACAATTTTAATGCATTTTCTTATTGGCTGATATTTGGATTTTTGTGAATTTGAGCTATTTTTATGTTTGGAAATGCTCAATTTAGGCACAAAATAGGTACAATTTACTTAAATATGTATATTTTAGACTAATAGTAGGCCTTATTCAACCATAAAACAGCATGATTTATTATTTAATATATGTTTGAAGAACCATGATAGAGTTAACCCGCGAAATTTGAACCTGGATGTGGACACGGACGACTGTACAGTATATATGTATTTATACGGTATCACAATATGAAATAGCAAACCTATTCAATCCAGACCAAAGTACTGAACTGGTTTATTATGCATTCTTCTGACTAGACTTTTTGTTTTATAATTAGAGAGAACATGCTCGAAATGGGTGGAAGGACACCCCAGCTGCCAGTCAAACAATGTGACAGGAAGTCATTGGCGTGTCACTGACTGCTGTCATGCCTGCCAATCAGCAGTGTCCTTATGCATGCGTGTGTTTTGCGGACCACATTCGTTTGTCACAGTTAAACAATGTCAATCAGTGGTTTCCACAAGGGTTTGCATGCAGGGAGGTGGCAAAGGGAAAGGTGACAGAGGAGCAGCAGAATATAAATATTATGCACTTTATTTTCTACTCGTGTGTGTACCTCCCCTTCTTGGCTATGCTACTTCCACCAAGCAGGACTATGTGGTTCAATTTGCTATGAATAACCACACCAGCAGATGCTAAAAATGTTATCCTAATGCATGTTAATGTAGAAAACATGTCGCTGCCTTTGGCGCAAGCAGGGAAACCAAAAATAAAGTAGAGGACCATGCAGTGTTTGTGGCTATGTGCTTTGATGACATATACAGTAAATTCCCCAAGATATTTGGAATTATGACAGTTTACAAACTGTAAAGCAGTTCAATTATAGACAAAAACCCTTGAGGGTGCTGGTGTGGAGTGACGGAGTAATGCTTTTTACTGCATTTTGTGTTACAATCAATAAGGAATTGAAGACTACAGCACACATACTGGTTCATATTGTGTACTTTACAGCTTATGAACAAATCAACCATTAAAACAATACCTCCCACGGAAAATACACTTTTTCTGGTACCAGACAACCCCACAAAATGACTTTCCACAGCGAACCTTCTCTTACACAGATGGTATCTTTAACAACCTGTGTACATAATTGTGATGAAGTCATCCACACATGCAAATGAGTGATGGTAAAGAATGTAGTGCGAGGTCATGAATATTCACAAGTCATCCTTCTGTTCCCACTAATGATAGCGGGAGCTTTTGCATTCATCCAACTGGCTGCATATCAGCTGGTCTTTGCAAAGGCACTATTCCCTGTAAACAATGGCTATGGTGGTGTTAACCCACACGTGTCACCGCAGTCACACAAGGCGACATACCTTATTTACCCTGTGTACGTTATTTTCTAAGTGGTTGGGTTTGACAATTATTGGGTATACTGTACCTACTGTACTACAGTATGTCCTGTATCTGATTGCAAATATACAAGTTGATCTTCCAGTGGTTTTATTGATTTACCTACTTGCCTAATACAAATTTACATTTAAGAAAACACATCAACCGCAAAGCAAAGTAACATTTCAGGAAACACATTAACAAAAGAACAAACCGGAAAGGGAATATACCAAAGCCCACATTGACAGGAATGGACAATGCGCAACAATTAATGATCGTGATTGCGTCATTTACAACAAATTAACGTTCATACGCGACACACCCATGGAATGGCAGCACAACGAAACAATAGGACACATACAAATGATGTATGTATTCATGCAAAGTGACTTGTTGTAAGAATAACAAATAGACATGTTAAAAGTGCTATGCTAATTATGTCTGAGGCGGATAAGCGCCGTTTGATCACCTCGTTTTCAGCTATTTCATGTCTTTATTCAACACACCATGCACACTCACACGTTTAGAGTGAATCATTTCAAGGACATGCACCGTTTTAGGCCTCCATTCTTATCAATATGGCCTTTGATACTGTACATTCCCTTTCCGGTATGCCTGATTATAATTTGTTTTGACTTTGTTAATGTGTTTCCTGAAATATTCATTTGTTTTGACTTTTGGTATTTTTTTTTTCTGAAATGTTAAAGCATTTCAGTTTGTTAAAGTGTTTTGCACTTCTGAGGCACAATTCTGGGTTTAAGAGTTCCATGGCATGTCAGTGTGCATGCAAGGTGTTCTGGTGATCACAGTTTTTGTTTTTACCTCAAATCTATCACATGATTTGGATTCACAGATATCCTTGGTAACGCACAATGTTTTTCCACCCTAATGACTGTATACCCTACTATGATCTGTGCAGATTTGGAAAAAAAAAGGAGGACAAGAAGGAGGCCAAGGCAGATTTGCAGTATCAGAAGTCTGACATTAAGACTCATGTGGAATTGGAAAGGTTGAAAGAAGAGCGGGAGAGGTGGGAAAGAGTTGTTTTTTTTTTCCATCATGTTGTCTTGAGTGCAAAGAATGAGGCTTCGGTCATTTCTGCCATTGCTAATCTTACATTGCTTGTTGCTTCCTCATTCTCCATACTTGTCACATACAACATGAACTTTCTTTTCACTCTCACTTTCACTCTCTGTTTACAACTTTCCAAATGCTGAAAATGAAGCTGTTCTGTCCACCTATCAGAATTGAAGCTGCCCATCCCGAGCTGTGTGAGCAAGACTCCCGAGGTCAACAAGTTGAAGGTGTCAGATCCACATATCCAGATGTTGAAGATGATGACGCAGACCCCAATTATGCCCGAATACAGTCCTTTAAGGATCGTGATATGGTTTCAACACCACAGCTTCAGTCGTTTCCACATAGTATGGTTCAGCATGGCCATGTCAGGACCCCTTCTCCACAGATCCCATTAAACTTTCAAGGGCAGGCCAATCATAGTAATGACCCCGGAGTCATACCTGATGAAGACCATGTTGATGGACTTTATGCAAAGGTCAACAAACCAAAAGCAGCTGGGACTGCATCAGCGACTGTGTCCGCAACTTCTAATGATAGGTAAGGACCGTACTTACTGTAGACTTACTGTAGGTCTTTGACTACAGTGGCCCAAATGTTATTGCTTTGCAGGTCTGGTAACAATAATAGTCTGTGAGCGCACTTTCACACCTATAGTTCACTTATTCTGGACCTGAACTTGTCCTTTAACCAAACTACAGCACAACAAACCATGTGAGATACTCTAGGTCTCTTCTCTAATCAGTTGGTGTTGCGCACATGAAACATTATTTTTACCGAATTTTGTGTAATGTAATGTTAATGAGGGAAAGGCTTGTTGAGATGTCATCTGTACTTCTGTGAAGAAGGTGTCGGACGTCTCGCTCCTCATCCGAAGAGCTTTGTCAGCTCCTCATCCTCTTCGGATGAGGAGCGAAACGTCCGACACCTTCTTCACAGAAGTACAGATGACGTCTCAAGAAGCCTTTCCCTTGATGGACAACTCCTGTACGACTGAGAGCCTACACAGACCCAATGTAATGTTAATGTTCACAATTCCGGTGTTTGTGAATGTGCATCGCTCAGCATTGGTGGATAATAATGGATAATTGAGAGCTGCTGTTGGCGTGTTAAGGTCGGCAAAAAAATCTGAAAATAGAGTCAGATTCTGTGTGTCTCTGTGGGGACATTGCATTACTTACAATATGTTACTTTCACTACGATATATCAACACTTAACAACATGGTGCACATGGCTGAGTGTGCATACATTTAGCACCTTAATGAGGTGGCGATAGCCACTTAGTTTTGGGGTTCAGTTCCTGCCATTTATGTTGAAATAACATTACAGAATGTCAGCACACATCTCTACATAAAATTGCCATTTTTTTAAATAGCTTTTTGGAATACACTGCAGTCTACAAGACACAATAACTGCAAAGGTACTTGGGAGCAAATTATTCTCCTCACGGTGAAGATGTGCTGCTATCAGAAAACATAACAAAAGCATGCATGCTAAACCAGGTGTGCTCACACCTTTTAAGGCTGTGAGCTAGTTTTGAAATGACTAAGTCCCAAAGATCTACTTCCTACTATAAATACAGTCAAACCTGTCTTAGCGGCAACCTTTATAGAACGGCCACCTGCCTATAGCAGCCACTGAAAAATCCCCCGCTGCAAATTTAGGTTATAGACCCTGTGTATAGCAGTCACCTGTCCAACGCGGCCAGCGGCCACCCATTTTGTTTCCCTTGGTCAATATCTGACTGCATATAGCGGCCAAATTACCAACTCAAGTAGAAGCTTCATGCACGAAAAAGTTTTGTTTTTCAATCAATGAAGCCGTCGTGTGTAGATTTTAATTACTGAGTCCTAGCTCAGTCACAATCATTCACAAGATCCACACAAACTGTCAGTTGTTCCACATAAAAAAGCCGTCTTCTTTTGAGCTTGCTATTTCCTGGTCAAACATGTAACTTTAAGAGCATTTGCACCAAAACATTACCACAAATTAGGCTGGGAACAGGACGTGCTCCCAGCGACGCTACAATAAAAAAAAAAACATACACTAGCATGCATGCGGCAGCAAGAGCAAAACTGAGTTTGGTTGTACTTAATTGAAGTATTTTAGAATGTACTCATGTTATTTTTCATCAATCCTCATCCACAAATCCATCAAAGTCCTCATCTTCTGTATTCGACACAAAAAAGCCGTCTTCTTTTCCGTTTGCTACTATTCTGTTAACTTGTCAGTGTTATTCAGCTCCAAAGCAAAGAAGGAAACTTCTCCTGTTGCTTCTGCCAACTTTATTTATTGAACGCGGCCACCAGACAGCAGCTCAGAACACACACACATCTCTGAGCATCGTCTCTCCTTCCTGCTTGCCCACAAGGCAAAGGTTAAACAAGCCCCACTACATAGCTGTCCCGGCAATGCCTGTAGGAAATGACACCGTTTATTTCCTGGTGTGCACTGGTCAATACTGTAATGCCGCTTGTTGTGGGGAAGGAGAGACTCACGTCGTCGATGCACTTTCATGGCTTTATTAACAGCGGAGAACACTGCAGGACTTTACATCCACGCCAACATAAACACAATTTCCCAACTCTCTCGAAACTCACAGCTAGCACTGAGCCTAGCTCTCCTGCTCGGGAAGCCCACTGTCACTTCCCATCACTTCCTGATGAACTAAAGCTCTAATGACAACTCTGCCGTATAAAAAGTAAAATATGAAAAACAAACGTAAGACATTACTAGCACAGCTTTGTTCTGTGGGTCGTGGATATATTCTATCAGTTATTATTAAGCCTCTAGCTTCCTTTTAGTAAGTAAAAACCTTGGCTATCATTGCACTACATTGTCATGTAGACCTGCAAAGTACACTTGGAAGAACAAGAGGTAAATAAATGTATTGCAACTGATGTGAAACCGATGAGGGGTAGGATTAAATAAGCTTTGCTTCTTCTTACTCCTTTTTGGACATGCAAAATTGTGAATTGTACTATGTGATGTGCTACTGTTTGACTCATATGCATGTTCAGGATGAATTCAAACCATGACCCATGAACCATGATAATAACAAGCCTAGTAGTGCTGTACAACTTGTATCCGCAGTCCGCAGTGCCCTCTACTGGTCAACATTATTATTTTTTTTCCTTTTTTTTCTTTTTTTCCCTTTACTGGTCAACATTCAAACTGGACGCCAACCTGTCTATAGAGGCCACCTGTCTATAGCGGCCACTTTTACAGACTCCCTCTAGTGGCCGCTATAGACAAGCTTGACTGTATATAAAATATATATATTTACTTTATTTATAAATATGAGTATTTATGTTTGTTGTAACTATATATTGAGGTGCACACACTTTTTCAGCGTGCAAGTTACAAATCTCTTACTATAAAACATATAACATATATATATATATAATGTACCTGGTAAACTTTGAAACTACTACATTAAATACAAATGATTCGTATTTCACATTCACAGTTTCAAAGTTTACAGTTCATCAAAGTAGTTGCTATTCATAAATAATAAACAATTCAATTAATGATGGAAATAACCATAATTACACATAATTCCTCAATAGTTGTGTAAATAACCTCAGTACCGGTAATATGTCCGTCAAAATAGCTACAGTTCATGCATTACATCCAGTTAGCATTTGCTATCAAACATTACAGATACGTAAGACATGAAAATGATTATGCAAAAGACAATGCAGCTAAAGCCAAGTCAACATACAGTATTAAACATTTTCACAAATGGGCAAATTTTCCAAATAATCATGAAATAATAGTTTAAGAAACGGAAGTGTAGAAAACACGCATTTCTATAGTGGAGTTCATGACATGAAGCAAAGCCATCAAACCTTTGACTTTTTTTTTACATGACTAGCCACTGCAAGTCAAGTGAACGGATCACTTTTTATAGATAGGCATCTTACCGCTGAATTAGTTTATCTGTAATCGGAATAATAAAGATGACAGTTGCATCACAGTGTGTAGTTTGAGACGTCTGTTCACCATTGCCACGGGGGAGCAAGAGCGAATCAGGAGGAGAGCGTAATGTCAGCTGACTGACGTATTATGACATCTACAAAGTGACGTTTTGCGATCGACCCAAAATACCTTCGTGATCAATGGGCACCCCTGTGCTAAACCAACGATATGGGCCGATATGGATATTTTTTCTGTAACAAAATGTATTTTTTTTAAGAATCTTTCGAAACAGTTTTTTGCTTTTTTCAGGGCAGTTACATATGTAAGACATGCTGCAGTAATTTCCTGCATGGTTTACTCATATGTAAGTCAACCATTGATTGTTGCAATATGGGTACCGCATCAAATGTAGGCTGATTTGGGAAATCCAAAATACACAAAATCACTCACAACGACGCTCGGAGTTACACTAAACACTGATTGATTTAAGGGTCGAAGAGGCTTATTGACAAAAGGAAAGTGTGAAAGAGAATACAACACAAGCAAATCATGTTGCTTTTGTGAAGATTTTGAACAGAAATGTGATATTTTTTTGCTAGGGTTCTACAGTACACAAGCGCATACACACACTTTAATTCTAGTGCACACACACACACACACACACACTCACACTCACACACACACACACTGGTGGAGCTATGTCAAACAGTCAATTTTCTGAAGTGACAACCCAAGCCTTGGTTTAGTACTCCCTTCAGTCTTGAGTGCAGTCCTCCCTCCTGCCCTTCACCCAACCACTACCATCATTATCACCAAACCATCCCAAGTGCTCTCAGGTTACCATAACAACAACAACCACCTCTGGCACTTGACCAATTAGAATACAATTACTCTGGAGAGAGCAGAGTGGGGTGAGTGTGAGAGGCAGCGTTGTTATTGCACATGAGCAACAGATGAATCGATAGAAAATAATGTTAAGAAAGGCAATAAATATAAAATAAAGGGTGCACATTGGCAATGTTTTTAGCATGAGCATCAATTGATTTGGGTGCTCACCAAGCGACCTTGTAGCTTGACATATGTTAACTGTGCATTCCCCAAACAATTTTAATGACTGAAGACAAGAGGCTGAAATGAGGGTTGGGCAATTTGGACCAAAACTCACATCCCAATATATTTATGTTGAATATCGATATACGATATATACTGTATATCCCGATAGTTTTTCCACAAAGTGAGTTTAGACAAAATTAAGATTTAAGAGATTCAAGATTCAAGAGAGTTTTATTGTCATGTGCATGGAAAACAGCAGTTATACTATGCAATGAAAATCTTATTCTGTTCATTCTCCCAAGAAAAGAAAGAAAACACAAGAAAGAATAAGAACACAAGAAACATAAACATATATACCAATAAATTAAGCAACAACAACAGAAGAGACATTAATACAAATAAATAAATAAAGTGCTATGAGTGTGTGCATGTGTTGCGTGCGGCGTGTGTGAGTGCTTCGTTGAGAAGCCTGATGGCCTGTGGGTAAAAGCTGTTTGCCAGCCTTGTGGTCCTGGACTTCAAACTCCTGTAGCGTCTGCCTGACGGTAGGAGTGTGAATAATGAGTGTTGTGGATGTGTGCTGTCCTTGATGAGGTTGTGTGTTCTGCGTAGGACTCTAGATGTATAAATGTCTTGCAGTGAGGGGAGGGCTGCCCCAACAATGTTCTGTGAGGTCTTGATCACCCGCTGGAGTGCCTTCCTATCACGTGTTGTACAGTTACCGTACCAAACAGTGATGGAGGCGGTAAGGACACTTTCGATAGTGCATCTGTAGAAGCAACTCAGGATTTTGGTGGACATGCCAAATTTCCTCAGTCTTCTCAGGAAGTACAGTCTCCTTTGGGACTTCTTCAGAATTTGTTGGGTGTTGTGAGACCAGGTGAGGTCCTCGCTGATGTGTGTGCCAAGGAACTTGAAGGTTTTCACCCTCTCCACCTCAGTCTCACCAATAAACAGGGGTCTATGCGGCTCCTTTTCCCTTGTTCTTGGGTCGATGATCATCTCTTTAGTCTTATCTGTATTGAGAAGGAGATTGTTAGCACGACACCAAGCTATGAGGTCCTCCACCTCTCTTCTGTATGATGTTTCAACACCACCAGTGATCAGTCCGATGACTGTAGTGTCATCCGCAAATTTAATGATGCTGGTGTTGTTCTGGGAGGCCACGCAATCGTAGGTGAAGAGCGTGTAGAGGAGTGGACTCAGCACACACCCCTGTGGGGTCCCAGTGCTCACAGTTCTTGAGCTGGATGTGCGATTGTGGACTCTGACTGATTGGGGCCTGCCTGTGAGAAAGTTAAACACCCAGTTACAGAGGGAGGGAGACAGGCCAAGTGTGAGGAGCTTATTTGTGAGTTTGTGGGGGCAGACTGTAATCAGAGCAGAGCTATAATCTAGAAATAGCATTCTGACATATGTGTTCTGGCCCTGTAGGTGAGAAAGGGCTGTGTGGATGGCAGTGTTGACTGCATCATTCGTGGACCGGTTCTGGCGATATGCAAACTGTAGAGGGTCCACAGTTGCCGGGATGCTCTTTTTGGTGTGGGTCATGACTATTCTTTCAAAGCGCTTCATAACAATAGGAGTGAGTGCTATAGGGCGATAGTCATTCAAGCAGGTCACGTTGCTCTTCTTGGGTACGGGCACTATGGTGGTGGACTTAAAGCAGGTCGGTACAGATGCTTGTATAGATGCTGCTAAATATGCAGGCGAGGTTTTTTCATTAAAGTTAAAAAAATCTGATAGAAAAATAGCCACTAAAATAAAAGTATATTCTCTTTTTGAACTGAATATAGAAAAAGTAAAGTATAATCATCAATCTTTTTAACCTTCAGCTATGCTCAAATCTTAATACCAAAAGAACGGAATATTAAACTAGAGAAGCACTCGGAGAGCGCAAACCTCCACCAAACACCATAGTTCCCCCCATATTGTGATTCACAATAATAATCCTACATTTTTTGGATCTGTAGAAAGTTGTCCTGTATTTTTTTCCAAGTGCTCTGATCATTGTTTGTGGAGTTATATGCACAAATGGTCCTATCTTGTAGTTAGGACTAGTTAGTTGTTTAACACATCATTCTTCCATCATGCGTTCTGACACACTGACAGGTAAGTGATCGAGTCCGAATCAGGCTAGTCATTTAATGAAGATCAAGAAACATTTCCATTGTAGATCCCACTTTGTAAAACAGGATGAGATCCACCCCGGCGGCATTGTGGATCTCCACTATGCAGTGTGCAGCGGGAGCTTTACTTTCACTTTTAAGTCCCCAAATACCAGAAAACTCTCTCACAACGCCAGAAAAAACTAGCTGCATTTGTTGCTAGTCGCTTTTGAGAAAGTATGTCGCCAGATTTAGCGACAGAGTCGCCAAGTTGGCAACACTGGAACTTGTCACTTCCTTCATTTTTATGGGGGATTCTGCTCCGTCCCCCCCTCTTTTCACCTTTATGCATGGAGGGAGGCGGGCCAGGATCCCCGCTCAGGAGTGCTGCACACACAGCAGAGTGTGAGTGAGACATCTGCATCAAGATACAAGAGAACAGAGCAAATCCAGTCAATATCGACATGAACGATGTGTTTGTTTTTGATATCGTGCTTAAAAAAAATAGCGATATTTTAATAATATTGATATATCACCCAGCCCTAGCTGAAATTTGTCTCCTTTCAAAAGCTTACACATCACTTGTCTGCTATTGTTGATTTTAAATGTATATTTTAATACAGAGGAGCGTCTAAAGATGAATGACTTTTCAGGAACAATGTGCTTCAGAACAATGAAGTTTGGGCCTACATCATGCATGCCCTTGCTCCAGAATGCCACTGAAAACATTGCCACACAGTTAATACAGTTCTTATGATTTCAACAACAATTTTAAAATTAGAGCAAATCTGAGGTTGACCAGCAATTCAGAATGGAAGAATTCCTTCCATTTCACTCACTTTACTACGGTGGCCAGGAAGTGTATCTTATCTATCATGTTACATTTCAGAAAAGAAGTGAACCAAACGTGAAACAAAAATTCGACTCAACCAGGGGTTCAGTACACTCCTGATCAAAATGTTAAGACTAGTTAAAAATTGCAAGAATTTACATTTTGCACTATTGGATCATAAGGAAGTTCTAAGTAAAGCTTCAAAAAGAAGAAATGGGAGTGCGACAAAACATTTTTTGAGTAAGCAATGTATTGCAAACAACCATTAAACTGAAACAGGCTGTTCATCAGCTTGATCAAAAGTCAGCTTGAGCACGCTTGATGCCAGTGTTTCCAGGAGGCTGGTAGGAATGTTGCTTCAGGTGGTGAAATAGGGCATCCACTGTCTGGAACTGATGTCCATTTTTGTAAACTTCCCTTACCATCTCCAAAAGTTCTCAATTGGAAACAGATCAAGGGCACACGCAGCATGGTCCAAAACAGTGACGTTATTCCTCTGGAAGAAGTTCTTTGTCAGGCCGGTATTGTGAACTGCAGTGTAGTCCTGTTGAAAAACCCAGTCATTACCACACAGACGAGGGCCTTCAATCATGAGGGATGACCCTGCAACATCTCCACATAGCTGGCTGCTGTTTGATGCCCCTGCACATCCTGAAGCCCCATTGCTCTATTAAAGAAAGAGCACACCGGATGATGATGGCGCCCCCTCCACTGTGCCGTGTGGAAAACATCTCAGGTGGGATCTCCTTGTCATGCCAGTGACGTTTGAAGCCAAGCAGTAACGTTGGAAGCTATCAGGACCATCAAGGTTCCATTTTTTCTAATCAGAGAATACAACTTTTTTCCACCTTTCAGTGTCCCATGTTTGGTGCTCTCATGCAAATTCCTTTTGGGCAATTTTTGAGGCCTTTGAAGTTGTTTTTTGTTCATAAAACTCTGCTCTAGCAGATGCCGACTGATTGTTATTGGACTGCACTTTGCACCAGTAACAACCTTCATTTGGCAGAGGATTGTCTCGTCTTTTGACAGACAGCCAATCGGATTTGGTGACATATTTTTGAGTCTACCACTTGATTTTGTGTTCCATAACCATCATGAAATTTCAAATTACTTACTGCATCCAAGCGCAGCAGTAATGGCGCACTGCGAGAGGCCTTGCATATGCAGCTCAACAATCCGACCAGGTCTAAAGAGAGAAAGCTTTTTTGCCTTTGCCATCAAGAGATCATGACAGTGTGAATACCAGACAGAAATGACATTGAATCCACATTATTGACGAGCTTTTGGCTTTTGGCTGTGGTCTTCTGTGTGGTACTTTTTATCAAATGATGAACAGCCTATTTCACATTACTGGTTGTTTGCAATAAATTGCTTTCTCAAAAAAAAAAAATGTCTCACTCCCATTTTTCTTTTAGAATTTTGAAAGTCTGCTTAGAACCTCCTCAAGATCTAACGGTTCAAAATGTAAATCATTGTAATTTTTCAACTGGTCTTAAAATTTTTATCAGGAGTGTATCTTACCCAAAGTTAGTTCAACATGGTCACGGGAGGACGACGGATGGAACCAACAACCTTTGGGTTGGGAGATGACCACACTACCATCACGGCCATGCTGAGTAATAACATGCAATAGAAATGTTAGTACATAATGTAACATAACAAGAAATGTGGACCGTCCAATGATTGTAGCCCACTCAAATACATTGGATTTATTGCACATTGGAATGCATGAGAAAACCCAGATGCATTTTTATTTGAAAAATGAGAGCACTAAGGAGGTTCAAGGACCATGGTGAGTAAGAGGGATTTGGAGTATCTTGAAACTAAAAGGAAGTCAAATGGAAGGTCAAGTAGGATTAGGAATAAAGAGGTGGAGAAGCTAAAGAAAAGAAAACGGAAAGGGTAAAACGGAAAATAGTAGTGAAGAAGAAAGATGAGAATGTGTGTTTGGAGCTCAAGGAACAAATTAGCAAGATGAATCGCTGAAGAAAAGGAGAATTTAGCTCTAAAAGTATGAAAAGCCACTGAATATAAAGAGTTGATAAGGGTGAGAGAATAAGAAGGGAAAGATTTGAGTAGTGAGTAAGAGATTTTGAGGAAATGGAAGTGACAAGGCACGCTTAGATCGTTGAAATGAAAGCAAATATTCTTGGGAGAGGGTGGAATACAACATTTGTTGGGTTTAAAGAGACAGGAGTGGAGTCAAATAACGATAGCGAGGGACAGCGTAGGGATGAGGAGCTATATGTGAATGTTTTGGGATTATTTAGCAGCGAGAGTGGGGAGTGAGGATATTGGGGTCAGTGAGTGTTCAGGGCTGAAAGGGCACAGTAGAGATGTGGGAGTAGAGGAAAAAGTAAAGGATAAACTAAATTGAGATGCTGGGAGCAGAGAATGTGAAGAGGAATAAAGGAGTGGAATGAGAAGAGGTAGGGGGGCAAGCGATGGGGACTCGCTGTAAAAAGGGCCTGCATGTGTGTTTTCCTGGGCTCAAAGCGAAGGATTTAGCCTGGCTAATAAGGAAAGCGCTCAAGAGGCACTCATCTGCCATCTTTTCCTCCCATTGCTCTCCTTCCTTCAATAGATGCTATCCAGGCCTCTCTTCACCCTGTTGCACTCTCTTCCTCCCATTTATGATTCCCATCTGTATCTGCACAAGCAGTTTGCAATGAAAATAGCATTTCATGCACAGGACGTCCACCTACAATCAAAGATCGTTATGTTGTAAACGCAAAACTATGCACACACGCAGGTAGTGTACAGTATACTCAGACTTGTAGAAGGACATGCTTCACTTCTTAAGAGCCAGGCACTTTGGGGCTACCCTTATGGACAAACATTTTTTTGTAGATTTTTTGTTTCACAGACAAGAATATGATGTTTTGCATAATGTTTGGATTAATACATATTTTGCTCACTGACTTTGGACTTCATTCATGTTTACGATGAAACCTGTAAATTCAGCCTATCGAAAAGGCCGCTCAACAGAGGTTGGAGACAGTCGTTTTTCAAGTTTTTAATCCCAAGTCTCAAGAAAAGACATGCAGATCCAAGTCAAGTCTCAAGTCAAGACGTAACAAGTCGAGTCATGTTGGAAGTAATATGCTTGGAATTTTCGAGCCATTACTAGGCAAAAGCACTGTTGAGTGTTTACCAAAAAAAAGCCATGACCTCCTAATTTGTGAATGCAAATGGAATTCTCTGCAGCATGTTTATACATCCCGGTGTTAATCGCAGCCACTCTCCAGAAGTCTGGCACTCACAGAAATGTAAGCCACACCCTCGATGTTTGCTCTTAAACCTGATTGGTCGTCAATTGGTGCATTCAATGATGCAGATTCTGTGGGAAAATCTGGTGTCTTGCTTGAAATGGTATAATAACCAAAGAAGAAACATCGCATTACAAAGGTGTCCTCGGCACACTGTTCAGCCATTAGTTGCACTCTGGGTTATTAGTTGAATTAATGACAAGTAAGTGATGATGATGATTTAGGCTATAGTCCATCAAATGTATTAACAATGCCATTACTGAAATAAATGGTGCATTGTGTAAATACTTCCACTTAATTATCCATATAATATAAGAACAGTTGTCCCTCGCTACATCGCGGTGCATATTTAAGCACATTTTACATATTTTTTGCCCAAATTAAGCATTTTCAAGCATAAAAATATCTAAATTAACTAAAATACAAATACAGTATAAGCCATTAAGACCACAACTTGTGAGTGTAGTATTGTACATTGGTCACTGGGTGACAGTAGTTTGATGAGACCACCAGACTTGAACAACCGGGTTTTATTGCAGGTTTAAATTGTCTCACAACAGGCTCAATAATAATAACATAATAATTAAAACATTAATACGGGTTACTGTTGCAGTCACAGCCCGCAACAAGCTAAAACTCAACTCTAAACCACGAACATCACTTCCTGTCCACCATGGATTCTACTCGCCTACAGCGTAAACTTAGGTCTTAAATGGCTTATTTTCTCTGACTATCTACTATATCGGGTAATACGAATGTAAAGGTGACTATACGGGTGTTATTTCATGTCTAGATGTCTGTAATTATTTTTAAAAATGTATTTATACGATCTTAAACAGGTTTTCTATGCCATAATTATGAAAACATTCCAATTCTAAAGAAGGAATGCTACTTCTCGGAGATTCACTTATCGCGGTCGGCTTTGGAAACAGTTAACCGCGATAAACGAGGGATTACTGCACTTTTAAATCAAATTTTGTTTGTGCCTTATGGACAGCTTACTGGAATGGTAGTTAATGGATTACTGGAATGGTAACTAATGATGCCATGTGTGGCGTCACTTCCGGTCCGGCCCCACTCAGCTACCCTAGCACTGGAACACATTTAAAGCAACACACACGCAAACACGAGTCTTATTTATGTCCTAATTTTTTTCTTATGTCTATTGTATTGGGTAATACGAGTGACTATAGGAGTATTATTTCATGTTTAGAGGGCTCTAATCTTGTTTAAAAAAAACTTATTTAGAAGGTCATAAACAGATTTTCCACACTACGAATATAATAAATATTCCATTTATAAATAAGCAATCTTACTTTGCGGATATTCACAGTCGGGTCTGCAACCAATTAACCGCGATAAAGGAGGGATTACTGTAGTTCTGAAATTCCAATTGGTGGCAGTATGAGACGGATAAGCCTTTTGACAGCCACGTGGCTGAGGACAGTAGAACCAGACAGTCTGGTCTACCACCTGCAGCTCTTTGTCTTTCACATTCTCATGCACAAGCAGAGGACCTGTCTAAATACTTTCATGCCAGATAATAAATTTTAATCTGTTGACTAGACATCCAGACCGCCATAAAGAAAGGATGCCGGCCATTTCTGCCAAACAGTGTAGCAGGCATTAAGACAGCTAGTCTGATTGATGTCATGGCAGTCGACAGAACAGTAATTAGTGTCCGTGCTTAGACGATGCCACAAAAGGAACAGTGTCATATCCCGTCAGCTGCATTTAAAAAAACACATGACACTTCCCGTTAGCCTGAAGAGCAAAGGGAGTCTTGACACAACCGGCTTGAGTATACGCAGCCTCCCTCGTGCACAATCACACTGTACGAGTGTGTTTGTCTTTTCACACGGTCGTATCCCTTTCTTGTCTGTCCTTTCTGACCCACCTGCTACGTATCTTTGGTGGTCTGTTGTTGTCAAACTTTATTAGCAAAGATGCCAGTAAATTTATGCAAAGCACAAGCTTGGGAGATTAGGAAGACAAAGACGATGAACGATGAAATGAAGGAAGGAGGAAGAGGAGGAGCTGGGGCAGAGCAGATTGAGATGAGCAGATGATGAAGACATTAAGGAGGAGTGGGAGGGAAGGAGGGCTGGATTGTATCTAAGTTGAGATGATAATGACAGAACACCTTATTACCTGCTAGAGATATCCAGCTGACAGACTTAAAGACAAATGACAGTATAGGAAATGTGATGAGCAGTAACACATTGTTCGAGTGCATATTCATGTTGTGTGTGTTCACTGTCTACCAGAAACTATTTTGAGCCATCAGCCACAATAGGTAGAGACAGATTATACATTGATCTGTTTGTTCTGGTCTAACTCATCATTTTCCGACATAGACCTAAATGATCTTCTACTAGACACCTGGGAGAAGGCTTTCATGTCTCACAGACATGGCTGTAATAGTAACAGTGGATGCACTTTTAACCCAAAGTGTATTATGTAGTGTTTGTGTATCCGTGCAGATGTTTGCCTCCCTTCCCCTGTAGCCATACCTTGTAAAAATGTGACTTCCAAAATTACAGGTGCTCCGTGTTTGTCATTTTGCACTCACGTGCAGCCACACTACTCTCAACACTCGACTGTCACAACCATCGTTAAGGATTAAAGATCGTGTTGTAGCGTCTACCCCAGGGGTGTCTGTCCAAACTTTTTCCATCGAGGGCCGCATACTGAATATCGAAAGATGTGGGAGGGCCACTTTGATATTTGTACGTATTTTAAAATTTTGTAAAAATGCTTAAAACAAATTGTATATGGGTGATTCTCCTGAAAGGGGTAGCAGCAAGGGTGCCGTCACTTCAAGGGGTATGAAGCACAGACTACAGTGATTTGAAGCTATAACCATACAACAGTATACTGCAAATACATAAAACTGTGTGGAGGAAGACTACAGTGGTGTGAAAAAGTGTTTGCATGTTTGTCACACTTAAATGTGTCAGATCATCAAACAAATACAAGTAAATATTAGTTAATTAAAACACAACTAAACACAAAATGCAGTTTTTAAATGGAACTTTTTATTATTAAGCGAGAAAAAAATGCATCCCTACAGTACATGACTCTGTGTGGAAAAAGTGATTATGCCAGATGTAATGGGACACACCCCTTCCAAAAAGTTCAAATTTGTCTCATCAGACCAGAGTATTTTCCCAAACGTCACCAATTGTGTGAAAGTGACAGAAAAACAAAGCATTGTAGGATTGAGAGGATGGAGACACCCCTTTTTGTCTCATCTTTTTCTTTTTAACATACACAGGAGACCCAATTTTACTATTTAGACTTTAGACTAGCAAGTGATGATAATGATGTAGGAACATGTATAACATAAGAATGAATCGATGACTCAATGATTGAGTATCCAATTAATCAACAACACTTTTGGTATTGATTTTTTTTTTTCTTATTTAAAAATATAAATATCCTCTGATTTCAGCCTCTCAAATTTTCAAATTTCCTTAATGATCCATGAAAGCAGACCTATCATCTTCGTGTTTTAGGCAAAACTCCAGCATGCCCCCGCGACCCTAATGAGGAAGAAGCGGTATAGAAAATGGATGGATGGAAGATATTCACACGCATCACCTTTGAAAACAGCGATCAACATTTTTGCCTCTTTTGTGATATGTTGCGGACCAAACCACTAACTGTTTGTGTTTGGTTCGTATTGATTTGGTCCATCTAACCGATTGCTCGATTAATCAAAACAATAAGCTTGAGATTAATCAACTAAGAAATAAGCAGCCACACACACTGCCACACACTGACACATTATATTTTAATAGTACGACAATAATATTAATTACAACGCTAAAGGAATGTCTTAAATTACTTAGATGTAGACCCAGAGTGAAAATGTCAGCTAATTCAGTCATGATAATGATAAATGTCTTAAAGTGAAGAAGAAATATTCATTTAATTTTACTCTTTTTTTTTTTTTACATACTGTTTAGATATAAATTTGATGTACCAGACATTACAGTGTAAATTAACAGGTTTAATGAGTATAAACCTGTTAATGATTTATTTTACTGCGGGATTTGGCAGATCTGATGGTCCAATATTATTCAGTATATTTAATATTTATGACTTGCAGTGGAGCCCAGCTAATACCACCCTAAACACTTCAACACTTTTTGAATATCCCAAAAAAGGGGGGATGTAAACCTGTAATTATTCCTATTTATTGTCAATCCTGTAAATATTTATAGGGCATGATAAGACATATGTTATTAATAAGGAATATATCAATTACCAGTAAGGTTATGGATCTGTCATTTTGATACCATTAGTATGGAACCAATTATCTAACTGTTCATAATTCATATTTATTTTCACTGTAATGCTTACATATGAAAGCAAGAATATAAATGAAAATATGACATGTTTCATGTGTTTAAAAGATACATGATAAATATATGTGAGTAGTAATAATAAATACAGTAAGTAGGACCTTCTTAAACTGTTTCCTGTTTGTTTCTTGTGTGCGTGCAGCAATATGGACAGGATCCAGCAGCTAAGAAAAGAATACCATCAGGCCAAGAGAGAGGGAATAGTGCCCCCATATGAGGAACTGGACCCACGACGCAGAAGGCATGACAAGGACAGGGTAAGAAGCTGACAAATGACAAAAATATTTCATGCCGTCCGCACAGATGCATGTCAAGTAAATAGACCCCTTTTGCTTTGTAACAGACCCTCTTTCAATGAGATAATACATGGGTGTCTACAAAAGCCAATCCGGAAGTGTTAATTCTGATGTATGTTTCATTCTCTGCCCTCAGCTGCAGTTTAGCCTCCATCACAGTCAGTTGCAAAGTGTACTAAGACCTTGTAATTGAAACTATACAATTTTCTGTACATATGAGCGACCGTGCATTTCGCTTACTTTTTTATGGGAAGACATCCAGGGCAGGCCCCTCCCTACACTTACTGTGCGTAGGCCCCCACCATCCAAGGGGGCGCATTCTCGGCAAATGCACAAAGGATGCACATCGCTCCCGTGAGGCATAGAGTACCAAGTCCGAGGTAGGAGAGAAACAAAATGAGACAAGTAGTCGGGCACCTTGCTGGTTGTCACGTGTGCACCTGTCAGTCCCTGGTGGTGTAATGGTACAGTTGCTGCCTTTGAAGGCAGAGGGCAAAGGTTTGATCCTGACATTTTTGTAATACTTGTTAATAATTTGTTATTTTGCATTGAAATTAAATTATGGAACAATTTGTTTTGCAGGTGAGCTTAAGTATACAGTGTTCCCTCGTTTATCGCGGGGGGGATAGGTTCCCAAAACCAATACGTGAAATCCGCAAAGTAGCCAACTTCATTTTTTTTTTCCACAATGATTATATATGCTTTAAGGCTGTAAAACCCCTCACCATACACTTCATACACTTTTCTCAGGCAGGCATTAACATTTTATCACATTTCTCTCTTGTTTAAACTCTCTCAAAGAAGTTCAAACCTTAAAACCTGAATTTTAATGATCAAACTACAGGTAATTATTAAGTCACTCACGCATATTTTTTCTCCTGTGACCGTGCCTTTTCGTCCTGGCGCCTTGCCTCTGTACTGTAGTATTTTTGTATCCTTGTTCAAACATATTGCTGCAGTCCTTCGAAACGAAGATTCATTTACAAGCTAGCAAGCAAGATAGCGATAACACAGGAGACACGCAGGGTGGCACGAAGGAGATTGATTGACAATGGTCTACAGCCAACCAGGACACAGAAAACAATGGGTGGTGCAGAGAGAGGCACTGAACTTCCCACAATGCAAATCTTCTTAAAGGGCCAGGCTCGGCCAGTAACAGCGTTCGTACGCTGTAATAAAATGAAAAAAAGAAGCACTAAAAAAATTCTGCAAAACAGTGAATCTGCGAAAGGTGAACTATGATAGAGTGATGGAACACTGCATGTGTTCACTTACAATTGCACAGTGATGTAGAATTGTACAGTGTAAAAGCAACACATACGTTTTTGCTTTGAGCATTTATTGCTCACATAGCATCCTCACAGCTCAGATGTCTTTGGAACAACAGGGAATTACGACTTGTGGGTGGACTGGTTTTTGTGGGGGTAGATAACAGACTTTGTCCTTATGTAGAAGAAGGCATTTCTTCTGTCATTTGACACGAGTGTTCACAGTGTTACTTAGCACAAAGTACAGTCAGCAATTGTTGCCGTGGGAGGTGTGATGCAGCCTTATTTTACAGCTTTATCCACAAGGTCTTCCAGTTTAAATATATGTGTGTGTGTGTGTGTGTTGTTATTTTAAAATTACACACTGAATAGTGCAGTTGGAATTAGAATAAAAAAATGGTCACGGTCATGTTCTCCGCGAAGGACAAGCTTTGTTTGCTACACCTGTTTCCTTCTCGTCTTTTCATCCAACAAAAGTGCACAATTGGAGCTTTTTGGTGCAGCTGCACTCTAAGTAGGTTCTTATTGCCATCACTGGAGCAGCTGGGGGCTAAGTGCTTTTTGGTGCTTGGAGGGTGAGGTGCCTATTCACCTTTCTTTCCGGAGTTTGGAGATATAGTGGTAATTGTATTGAGTTCTCCTTTGTCTCTGGTTTTCATTCATTTCAAGTTAAGTGAGAGGACTGTGCATTTATTCATTTGATAATCAGACAGGGATGTAAATCTGTGATGCCTAATGTGTCAAGTATAGGGATTGGAGGTGATGTTGGATATTGTGTCGATATCAGCAAAAAAAAAATCAGATTATTGACCTGCATTTAAAATAAGCACTCCGATACAAGCAGTCCATTCCAGACTCCACTCCAGCACCTTTATTCGCCCGGATCCAGCATACAGAGACCGTGTGATCACAGCAACATTGCTACAACAAAGTAGCAAAGAGTAGGAGCGATATCTGAAGTGTTGGAGTATTTTTCATTAAAGTTTGAAAAAGATGTTGCAGCTGTGTGCAAAACTTACCGTGCACAAGTTTCCCATGGTGACACACAGAACCGGGGATATTTAATACAACCAGCCTCATTACGCATTTGAAGCGTCAGCATCACAAAAAAACGGCACGGGGATTTTCGCAAGACCACAGAGGTGAAGAAACAAACCTTTGGCTCCCTCCAACAACCAACGTTGCCTGAAACATCGGATCGATATTGGTATCGGACAGTACTCAGAGTTGCAAATATTGGTATTGTGTTTGAAGTGAAAAAGTTGCATTGAGACACAAATATAGGTGGATAATGGCATAAAAATGAAATATAGGTTCGTATCGGTATTGTTTTTTCTGCTGCTAATGATATTGACTGATGACGTGCTCCATACAGCAACAAGCTTACTAGCTCAGTATGTCCGGTCTGGAATTATTTCCAACTTTCACTTTGGATCCACTTTTCTTTTTGGATTGTAAATATGCATAACTGAGCATCTTAATAAGATTTACAAGCCTCATTAAATAGAGGGATGATGTCATAAAAACCCAGAGATTTGAAGCACATATTTTCTTTGACCCTTTGGTGGGCTACCCCTGCTCTAAAAACTGCTTTATGGCACAATGGTAGACTAACCTGTCTCTGCGGGCAGCGAGTGTCACTTGTGTGTTATTATAAGACGACCTTGTCTCATATCCTGTTGAATAATTCCCAGTGCTGAGTGTAGTCGGTCGTGCATGTTTGTGTATGCTTCCAGATTTTAGACCTGATTTCCTTTAGGGATGTTTGTGTTTCTGAAATTGTTTCTCTACCAGTCCAAGGTTTCAGTTCTCAGAACTGCGTCCAATGCTCCTCCTCGTCTCATACATTTAGTGACAGTCACCATTGTGTTATTCATAATGGAATTGGGAAAATCCCAGCACACTATTCCCATAACGTTCTTATTTTTAAGATTGGTAAAATCCCTTTTCCTTTGGTACTTTAAAACTTCAAATGTGAACATTTTGCACTCAAGGTCAACTTTTGTAACACTTAGCATAAATGTATGATTTGTCCCCAAAGTAGATTTAATTGTTCATAACTTCCATGCACTATTGACTTGATCTGAGACAGAGAGCCTTTTGACAAAGATAATACAATTTAGTACCGTGAGCTGCATTTGGGTACTTTAGTCATGAGTCACCCATGACTTACAATCAACACTTTTTCTCCCCACAGAAAGCAAAACCAACCAGGGTCTTTGTAGAGCAAAAGGGTGAGCTCATGTTTGGTTTCTGATCTCAGCATTCCTTACAATTTTTACACAAATACAGTGGTACCTCGGTTTTTGCTTTTAATCTGTTCCAAAAGCTCAGACGAAAACTGAAACGTACAAGACTTGAGGCATTTTTTCCCTTGCGCTTCAAATTTTGCAGCTTCACTCTTATCATGGTTTTTCAAAAACATTCTCTGTTTCGTGGCTGAATACAGCCTATTATTAGTAAAAACAAATATGCATATTTAAGCACATTTTATGTATTTTTTTAAAATAAGTATGTTCAAGCATAAAAATTGCTAAATGAATTAAAAAACAAATATAATTAAGGCATACAGAAGACGCATTCAAAGACATTGTGATGATATGTAGTATTATACACTGGTCACTAGCTGTCAATAATGTTATATTGATGAGACAATAGCACGAAGTACTGTACAGTACAGAGCAGGAAGTAACACAAGAATAACAACACGGAAGTCTCCCAGTGCTAACATGTGTGAGTCTATATTATGTCTTACACAGTACAGGCCAAAAGTTTGGACACGCACAACACAACCCTATGGTCTCAACCCCATTAATAAGGCAAGAAATTCCACTAAGTAACCCTGACAAGGCACACCTGTGAAATGAAAACCATTTCAGGTGACTACCTCATGGAGCTCATTGAGAGAGCGCCAAGGGTTTGCAGCGCCATTAAAAGAGCTACTTTGAGTAATCTAAAATATACGACATATTTACATTATTTCACACTTATTTGTTAAGTACGTAATTCCACGTGTTCATAGTTTTGATGCGTTCAGTGAGAATCTAGTCATGAAAATAAAGAAAATGTATTAAATGAGAAGGTGTGTCCAAACTTTTGTCCTGCACTGTATGTCTTATTTTCTTATTTTACGTCTACTATATTACATAATGCGAGGGTAAATGTGACTATAGGGGTGTTATTTGTATTGTATTGTATTTGTACTTTATTTATCCCACAGCGGGGAAATTCACTTGTTACAGCAGCAAGCAAGATACACAAGTAAAGAATACAGTGTAAAGAATACATAGTGACTACAACATGGTTCAGGTGGTGCAGGTGTTGTAGAGCCTGACAGCGGTCGGTATGAAGGACCTGCGGAACCTCTCCTTCTTACACCGTGGGTGTAACAGTCTGCTGCTGAAGGAGCTGCTAAGGGAACCCACAGTGTCATGTAGCGGGTGAGAGGTGTTGTCCATGATGGATGTCAGCTTAGCCAACATCCTTCTCTCCCCCACTTCCTATTTCATGTCTAGAGGGTTCTAATAATGTGAAAACCCATATTTAGAAAGTCGTAAACGGGTTTTCTATGCTCTAACTATGAAAATATTTGATTTATAAGTAAGGTCAGATCCGGAACCAATTAACTGCGGTAAAGGGGGTTTTACTGTCCTGCAAATCCAATTAAGCCGTTCCAGACGCCAAAAAATATTAACAAAAAGTATATTTTATAGTTAATAATTATAGTTGTACATGCAGGAAACAATGTGAAATAATTATAAGTGATGAATAAAATGGGTAAACAAACATTTAACATCACTTTTACCTTGAGTCAACTTCTCAACATCTTTCATCGTTTGTGATCTCTGTTTAGTTAACGCATTTAGCTCTTTCACAACATTATGAATGGGACTTATCGTTGATGTGACGCGACACACGGACTAGTTTGTGTAACATTCTCATTTGAGTTTGCCAAATGAATGTGTCTTACAGGGTGTAAACTAAGTAACGCAAGATTTGTGGGTGTGTGATCTAAGATGGCTGAATAAACAAGCAACGTCGGTAGTAGTCCGTCCATATCGTTATTAATATACACAATTCAATGTACCAAAGATTAAAATACAACAGTTTGTTACATGTAATTCTGTGCAAGAATCGAGGTATAACTGCATTCTGTTCTGGAGATTCAGTATCACAGAGGATTTAACCATACTAAAAAGATGGTTTGGTAAAAACAGACAATCCCTGAACCTGAGTAAAACCAAACATAATTCTATTTGCAAGTAGCAGAAAGGATACACATGCAAATACAAATTGATGGTGTGGACATTGACAGGGTGAATGAAAATACATTTCTCAGGCTCATAATAGATATGAACTGGAAATCTCCATACTCTCTATTATCCACTGATATGACCATATGTAAGTATTTGTGTGGAGATATGGGGTAATAACTATAAAAGTACACTTCACTCACTAACCGTGCTGCAAAAAAGGTCAGTTAGGATAATCCAAAATGACGCTTACAGAGAACATACAAACCCTTTATTCCGAAAATCACAATTATTAAAATTTTACTGACTTCAAACAGCTAAAATTATGCATAAAGCAAACAATAACCTGTTACCCAAAAATGGAAAACAATTCTTCTAAAAACCTGGGTGGAATCAAGTTGTGGAACAAATAGAATAAGGAACTCAAACAATGCACTAAAATCAGCGATTTTAAGAAACAATACATCCAGTTGATGTTTGTAAAGTACAAGGAAGATACATACAATACTTAACAAACAATGCTAAGTCTAATCACTCTTACACTGACCACTAACTCTTTATTTCTGGTGAGTACATTGTCTGTACTCATTCATTATCAAACTGGTTCTGTCAACAGTTAACCCTTTTATCAGTTATTATCTATTTGTTAATGAGGAGAAGTGGTGTTAAAAAAAGGATGGATGGATCATCAAGTCTGCTATATACAGTAATTTCTTTGCAGAAAGTGTATACCTTGGCTGTCATTGCACTACATTGATATATTGCATTATCATTTTCCCCTGTTTTCACAATTGGCAAAGACTACATTTGGAAAACAGGAAGTGAACAAATGAATTGCAACTGATTTGAAACGGATGAGGGGTGGGATTAAATAAACTTTGCTTCTTCCGACTCCTTTCTGGACATGTAGAACTGTGAACTGTACTGTGTGATGTACTCGGGCGTAACTTGTATGCATGATCAAAATGAATTAAACCATTACCATTAAACCATTACCGTTACCAAAATTTTGCTGAAATTTTTTGTCGAAAACTCAATCATAAGAAAAGTGCGGTATTCAAAAACCAAGGTAAGAGTGTATATCTGTATCCATTTTGTTGGCTACATTTCAATTTGACCGTTTTCTTTATCATCCACTGTGAAACGTATAACCAATAAGATTTCTTTGAAGCCTTTACTGATATGTGTATATATTTCCCTAAACTAAAGGCACCAATCACTGACCTCAGCTTGGTTATAGGTAATAATTCCTTTTACTGGTTCTGCTTGCTGTGATCCTGTAAATGTAAACGTTATGTATATACCACAGACCTTCAAAATGATATATCTCAGACCTTTTATGGCCGTTCTGAGGCAGACAAAGCCTCTCTTCCTTCCCTGCCTACCCTACTTCTTATACAAGCGCACAAGCCCATAGCCCCTTTCTCTGTGTCCTCCAGTCTACCCATGTGATCTCAGCCATTACAAAATAAAATGGCTGTGCTATCTTGGGTGTTTAATAGGTGCGCATGCAAGGGCTGGAACCCCTATACCTTTCATGGAAATAGACTGCTGTAAACCTTGTGGCTGAGTGTAGCTCTTTGTTACAGGCAGGGTTAAGAGATTTTTTTACCACAGTGGCCCAAACGTAAATTGCACTTGAGGGGAAGCCCTAGAGGAAAAAAAAAACATTGAATGAGGCACTGGGGATTTTTTTTTAAATTAAATTGTTTGTCATTATTTTGTTGAATAGTCAATTCAATTACTGACCCAAAGAAAAAGTGCAGCACAATTTGAATTACACCCCCAAAAATTGAAGCATACCCGTTATTATTGAAGTGTGAGATTATATTATGTACACTGACGAGTGAAAGCCTATTCCCCATGTGCCATAAGACAGGGATGTCCAAACTGCAGCCCGGGGGTCATTTACAGCCCACGGCTGTTTTTTTATTAGCTCTCAGCACATTCTATAAATATGATTAAGCAAGAAACTGAAAAACAGCAACAGAAATGGAAAAATAAGTGGTAAAGAGTAAAGAGTATGTAAAAGTAAAGCCATAATATTAAAAGGAAAAATTAAAGAAAATACATATTTAAAAAAAACAACAACAAAGACTAAAGTTGCAACTTTTGGAAAATTAGGTTGATTAAAAGTTACATTACAATAATAAAATATAAATATGACGAGATTGAAGACATGCTTACAAGAAAAAATGTACCAGAATAAAGTTGAAATATTTGTTCAAGTATTTTTTTTAAATGGATAAACGAGCAAAAAGTGTAATGTAAGGACAAAAAGTTCATACTAATAATATGCTTTAGTACCAATAACACAAAGCTGAGATGCAGGCTTTTTTTTCTGTAAACATAAATATGCATTTCTACGTGGGTTTTACATTTTCTAAATGTAAAAGTGGCCCTTGTAAAATGTGGCCCTCGCTGGAAGAAGTTTGGACACCCCTGTAGTAAGACATCCTTCTGCTACTTTGTCTTCTCCAATTGTTTCAAATGGATTATGAGTACAGTATTTTGTGTGATTGAAACAACAACATGTTTAAAACACTTACTTATCATGACTGGCTAAATAAGGAAAGTAATGAGCTCCGTCAGCTGCTTTGGAATATAACAATTGATTGACGGTATTAAGGTTTAATCTGATGTACTGCCCTATAGATGAATATCAGGGTTTTAAATTAGATGCAGACGGAGATTGGGAGTCGGTGAAGGAACCATAAAAGGGGAGTGTTCTGAATAAATGTAGATTAGTTGTACGCCAGATGAGGAGCAGCACTCTGAATGACCTGCAAAAGTCTGATGGCAGAAGCAGGTAGTCCAGCCAGGAAAGTAAAGCATTAGTCAAGGTGGCAGCTGGCATTAGGAAAGCCTTTGTAGATAATGTACAGAGAAAACCCAAAAGAGCACTGTTACTTGTTAAAAGTCATTCCAAGGTTCTTGGTGATTAGTGAAGGGAGCACTCTGATGTCATCAGTGGAGAGGAGTCATAAAAGAAGCTCAACATTTTCACAAAGCTTGGAAGTTGCATCTCTTAAAGAGAGGTGGAAAGTGAAGTAGTGAGTGTTATCTGCGTAGTTTCATCATAGGTGATAGAAGCCATGCTTGGTAATCATGGGACAGAGGGATTTGAAAGCCCGATGGTCCCTGGAATCAGACCGGAGGATCCTAAGTGTACTGTCGTCAAGGGAATGGAGAGTGATGCCATTGGTAATACCAGGTCCAAGCTGTCATAGGCATGTTGTTGGGTTGTGTCTGGTCGTCAGGTGATTATATAGTGGAGGTTCGATCTAGATATATGTCTAGTGGTAAGGTGAGAGGTGAAAATCAAGTAAACATAGGTACCCTGTCCTTAACAGTTTTGTATACATTAAAAATTATATAATAAAAACAATATAAATTCACTGAATAAAGTAGGTCCATGCAAATTTGCAGATTTTTGTTCCAAAATAATTTTGATATTTCATTTAAATATTTTTTTATTTTAAAAAAATGGAAGAAAACAGTTCATTTTAATTTGCGCAATGCGCTTGAACACCTCATCACATGAACAGTATGACGCCTAATTTATCCTGTTCTAACACAAATGAAAGGACAGACACGGTGTTGTACATAGTTCTGTGTGCATAATATGAACAAATATATAAATCAGGCCGGGTAAGGGTGTGTTCGCCACTTCCACTGGAAGTCTTCCAGACCAGTGCTTACGACTGAGTGGTGAGTATGATTTATTTTATGTTTACATTCTTCTGGTCACCGTCGACAAATTGGAGCAGAGAGCAACGTCACGTGACTTGCTGTGATGTATTCCGGTATACAATAATCCCTCGTTTATCACGGTTAATTGGTTCCAGACCCAACCGTGAAATAGGATTCCTTATGTGTAAGACAGACAGGAAGTGGTATCGAGGATTGATAGTTGAGCTCCCTTAGTTGTTTGATAACAAAAAACTCAGATCCAGCACATTCTTTTTTTTCCCATTTTACTTGCATGCTAGTGTGTGTGTGTGTGTGTGTGTTCATGTGTATATTTTAGCCCTATCTGCAGGTCATGGGGTTATAATCCCCAAGTCAGACAAGATAGGATCAGTGGCGACTCAGTGGACCCAGACACATTCACATGTCTGTGAGACTCGCAGAGACACATTCACACCCACACCCACCACTAAGACATACATCCTCTCCTTGTCACAGTCAATATAAGAGATACACTTGTGTCTGGACATTAATTGTTCATTTGTCTCCCCCACATTTCTTTGTGTGCCTTTTTAGTCCCCATAGACCACCGTGCCAAACAGTCAAACTCTCTCTCTTTCTCTCTCTCTCTCTTTCACACACACACACATCCGACACCTACTGAGTCATGAGGTAATCTTCACCAAGGTTCCACGTTATGACTGACTGAAGCAATTAATGGATGAGTCATTATTAGAGAGTTGGAACCATTAACACTTAAATCATTAACACCAAGTGACCGCGTAATACGGAGTGTGTTAATGTATGTGTGTGTGCGTGTTTGAAGCTGCCGCAGTGGTTTCCAGAAGGAGGAGATATAAAAAAAAAAAAAAAGGCAGTCAAAGCCAAATGCAGGCCCTATATAATTTGGCTGGAAAACAGTAAAAGTTGCAAAACCGCTTGCTTGATGGAAATCCCCTCAGAGCCACACACGCATTAACGAAGAGGGAAAAAATGCAAGAATGACATTAATTTGACCTACTGCAGGCACACATCTGCCATCTATCTGCTGGAGTTGCCAAAGCAGGTGGCTCAGCGTATCATTCCATAGGCATCTGCAAACACAGTTTAACCAGGCTCAATTTTTACATTAGTAAAATGCAACCCGCCCCTTTTGTTTTTATCAATTTAAGTTAACTTATCGCTGTTAAAATAGCTTTTGTAAGAGTCATGGCACCGTTCCTCCATCCATCCATCCATTTTCTATGCCGCTTACCCTCACTAGGGTCGCGGGTATGCTGGAGCCAATCCCAACTGACTTCACGCAAGAGGTGGGGTACACCTTGGACTGGTGGCCAGCCAATCGCAGGGCACATATAGACAAACAATCATTCACACTCACATTCATACCTATGGACAATTTGGAATAGCCAATCAACCTAGCATGAATGTTTTTTTGGAACGTGGGAAGAAACCGCAGTACCCGGAAAAAAAACCCATGCACGCACGGAGAGAACATGCAAACTCCACACAGAGATGCCCAAGCGGAGATTTGAACCCCGGTCTTACCGATCTCCTGTGTGTGTGGCCAACATGCTAACCACTCAGCCACCGTGCGGCCGGCGCCGTTCCTAACAACATTAAATTGACAAGAGAAGAAGACTAAGCCAGAGGGAGGGGGCAGTGTTTTCACCACTAAGGAGACAAACGACAGCAACAGAAACCAAAATAAGTGCATAACAAATATCACAATGTTCTCAAAGAACACATTTTTAATATGTGACGCCTGGACGCATTCCAGTGTGTCGAAACGTATGAAACAACTGTATTTAAACACCAAAACTTCATTTTTTTGTATTCACAAACAAATTAAAATAGACTGAAAATCATACATGTGTATTTAGTTAGTCAGTGGCTGACACAGCAGCTGCAATCTCAAAGCTAGATACGATTAGTCTCCTAATAAAACAACACTGCTGTCTAAAATGCATTTCTCAATCCACACAGGTATCATATAATTATAGTTTCACATTGCTTACAGCCACAGTCTTCAATGCGGAAGCGTTTTAGAAAGTATTCCATAACAAACGAGTGTCTAACTGAGTCACAATCTCAACTCAATTAGGTATTTTTTGTCAGACAACTGTGAGGGACAGATGGTATCGTTAAAAAAATGATAACAAAGGATTTCTAAGGGGTAAATTATATAGAGTATTCTTTAGCCTTTGTCTGTGTTAACAGACACAAACATATTAAACATATCGCGCTTCCTCACTGCATTTTCAGTAAATGCATCTTTTTTAGTCCAGTCGCTTTTACAAGTCCAAAAAATGTTTTTTTTATTTTTTTTAAGTTAACAAGCCGGGTTCTTCTTCTCCTGCTTCATTGTGACGCGTACGTCTCGCCGTTGCCCCCTGCAGAGCAGTTGAATGACTCCATGGACAGGCACTTATCTAGTTAGACTTACATTATTTTGTTGATGTTTGGCGGGCCAAATGAAAAGCTTTTGCTGGCCCAACATGGCCCACAGGTCCACTGGCGCATATCGGATCATGGAAAACGGACTCTTTCATTTTTGGCCGGATTGTGACTTCACAACAACAGCTAATTTACGTAACATCACCCTCCTCACACCAACTTTCTCCGCCCATGACTTGGCAGCTCTGCCAAATGCTAAGCAGAGCTCTAGTGGTGTTGGATGGTGCTCAAAGATTGAAGTCTGTAATGCGTTGACTTCAGGGCTAATCCTATTTCTTTCCCTCCAATGCAGAAATAAAAGTGCACACTTGGGCTGTAATTTTCAGGGTGAAACTTTTATTGTCACGTGCAAAATGCGCCAAGCTGCTGCCACACTTCTTCACCTCTCTCCACCACTACCTAACTCACTTTCTCGCTTGCCCCTTAAAAAGCCCACACACACACATGCTTTTGCAATTTTGGTCAATATAATGAGACTGTTTGTAAAAGATGGATCGATACCAACTGTCTGTGGCAGTTTGGAAGTTTCTTCTTGCTCTCCAGCCAAACATATAGAGCTGGACAGCTGCACTGTAGTTGTCATGGTCACGCAAAGCCTCCTCCTGTTGGCATGCCCCGCCATAGAGGGGGACCGGTGTGAGCAATCGTTCATTTGCTTGAAGCAGGACAGCGCCCCAAAACTGG